>NW_026291481.1:633319-1266638 GCF_023091745.1 Budorcas taxicolor
ACGACCCTGGAGTTCCTCTCGCCGTTCCTGTTGAGAGGGCCTCCTCTTGAGATGCGACGGGAACGCCGGGAACTCTTTCCCGACGAAGCAGGGAAAGGATCCCTCATCTCGAGCTACGAGGCGGAAACGGGGCTCCTCTGGATGTGGGCGGGACCCTCGTGATTCCTCTCGAGTGGAGACGGGTATGTCGGGGAACTTCTAGATTTGCACCAAGGGTGTGAAGGACCCTTTCGAAGTTCCAGAGGTGAGGTGTGATCAGCCTCGAGACGCCTCAGCGGAAATGGGCCTCATCTCGCCTGGAGGGGAGAACCTCCTGGATTTTCTCGAGTTGCGGCTGGTCTTCTCGACTTACGACGGGGACCTCAGGGACCCGCTCTGGTGGCCTCAGGAAAGGCCAGTCCCCATGCGAGTTGCTAGGGGACCTCTCGGGATTCCTCTGCCGTCCATGCCGGGGCCTCAGTCCTTGTGTGGAGTCGGGGCCGGAACCTGAGGATTCCTCTCCAGTGTTGCCATGGATCTTGGGGTGCTCCTGAGTCTCCCCAGGGGAGTCAGGCCTCGTCTCGAGTGGGGGCATGCACGTGCGCTTTCCTCCCGAGCTGCAGCAGTAGTGTCACGCTTCCTGTCACGTGGATCAAGGGATCTGTGGCTTTCCCTCGAGGCTGTCCCTCGAGGCTTTCCCACGAGGCTTTCCCACAGGGCTGTGCCACGTGCCACCTTGGTGTGAGTCGATCCTCGGCGTGAAAGACGAGCCGGTGAAGGGAAAAGAGGTTCCTCTGGAATGGACTGAGACATCTGGGGGACTCTTGGAATGGTGGCACGACCCTGGAGTTCCTCTCGCCGTTCCTGTTGAGAGGGCCTCCTCTTGAGATGCGACGGGAACGCCGGGAACTCTTTCCCGACGAAGCAGGGAAAGGATCCCTCATCTCGAGCTACGAGGCGGAAACGGGGCTCCTCTGGATGTGGGCGGGACCCTCGTGATTCCTCTCGAGTGGAGACGGGTATGTCGGGGAACTTCTAGATTTGCACCAAGGGTGTGAAGGACCCTTTCGAAGTTCCAGAGGTGAGGTGTGATCAGCCTCGAGACGCCTCAGCGGAAATGGGCCTCATCTCGCCTGGAGGGGAGAACCTCCTGGATTTTCTCGAGTTGCGGCTGGTCTTCTCGACTTACGACGGGGACCTCAGGGACCCGCTCTGGTGGCCTCAGGAAAGGCCAGTCCCCATGCGAGTTGCTAGGGGACCTCTCGGGATTCCTCTCCCGTCCCTGCCGGGGCCTCAGTCCTTGTGTGGAGTCGGGGCCGGAACCTGAGGATTCCTCTCCAGTGTTGCCATGGATCTTGGGGTGCTCCTGAGTCTCCCCAGGGGAGTCAGGCCTCGTCTCGAGTGGGGGCATGCACGTGCGCTTTCCTCCCGAGCTGCAGCAGTAGTGTCACGCTTCCTGTCACGTGGATCAAGGGATCTGTGGCTTTCCCTCGAGGCTGTCCCTCGAGGCTTTCCCACGAGGCTTTCCCACAGGGCTGTGCCACGTGCCACCTTGGTGTGAGTCGATCCTCGGCGTGAAAGACGAGCCGGTGAAGGGAAAAGAGGTTCCTCTGGAATGGACTGAGACATCTGGGGGACTCTTGGAATGGTGGCACGACCCTGGAGTTCCTCTCGCCGTTCCTGTTGAGAGGGCCTCCTCTTGAGATGCGACGGGAACGCCGGGAACTCTTTCCCGACGAAGCAGGGAAAGGATCCCTCATCTCGAGCTACGAGGCGGAAACCGGGCTCCTCTGGATGTGGGCGGGACCCTCGTGATTCCTCTCGAGTGGAGACGGGTATGTCGGGGAACTTCTAGATTTGCACCAAGGGTGTGAAGGACCCTTTCGAAGTTCCAGAGGTGAGGTGTGATCAGCCTCGAGACGCCTCAGCGGAAATGGGCCTCATCTCGCCTGGAGGGGAGAACCTCCTGGATTTTCTCGAGTTGCGGCTGGTCTTCTCGACTTACGACGGGGACCTCAGGGACCCGCTCTGGTGGCCTCAGGAAAGGCCAGTCCCCATGCGAGTTGCTAGGGGACCTCTCGGGATTCCTCTGCCGTCCATGCCGGGGCCTCAGTCCTTGTGTGGAGTCGGGGCCGGAACCTGAGGATTCCTCTCCAGTGTTGCCATGGATCTTGGGGTGCTCCTGAGTCTCCCCAGGGGAGTCAGGCCTCGTCTCGAGTGGGGGCATGCACGTGCGCTTTCCTCCCGAGCTGCAGCAGTAGTGTCACGCTTCCTGTCACGTGGATCAAGGGATCTGTGGCTTTCCCTCGAGGCTGTCCCTCGAGGCTTTCCCACGAGGCTTTCCCACAGGGCTGTGCCACGTGCCACCTTGGTGTGAGTCGATCCTCGGCGTGAAAGACGAGCCGGTGAAGGGAAAAGAGGTTCCTCTGGAATGGACTGAGACATCTGGGGGACTCTTGGAATGGTGGCACGACCCTGGAGTTCCTCTCGCCGTTCCTGTTGAGAGGGCCTCCTCTTGAGATGCGACGGGAACGCCGGGAACTCTTTCCCGACGAAGCAGGGAAAGGATCCCTCATCTCGAGCTACGAGGCGGAAACGGGGCTCCTCTGGATGTGGGCGGGACCCTCGTGATTCCTCTCGAGTGGAGACGGGTATGTCGGGGAACTTCTAGATTTGCACCAAGGGTGTGAAGGACCCTTTCGAAGTTCCAGAGGTGAGGTGTGATCAGCCTCGAGACGCCTCAGCGGAAATGGGCCTCATCTCGCCTGGAGGGGAGAACCTCCTGGATTTTCTCGAGTTGCGGCTGGTCTTCTCGACTTACGACGGGGACCTCAGGGACCCGCTCTGGTGGCCTCAGGAAAGGCCAGTCCCCATGCGAGTTGCTAGGGGACCTCTCGGGATTCCTCTGCCGTCCATGCCGGGGCCTCAGTCCTTGTGTGGAGTCGGGGCCGGAACCTGAGGATTCCTCTCCAGTGTTGCCATGGATCTTGGGGTGCTCCTGAGTCTCCCCAGGGGAGTCAGGCCTCGTCTCGAGTGGGGGCATGCACGTGCGCTTTCCTCCCGAGCTGCAGCAGTAGTGTCACGCTTCCTGTCACGTGGATCAAGGGATCTGTGGCTTTCCCTCGAGGCTGTCCCTCGAGGCTTTCCCACGAGGCTTTCCCACAGGGCTGTGCCACGTGCCACCTTGGTGTGAGTCGATCCTCGGCGTGAAAGACGAGCCGGTGAAGGGAAAAGAGGTTCCTCTGGAATGGACTGAGACATCTGGGGGACTCTTGGAATGGTGGCACGACCCTGGAGTTCCTCTCGCCGTTCCTGTTGAGAGGGCCTCCTCTTGAGATGCGACGGGAACGCCGGGAACTCTTTCCCGACGAAGCAGGGAAAGGATCCCTCATCTCGAGCTACGAGGCGGAAACGGGGCTCCTCTGGATGTGGGCGGGACCCTCGTGATTCCTCTCGAGTGGAGACGGGTATGTCGGGGAACTTCTAGATTTGCACCAAGGGTGTGAAGGACCCTTTCGAAGTTCCAGAGGTGAGGTGTGATCAGCCTCGAGACGCCTCAGCGGAAATGGGCCTCATCTCGCCTGGAGGGGAGAACCTCCTGGATTTTCTCGAGTTGCGGCTGGTCTTCTCGACTTACGACGGGGACCTCAGGGACCCGCTCTGGTGGCCTCAGGAAAGGCCAGTCCCCATGCGAGTTGCTAGGGGACCTCTCGGGATTCCTCTCCCGTCCCTGCCGGGGCCTCAGTCCTTGTGTGGAGTCGGGGCCGGAACCTGAGGATTCCTCTCCAGTGTTGCCATGGATCTTGGGGTGCTCCTGAGTCTCCCCAGGGGAGTCAGGCCTCGTCTCGAGTGGGGGCATGCACGTGCGCTTTCCTCCCGAGCTGCAGCAGTAGTGTCACGCTTCCTGTCACGTGGATCAAGGGATCTGTGGCTTTCCCTCGAGGCTGTCCCTCGAGGCTTTCCCACGAGGCTTTCCCACAGGGCTGTGCCACGTGCCACCTTGGTGTGAGTCGATCCTCGGCGTGAAAGACGAGCCGGTGAAGGGAAAAGAGGTTCCTCTGGAATGGACTGAGACATCTGGGGGACTCTTGGAATGGTGGCACGACCCTGGAGTTCCTCTCGCCGTTCCTGTTGAGAGGGCCTCCTCTTGAGATGCGACGGGAACGCCGGGAACTCTTTCCCGACGAAGCAGGGAAAGGATCCCTCATCTCGAGCTACGAGGCGGAAACCGGGCTCCTCTGGATGTGGGCGGGACCCTCGTGATTCCTCTCGAGTGGAGACGGGTATGTCGGGGAACTTCTAGATTTGCACCAAGGGTGTGAAGGACCCTTTCGAAGTTCCAGAGGTGAGGTGTGATCAGCCTCGAGACGCCTCAGCGGAAATGGGCCTCATCTCGCCTGGAGGGGAGAACCTCCTGGATTTTCTCGAGTTGCGGCTGGTCTTCTCGACTTACGACGGGGACCTCAGGGACCCGCTCTGGTGGCCTCAGGAAAGGCCAGTCCCCATGCGAGTTGCTAGGGGACCTCTCGGGATTCCTCTGCCGTCCATGCCGGGGCCTCAGTCCTTGTGTGGAGTCGGGGCCGGAACCTGAGGATTCCTCTCCAGTGTTGCCATGGATCTTGGGGTGCTCCTGAGTCTCCCCAGGGGAGTCAGGCCTCGTCTCGAGTGGGGGCATGCACGTGCGCTTTCCTCCCGAGCTGCAGCAGTAGTGTCACGCTTCCTGTCACGTGGATCAAGGGATCTGTGGCTTTCCCTCGAGGCTGTCCCTCGAGGCTTTCCCACGAGGCTTTCCCACAGGGCTGTGCCACGTGCCACCTTGGTGTGAGTCGATCCTCGGCGTGAAAGACGAGCCGGTGAAGGGAAAAGAGGTTCCTCTGGAATGGACTGAGACATCTGGGGGACTCTTGGAATGGTGGCACGACCCTGGAGTTCCTCTCGCCGTTCCTGTTGAGAGGGCCTCCTCTTGAGATGCGACGGGAACGCCGGGAACTCTTTCCCGACGAAGCAGGGAAAGGATCCCTCATCTCGAGCTACGAGGCGGAAACGGGGCTCCTCTGGATGTGGGCGGGACCCTCGTGATTCCTCTCGAGTGGAGACGGGTATGTCGGGGAACTTCTAGATTTGCACCAAGGGTGTGAAGGACCCTTTCGAAGTTCCAGAGGTGAGGTGTGATCAGCCTCGAGACGCCTCAGCGGAAATGGGCCTCATCTCGCCTGGAGGGGAGAACCTCCTGGATTTTCTCGAGTTGCGGCTGGTCTTCTCGACTTACGACGGGGACCTCAGGGACCCGCTCTGGTGGCCTCAGGAAAGGCCAGTCCCCATGCGAGTTGCTAGGGGACCTCTCGGGATTCCTCTGCCGTCCATGCCGGGGCCTCAGTCCTTGTGTGGAGTCGGGGCCGGAACCTGAGGATTCCTCTCCAGTGTTGCCATGGATCTTGGGGTGCTCCTGAGTCTCCCCAGGGGAGTCAGGCCTCGTCTCGAGTGGGGGCATGCACGTGCGCTTTCCTCCCGAGCTGCAGCAGTAGTGTCACGCTTCCTGTCACGTGGATCAAGGGATCTGTGGCTTTCCCTCGAGGCTGTCCCTCGAGGCTTTCCCACGAGGCTTTCCCACAGGGCTGTGCCACGTGCCACCTTGGTGTGAGTCGATCCTCGGCGTGAAAGACGAGCCGGTGAAGGGAAAAGAGGTTCCTCTGGAATGGACTGAGACATCTGGGGGACTCTTGGAATGGTGGCACGACCCTGGAGTTCCTCTCGCCATTCCTGTTGAGAGGGCCTCCTCTTGAGATGCGACGGGAACGCCGGGAACTCTTTCCCGACGAAGCAGGGAAAGGATCCCTCATCTCGAGCTACGAGGCGGAAACGGGGCTCCTCTGGATGTGGGCGGGACCCTCGTGATTCCTCTCGAGTGGAGACGGGTATGTCGGGGAACTTCTAGATTTGCACCAAGGGTGTGAAGGACCCTTTCGAAGTTCCAGAGGTGAGGTGTGATCAGCCTCGAGACACCTCAGCGGAAATGGGCCTCATCTCGCCTGGAGGGGAGAACCTCCTGGATTTTCTCGAGTTGCGGCTGGTCTTCTCGACTTACGACGGGGACCTCAGGGACCCGCTCTGGTGGCCTCAGGAAAGGCCAGTCCCCATGCGAGTTGCTAGGGGACCTCTCGGGATTCCTCTGCCGTCCATGCCGGGGCCTCAGTCCTTGTGTGGAGTCGGGGCCGGAACCTGAGGATTCCTCTCCAGTGTTGCCATGGATCTTGGGGTGCTCCTGAGTCTCCCCAGGGGAGTCAGGCCTCGTCTCGAGTGGGGGCATGCACGTGCGCTTTCCTCCCGAGCTGCAGCAGTAGTGTCACGCTTCCTGTCACGTGGATCAAGGGATCTGTGGCTTTCCCTCGAGGCTGTCCCTCGAGGCTTTCCCACGAGGCTTTCCCACAGGGCTGTGCCACGTGCCACCTTGGTGTGAGTCGATCCTCGGCGTGAAAGACGAGCCGGTGAAGGGAAAAGAGGTTCCTCTGGAATGGACTGAGACATCTGGGGGACTCTTGGAATGGTGGCACGACCCTGGAGTTCCTCTCGCCGTTCCTGTTGAGAGGGCCTCCTCTTGAGATGCGACAGGAACGCCGGGAACTCTTTCCCGACGAAGCAGGGAAAGGATCCCTCATCTCGAGCTACGAGGCGGAAACGGGGCTCCTCTGGATGTGGGCGGGACCCTCGTGATTCCTCTCGAGTGGAGACGGGTATGTCGGGGAACTTCTAGATTTGCACCAAGGGTGTGAAGGACCCTTTCGAAGTTCCAGAGGTGAGGTGTGATCAGCCTCGAGACGCCTCAGCGGAAATGGGCCTCATCTCGCCTGGAGGGGAGAACCTCCTGGATTTTCTCGAGTTGCGGCTGGTCTTCTCGACTTACGACGGGGACCTCAGGGACCCGCTCTGGTGGCCTCAGGAAAGGCCAGTCCCCATGCGAGTTGCTAGGGGACCTCTCGGGATTCCTCTGCCGTCCATGCCGGGGCCTCAGTCCTTGTGTGGAGTCGGGGCCGGAACCTGAGGATTCCTCTCCAGTGTTGCCATCGATCTTGGGGTGCTCCTGAGTCTCCCCAGGGGAGTCAGGCCTCGTCTCGAGTGGGGGCATGCACGTGCGCTTTCCTCCCGAGCTGCAGCAGTAGTGTCACGCTTCCTGTCACGTGGATCAACGGATCTGTGGCTTTCCCTCGAGGCTGTCCCTCGAGGCTTTCCCACGAGGCTTTCCCACAGGGCTGTGCCACGTGCCACCTTGGTGTGAGTCGATCCTCGGCGTGAAAGACGAGCCGGTGAAGGGAAAAGAGGTTCCTCTGGAATGGACTGAGACATCTGGGGGACTCTTGGAATGGTGGCACGACCCTGGAGTTCCTCTCGCCGTTCCTGTTGAGAGGGCCTCCTCTTGAGATGCGACGGGAACGCCGGGAACTCTTTCCCGACGAAGCAGGGAAAGGATCCCTCATCTCGAGCTACGAGGCGGAAACGGGGCTCCTCTGGATGTGGGCGGGACCCTCGTGATTCCTCTCGAGTGGAGACGGGTATGTCGGGGAACTTCTAGATTTGCACCAAGGGTGTGAAGGACCCTTTCGAAGTTCCAGAGGTGAGGTGTGATCAGCCTCGAGACGCCTCAGCGGAAATGGGCCTCATCTCGCCTGGAGGGGAGAACCTCCTGGATTTTCTCGAGTTGCGGCTGGTCTTCTCGAGTTACGACGGGGACCTCAGGGACCCGCTCTGGTGGCCTCAGGAAAGGCCAGTCCCCATGCGAGTTGCTAGGGGACCTCTCGGGATTCCTCTGCCGTCCATGCCGGGGCCTCAGTCCTTGTGTGGAGTCGGGGCCGGAACCTGAGGATTCCTCTCCAGTGTTGCCATGGATCTTGGGGTGCTCCTGAGTCTCCCCAGGGGAGTCAGGCCTCGTCTCGAGTGGGGGCATGCACGTGCGCTTTCCTCCCGAGCTGCAGCAGTAGTGTCACGCTTCCTGTCACGTGGATCAAGGGATCTGTGGCTTTCCCTCGAGGCTGTCCCTCGAGGCTTTCCCACGAGGCTTTCCCACAGGGCTGTGCCACGTGCCACCTTGGTGTGAGTCGATCCTCGGCGTGAAAGACGAGCCGGTGAAGGGAAAAGAGGTTCCTCTGGAATGGACTGAGACATCTGGGGGACTCTTGGAATGGTGGCACGACCCTGGAGTTCCTCTCGCCGTTCCTGTTGAGAGGGCCTCCTCTTGAGATGCGACGGGAACGCCGGGAACTCTTTCCCGACGAAGCAGGGAAAGGATCCCTCATCTCGAGCTACGAGGCGGACACGGGGCTCCTCTGGATGTGGGCGGGACCCTCGTGATTCCTCTCGAGTGGAGACGGGTATGTCGGGGAACTTCTTGATTTGCACCAAGGGTGTGAAGGACCCTTTCGAAGTTCCAGAGGTGAGGTGTGATCAGCCTCGAGACGCCTCAGCGGAAATGGGCCTCATCTCGCCTGGAGGGGAGAACCTGCTGGATTTTCTCGAGTTGCGGCAGGTCTTCTCGAGTTACGACGGGGACCTCAGGGACCCGCTCTGGTGGCCTCAGGAAAGGCCAGTCCCCATGCGAGTTGCTAGGGGACCTCTCGGGATTCCTCTCCCGTCCATGCCGGGGCCTCAGTCCTTGTGTGGAGTCGGGGCCGGAACCTGAGGATTCCTCTCCAGTGTTGCCATGGATCTTGGGGTGCTCCTGAGTCTCCCCAGGGGAGTCAGGCCTCGTCTCGAGTGGGGGCATGCACGTGCGCTTTCCTCCCGAGCTGCAGCAGTAGTGTCACGCTTCCTGTCACGTGGATCAAGGGATCTGTGGCTTTCCCTCGAGGCTGTCCCTCGAGGCTTTCCCACGAGGCTTTCCCACAGGGCTGTGCCACGTGCCACCTTGGTGTGAGTCGATCCTCGGCGTGAAAGACGAGCCGGTGAAGGGAAAAGAGGTTCCTCTGGAATGGACTGAGACATCTGGGGGACTCTTGGAATGGTGGCACGACCCTGGAGTTCCTCTCGCCGTTCCTGTTGAGAGGGCCTCCTCTTGAGATGCGACGGGAACGCCGGGAACTCTTTCCCGACGAAGCAGGGAAAGGATCCCTCATCTCGAGCTACGAGGCGGAAATGGGGCTCCTCTGGATGTGGGCGGGACCCTCGTGATTCCCCTCGAGTGGAGACGGGTATGTCGGGGAACTTCTTGATTTGCACCAAGGGTGTGAAGGAGCCTTTCGAAGTTCCAGAGGTGAGGTGTGATCAGCCTCGAGACGCCTCAGCGGAAATGGGCCTCATCTCGCCTGGAGGGGAGAACCTCCTGGATTTTCTCGAGTTGCGGCAGGTCTTCTCGAGTTACGACGGGGACCTCAGGGACCCGCTCTGGTGGCCTCAGGAAAGGCCAGTCCCCATGCGAGTTGCTAGGGGACCTCTCGGGATTCCTCTCCCGTCCATGCCGGGGCCTCAGTCCTTGTGTGGAGTCGGGGCCGGAACCTGAGGATTCCTCTCCAGTGTTGCCATGGATCTTGGGGTGCTTCTGAGTCTCCCCAGGGGAGTCAGGCCTCGTCTCGAGTGGGGGCATGCACGTGCGCTTTCCTCCCGAGCTGCAGCAGGAGTGTTACGCTTCCTGACACGTGGATCAAGGGATCTGGGGCTTTCCCTCGAGGCTGTCCCTCGAGGCTTTCCCACGAGGCTTTCCCACATGGCTGTGCCACGTGCCACCTTGGTGTGAGTCGATCCTCGGCGTGAAAGACGGGCCGGTGAAGGGAAAAGAGGTTCCTCTGGAATGGACTGAGACATCTGGGGGACTCTTGGAATGGTGGCACGACCCTGGAGTTCCTCTCGCCGTTCCTGTTGAGAGGGCCTCCTCTTGAGATGCGACGGGAACGCCGGGAGCTCTTTCCCGACGAAGCAGGGAAAGGATCCCTCATCTCGAGCTACGAGGCGGAAACGGGGCTCCTCTGGATGTGGGCGTGACCCTCGTGATTCCTCTCGAGTGGAGACGGCTAGGTAGGGGAACTTCTTGATTAGCACCAAGGGTGTGAAGGACTCTTTCGAAGTTCCAGAGGTGAGGTGTGATCAGCCTCAAGACGCCTCAGCGGAAATGGGCCTCATCTCGCCTGGAGGGGAGAACCTCCTGGATTTTCTCGAGTTGCGGCTGGTCTTCTCGAGTTACGACGGGGACCTCAGGGACCCGCTCTGGTGGCCTCAGGAAAGGCCAGTCCCCATGCGAGTTGCTAGGGGACCTCTCGGGATTCCTCTCCCGTCCATGCCGGGGCCTCAGTCCTTGTGTGGTGTCGGGGCCGGAACCTGAGGATTCCTCTCCAGTGTTGCCATGGATCTTGGGGTGCTTCTGAGTCTCCCCAGGGGAGTCAGGCCTCGTCTCGAGTGGGGGCATGCACGTGCGCTTTCCTCCCGAGCTGCAGCAATAGTGTCACGCTTCCTGTCACGTGGATCAAGGGATCTGTGGCTTTCCCTGGAGGCTGTCCCTCGAGGCTTTCCCACGAGGCTTTCCCACAGGGCTGTGCCACGTGCCACCTTGGTGTGAGTCGATCCTCGGCGTGAAAGACGAGCCGGTGAAGGGAAAAGAGGTTCCTCTGGAATGGACTGAGACATCTGGGGGACTCTTGGAATGGTGGCACGACCCTGGAGTTCCTCTCGCCGTTCCTGTTGAGAGGGCCTCCTCTTGAGATGCGACGGGAACGCCGGGAACTCTTTCCCGACGAAACAGGGAAAGGATGCCTCATCTCGAGCTACGAGGCGGAAACGGGGCTCCTCTGGATGTGGGCGGGACCCTCGTGATTCCTCTCGAGTGGAGACGGGTATGTCGGGGAACTTCTTGATTTGCACCAAGGGTGTGAAGGACCCTTTCGAAGTTCCAGAGGTGAGGTGTGATCAGCCTCGAGACGCCTCAGCGGAAATGGGCCTCATCTCGCCTGGAGGGGAGAACCTCCTGGATTTTCTCGAGTTGCGGCAGGTCTTCTCGAGTTACGACGGGGACCTCAGGGACCAGCTCTGGTGGCCTCAGGAAAGGCCAGTCCCCATGCGAGTTGCTAGGGGACCTCTCGAGATTCCTCTGCCGTCCATGCCGGGGCCTCAGTCCTTGTGTGGAGTCGGGGCCGGAACCTGAGGATTCCTCTCCAGTGTTGCCATGGATCTTGGGGTGCTTCTGAGTCTCCCCAGGGGAGTCAGGCCTCGTCTCGAGTGGCGGCATGCACGTGCGCTTTCCTCCCGAGCTGCAGCAGTAGTGTCACGCTTCCTGTCACGTGCATCAAGGGATCTGTGGCTTTCCCTCGAGGCTGTCCCTCGAGGCTTTCCCACGAGGCTGTCCCACAGAGCTGTGCCACGTTCCACCTTGGTGTGAGTCGATCCTCGGCGTGAAAGACGAGCCGGTGAAGGGAAAAGAGGTTCCTCTGGAAAGGACTGAGACATCTGGGGGACTCTTGGAATGGTGGCACGACCCTGGAGTTCCTCTCGCCGTTCCTGTTGAGAGGGCCTCCTCTTGAAATGCGACGGGAACGCCGGGAACTCTTTCCCGACGAAGCAGGGGAAGGATCCCTCATCTCGAGCTAAGAGGCGGAAACGGGGCTCCTCTGGATGTGGGCGGGACCCACGTGATTCCTCTCGAGTGGAGACGGCTAGGTCGGGGAACTTCTTGATTTGCACCAAGGGTGTGAAGGAGCCTTTCGAAGTTCCAGAGGTGAGGTGTGATCAGCCTCGAGACGCCTCAGCGGAAATGGGCCTCATCTCGCCTGGAGGGGAGAACCTCCTGGATTTTCTTGAGTTGCGGCAGGTCTTCTCGAGTTACGACGGGGACCTCAGGGAACCGCTCTGGTGGCCTCAGGAAAGGCCAGTCCCCATGCGAGTTGCTAGGGGACTTCTCGGGATTCCTCTCCCGTCCCTGCCGGGGCCTCAGTCCTTGTGTGGAGTCGGGGCCGGAACCTGAGGATTCCTCTCCAGTGTTGCCATGGATCTTGGGGTGCTTCTGAGTCTCCCCAGGGGAGTCAGGTCTCGTCTAGAGTGGGGGCATGCACGTGCGCTTTCCTCCCGAGCTGCAGCAGTAGTGTCACGCTTCCTGTCACGTGGATCAAGGGATCTGTGGCTTTCCCTCGAGGCTGTCCCTCGAGGCTTTCCCACGAGGCTTTCCCACAGGGCTGTGCCACGTGCCACCTTGGTGTGAGTCGATCCTCGGCGTGAAAGACGAGGCGGTGAAGGGAAAAGAGGTTCCTCTGGAATGGACTGAGACATCTGGGGGACTCTTGGAATGGTGGCACGACCCTGGAGTTCCTCTCGCCATTCCTGTTGAGAGGGCCTCCACTTGAGATGCGACGGGAACGCCGGGAACTCTTTCCCGACGAAGCAGGGAAAGGATCCCTCATCTCGAGCTACGAGGCGGAAACGGGGCTCCTCTGGATGTGGGCGGGACCCTCGTGATTCCTCTCGAGTGGAGACGGCTAGGTCGGGGAACTTCTGGATTTGCACCAAGGGTGTGAAGGAGCCTTTCGAAGTTCCAGAGGTGAGGTGTGATCAGCCTCGAGAGGCCTCAGCGGAAATGGGCCTCATCTCGCCTGGAGGGGAGAACCTCCTGGATTTTCTCGAGTTGCGGCAGGTCTTCTCGAGTTACGACGGGGACCTCAGGGACCCGCTCTGGTGGCCTCAGGAAAGGCCAGTCCCCATGCGAGTTGCTAGGGGACCTCTCGGGATTCCTCTCCCGTCCATGCCGGGGCCTCAGTCCTTGTGTGGAGTCGGGGCCGGAACCTGAGGATTCCTCTCCAGTGTTGCCATGGATCTTGGGGTGCTTCTGAGTCTCCCCAGGGGAGTCAGGCCTCGTCTCGAGTGGGGGCATGCACGTGCGCTTTCCTCCCGAGCTGCAGCAGTAGTGTCACGCTTCCTGTCACGTGGATCAAGGGATCTGTGGCTTTCCCTCGAGGCTGTCCCTCGAGGCTTTCCCACGAGGCTTTCCCACAGGGCTGTGCCACGTGCCACCTTGGTGTGAGTCGATCCTCGGCGTGAAAGACGAGCCGGTGAAGGGAAAAGAGGTTCCTCTGGAATGGACTGAGACATCTGGGGGACTCTTGGAATGGTGGCACGACCCTGGAGTTCCTCTCGCCGTTCCTGTTGAGAGGGCCTCCTCTTGAGATGCGACGGGAACGCCGGGAACTCTTTCCCGACGAAGCAGGGAAAGGATCCCTCATCTCGAGCTACGAGGCGGAAACGGGGCTCCTCTGGATGTGGGCGGGACCCTCGTGATTCCTCTCGAGTGGAGACGGGTATGTCGGGGAACTTCTTGATTTGCACCAAGGGTGCGAAGGACCCTTTCAAAGTTCCAGAGGGGAGGTGTGATCAGCCTCGGGACGCCTCAGCGGAAATGGGCCTCATCTCGCCTGGAGGGGAGAACCTCCTGGACTTTCTCGAGTTGCGGCAGGTCTTCTTGAGTTACGACTGGGACCTCAGGGACCCGCTCTGGTGGCCTCAGGAAAGGCCAGTCCCCATGCGAGTTGCTAGGGGACCTCTCGGGATTCCTCTCCCGTCCCTGCCGGGGCCTCAGTCCTTGTGTGGAGTCGGGGCCGAAACCTGAGGATTCCTCTCCAGTGTTGCCATTTATCTTGGGGTGCTTCTGAGTCTCCCCAGGGGAGTCAGGTCTCGTCTCGAGTGGGGGCATGCACGTGCGCTTTCCTCCCGAGCTGCAGCAGTAGTGTCACGCTTCCTGTCACGTGGATCAAGGGATCTGTGGCTTTCCCTCGAGGCTGTCCCTCGAGGCTTTCCCACGAGGCTTTCCCACAGGGCTGTGCCACGTGCCAGCTTGGTGTGAGTCGATCCTCGGCGTGAAAGACGAGCCGGTGAAGGGAAAAGAGGTTCCTCTGGAATGGACTGAGACATCTGGGGGACTCTTGGAATGGTGGCACGACCCTGAAGTTCCTCTCGCCGTTCCTGTTGAGAGGGCCTCCTCTTGAGATGCGACGGGAACGCCGGGAACTCTTTCCCGACGAAGCAGGGAAAGGATCCCTCATCTCGAGCTACGAGGCGCAAACGGAGCTCCTCTGGATGTGGGCGGGACCCTCGTGATTCCTCTCGAGTGGAGACGGGTATGTCGGGGAACTTCTTGATTTGCACCAAGGGTGTGAAGGACCCTTTCGAAGTTCCAGAGGTGAGGTGTGATCAGCCTCGAGACGCCTCAGCGGAAATGGGCCTCATCTCGCCTGGAGGGGAGAACCTCCTGGATTTTCTCGAGTTGCGGCAGGTCTTCTCGATTTACGACGGGGACCTCAGGGACCCGCTCTGGTGGCCTCAGGAAAGGCCAGTCCCCATGCGAGTTGCTAGGGGACCTCTCGGGATTCCTCTCCCGTCCATGCCGGGGCCTCAGTTCTTGTGTGGAGTCGGGGCCGGAACCTGAGGATTCCTCTCCAGTGTTGCCATGGATCTTGGGGTGCTTCTGAGTCTCCCCAGGGGAGTCAGGTCTCGTCTCGAGTGGGGGCATGCACGTGCGCTTTCCTCCCGAGCTGCAGCAGTAGTGTCACGCTTCCTGTCACGTGGATCAAGGGATCTGTGGCTTTCCCTCGAGGCTGTCCCTCGAGGCTTTCCCACGAGGCTTTCCCACAGGGCTGTGCCACGTGCCAGCTTGGTGTGAGTCGATCCTCAGCGTGAAAGACGAGCCGGTGAAGGGAAAAGAGGTTCCTCTGGAATGGACTGAGACATCTGGGGGACTCTTGGAATGGTGGCACGACCCTGGAGTTCGTCTCGCCGTTCCTGTTGAGAGGGCCTCCTCTTGAGATGCGACGGGAACGCCGGGAACTCTTTCCCGACGAAGCAGGGAAAGGATCCCTCATCTCGAGCTACGAGGCGCAAACGGGGCTCCTCTGGATGTGGGCGGGACCCTCGTGATTCCTCTCGAGTGGAGACGGGTATGTCGGGGAACTTCTTGATTTGCACCAAGGGTGTGAAGGAGCCTTTCGAAGTTCCAGAGGTGAGGTGTGATCAGCCTCGAGACGCCTCAGCGGAAATGGGCCTCATCTCGCCTGGAGGGGAGAACCTCCTGGATTTTCTCGAGTTGCGGCAGGTCTTCTGGAGTTACGACGGGGACCTCAGGGACCCGCTCTGGTGGCCTCAGGAAAGGCCAGTCCCCATGCGAGTTGCTAGGGGACCTCTCTTGATTCCTCTCCCGTCCATGCCGGGGCCTCAGTCCTTGTGTGGAGTCGGGGCCGGAACCTGAGGATTCCTCTCCAGTGTTGCCATGGATCTTGGGGTGCTTCTGAGTCTCCCCAGGGGAGTCAGGCCTCGTCTCGAGTGGCGGCATGCACGTGCGCTTTCCTCCCGAGCTGCAGCAGTAGTGTCACGCTTCCTGTCACGTGGATCAAGTGATCTGTGGCTTTCCCTCGAGGCTGTCCCTCGAGGCTTTCCCACGAGGCTTTCCCACAGGGTTGTGCCACGTTCCACCTTGGTGTGAGTCGATCCTCGGCGTGAAAGACGAGCCGGTGAAGGGAAAAGAGGTTCCTCTGGAAAGGACTGAGACATCTGGGGGACTCTTGGAATGGTGGCACGACCCTGGAGTTCCTCTCGCCGTTCCTGTTGAGAGGGCCTCCTCTTGAAATGCGACGGGAACGCCGGGAACTCTTTCCCGACGAAGCAGGGAAAGGATCCCTCATCTCGAGCTAAGAGGCAGAAACGGGGCTACTCTGGATGTGGGCGGGACCCACGTGATTCCTCTCGAGTGGAGACGGCTAGGTCGGGGAACTTCTTGATTTGCACCAAGGGTGTGAAGGACCCTTTCGAAGTTCCAGAGGTGAGGTGTGATCAGCCTCGAGACGCCTCAGCGGAAATGGGCCTCATCTCGCCTGGAGGGGAGAACCTCCTGGATTTTCTTGAGTTGCGGCAGGTCTTCTCGAGTTACGACGGGGACCTCAGGGAACCGCTCTGGTGGCCTCAGGAAAGGCCAGTCCCCATGCGAGTTGCTAGGGGACCTCTCGGGATTCCTCTCCCGTCCCTGCCGGGGCCTCAGTCCTTGTGTGGAGTCGGGGCCGGAACCTGAGGATTCCTCTCCAGTGTTGCCATGGATCTTGGGGTGCTTCTGAGTCTCCCCAGGGGAGTCAGGTCTCGTCTAGAGTGGGGGCATGCACGTGCGCTTTCCTCCCGAGCTGCAGCTGTAGTGTCACGCTTCCTGTCACGTGGATCAAGGGATCTGTGGCTTTCCCTCGAGGCTGTCCCTCGAGGCTTTCCCACGAGGCTTTCCCACAGGGCTGTGCCATGTGCCAGCTTGGTGTGAGTCGATCCTCGGCGTGAAAGACGAGCCGGTGAAGGGAAAAGAGGTTCCTCTGGAATGGACTGAGACATCTGGGGGACTCTTGGAATGGTGGCACGACCCTGGAGTTCCTCTCGCCGTTCCTGTTGAGAGGGCCTCCTCTTGAGATGCGACGGGAACGCCGGGAATTCTTTCCCGACGAAGCAGGGAAAGGATCCCTAATCTCGAGCTACGAGGCGGAAACGGGGCTCCTCTGGATGTGGGCGGGACCCTCGTGATTCCTCTCGAGTGGAGACGGGTATGTCGGGGAACTTCTTGATTTGCACCAAGGGTGTGAAGGACCCTTTCAAAGTTCCAGAGGGGAGGTGTGATCAGCCTCGGGACGCCTCAGCGGAAATGGGCCTCATCTCGCCTGGAGGGGAGAACCTCCTGGATTTTCTCGAGTTGCGGCAGGTCTTCTGGAGTTACGACGGGGACCTCAGGGACCCGCTCTGGTGGCCTCAGGAAAGGCCAGTCCCCATGCGAGTTGCTAGGGGACCTCTCTTGATTCCTCTCCCGTCCATGCCGGGGCCTCAGTCCTTGTGTGGAGTCGGGGCCGGAACCTGAGGATTCCTCTCCAGTGTTGCCATGGATCTTGGGGTGCTTCTGAGTCTCCCCAGGGGAGTCAGGCCTCGTCTCGAGTGGCGGCATGCACGTGCGCTTTCCTCCCGAGCTGCAGCAGTAGTGTCACGCTTCCTGTCACGTGGATCAAGTGATCTGTGGCTTTCCCTCGAGGCTGTCCCTCGAGGCTTTCCAACGAGGCTTTCCCACAGGGTTGTGCCACGTTCCACCTTGGTGTGAGTCGATCCTCGGCGTGAAAGACGAGCCGGTGAAGGGAAAAGAGGTTCCTCTGGAAAGGACTGAGACATCTGGGGGACTCTTGGAATGGTGGCACGACCCTGGAGTTCCTCTCGCCGTTCCTGTTGAGAGGGCCTCCTCTTGAGATGCGACGGGAACGCCGGGAACTCTTTCCCGACGAAGCAGGGAAAGGATCCCTCATCTCGAGCTACGAGGCGTAAACGGGGCTCCTCTGGATGTGGGCGGGACCCTCGTGATTCCTCTCGAGTGGAGACGGCTAGGTCGGGGAACTTCTTGATTTGCACCAAGGGTGTGAAGGACCCTTTCGAAGTTCCAGAGGGGAGGTGTGATCAGCCTCGAGACGCCTCAGCGGAAATGGGCCTCATCTCGCCTGGAGGGGAGAACCTCCTGGATTTTCTCGAGTTGCGGCAGGTCTTCTCGAGTTACGACGGGGACCTCAGGGACCCGCTCTGGTGGCCTCAGGAAAGGCCAGTCCCCATGCGAGTTGCTAGGGGATCTCTCGGGATTCCTCTCCCGTCCATGCCGGGGCCTCAGTCCTTGTGTGGAGTCGGGGCCGGAACCTGAGGATTCCTCTCCAGTGTTGCCATGGATCTTGGGGTGCTTCTGAGTCTCCCCAGGGGAGTCAGGCCTCGTCTCGAGTGGGGGCATGCACGTGCGCTTTCCTCCCAAGCTGCAGCAGTAGTGTCACGCTTCCTGTCACGTGGATCAAGGGATCTGTGGCTTTCCCTCGAGGCTGTCCCTCGAGGCTTTCCCACGAGGCTTTCCCACAGGGCTGTGCCACGTGCCACCTTGGTGTGAGTCGATCCTCGGCGTGAAAGACGAGCCGGTGAAGGGAAAAGAGGTTCCTCTGGAATGGACTGAGACATCTGGGGGACTCTTGGAATGGTGGCACGACCCTGGAGTTCCTCTCGCCGTTCCTGTTGAGAGGGCCTCCTCTTGAGATGCGACGGGAACGCCAGGAACTCTTTCCCGACGAAGCAGGGAAAGGATCCCTCATCTCGAGCTACGAGGCGGAAACGGGGCTCCTCTGGATGTGGGCGGGACCCTCGTGATTCCTCTCGAGTGGAGACGGGTATGTCGGGGAACTTCTTGATTTGCACCAAGGGTGCGAAGGACCCTTTCAAAGTTCCAGAGGGGAGGTGTGATCAGCCTCGGGACGCCTCAGCGGAAATGGGCCTCATCTCGCCTGGAGGGGAGAACCTCCTGGATTTTCTCGAGTTGCGGCAGGTCTTCTTGAGTTACGACTGGGACCTCAGGGACCCGCTCTGGTGGCCTCAGGAAAGGCCAGTCCCCATGCGAGTTGCTAGGGGACCTCTCGGGATTCCTCTCCCGTCCATGCCGGGGCCTCAGTCCTTGTGTGGAGTCGGGGCCGGAACCTGAGGATTCCTCTCCAGTGTTGCCATGGATCTTGGGGTGCTTCTGAGTCTCCCCAGGGGAGTCAGGTCTCGTCTCGAGTGGGGGCATGCACGTGCGCTTTCCTCCCGAGCTGCAGCAGTAGTGTCACGCTTCCTGTCACGTGGATCAAGGGATCTGTGGCTTTCCCTCGAGGCTGTCCCTCGAGGCTTTCCCACGAGGCTTTCCCACAGGGCTGTGCCACGTGCCAGCTTGGTGTGAGTCGATCCTCGGCGTGAAAGACGAGCCGGTGAAGGGAAAAGAGGTTCCTCTGGAATGGACTGAGACATCTGGGGGACTCTTGGAATGGTGGCACGACCCTGAAGTTCCTCTCGCCGTTCCTGTTGAGAGGGCCTCCTCTTGAGATGCGACGGGAACGCCGGGAACTCTTTCCCGACGAAGCAGGGAAAGGATCCCTCATCTCGAGCTACGAGGCTCAAACGGAGCTCCTCTGGATGTGGGCGGGACCCTCGTGATTCCTCTCGAGTGGAGACGGGTATGTCGGGGAACTTCTTGATTTGCACCAAGGGTGTGAAGGAGCCTTTCGAAGTTCCAGAGGTGAGGTGTGATCAGCCTCGAGACGCCTCAGCGGAAATGGGCCTCATCTCGCCTGGAGGGGAGAACCTCCTGGATTTTCTCGAGTTGCGGCAGGTCTTCTCGAGTTACGACGGGGACCTCAGGGACCCGCTCTGGTGGCCTCAGGAAAGGCCAGTCCCCATGCGAGTTGCTAGGGGACCTCTCGGGATTCCTCTCCCGTCCATGCCGGGGCCTCAGTTCTTGTGTGGAGTCGGGGCCGGAACCTGAGGATTCCTCTCCAGTGTTGCCATGGATCTTGGGGTGCTTCTGAGTCTCCCCAGGAGAGTCAGGTCTCGTCTCGAGTGGGGGCATGCACGTGCGCTTTCCTCCCGAGCTGCAGCAGTAGTGTCACGCTTCCTGTCACGTGGATCAAGGGATCTGTGGCTTTCCCTCGAGGCTGTCCCTCGAGGCTTTCCCACGAGGCTTTCCCACAGGGCTGTGCCACGTGCCAGCTTGGTGTGAGTCGATCCTCAGCGTGAAAGACGAGCCGGTGAAGGGAAAAGAGGTTCCTCTGGAATGGACTGAGACATCTGGGGGACTCTTGGAATGGTGGCACGACCCTGGAGTTCCTCTCGCCGTTCCTGTTGAGAGGGCCTCCTCTTGAGATGCGACGGGAACGCCGGGAACTCTTTCCCGACGAAGCAGGGAAAGGATCCCTCATCTCGAGCTACGAGGCGCAAACGGGGCTCCTCTGGATGTGGGCGGGACCCTCGTGATTCCTCTCGAGTGGAGACGGGTATGTCGGGGAACTTCTAGATTTGCACCAAGGGTGTGAAGGAGCCTTTCGAAGTTCCAGAGGTGAGGTGTGATCAGCCTCGAGACGCCTCAGCGGAAATGGGCCTCATCTCGCCTGGAGGGGAGAACCTCCTGGATTTTCTCGAGTTGCGGCAGGTCTTCTGGAGTTACGACGGGGACCTCAGGGACCCGCTCTGGTGGCCTCAGGAAAGGCCAGTCCCCATGCGAGTTGCTAGGGGACCTCTCTTGATTCCTCTCCCGTCCATGCCGGGGCCTCAGTCCTTGTGTGGAGTCGGGGCCGGAACCTGAGGATTCCTCTCCAGTGTTGCCATGGATCTTGGGGTGCTTCTGAGTCTCCCCAGGGGAGTCAGGCCTCGTCTCGAGTGGCGGCATGCACGTGCGCTTTCCTCCCGAGCTGCAGCAGTAGTGTCACGCTTCCTGTCACGTGGATCAAGTGATCTGTGGCTTTCCCTCGAGGCTGTCCCTCGAGGCTTTCCCACGAGGCTTTCCCACAGGGTTGTGCCACGTTCCACCTTGGTGTGAGTCGATCCTCGGCGTGAAAGACGAGCCGGTGAAGGGAAAAGAGGTTCCTCTGGAAAGGACTGAGACATCTGGTGGACTCTTGGAATGGTGGCACGACCCTGGAGTTCCTCTCGCCGTTCCTGTTGAGAGGGCCTCCTCTTGAAATGCGACGGGAACGCCGGGAACTCTTTCCCGACGAAGCAGGGAAAGGATCCCTCATCTCGAGCTAAGAGGCAGAAACGGGGCTACTCTGGATGTGGGCGGGACCCACGTGATTCCTCTCGAGTGGAGACGGCTAGGTCGGGGAACTTCTTGATTTGCACCAAGGGTGTGAAGGACCCTTTCGAAGTTCCAGAGGTGAGGTGTGATCAGCCTCGAGACGCCTCAGCGGAAATGGGCCTCATCTCGCCTGGAGGGGAGAACCTCCTGGATTTTCTTGAGTTGCGGCAGGTCTTCTCGAGTTACGACGGGGACCTCAGGGAACCGCTCTGGTGGCCTCAGGAAAGGCCAGTCCCCATGCGAGTTGCTAGGGGACCTCTCGGGATTCCTCTCCCGTCCCTGCCGGGGCCTCAGTCCTTGTGTGGGGTCGGGGCCGGAACCTGAGGATTCCTCTCCAGTGTTGCCATGGATCTTGGGGTGCTTCTGAGTCTCCCCAGGGGAGTCAGGTCTCGTCTAGAGTGGGGGCATGCACGTGCGCTTTCCTCCCGAGCTGCAGCAGTAGTGTCACGCTTCCTGTCACGTGGATCAAGGGATCTGTGGCTTTCCCTCGAGGCTGTCCCTCGAGGCTTTCCCACGAGGCTTTCCCACAGGGCTGTGCCATGTGCCAGCTTGGTGTGAGTCGATCCTCGGCGTGAAAGACGAGCCGGTGAAGGGAAAAGAGGTTCCTCTGGAATGGACTGAGACATCTGGGGGACTCTTGGAATGGTGGCACGACCCTGGAGTTCCTCTCGCCGTTCCTGTTGAGAGGGCCTCCTCTTGAGATGCGACGGGAACGCCGGGAATTCTTTCCCGACGAAGCAGGGAAAGGATCCCTAATCTCGAGCTACGAGGCGGAAACGGGGCTCCTCTGGATGTGGGCGGGACCCTCGTGATTCCTCTCGAGTGGAGACGGGTATGTCGGGGAACTTCTTGATTTGCACCAAGGGTGTGAAGGACCCTTTCAAAGTTCCAGAGGGGAGGTGTGATCAGCCTCGGGACGCCTCAGCGGAAATGGGCCTCATCTCGCCTGGAGGGGAGAACCTCCTGGATTTTCTCGAGTTGCGGCAGGTCTTCTGGAGTTACGACGGGGACCTCAGGGACCCGCTCTGGTGGCCTCAGGAAAGGCCAGTCCCCATGCGAGTTGCTAGGGGACCTCTCTTGATTCCTCTCCCGTCCATGCCGGGGCCTCAGTCCTTGTGTGGAGTCGGGGCCGGAACCTGAGGATTCCTCTCCAGTGTTGCCATGGATCTTGGGGTGCTTCTGAGTCTCCCCAGGGGAGTCAGGCCTCGTCTCGAGTGGCGGCATGCACGTGCGCTTTCCTCCCGAGCTGCAGCAGTAGTGTCACGCTTCCTGTCACGTGGATCAAGTGATCTGTGGCTTTCCCTCGAGGCTGTCCCTCGAGGCTTTCCCACGAGGCTTTCCCACAGGGTTGTGCCACGTTCCACCTTGGTGTGAGTCGATCCTCGGCGTGAAAGACGAGCCGGTGAAGGGAAAAGAGGTTCCTCTGGAAAGGACTGAGACATCTGGGGGACTCTTGGAATGGTGGCACGACCCTGGAGTTCCTCTCGCCGTTCCTGTTGAGAGGGCCTCCTCTTGAAATGCGACGGGAACGCCGGGAACTCTTTCCCGACGAAGCAGGGAAAGGATCCCTCATCTCGAGCTAAGAGGCAGAAACGGGGCTACTCTGGATGTGGGCGGGACCCACGTGATTCCTCTCGAGTGGAGACGGCTAGGTCGGGGAACTTCTTGATTTGCACCAAGGGTGTGAAGGACCCTTTCGAAGTTCCAGAGGTGAGGTGTGATCAGCCTCGAGACGCCTCAGCGGAAATGGGCCTCATCTCGCCTGGAGGGGAGAACCTCCTGGATTTTCTTGAGTTGCGGCAGGTCTTCTCGAGTTACGACGGGGACCTCAGGGAACCGCTCTGGTGGCCTCAGGAAAGGCCAGTCCCCATGCGAGTTGCTAGGGGACCTCTCGGGATTCCTCTCCCGTCCCTGCCGGGGCCTCAGTCCTTGTGTGGAGTCGGGGCCGGAACCTGAGGATTCCTCTCCAGTGTTGCCATGGATCTTGGGGTGCTTCTGAGTCTCCCCAGGGGAGTCAGGTCTCGTCTAGAGTGGGGGCATGCACGTGCGCTTTCCTCCCGAGCTGCAGCAGTAGTGTCACGCTTCCTGTCACGTGGATCAAGGGATCTGTGGCTTTCCCTCGAGGCTGTCCCTCGAGGCTTTCCCACGAGGCTTTCCCACAGGGATGTGCCATGTGCCAGCTTGGTGTGAGTCGATCCTCGGCGTGAAAGACGAGCCGGTGAAGGGAAAAGAGGTTCCTCTGGAATGGACTGAGACATCTGGGGGACTCTTGGAATGGTGGCAAGACCCTGGAGTTCCTCTCGCCGTTCCTGTTGAGAGGGCCTCCTCTTGAGATGCGACGGGAACGCCGGGAATTCTTTCCCGACGAAGCAGGGAAAGGATCCCTAATCTCGAGCTACGAGGCGGAAACGGGGCTCCTCTGGATGTGGGCGGGACCCTCGTGATTCCTCTCGAGTGGAGACGGGTATGTCGGGGAACTTCTTGATTTGCACCAAGGGTGTGAAGGACCCTTTCAAAGTTCCAGAGGGGAGGTGTGATCAGCCTCGGGACGCCTCAGCGGAAATGGGCCTCATCTCGCCTGGAGGGGAGAACCTCCTGGATTTTCTCGAGTTGCGGCAGGTCTTCTTGAGTTACGACGGGGACCTCAGGGACCCGCTCTGGTGGCCTCAGGAAAGGCCAGTCCCCATGCGAGTTGCTAGGGGACCTCTCTTGATTCCTCTCCCGTCCATGCCGGGGCCTCAGTCCTTGTGTGGAGTCGGGGCCGGAACCTGAGGATTCCTCTCCAGTGTTACCATGGATCTTGGGGTGCTTCTGAGTCTCCCCAGGGGAGTCAGGTCTCGTCTCGAGTGGGGGCATGCACGTGCGCTTTCCTCCCGAGCTGCAGCAGTAGTGTCACGCTTCCTGTCACGTGGATCAAGGGATCTGTGGCTTTCCCTCGAGGCTGTCCCTCGAGGCTTTCCCACGAGGCTTTCCCACAGGGCTGTGCCACGTGCCAGCTTGGTGTGAGTCGATCCTCGGCGTGAAAGACGAGCCGGTGAAGGGAAAAGAGGTTCCTCTGGAATGGACTGAGACATCTGGGGGACTCTTGGAATGGTGGCACGACCCTGAAGTTCCTCTCGCCGTTCCTGTTGAGAGGGCCTCCTCTTGAGATGCGACGGGAATGCCGGGAACTCTTTCCCGACGAAGCAGGGAAAGGATCCCTCATCTCGAGCTACGAGGCGCAAACCGAGCTCCTCTGGATGTGGGCGGGACCCTCGTGATTCCTCTCGAGTGGAGACGGGTATGTCGGGGAACTTCTTGATTTGCACCAAGGGTGTGAAGGACCCTTTCGAAGTTCCAGAGGTGAGGTGTGATCAGCCTCGAGACGCCTCAGCGGAAATGGGCCTCATCTCGCCTGGAGGGGAGAACCTCCTGGATTTTCTCGAGTTGCGGCAGGTCTTCTCGAGTTACGACGGGGACCTCAGGGACCCGCTCTGGTGGCCTCAGGAAAGGCCAGTCCCCATGCGAGTTGCTAGGGGACCTCTCAGGATTCCTCTCCCGTCCATGCCAGGGCCTCAGTTCTTGTGTGGAGTCGGGGCCGGAACCTGAGGATTCCTCTCCAGTGTTGCCATGGATCTTGGGGTGCTTCTGAGTCTCCCCAGGGGAGTCAGGTCTCGTCTCGAGTGGGGGCATGCACGTGCGCTTTCCTCCCGAGCTGCAGCAGTAGTGTCACGCTTCCTGTCACGTGGATCAAGGGATCTGTGGCTTTCCCTCGAGGCTGTCCCTCGAGGCTTTCCCACGAGGCTTTCCCACAGGGCTGTGCCACGTGCCAGCTTGGTGTGAGTCGATCCTCAGCGTGAAAGACGAGCCGGTGAAGGGAAAAGAGGTTCCTCTGGAATGGACTGAGACATCTGGGGGACTCTTGGAATGGTGGCACGACCCTGGAGTTCCTCTCGCCGTTCCTGTTGAGAGGGCCTCCTCTTGAGATGCGACGGGAACGCAGGGAACTCTTTCCCGACGAAGCAGGGAAAGGATCCCTCATCTCGAGCTACGAGGCGCAAACGGGGCTCCTCTGGATGTGGGCGGGACCCTCGTGATTCCTCTCGAGTGGAGACGGGTATGTCGGGGAACTTCTTGATTTGCACCAAGGGTGTGAAGGAGCCTTTCGAAGTTCCAGAGGTGAGGTGTGATCAGCCTCGAGACGCCTCAGCGGAAATGGGCCTCATCTCGCCTGGAGGGGAGAACCTCCTGGATATTCTCGAGTTGCGGCAGGTCTTCTGGAGTTACGACGGGGACCTCAGGGACCCGCTCTGGTGGCCTCAGGAAAGGCCAGTCCCCATGCGAGTTGCTAGGGGACCTCTCTTGATTCCTCTCCCGTCCATGCCGGGGCCTCAGTCCTTGTGTGGAGTCGGGGCCGGAACCTGAGGATTCCTCTCCAGTGTTGCCATGGATCTTGGGGTGCTTCTGAGTCTCCCCAGGGGAGTCAGGCCTCGTCTCGAGTGGCGGCATGCACGTGCGCTTTCCTCCCGAGCTGCAGCAGTAGTGTCACGCTTCCTGTCACGTGGATCAAGTGATCTGTGGCTTTCCCTCGAGGCTGTCCCTCGAGGCTTTCCCACGAGGCTTTCCCACAGGGTTGTGCCACGTTCCACCTTGGTGTGAGTCGATCCTCGGCGTGAAAGACGAGCCGGTGAAGGGAAAAGAGGTTCCTCTGGAAAGGACTGAGACATCTGGGGGACTCTTGGAATGGTGGCACGACCCTGGAGTTCCTCTCGCCGTTCCTGTTGAGAGGGCCTCCTCTTGAAATGCGACGGGAACGCCGGGAACTCTTTCCCGACGAAGCAGGGAAAGGATCCCTCATCTCGAGCTAAGAGGCAGAAACGGGGCTACTCTGGATGTGGGCGGGACCCACGTGATTCCTCTCGAGTGGAGACGGCTAGGTCGGGGAACTTCTTGATTTGCACCAAGGGTGTGAAGGACCCTTTCGAAGTTCCAGAGGTGAGGTGTGATCAGCCTCGAGACGCCTCAGCGGAAATGGGCCTCATCTCGCCTGGAGGGGAGAACCTCCTGGATTTTCTCGAGTTGCGGCAGGTCTTCTCGAGTTACGACGGGGACCTCAGGGAACCGCTCTGGTGGCCTCAGGAAAGGCCAGTCCCCATGCGAGTTGCTAGGGGACCTCTCGGGATTCCTCTCCCGTCCCTGCCGGGGCCTCAGTCCTTGTGTGGAGTCGGGGCCGGAACCTGAGGATTCCTCTCCAGTGTTGCCATGGATCTTGGGGTGCTTCTGAGTCTCCCCAGGGGAGTCAGGTCTCGTCTAGAGTGGGGGCATGCACGTGCGCTTTCCTCCCGAGCTGCAGCAGTAGTGTCACGCTTCCTGTCACGTGGATCAAGGGATCTGTGGCTTTCCCTCGAGGCTGTCCCTCGAGGCTTTCCCACGAGGCTTTCCCACAGGGCTGTGCCATGTGCCAGCTTGGTGTGAGTCGATCCTCGGCGTGAAAGACGAGCCGGTGAAGGGAAAAGAGGTTCCTCTGGAATGGACTGAGACATCTGGGGGACTCTTGGAATGGTGGCACGACCCTGGAGTTCCTCTCGCCGTTCCTGTTGAGAGGGCCTCCTCTTGAGATGCGACGGGAACGCCGGGAACTCTTTCCCGACGAAGCAGGGAAAGGATCCCTCATCTCGAGCTATGAGGCGGAAACGGGGCTCCTCTGGATGTGGGCGGGACCCTCGTGATTCCTCTCGAGTGGAGACGGGTATGTCGGGGAACTTCTTGATTTGCACCAAGGGTGTGAAGGACCCTTTCAAAGTTCCAGAGGGGAGGTGTGATCAGCCTCGGGACGCCTCAGCGGAAATGGGCCTCATCTCGCCTGGAGGGGAGAACCTCCTGGATTTTCTCGAGTTGCGGCAGGTCTTCTTGAGTTACGACGGGGACCTCAGGGACCCGCTCTGGTGGCCTCAGGAAAGGCCAGTCCCCATGCGAGTTGCTAGGGGACCTCTCGGGATTCCTCTCCCGTCCATGCCGGGGCCTCAGTTCTTGTGTGGAGTCGGGGCCGGAACCTGAGGATTCCTCTCCAGTGTTGCCATGGATCTTGGGGTGCTTCTGAGTCTCCCCAGGAGAGTCAGGTCTCGTCTCGAGTGGGGGCATGCACGTGCGCTTTCCTCCCGAGCTGCAGCAGTAGTGTCACGCTTCCTGTCACGTGGATCAAGGGATCTGTGGCTTTCCCTCGAGGCTGTCCCTCGAGGCTTTCCCACGAGGCTTTCCCACAGGGCTGTGCCACGTGCCAGCTTGGTGTGAGTCGATCCTCAGCGTGAAAGACGAGCCGGTGAAGGGAAAAGAGGTTCCTCTGGAATGGACTGAGACATCTGGGGGACTCTTGGAATGGTGGCACGACCCTGGAGTTCCTCTCGCCGTTCCTGTTGAGAGGGCCTCCTCTTGAGATGCGACGGGAACGCCGGGAACTCTTTCCCGACGAAGCAGGGAAAGGATCCCTCATCTCGAGCTACGAGGCGCAAACGGGGCTCCTCTGGATGTGGGCGGGACCCTCGTGATTCCTCTCGAGTGGAGACGGGTATGTCGGGGAACTTCTAGATTTGCACCAAGGGTGTGAAGGAGCCTTTCGAAGTTCCAGAGGTGAGGTGTGATCAGCCTCGAGACGCCTCAGCGGAAATGGGCCTCATCTCGCCTGGAGGGGAGAACCTCCTGGATTTTCTCGAGTTGCGGCAGGTCTTCTGGAGTTACGACGGGGACCTCAGGGACCCGCTCTGGTGGCCTCAGGAAAGGCCAGTCCCCATGCGAGTTGCTAGGGGACCTCTCTTGATTCCTCTCCCGTCCATGCCGGGGCCTCAGTCCTTGTGTGGAGTCGGGGCCGGAACCTGAGGATTCCTCTCCAGTGTTGCCATGGATCTTGGGGTGCTTCTGAGTCTCCCCAGGGGAGTCAGGCCTCGTCGCGAGTGGCGGCATGCACGTGCGCTTTCCTCCCGAGCTGCAGCAGTAGTGTCACGCTTCCTGTCACGTGGATCAAGTGATCTGTGGCTTTCCCTCGAGGCTGTCCCTCGAGGCTTTCCCACGAGGCTTTCCCACAGGGTTGTGCCACGTTCCACCTTGGTGTGAGTCGATCCTCGGCGTGAAAGACGAGCCGGTGAAGGGAAAAGAGGTTCCTCTGGAAAGGACTGAGACATCTGGTGGACTCTTGGAATGGTGGCACGACCCTGGAGTTCCTCTCGCCGTTCCTGTTGAGAGGGCCTCCTCTTGAAATGCGACGGGAACGCCGGGAACTCTTTCCCGACGAAGCAGGGAAAGGATCCCTCATCTCGAGCTAAGAGGCAGAAACGGGGCTACTCTGGATGTGGGCGGGACCCACGTGATTCCTCTCGAGTGGAGACGGCTAGGTCGGGGAACTTCTTGATTTGCACCAAGGGTGTGAAGGACCCTTTCGAAGTTCCAGAGGTGAGGTGTGATCAGCCTCGAGACGCCTCAGCGGAAATGGGCCTCATCTCGCCTGGAGGGGAGAACCTCCTGGATTTTCTTGAGTTGCGGCAGGTCTTCTCGAGTTACGACGGGGACCTCAGGGAACCGCTCTGGTGGCCTCAGGAAAGGCCAGTCCCCATGCGAGTTGCTAGGGGACCTCTCGGGATTCCTCTCCCGTCCCTGCCGGGGCCTCAGTCCTTGTGTGGGGTCGGGGCCGGAACCTGAGGATTCCTCTCCAGTGTTGCCATGGATCTTGGGGTGCTTCTGAGTCTCCCCAGGGGAGTCAGGTCTCGTCTAGAGTGGGGGCATGCACGTGCGCTTTCCTCCCGAGCTGCAGCAGTAGTGTCACGCTTCCTGTCACGTGGATCAAGGGATCTGTGGCTTTCCCTCGAGGCTGTCCCTCGAGGCTTTCCCACGAGGCTTTCCCACAGGGCTGTGCCATGTGCCAGCTTGGTGTGAGTCGATCCTCGGCGTGAAAGACGAGCCGGTGAAGGGAAAAGAGGTTCCTCTGGAATGGACTGAGACATCTGGGGGACTCTTGGAATGGTGGCACGACCCTGGAGTTCCTCTCGCCGTTCCTGTTGAGAGGGCCTCCTCTTGAGATGCGACGGGAACGCCGGGAATTCTTTCCCGACGAAGCAGGGAAAGGATCCCTAATCTCGAGCTACGAGGCGGAAACGGGGCTCCTCTGGATGTGGGCGGGACCCTCGTGATTCCTCTCGAGTGGAGACGGGTATGTCGGGGAACTTCTTGATTTGCACCAAGGGTGTGAAGGACCCTTTCAAAGTTCCAGAGGGGAGGTGTGATCAGCCTCGGGACGCCTCAGCGGAAATGGGCCTCATCTCGCCTGGAGGGGAGAACCTCCTGGATTTTCTCGAGTTGCGGCAGGTCTTCTGGAGTTACGACGGGGACCTCAGGGACCCGCTCTGGTGGCCTCAGGAAAGGCCAGTCCCCATGCGAGTTGCTAGGGGACCTCTCTTGATTCCTCTCCCGTCCATGCCGGGGCCTCAGTCCTTGTGTGGAGTCGGGGCCGGAACCTGAGGATTCCTCTCCAGTGTTGCCATGGATCTTGGGGTGCTTCTGAGTCTCCCCAGGGGAGTCAGGCCTCGTCTCGAGTGGCGGCATGCACGTGCGCTTTCCTCCCGAGCTGCAGCAGTAGTGTCACGCTTCCTGTCACGTGGATCAAGTGATCTGTGGCTTTCCCTCGAGGCTGTCCCTCGAGGCTTTCCCACGAGGCTTTCCCACAGGGTTGTGCCACGTTCCACCTTGGTGTGAGTCGATCCTCGGCGTGAAAGACGAGCCGGTGAAGGGAAAAGAGGTTCCTCTGGAAAGGACTGAGACATCTGGGGGACTCTTGGAATGGTGGCACGACCCTGGAGTTCCTCTCGCCGTTCCTGTTGAGAGGGCCTCCTCTTGAAATGCGACGGGAACGCCGGGAACTCTTTCCCGACGAAGCAGGGAAAGGATCCCTCATCTCGAGCTAAGAGGCAGAAACGGGGCTACTCTGGATGTGGGCGGGACCCACGTGATTCCTCTCGAGTGGAGACGGCTAGGTCGGGGAACTTCTTGATTTGCACCAAGGGTGTGAAGGACCCTTTCGAAGTTCCAGAGGTGAGGTGTGATCAGCCTCGAGACGCCTCAGCGGAAATGGGCCTCATCTCGCCTGGAGGGGAGAACCTCCTGGATTTTCTTGAGTTGCGGCAGGTCTTCTCGAGTTACGACGGGGACCTCAGGGAACCGCTCTGGTGGCCTCAGGAAAGGCCAGTCCCCATGCGAGTTGCTAGGGGACCTCTCGGGATTCCTCTCCCGTCCCTGCCGGGGCCTCAGTCCTTGTGTGGAGTCGGGGCCGGAACCTGAGGATTCCTCTCCAGTGTTGCCATGGATCTTGGGGTGCTTCTGAGTCTCCCCAGGGGAGTCAGGTCTCGTCTAGAGTGGGGGCATGCACGTGCGCTTTCCTCCCGAGCTGCAGCAGTAGTGTCACGCTTCCTGTCACGTGGATCAAGGGATCTGTGGCTTTCCCTCGAGGCTGTCCCTCGAGGCTTTCCCACGAGGCTTTCCCACAGGGATGTGCCATGTGCCAGCTTGGTGTGAGTCGATCCTCGGCGTGAAAGACGAGCCGGTGAAGGGAAAAGAGGTTCCTCTGGAATGGACTGAGACATCTGGGGGACTCTTGGAATGGTGGCAAGACCCTGGAGTTCCTCTCGCCGTTCCTGTTGAGAGGGCCTCCTCTTGAGATGCGACGGGAACGCCGGGAATTCTTTCCCGACGAAGCAGGGAAAGGATCCCTAATCTCGAGCTACGAGGCGGAAACGGGGCTCCTCTGGATGTGGGCGGGACCCTCGTGATTCCTCTCGAGTGGAGACGGGTATGTCGGGGAACTTCTTGATTTGCACCAAGGGTGTGAAGGACCCTTTCAAAGTTCCAGAGGGGAGGTGTGATCAGCCTCGGGACGCCTCAGCGGAAATGGGCCTCATCTCGCCTGGAGGGGAGAACCTCCTGGATTTTCTCGAGTTGCGGCAGGTCTTCTTGAGTTACGACGGGGACCTCAGGGACCCGCTCTGGTGGCCTCAGGAAAGGCCAGTCCCCATGCGAGTTGCTAGGGGACCTCTCTTGATTCCTCTCCCGTCCATGCCGGGGCCTCAGTCCTTGTGTGGAGTCGGGGCCGGAACCTGAGGATTCCTCTCCAGTGTTACCATGGATCTTGGGGTGCTTCTGAGTCTCCCCAGGGGAGTCAGGTCTCGTCTCGAGTGGGGGCATGCACGTGCGCTTTCCTCCCGAGCTGCAGCAGTAGTGTCACGCTTCCTGTCACGTGGATCAAGGGATCTGTGGCTTTCCCTCGAGGCTGTCCCTCGAGGCTTTCCCACGAGGCTTTCCCACAGGGCTGTGCCACGTGCCAGCTTGGTGTGAGTCGATCCTCGGCGTGAAAGACGAGCCGGTGAAGGGAAAAGAGGTTCCTCTGGAATGGACTGAGACATCTGGGGGACTCTTGGAATGGTGGCACGACCCTGAAGTTCCTCTCGCCGTTCCTGTTGAGAGGGCCTCCTCTTGAGATGCGACGGGAATGCCGGGAACTCTTTCCCGACGAAGCAGGGAAAGGATCCCTCATCTCGAGCTACGAGGCGCAAACCGAGCTCCTCTGGATGTGGGCGGGACCCTCGTGATTCCTCTCGAGTGGAGACGGGTATGTCGGGGAACTTCTTGATTTGCACCAAGGGTGTGAAGGACCCTTTCGAAGTTCCAGAGGTGAGGTGTGATCAGCCTCGAGACGCCTCAGCGGAAATGGGCCTCATCTCGCCTGGAGGGGAGAACCTCCTGGATTTTCTCGAGTTGCGGCAGGTCTTCTCGAGTTACGACGGGGACCTCAGGGACCCGCTCTGGTGGCCTCAGGAAAGGCCAGTCCCCATGCGAGTTGCTAGGGGACCTCTCAGGATTCCTCTCCCGTCCATGCCAGGGCCTCAGTTCTTGTGTGGAGTCGGGGCCGGAACCTGAGGATTCCTCTCCAGTGTTGCCATGGATCTTGGGGTGCTTCTGAGTCTCCCCAGGGGAGTCAGGTCTCGTCTCGAGTGGGGGCATGCACGTGCGCTTTCCTCCCGAGCTGCAGCAGTAGTGTCACGCTTCCTGTCACGTGGATCAAGGGATCTGTGGCTTTCCCTCGAGGCTGTCCCTCGAGGCTTTCCCACGAGGCTTTCCCACAGGGCTGTGCCACGTGCCAGCTTGGTGTGAGTCGATCCTCAGCGTGAAAGACGAGCCGGTGAAGGGAAAAGAGGTTCCTCTGGAATGGACTGAGACATCTGGGGGACTCTTGGAATGGTGGCACGACCCTGGAGTTCCTCTCGCCGTTCCTGTTGAGAGGGCCTCCTCTTGAGATGCGACGGGAACGCCGGGAACTCTTTCCCGACGAAGCAGGGAAAGGATCCCTCATCTCGAGCTACGAGGCGCAAACGGGGCTCCTCTGGATGTGGGCGGGACCCTCGTGATTCCTCTCGAGTGGAGACGGGTATGTCGGGGAACTTCTTGATTTGCACCAAGGGTGTGAAGGAGCCTTTCGAAGTTCCAGAGGTGAGGTGTGATCAGCCTCGAGACGCCTCAGCGGAAATGGGCCTCATCTCGCCTGGAGGGGAGAACCTCCTGGATATTCTCGAGTTGCGGCAGGTCTTCTGGAGTTACGACGGGGACCTCAGGGACCCGCTCTGGTGGCCTCAGGAAAGGCCAGTCCCCATGCGAGTTGCTAGGGGACCTCTCTTGATTCCTCTCCCGTCCATGCCGGGGCCTCAGTCCTTGTGTGGAGTCGGGGCCGGAACCTGAGGATTCCTCTCCAGTGTTGCCATGGATCTTGGGGTGCTTCTGAGTCTCCCCAGGGGAGTCAGGCCTCGTCTCGAGTGGCGGCATGCACGTGCGCTTTCCTCCCGAGCTGCAGCAGTAGTGTCACGCTTCCTGTCACGTGGATCAAGTGATCTGTGGCTTTCCCTCGAGGCTGTCCCTCGAGGCTTTCCCACGAGGCTTTCCCACAGGGTTGTGCCACGTTCCACCTTGGTGTGAGTCGATCCTCGGCGTGAAAGACGAGCCGGTGAAGGGAAAAGAGGTTCCTCTGGAAAGGACTGAGACATCTGGGGGACTCTTGGAATGGTGGCACGACCCTGGAGTTCCTCTCGCCGTTCCTGTTGAGAGGGCCTCCTCTTGAAATGCGACGGGAACGCCGGGAACTCTTTCCCGACGAAGCAGGGAAAGGATCCCTCATCTCGAGCTAAGAGGCAGAAACGGGGCTACTCTGGATGTGGGCGGGACCCACGTGATTCCTCTCGAGTGGAGACGGCTAGGTCGGGGAACTTCTTGATTTGCACCAAGGGTGTGAAGGACCCTTTCGAAGTTCCAGAGGTGAGGTGTGATCAGCCTCGAGACGCCTCAGCGGAAATGGGCCTCATCTCGCCTGGAGGGGAGAACCTCCTGGATTTTCTTGAGTTGCGGCAGGTCTTCTCGAGTTACGACGGGGACCTCAGGGAACCGCTCTGGTGGCCTCAGGAAAGGCCAGTCCCCATGCGAGTTGCTAGGGGACCTCTCGGGATTCCTCTCCCGTCCCTGCCGGGGCCTCAGTCCTTGTGTGGAGTCGGGGCCGGAACCTGAGGATTCCTCTCCAGTGTTGCCATGGATCTTGGGGTGCTTCTGAGTCTCCCCAGGGGAGTCAGGTCTCGTCTAGAGTGGGGGCATGCACGTGCGCTTTCCTCCCGAGCTGCAGCAGTAGTGTCACGCTTCCTGTCACGTGGATCAAGGGATCTGTGGCTTTCCCTCGAGGCTGTCCCTCGAGGCTTTCCCACGAGGCTTTCCCACAGGGCTGTGCCATGTGCCAGCTTGGTGTGAGTCGATCCTCGGCGTGAAAGACGAGCCGGTGAAGGGAAAAGAGGTTCCTCTGGAATGGACTGAGACATCTGGGGGACTCTTGGAATGGTGGCACGACCCTGGAGTTCCTCTCGCCGTTCCTGTTGAGAGGGCCTCCTCTTGAGATGCGACGGGAACGCCGGGAACTCTTTCCCGACGAAGCAGGGAAAGGATCCCTCATCTCGAGCTATGAGGCGGAAACGGGGCTCCTCTGGATGTGGGCGGGACCCTCGTGATTCCTCTCGAGTGGAGACGGGTATGTCGGGGAACTTCTTGATTTGCACCAAGGGTGTGAAGGACCCTTTCAAAGTTCCAGAGGGGAGGTGTGATCAGCCTCGGGACGCCTCAGCGGAAATGGGCCTCATCTCGCCTGGAGGGGAGAACCTCTTGGATGTTCTCGAGTTGAGGCAGGTCTTCTCGAGTTACGACGGGGACCTCAGGGACCCGCTCTGGTGGCCTCAGGAAAGGCCAGTCCCAATGCAAGTTGCTAGGGGACCTCTCGGGATTCCTCTCCCGTCCATGCCGGGGCCTCAGTCCTTGTGTGGAGTCGGGGCCGGAACCTGAGGATTCCTCTCCAGTGTTGCCATTGATCTTGGGGTGCTTCTGAGTCTCCCCAGGGGAGTCAGGCCTCGTCTCGAGTGGCGGCATGCACGTGCGCATTCCTCCCGAGCTGCAGCAGTAGTGTCACGCTTCCTGTCACGTGGATCAAGGGATCTGTGGCTTTCCCTCGAGGCTGTCCCTCGAGGCTTTCCCACGAGGCTTTCCCACAGGGCTGTGCCACGTGCCAGCTTGGTGTGAGTCGATCCTCAGCGTGAAAGACGAGCCGGTGAAGGGAAAAGAGGTTCCTCTGGAATGGACTGAGACATCTGGGGGACTCTTGGAATGGTGGCACGACCCTGGAGTTCCTCTCGCCTTTCCTGTTGAGAGGGCCTCCTCTTCAGATGCGACGGGAACGCCGGGAACTCTTTCCCGACGAAGCAGGGAAAGGATCCCTCATCTCGAGCTACGAGGCGCAAACCGGGCTCCTCTGGATGTGGGCGGGACCCTCGTGATTCCTCTCGAGTGGAGACGGGTATTTTGGGGAACTTCTTGATTTGCACCAAGGGTGTGTAGGAGCCTTTCGAAGTTCCAGAGGTGAGGTGTGATCAGCCTCGAGACGCCTCAGCGGAAATGGGCCTCATCTCGCCTGGAGGGGAGAACCTCTTGGATGTTCTCGAGTTGAGGCATGTCTTCTCGAGTTACGACGGGGACATCAGGGACCCGCTCTGGTGGCCTCAGGAAAGGCCAGTCCCAATGCAAGTTGCTAGGGGACCTCTCGGGATTCCTCTCCCGTCCATGCCGGGGCCTCAGTCCTTGTGTGGAGTCGGGGCCGGAACCTGAGGATTCCTCTCCAGTGTTGCCATTGATCTTGGGGTGCTTCTGAGTCTCCCCAGGGGAGTCAGGCCTCGTCTCGAGTGGCGGCCTGCACGTGCGCTTTCCTCCCGAGCTGCAGCAGTAGTGTCACGCTTCCTGTCACCTGGATCAAGGGATCTGTGGCTTTCCCTCGAGGCTGTCCCTCGAGGCTTTCCCACGAGGCTTTCCCACAGGGCTGTGCCACGTTCCACCTTGGTGTGAGTCGATCCTCGGCGTGAAAGACGAGCCGGTGAAGGGAAAAGAGGTTCCTCTGGAAAGGACTGAGACATCTGGGGGACTCTTGGAATGGTGGCACGACCCTGGAGTTCCTCTCGCCGTTCCTGTTGAGAGGGCCTCCTCTTGAGATGCGACGGGAACGCCGGGAATTCTTTCCCGACGAAGCAGGGAAAGGATCCCTCATCTCGAGCTACGAGGCGGAAACGGGGCTCCTCTGGATGTGGGCGGGACCCTCGTGATTCCTCTCGAGTGGAGACGGTATGTCGGGGAACTTCTTGATTTGCACCAAGGGTGTGAAGGACCCTTTCAAAGTTCCAGAGGGGAGGTGTGATCAGCCTCGGGACGCCTCAGCGGAAATGGGCCTCATCTCGCCTGGAGGGGAGAACCTCCTGTATTTTCTCGAGTTGCGGCAGGTCTTCTTGAGTTACGACGGGGACCTCAGGGACCCGCTCTGGTGGCCTCAGGAAAGGCCAGTCCCCATGCGAGTTGCTAGGGGACCTCTCTTGATTCCTCTCCCGTCCATGCCGGGGCCTCAGTCCTTGTGTGGAGTCGGGGCCGGAACCTGAGGATTCCTCTCCAGTGTTGCCATGGATCTTGGGGTGCTTCTGAGTCTCCCCAGGGGAGTCAGGTCTCGTCTCGAGTGGGGGCATGCACGTGCGCTTTCCTCCCGAGCTGCAGCAGTAGTGTCACGCTTCCTGTCACGTGGATCAAGGGATCTGTGGCTTTCCCTCGAGGCTGTCCCTCGAGGCTTTCCCACGAGGCTTTCCCACAGGGCTGTGCCACGTGCCAGCTTGGTGTGAGTCGATCCTCAGCGTGAAAGACGAGCCGGTGAAGGGAAAAGAGGTTCCTCTGGAATGGACTGAGACATCTGGGGGACTCTTGGAATGGTGGCACGACCCTGGAGTTCCTCTCGCCGTTCCTGTTGAGAGGGCCTCCTCTTGAGATGCGACGGGAACGCCGGGAACTCTTTCCCGACGAAGCAGGGAAAGGATCCCTCATCTCGAGCTACGAGGCGCAAACCGGGCTCCTCTGGATGTGGGCGGGACCCTCGTGATTCCTCTCGAGTGGAGACGGGTATGTTGGGGAACTTCTTGATTTGCACCAAGGGTGTGTAGGAGCCTTTCGAAGTTCCAGAGGTGAGGTGTGATCAGCCTCGAGACGCCTCAGCGGAAATGGGCCTCATCTCGCCTGGAGGGGAGAACCTCCTGGATTTTCTTGAGTTGCGGCAGGTCTTCTCGAGTTACGACGGGGACCTCAGGGAACCGCTCTGGTGGCCTCAGGAAAGGCCAGTCCCCATGCGAGTTGCTAGGGGACCTCTCGGGATTCCTCTCCCGTCCCTGCCGGGGCCTCAGTCCTTGTGTGGAGTCGGGGCCGGAACCTGAGGATTCCTCTCCAGTGTTGCCATGGATCTTGGGGTGCTTCTGAGTCTCCCCAGGGGAGTCAGGTCTCGTCTAGAGTGGGGGCATGCACGTGCGCTTTCCTCCCGAGCTGCAGCAGTAGTGTCACGCTTCCTGTCACGTGGATCAAGGGATCTGTGGCTTTCCCTCGAGGCTGTCCCTCGAGGCTTTCCCACGAGGCTTTCCCACAGGGCTGTGCCACGTGCCAGCTTGGTGTGAGTCTATCCTCGGCGTGAAAGACAGGCCGGTGAAGGGAAAAGAGGTTCCTCTGGAATGGACTGAGACATCTGGGGGACTCTTGGAATGGTGGCACGACCCTGGAGTTCCTCTCGCCGTTCCTGTTGAGAGGGCCTCCTCTTGAGATGCGACGGGAACGCCGGGAACTCTTTCCCGACGAAGCAGGGAAAGGATCCCTCATCTCGAGCTATGAGGCGGAAACGGGGCTCCTCTGGATGTGGGCGGGACCCTCGTGATTCCTCTCGAGTGGAGACGGGTATGTCGGGGAACTTCTTGATTTGCACCAAGGGTGTGAAGGAGCCTTTCGAAGTTCCAGAGGTGAGGTGTGATCAGCCTCGAGACGCCTCAGCGGAAATGGGCCTCATCTCGCCTGGAGGGGAGAACCTCCTGGATTTTCTCGAGTTGCAGCAGGTCTTCTCGAGTTACGACGGGGACCTCAGGGACCCGCTCTGGTGGCCTCAGGAAAGGCCAGTCCCCATGCGAGTTGCTAGGGGACCTCTCGGGATTCCTCTCCCGTCCATGCCGGGGCCTCAGTCCTTGTGTGGAGTCGGGGCCGGAACCTGAGGATTCCTCTCCAGTGTTGCCATGGATCTTGGGGTGCTTCTGAGTCTCCCCAGGGGAGTCAGGCCTCGTCTCGAGTGGGGGCATGCACGTGCGCTTTCCTCCCGAGCTGCAGCAGTAGTGTCACGCTTCCTGTCACGTGGATCAAGGGATCTGTGGCTTTCCCTCGAGGCTGTCCCTCGAGGCTTTCCCACGAGGCTTTCCCACAGGGCTGTGCCACGTGCCACCTTGGTGTGAGTCGATCCTCGGCGTGAAAGACGAGCCGGTGAAGGGAAAAGAGTTTCCTCTGGAATGGACTGAGACATCTGGGGGACTCTTGGAATGGTGGCACGACCCTGGAGTTCCTCTCGCCGTTCCTGTTGAGAGGGCCTCCTCTTGAGATGCGACGGGAACGCCGGGAATTCTTTCCCGACGAAGCAGGGAAAGGATCCCTAATCTCGAGCTACGAGGCGGAAACGGGGCTCCTCTGGATGTGGGCGGGACCCTCGTGATTCCTCTCGAGTGGAGACGGGTATGTCGGGGAACTTCTTGATTTGCACCAAGGGTGTGAAGGACCCTTTCAAAGTTCCAGAGGGGAGGTGTGATCAGCCTCGGGACGCCTCAGCGGAAATGGGCCTCATCTCGCCTGGAGGGGAGAACCTCCTGGATTTTCTCGAGTTGCGGCAGGTCTTCTTGAGTTACGACGGGGACCTCAGGGACCCGCTCTGGTGGCCTCAGGAAAGGCCAGTCCCCATGCGAGTTGCTAGGGGACCTCTCTTGATTCCTCTCCCGTCCATGCCGGGGCCTCAGTCCTTGTGTGGAGTCGGGGCCGGAACCTGAGGATTCCTCTCCAGTGTTGCCATGGATCTTGGGGTGCTTCTGAGTCTCCCCAGGGGAGTCAGGTATCGTCTCGAGTGGGGGCATGCACGTGCACATTCCTCCCGAGCTGCAGCAGTAGTGTCACGCTTCCTGTCACGTGGATCAAGGGATCTGTGGCTTTCCCTCGAGGCTGTCCCTCGAGGCTTTCCCACGAGGCTTTCCCACAGGGCTGTGCCACGTTCCAGCTTGGTGTGAGTCGATCCTCAGCGTGAAAGACGAGCCGGTGAAGGGAAAAGAGGTTCCTCTGGAATGGACTGAGACATCTGGGGGACTCTTGGAATGGTGGCACGACCCTGGAGTTCCTCTCGCCGTTCTTGTTGAGAGGGCCTCCTCTTCAGATGCGACGGGAACGCCGGGAACTCTTTCCCGATGAAGCAGGGAAAGGATCCCTCATCTCGAGCTACGAGGCGCAAACCGGGCTCCTCTGGATGTGGGCGGGACCCTCGTGATTCCTCTCGAGTGGAGACGGGTATGTTGGGGAACTTCTTGATTTGCACCAAGGGTGTGTAGGAGCCTTTCGAAGTTCCAGATGTGAGGTGTGATCAGCCTCGAGACGCCTCAGCGGAAATGGGCCTCATCTCGCCTGGAGGGGAGAACCTCTTGGATGTTCTCGAGTTGAGGCAGGTCTTCTCGAGTTACGACGGGGACCTCAGGGACCCGCTCTGGTGGCCTCAGGAAAGGCCAGTCCCAATGCAAGTTGCTAGGGGACCTCTCGGGATTCCTCTCCCGTCCATGCCGGGGCCTCAGTCCTTGTGTGGAGTCGGGGCCGGAACCTGAGGATTCCTCTCCAGTGTTGCCATGGATCTTGGGGTGCTTCTGAGTCTCCCCAGGGGAGTCAGGTCTCGTCTCGAGTGGGGGCATGCACGTGCGCTTTCCTCCCGAGCTGCAGCAGTAGTGTCACGCTTCCTGTCACGTGGATCAAGGGATCTGTGGCTTTCCCTCGAGGCTGTCCCTCGAGGCTTTCCCACGAGGCTTTCCCACAGGGCTGTGCCACGTGCCACCTTGGTGTGAGTCGATCCTCGGCGTGAAAGACGAGCCGGTGAAGGGAAAACAGGTTCCTCTGGAATGGACTGAGACATCTGGGGGACTCTTGGAATGGTGGCACGACCCTGGAGTTCCTCTCGCCGTTCCTGTTGAGAGGGCCTCCTCTTGAGATGCGACGGGAACGCCGGGAACTCTTTCCCGACGAAGCAGGGAAAGGATCCCTCATCTCGAGCTACGAGGCGGAAACGGGGCTCCTCTGGATGTGGGCGGGACCGTCGTGATTCCTCTCGAGTGGAGACGGGTATGTCGGGGAACTTCTTGATTTGCACCAAGGGTGTGAAGGAGCCTTTCGAAGTTCCAGAGGTGAGGTGTGATCAGCCTCGAGACGCCTCAGCGGAAATGGGCCTCATCTCGCCTGGAGGGGAGAAATTCCTGGATTTTCTCGAGTTGCGGCAGGTCTTCTCGAGTTACGACGGGGACCTCAGGGACCCGCTCTGGTGGCCTCAGGAAAGGCCAGTCCCCATGCGAGTTGCTAGGGGACCTCTCGGGATTCCTCTCCCGTCCATGCCGGGGCCTCAGTCCTTGTGTGGAGTCGGGGCCGGAACCTGAGGATTCCTCTCCAGTGTTGCCATGGATCTTGGGGTGCTTCTGAGTCTCCCCAGGGGAGTCAGGTCTCGTCTAGAGTGGGGGCATGCACGTGCGCTTTCCTCCCGAGCTGCAGCAGTAGTGTCACGCTTCCTGTCATGTGGATCAAGGGATCTGTGGCTTTCCCTCGAGGCTGTCCCTCGAGGCTTTCCCACGAGGCTTTCCCACAGGGCTGTGCCACGTGCCACCTTGGTGTGAGTCGATCCTCGGCGTGAAAGACGAGCCAGTGAAGGGAAAAGAGGTTCCTCTGGAATGGATTGAGACATCTGGGGGACTCTTGGAATGGTGGCACGACCCTGGAGTTCCTCTCGCCGTTCCTGTTGAGAGGGCCTCCTCTTGAGATGCGACGGGAACGCCGGGAACTCTTTCCCGACGAAGCAGGGAAAGGATCCCTCATCTCGAGCTACGAGGCGGAAACGGGGCTCCTCTGGATGTGGGCGGGACCCTCGTGATTCCTCTCGAGTGGAGACGGGTATGTCGGGGAACTTCTTGATTTTCACCAAGGGTGTGAAGGAGCCTTTCGAAGTTCCAGAGGTGAGGTGTGATCAGCCTCGAGACGCCTCAGCGGAAATGGGCCTCATCTCGCCTGGAGGGGAGAACCTCCTGGATTTTCTCGAGTTGCGGCAGGTCTTCTCGAGTTACGACGGGGACCTCAGGGACCCGCTCTGGTGGCCTCAGGAAAGGCCAGTCCCCATGCGAGTTGCTAGGGGACCTCTCGGGATTCCTCTCCCGTCCATGCCGGGGCCTCAGTCCTTGTGTGGAGTCGGGGCCGGAACCTGAGGATTCCTCTCCAGTGTTGCCATGGATCTTGGGGTGCTTCTGAGTCTCCCCAGGGGAGTCAGGCCTCGTCTCGAGTGGGGGCATGCACGTGCGCTTTCCTCCCGAGCTGCAGCAGTAGTGTCACGCTTCCTGTCATGTGGATCAAGGGATCTGTGGCTTTCCCTCGAGGCTGTCCCTCGAGGCTTTCCCACGAGGCTTTCCCACAGGGCTGTGCCACGTGCCACCTTGGTGTGAGTCGATCCTCGGCGTGAAAGACGAGCCAGTGAAGGGAAAAGAGGTTCCTCTGGAATGGATTGAGACATCTGGGGGACTCTTGGAATGGTGGCACGACCCTGGAGTTCCTCTCGCCGTTCCTGTTGAGAGGGCCTCCTCTTGAGATGCGACGGGAACGCCGGGAACTCTTTCCCGACGAAGCAGGGAAAGGATCCCTCATCTCGAGCTACGAGGCGGAAACGGGGCTCCTCTGGATGTGGGCGGGACCCTCGTGATTCCTCTCGAGTGGAGACGGGTATGTCGGGGAACTTCTTGATTTGCACCAAGGGTGTGAAGGAGCCTTTAGAAGTTCCAGAGGTGAGGTGTGATCAGCCTCGAGACGCCTCAGCGGAAATGGGCCTCATCTCGCCTGGAGGGGAGAACCTCCTGGATTTTCTCGAGTTGCGGCAGGTCTTCTCGAGTTACGACGGGGACCTCAGGGACCCGCTCTGGTGGCCTCAGGAAAGGCCAGTCCCCATGCGAGTTGCTAGGGGACCTCTCTTGATTCCTCTCCCGTCCATGCCGGGGCCTCAGTCCTTGTGTGGAGTCGGGGCCGGAACCTGAGGATTCCTCTCCAGTGTTGCCATGGATCTTGGGGTGCTTCTGAGTCTCCCCAGGGGAGTCAGGCCTCGTCTCGAGTGGGGGCATGCACGTGCGCTTTCCTCCCGAGCTGCAGCAGTAGTGTCACGCTTCCTGTCATGTGGATCAAGGGATCTGTGGCTTTCCCTCGAGGCTGTCCCTCGAGGCTTTCCCACGAGGCTTTCCCACAGGGCTGTGCCACGTGCCACCTTGGTGTGAGTCGATCCTCGGCGTGAAAGACGAGCCAGTGAAGGGAAAAGAGGTTCCTCTGGAATGGATTGAGACATCTGGGGGACTCTTGGAATGGTGGCACGACCCTGGAGTTCCTCTCGCCGTTCCTGTTGAGAGGGCCTCCTCTTGAGATGCGACGGGAACGCCGGGAACTCTTTCCCGACGAAGCAGGGAAAGGATCCCTCATCTCGAGCTACGAGGCGGAAACGGGGCTCCTCTGGATGTGGGCGGGACCCTCGTGATTCCTCTCGAGTGGAGACGGGTATGTCGGGGAACTTCTTGATTTGCACCAAGGGTGTGAAGGAGCCTTTCGAAGTTCCAGAGGTGAGGTGTGATCAGCCTCGAGACGCCTCAGCGGAAATGGGCCTCATCTCGCCTGGAGGGGAGAACCTCCTGGATTTTCTCGAGTTGCGGCAGGTCTTCTCGAGTTACGACGGGGACCTCAGGGACCCGCTCTGGTGGCCTCAGGAAAGGCCAGTCCCCATGCGAGTTGCTAGGGGACCTCTCGGGATTCCTCTCCCGTCCATGCCGGGGCCTCAGTCCTTGTGTGGAGTCGGGGCCGGAACCTGAGGATTCCTCTCCAGTGTTGCCATGGATCTTGGGGTGCTTCTGAGTCTCCCCAGGGGAGTCAGGCCTCGTCTCGAGTGGGGGCATGCACGTGCGCTTTCCTCCCGAGCTGCAGCAGTAGTGTCACGCTTCCTGTCATGTGGATCAAGGGATCTGTGGCTTTCCCTCGAGGCTGTCCCTCGAGGCTTTCCCACGAGGCTTTCCCACAGGGCTGTGCCACGTGCCACCTTGGTGTGAGTCGATTCTCGGCGTGAAGACGAGCCAGTGAAGGGAAAAGAGGTTCCTCTGGAATGGATTGAGACATCTGGGGGACTCTTGGAATGGTGGCACGACCCTGGAGTTCCTCTCGCCGTTCCTGTTGAGAGGGCCTCCTCTTGAGATGCGACGGGAACGCCGGGAACTCTTTCCCGACGAAGCAGGGAAAGGATCCCTCATCTCGAGCTACGAGGCGGAAACGGGGCTCCTCTGGATGTGGGCGGGACCCTCGTGATTCCTCTCGAGTGGAGACGGGTATGTCGGGGAACTTCTTGATTTGCACCAAGGGTGTGAAGGAGCCGTTCGAAGTTCCAGAGGTGAGGTGTGATCAGCCTCGAGACGCCTCAGCGGAAATGGGCCTCATCTCGCCTGGAGGGGAGAACCTCCTGGATTTTCTCGAGTTGCGGCTGGTCTTCTCGACTTACGACGGGGACCTCAGGGACCCGCTCTGGTGGCCTCAGGAAAGGCCAGTCCCCATGCGAGTTGCTAGGGGACCTCTCGGGATTCCTCTCCCGTCCATGCCGGGGCCTCAGTCCTTGTGTGGAGTCGGGGCCGGAACCTGAGGATTCCTCTCCAGTGTTGCCATGGATCTTGGGGTGCTTCTGAGTCTCCCCAGGGGAGTCAGGCCTCGTCTCGAGTGGGGGCATGCACGTGCGCTTTCCTCCCGAGCTGCAGCAGTAGTGTCACGCTTCCTGTCACGTGGATCAAGGGATCTGTGGCTTTCCCTCGAGGCTGTCCCTCGAGGCTTTCCCACGAGGCTTTCCCACAGGGCTGTGCCACGTGCCACCTCGGTGTGAGTCGATCCTCGGCGTGAAAGTCGAGCCAGTGAAGGGAAAAGAGGTTCCTCTGGAATGGATTGAGACATCTGGGGGACTCTTGGAATGGTGGCACGACCCTGGAGTTCCTCTCGCCGTTCCTGTTGAGAGGGCCTCCTCTTGAGATGTGACGGGAACGCCGGGAACTCTTTCCCGACGAAGCAGGGAAAGGATCCCTCATCTCGAGCTACGAGGCGGAAACGGGGCTCCTCTGGATGTGGGCGGGACCCTCGTGATTCCTCTCGAGTGGAGACGGGTATGTCGGGGAACTTCTTGATTTGCACCAAGGGTGTGAAGGAGCCTTTCGAAGTTCCAGAGGTGAGGTGTGATCAGCCTCGAGAAGCCTCAGCGGAAATGGGCCTCATCTCGCCTGGAGGGGAGAACCTCCTGGATTTTCTCGAGTTGCGGCAGGTCTTCTCGAGTTACGACGGGGACCTCAGGGACCCGCTCTGGTGGCCTCAGGAAAGGCCAGTCCCCATGCGAGTTGCTAGGGGACCTCTCGGGATTCCTCTCCCGTCCATGCCGGGGCCTCAGTCCTTGTGTGGAGTCGGGGCCGGAACCTGAGGATTCCTCTCCAGTGTTGCCATGGATCTTGGGGTGCTTCTGAGTCTCCCCAGGGGAGTCAGGTCTCGTCTCGAGTGGGGGCATGCACGTGCGCTTTCCTCCCGAGCTGCAGCAGTAGTGTCACGCTTCCTGTCACGTGGATCAAGGGATCTGTGGCTTTCCCTCGAGGCTGTCCCTCGAGGCTTTCCCACGAGGCTTTCCCACAGGGCTGTGCCACGTGCCAGCTTGGTGTGAGTCGATCCTCGGCGTGAAAGACGAGCCGGTGAAGGGAAAAGAGGTTCCTCTGGAAAGGACTGAGACATCTGGGGGACTCTTGGAATGGTGGCACGACCCTGGAGTTCCTCTCGCCGTTCCTGTTGAGAGGGCCTCCTCTTGAAATGCGACGGGAACGCCGGGAACTCTTTCCCGACGAAGCAGGGAAAGGATCCCTCATCTCGAGCTAAGAGGCGGAAATGGGGCTCCTCTGGATGTGGGCGGGACCCACGTGATTCCTCTCGAGTGGAGACGGCTAGGTCGGGGAACTTCTTGATTTGCACCAAGGGTGTGAAGGACCCTTTCGAAGTTCCAGAGGTGAGGTGTGATCAGCCTCGAGACGCCTCAGCGGAAATGGGCCTCATCTCGCCTGGAGGGGAGAACCTCCTGGATTTTCTTGAGTTGCGGCAGGTCTTCTCGAGTTACGACGGGGACCTCAGGGAACCGCTCTGGTGGCCTCAGGAAAGGCCAGTCCCCATGCGAGTTGCTAGGGGACCTCTCGGGATTCCTCTCCCGTCCCTGCCGGGGCCTCAGTCCTTGTGTGGAGTCGGGGCCGGAACCTGAGGATTCCTCTCCAGTGTTGCCATGGATCTTGGGGTGCTTCTGAGTCTCCCCAGGGGAGTCAGGTCTCGTCTAGAGTGGGGGCATGCACGTGCGCTTTCCTCCCGAGCTGCAGCAGTAGTGTCACGCTTCCTGTCACGTGGATCAAGGGATCTGTGGCTTTCCCTCGAGGCTGTCCCTCGAGGCTTTCCCACGAGGCTTTCCCACAGGGCTGTGCCACGTGCCACCTTGGTGTGAGTCGATCCTCGGCGTGAAAGACGAGGCGGTGAAGGGAAAAGAGGTTCCTCTGGAATGGACTGAGACATCTGGGGGACTCTTGGAATGGTGGCACGACCCTGGAGTTCCTCTCGCCGTTCCTGTTGAGAGGGCCTCCACTTGAGATGCGACGGGAACGCCGGGAACTCTTTCCCGACGAAGCAGGGAAAGGATCCCTCATCTCGAGCTACGAGGCGGAAACGGGGCTCCTCTGGATGTGGGCGGGACCCTCGTGATTCCTCTCGAGTGGAGACGGGTATGTCGGGGAACTTCTTGATTTGCACCAAGGGTGTGAAGGAGCCTTTCGAAGTTCCAGAGGTGAGGTGTGATCAGCCTCGAGACGCCTCAGCGGAAATGGGCCTCATCTCGCCTGGAGGGGAGAACCTCCTGGATTTTCTCGAGTTGCGGCAGGTCTTCTCGAGTTACGACGGGGACCTCAGGGACCCGCTCTGGTGGCCTCAGGAAAGGCCAGTCCCCATGCGAGTTGCTAGGGGACCTCTCTTGATTCCTCTCCCGTCCATGCCGGGGCCTCAGTCCTTGTGTGGAGTCGGGGCCGGAACCTGAGGATTCCTCTCCAGTGTTGCCATGGATCTTGGGGTGCTTCTGAGTCTCCCCAGGGGAGTCAGGTCTCGTCTCGAGTGGGGGCATGCACGTGCGCTTTCCTCCCGAGCTGCAGCAGTAGTGTCACGCTTCCTGTCACGTGGATCAAGGGATCTGTGGCTTTCCCTCGAGGCTGTCCCTCGAGGCTTTCCCACGAGGCTTTCCCACAGGGCTGTGCCACGTGCCAGCTTGGTGTGAGTCGATCCTCAGCGTGAAAGACGAGCCGGTGAAGGGAAAAGAGGTTCCTCTGGAATGGACTGAGACATCTGGGGGACTCTTGGAATGGTGGCACGACCCTGGAGTTCCTCTCGCCGTTCCTGTTGAGAGGGCCTCCTCTTGAGATGCGACGGGAACGCCGGGAACTCTTTCCCGACGAAGCAGGGAAAGGATCCCTCATCTCGAGCTACGAGGCGCAAACGGGGCTCCTCTGGATGTGGGCGGGACCCTCGTGATTCCTCTCGAGTGGAGACGGGTATGTCGGGGAACTTCTTGATTTGCACCAAGGGTGTGAAGGAGCCTTTCGAAGTTCCAGAGGTGAGGTGTGATCAGCCTCGAGACGCCTCAGCGGAAATGGGCCTCATCTCGCCTGGAGGGGAGAACCTCCTGGATATTCTCGAGTTGCGGCAGGTCTTCTGGAGTTACGACGGGGACCTCAGGGACCCGCTCTGGTGGCCTCAGGAAAGGCCAGTCCCCATGCGAGTTGCTAGGGGACCTCTCTTGATTCCTCTCCCGTCCATGCCGGGGCCTCAGTCCTTGTGTGGAGTCGGGGCCGGAACCTGAGGATTCCTCTCCAGTGTTGCCATGGATCTTGGGGTGCTTCTGAGTCTCCCCAGGGGAGTCAGGCCTCGTCTCGAGTGGGGGCATGCACGTGCGCTTTCCTCCCGAGCTGCAGCAGTAGTGTCACGCTTCCTGTCACGTGGATCAAGGGATCTGTGGCTTTCCCTCGAGGCTGTCCCTCGCTGCTTTCCCACGAGGCTTTCCCACAGAGCTGTGCCACGTTCCACCTTGGTGTGAGTCGATCCTCGGCGTGAAAGACGAGCCGGTGAAGGGAAAAGAGGTTCCTCTGGAAAGGAGTGAGACATCTGGGGGACTCTTGGAATGGTGGCACGACCCTGGAGTTCCTCTCGCCGTTCCTGTTGAGAGGGCCTCCTCTTGAAATGCGACGGGAACGCCGGGAACTCTTTCCCGACGAAGCAGGGAAAGGATCCCTCATCTCGAACTAAGATGCGGAAACGGGGCTCCTCTGGATGTGGGCGGGACCCACGTGATTCCTCTCGAGTGGAGACGGCTAGGTCGGGGAACTTCTTGATTTGCACCAAGGGTGTGAAGGACCCTTTCGAAGTTCCAGAGGTGAGGTGTGATCAGCCTCGAGACGCCTCAGCGGAAATGGGCCTCATCTCGCCTGGAGGGGAGAACCTCCTGGATTTTCTTGAGTTGCGGCAGGTCTTCTCGAGTTACGACGGGGACCTCAGGGAACCGCTCTGGTGGCCTCAGGAAAGGCCAGTCCCCATGCGAGTTGCTAGGGGACCTCTCGGGATTCCTCTCCCGTCCCTGCTGGGGCCTCAGTCCTTGTGTGGAGTCGGGGCCGGAACCTGAGGATTCCTCTCCAGTGTTGCCATGGATCTTGGGGTGCTTCTGAGTCTCCCCAGGGGAGTCAGGTCTCGTCTAGAGTGGGGGCAAGCACGTGCGCTTTCCTCCCGAGCTGCAGCAGTAGTGTCACGCTTCCTGTCACGTGGATCAAGGGATCTGTGGCTTTCCCTCGAGGCTGTCCCTAGAGGCTTTCCCACGAGGCTTTCCCACAGGGCTGTGCCACGTGCCACCTTGGTGTGAGTCGATCCTCGGCGTGAAAGACGAGCCGGTGAAGGGAAAAGAGGTTCCTCTGGAATGGACTGAGACATCTGGGGGACTCTTGGAATGGTGGCACGACCCTGGAGTTCCTCTCGCCGTTCCTGTTGAGAGGGCCTCCACTTGAGATGCGACGGGAACGCCGGGAACTCTTTCCCGACGAAGCAGGGAAAGGATCCCTCATCTCGAGCTACGAGGCGGAAACGGGGCTCCTCTGGATGTGGGCGGGACCCTCGTGATTCCTCTTGAGTGGAGACGGGTATGTCGGGGAACTTCTTGATTTGCACCAAGGGTGTGAAGGAGCCTTTAGAAGTTCCAGAGGTGAGGTGTGATCAGCCTCGAGACGCCTCAGCGGAAATGGGCCTCATCTCGCCAGGAGGGGAGAACCTCTTGGATTTTCTCGAGTTGCGGCAGGTCTTCTCGAGTTACGACGGGGACCTCAGGGACCCGCTCTGGTGGCCTCAGGAAAGGCCAGTCCCCATGCGAGTTGCTAGGGGACCTCTCGGGATTCCTCTCCCGTCCATGCCGGGGCCTCAGTCCTTGTGTGGAGTCGGGGCCGGAACCTGAGGATTCCTCTCCAGTGTTGCCATGGATCTTGGGGTGCTTCTGAGTCTCCCCAGGGGAGTCAGGCCTCGTCTCGAGTGGGGGCATGCACGTGCGCTTTCCTCCCGAGCTGCAGCAGTAGTGTCACGCTTCCTGTCACGTGGATCAAGGGATCTGTGGCTTTCCCTCGAGGCTGTCCCTCGCTGCTTTCCCACGAGGCTTTCCCACAGAGCTGTGCCACGTTCCACCTTGGTGTGAGTCGATCCTCGGCGTGAAAGACGAGCCGGTGAAGGGAAAAGAGGTTCCTCTGGAAAGGACTGAGACATCTGGGGGACTCTTGGAATGGTGGCACGACCCTGGAGTTCCTCTCGCCGTTCCTGTTGAGAGGGCCTCCTCTTGAAATGCGACGGGAACGCCGGGAACTCTTTCCCGACGAAGCAGGGAAAGGATCCCTCATCTCGAGCTAAGAGGCGGAAACGGGGCTCCTCTGGATGTGGGCGGGACCCACGTGATTCCTCTCGAGTGGAGACGGCTAGGTCGGGGAACTTCTTGATTTGCACCAAGGGTGTGAAGGACCCTTTCGAAGTTCCAGAGGTGAGGTGTGATCAGCCTCGAGACGCCTCAGCGGAAATGGGCCTCATCTCGCCTGGAGGGGAGAACCTCCTGGATTTTCTTGAGTTGCGGCAGGTCTTCTCGAGTTACGACGGGGACCTCAGGGAACCGCTCTGGTGGCCTCAGGAAAGGCCAGTCCCCATGCGAGTTGCTAGGGGACCTCTCGGGATTCCTCTCCCGTCCCTGCCGGGGCCTCAGTCCTTGTGTGGAGTCGGGGCCGGAACCTGAGGATTCCTCTCCAGTGTTGCCATGGATCTTGGGGTGCTTCTGAGTCTCCCCAGGGGAGTCAGGTCTCGTCTAGAGTGGGGGCAAGCACGTGCGCTTTCCTCCCGAGCTGCAGCAGTAGTGTCACGCTTCCTGTCACGTGGATCAAGGGATCTGTGGCTTTCCCTCGAGGCTGTCCCTCGAGGCTTTCCCACGAGGCTTTCCCACAGGGCTGTGCCACGTGCCACCTTGGTGTGAGTCGATCCTCGGCGTGAAAGACGAGGCGGTGAAGGGAAAAGAGGTTCCTCTGGAATGGACTGAGACATCTGGGGGACTCTTGGAATGGTGGCACGACCCTGGAGTTCCTCTCGCCGTTCCTGTTGAGAGGGCCTCCACTTGAGATGCGACGGGAACGCCGGGAACTCTTTCCCGACGAAGCAGGGAAAGGATCCCTCATCTCGAGCTACGAGGCGGAAACGGGGCTCCTCTGGATGTGGGCGGGACCCTCGTGATTCCTCTTGAGTGGAGACGGGTATGTCGGGGAACTTCTTGATTTGCACCAAGGGTGTGAAGGAGCCTTTAGAAGTTCCAGAGGTGAGGTGTGATCAGCCTCGAGACGCCTCAGCGGAAATGGGCCTCATCTCGCCAGGAGGGGAGAACCTCTTGGATTTTCTCGAGTTGCGGCAGGTCTTCTCGAGTTACGACGGGGACCTCAGGGACCCGCTCTGGTGGCCTCAGGAAAGGCCAGTCACCATGCGAGTTGCTAGGGGACCTCTCGGGATTCCTCTCCCGTCCATGCCGGGGCCTCAGTCCTTGTGTGGAGTCGGGGCCGGAACCTGAGGATTCCTCTCCAGTGTTGCCATGGATCTTGGGGTGCTTCTGAGTCTCCCCAGGGGAGTCAGGCCTCGTCTCGAGTGGGGGCATGCACGTGCGCTTTCCTCCCGAGCTGCAGCAGTAGTGTCACGCTTCCTGTCATGTGGATCAAGGGATCTGTGGCTTTCCCTCGAGGCTGTCCCTCGAGGCTTTCCCACGAGGCTTTCCCACAGGGCTGTGCCACGTGCCACCTTGGTGTGAGTCGATCCTCGGCGTGAAAGACGAGCCAGTGAAGGGAAAAGAGGTTCCTCTGGAATGGATTGAGACATCTGGGGGACTCTTGGAATGGTGGCACGACCCTGGAGTTCCTCTCGCCGTTCCTGTTGAGAGGGCCTCCTCTTGAGATGCGACGGGAACGCCGGGAACTCTTTCCCGACGAAGCAGGGAAAGGATCCCTCATCTCGAGCTACGAGGCGGAAACGGGGCTCCTCTGGATGTGGGCGGGACCCTCGTGATTCCTCTCGAGTGGAGACGGGTATGTCGGGGAACTTCTTGATTTGCACCAAGGGTGTGAAGGAGCCTTTCGAAGTTCCAGAGGTGAGGTGTGATCAGCCTCGAGACGCCTCAGCGGAAATGGGCCTCATCTCGCCTGGAGGGGAGAACCTCCTGGATTTTCTCGAGTTGCGGCAGGTCTTCTCGAGTTACGACGGGGACCTCAGGGACCCGCTCTGGTGGCCTCAGGAAAGGCCAGTCCCCATGCGAGTTGCTAGGGGACCTCTCGGGATTCCTCTCCCGTCCATGCCGGGGCCTCAGTCCTTGTGTGGAGTCGGGGCCGGAACCTGAGGATTCCTCTCCAGTGTTGCCATGGATCTTGGGGTGCTTCTGAGTCTCCCCAGGGGAGTCAGGTCTCGTCTCGAGTGGGGGCATGCACGTGCGCTTTCCTCCCGAGCTGCAGCAGTAGTGTCACGCTTCCTGTCACGTGGATCAAGGGATCTGTGGCTTTCCCTCGAGGCTGTCCCTCGAGGCTTTCCCACGAGGCTTTCCCACAGGGCTGTGCCACGTGCCAGCTTGGTGTGAGTCGATCCTCGGCGTGAAAGACGAGCCGGTGAAGGGAAAAGAGGTTCCTCTGGAAAGGACTGAGACATCTGGGGGACTCTTGGAATGGTGGCACGACCCTGGAGTTCCTCTCGCCGTTCCTGTTGAGAGGGCCTCCTCTTGAGATGCGACGGGAACGCCGGGAACTCTTTCCCGACGAAGCAGGGAAAGGATCCCTCATCTCGAGCTACGAGGCGCAAACGGGGCTCCTCTGGATGTGGGCGGGACCCTCGTGATTCCTCTCGAGTGGAGACGGGTATGTCGGGGAACTTCTTGATTTGCACCAAGGGTGTGAAGGAGCCTTTCGAAGTTCCAGAGGTGAGGTGTGATCAGCCTCGAGACGCCTCAGCGGAAATGGGCCTCATCTCGCCTGGAGGGGAGAACCTCCTGGATTTTCTCGAGTTGCGGCAGGTCTTCTTGAGTTACGACGGGGACCTCAGGGACCCGCTCTGGTGGCCTCAGGAAAGGCCAGTCCCCATGCGAGTTGCTAGGGGACCTCTCTTGATTCCTCTCCCGTCCATGCCGGGGCCTCAGTCCTTGTGTGGAGTCGGGGCCGGAACCTGAGGATTCCTCTCCAGTGTTGCCATGGATCTTGGGGTGCTTCTGAGTCTCCCCAGGGGAGTCAGGCCTCGTCTCGAGTGGGGGCATGCACGTGCGCTTTCCTCCCGAGCTGCAGCAGTAGTGTCACGCTTCCTGTCACGTGGATCAAGGGATCTGTGGCTTTCCCTCGAGGCTGTCCCTCGCTGCTTTCCCACGAGGCTTTCCCACAGAGCTGTGCCACGTTCCACCTTGGTGTGAGTCGATCCTCGGCGTGAAAGACGAGCCGGTGAAGGGAAAAGAGGTTCCTCTGGAAAGGAGTGAGACATCTGGGGGACTCTTGGAATGGTGGCACGACCCTGGAGTTCCTCTCGCCGTTCCTGTTGAGAGGGCCTCCTCTTGAAATGCGACGGGAACGCCGGGAACTCTTTCCCGACGAAGCAGGGAAAGGATCCCTCATCTCGAGCTAAGAGGCGGAAACGGGGCTCCTCTGGATGTGGGCGGGACCCACGTGATTCCTCTCGAGTGGAGACGGCTAGGTCGGGGAACTTCTTGATTTGCACCAAGGGTGTGAAGGACCCTTTCGAAGTTCCAGAGGTGAGGTGTGATCAGCCTCGAGACGCCTCAGCGGAAATGGGCCTCATCTCGCCTGGAGGGGAGAACCTCCTGGATTTTCTTGAGTTGCGGCAGGTCTTCTCGAGTTACGACGGGGACCTCAGGGAACCGCTCTGGTGGCCTCAGGAAAGGCCAGTCCCCATGCGAGTTGCTAGGGGACCTCTCGGGATTCCTCTCCCGTCCCTGCCGGGGCCTCAGTCCTTGTGTGGAGTCGGGGCCGGAACCTGAGGATTCCTCTCCAGTGTTGCCATGGATCTTGGGGTGCTTCTGAGTCTCCCCAGGGGAGTCAGGTCTCGTCTAGAGTGGGGGCAAGCACGTGCGCTTTCCTCCCGAGCTGCAGCAGTAGTGTCACGCTTCCTGTCACGTGGATCAAGGGATCTGTGGCTTTCCCTCGAGGCTGTCCCTCGAGGCTTTCCCACGAGGCTTTCCCACAGGGCTGTGCCACGTGCCACCTTGGTGTGAGTCGATCCTCGGCGTGAAAGACGAGGCGGTGAAGGGAAAAGAGGTTCCTCTGGAATGGACTGAGACATCTGGGGGACTCTTGGAATGGTGGCACGACCCTGGAGTTCCTCTCGCCGTTCCTGTTGAGAGGGCCTCCACTTGAGATGCGACGGGAACGCCGGGAACTCTTTCCCGACGAAGCAGGGAAAGGATCCCTCATCTCGAGCTACGAGGCGGAAACGGGGCTCCTCTGGATGTGGGCGGGACCCTCGTGATTCCTCTTGAGTGGAGACGGGTATGTCGGGGAACTTCTTGATTTGCACCAAGGGTGTGAAGGATCCTTTAGAAGTTCCAGAGGTGAGGTGTGATCAGCCTCGAGACGCCTCAGCGGAAATGGGCCTCATCTCGCCAGGAGGGGAGAACCTCTTGGATTTTCTCGAGTTGCGGCAGGTCTTCTCGAGTTACGACGGGGACCTCAGGGACCCGCTCTGGTGGCCTCAGGAAAGGCCAGTCACCATGCGAGTTGCTAGGGGACCTCTCGGGATTCCTCTCCCGTCCATGCCGGGGCCTCAGTCCTTGTGTGGAGTCGGGGCCGGAACCTGAGGATTCCTCTCCAGTGTTGCCATGGATCTTGGGGTGCTTCTGAGTCTCCCCAGGGGAGTCAGGCCTCGTCTCGAGTGGGGGCATGCACGTGCGCTTTCCTCCCGAGCTGCAGCAGTAGTGTCACGCTTCCTGTCACGTGGATCAAGGGATCTGTGGCTTTCCCTCGAGGCTGTCCCTCGCTGCTTTCCCACGAGGCTTTCCCACAGAGCTGTGCCACGTTCCACCTTGGTGTGAGTCGATCCTCGGCGTGAAAGACGAGCCGGTGAAGGGAAAAGAGGTTCCTCTGGAAAGGACTGAGACATCTGGGGGACTCTTGGAATGGTGGCACGACCCTGGAGTTCCTCTCGCCGTTCCTGTTGAGAGGGCCTCCTCTTGAAATGCGACGGGAACGCCGGGAACTCTTTCCCGACGAAGCAGGGAAAGGATCCCTCATCTCGAGCTAAGAGGCGGAAACGGGGCTCCTCTGGATGTGGGCGGGACCCACGTGATTCCTCTCGAGTGGAGACGGCTAGGTCGGGGAACTTCTTGATTTGCACCAAGGGTGTGAAGGACCCTTTCGAAGTTCCAGAGGTGAGGTGTGATCAGCCTCGAGACGCCTCAGCGGAAATGGGCCTCATCTCGCCTGGAGGGGAGAACCTCCTGGATTTTCTTGAGTTGCGGCAGGTCTTCTCGAGTTACGACGGGGACCTCAGGGAACCGCTCTGGTGGCCTCAGGAAAGGCCAGTCCCCATGCGAGTTGCTAGGGGACCTCTCGGGATTCCTCTCCCGTCCCTGCCGGGGCCTCAGTCCTTGTGTGGAGTCGGGGCCGGAACCTGAGGATTCCTCTCCAGTGTTGCCATGGATCTTGGGGTGCTTCTGAGTCTCCCCAGGGGAGTCAGGTCTCGTCTAGAGTGGGGGCAAGCACGTGCGCTTTCCTCCCGAGCTGCAGCAGTAGTGTCACGCTTCCTGTCACGTGGATCAAGGGATCTGTGGCTTTCCCTCGAGGCTGTCCCTCGAGGCTTTCCCACGAGGCTTTCCCACAGGGCTGTGCCACGTGCCACCTTGGTGTGAGTCGATCCTCGGCGTGAAAGACGAGGCGGTGAAGGGAAAAGAGGTTCCTCTGGAATGGACTGAGACATCTGGGGGACTCTTGGAATGGTGGCACGACCCTGGAGTTCCTCTCGCCGTTCCTGTTGAGAGGGCCTCCACTTGAGATGCGACGGGAACGCCGGGAACTCTTTCCCGACGAAGCAGGGAAAGGATCCCTCATCTCGAGCTACGAGGCGGAAACGGGGCTCCTCTGGATGTGGGCGGGACCCTCGTGATTCCTCTTGAGTGGAGACGGGTATGTCGGGGAACTTCTTGATTTGCACCAAGGGTGTGAAGGAGCCTTTAGAAGTTCCAGAGGTGAGGTGTGATCAGCCTCGAAACGCCTCAGCGGAAATGGGCCTCATCTCGCCAGGAGGGGAGAACCTCTTGGATTTTCTCGAGTGGCGGCAGGTCTTCTCGAGTTACGACGGGGACCTCAGGGACCCGCTCTGGTGGCCTCAGGAAAGGCCAGTCACCATGCGAGTTGCTAGGGGACCTCTCGGGATTCCTCTCCCGTCCATGCCGGGGCCTCAGTCCTTGTGTGGAGTCGGGGCCGGAACCTGAGGATTCCTCTCCAGTGTTGCCATGGATCTTGGGGTGCTTCTGAGTCTCCCCAGGGGAGTCAGGCCTCGTCTCGAGTGGGGGCATGCACGTGCGCTTTCCTCCCGAGCTGCAGCAGTAGTGTCACGCTTCCTGTCATGTGGATCAAGGGATCTGTGGCTTTCCCTCGAGGCTGTCCCTCGAGGCTTTCCCACGAGGCTTTCCCACAGGGCTGTGCCACGTGCCACCTTGGTGTGAGTCGATCCTCGGCGTGAAAGACGAGCCAGTGAAGGGAAAAGAGGTTCCTCTGGAATGGATTGAGACATCTGGGGGACTCTTGGAATGGTGGCACGACCCTGGAGTTCCTCTCGCCGTTCCTGTTGAGAGGGCCTCCTCTTGAGATGCGACGGGAACGCCGGGAACTCTTTCCCGACGAAGCAGGGAAAGGATCCCTCATCTCGAGCTACGAGGCGGAAACGGGGCTCCTCTGGATGTGGGCGGGACCCTCGTGATTCCTCTCGAGTGGAGACGGGTATGTCGGGGAACTTCTTGATTTGCACCAAGGGTGTGAAGGAGCCTTTCGAAGTTCCAGAGGTGAGGTGTGATCAGCCTCGAGACGCCTCAGCGGAAATGGGCCTCATCTCGCCTGGAGGGGAGAACCTCCTGGATTTTCTCGAGTTGCGGCAGGTCTTCTCGAGTTACGACGGGGACCTCAGGGACCCGCTCTGGTGGCCTCAGGAAAGGCCAGTCCCCATGCGAGTTGCTAGGGGACCTCTCTTGATTCCTCTCCCGTCCATGCCGGGGCCTCAGTCCTTGTGTGGAGTCGGGGCCGGAACCTGAGGATTCCTCTCCAGTGTTGCCATGGATCTTGGGGTGCTTCTGAGTCTCCCCAGGGGAGTCAGGTCTCGTCTCGAGTGGGGGCATGCACGTGCGCTTTCCTCCCGAGCTGCAGCAGTAGTGTCACGCTTCCTGTCACGTGGATCAAGGGATCTGTGGCTTTCCCTCGAGGCTGTCCCTCGAGGCTTTCCCACGAGGCTTTCCCACAGGGCTGTGCCACGTGCCAGCTTGGTGTGAGTCGATCCTCAGCGTGAAAGACGAGCCGGTGAAGGGAAAAGAGGTTCCTCTGGAATGGACTGAGACATCTGGGGGACTCTTGGAATGGTGGCACGACCCTGGAGTTCCTCTCGCCGTTCCTGTTGAGAGGGCCTCCTCTTGAGATGCGACGGGAACGCCGGGAACTCTTTCCCGACGAAGCAGGGAAAGGATCCCTCATCTCGAGCTACGAGGCGCAAACGGGGCTCCTCTGGATGTGGGCGGGACCCTCGTGATTCCTCTCGAGTGGAGACGGGTATGTCGGGGAACTTCTTGATTTGCACCAAGGGTGTGAAGGAGCCTTTCGAAGTTCCAGAGGTGAGGTGTGATCAGCCTCGAGACGCCTCAGCGGAAATGGGCCTCATCTCGCCTGGAGGGGAGAACCTCCTGGATTTTCTCGAGTTGCGGCAGGTCTTCTTGAGTTACGACGGGGACCTCAGGGACCCGCTCTGGTGGCCTCAGGAAAGGCCAGTCCCCATGCGAGTTGCTAGGGGACCTCTCTTGATTCCTCTCCCGTCCATGCCGGGGCCTCAGTCCTTGTGTGGAGTCGGGGCCGGAACCTGAGGATTCCTCTCCAGGGTTGCCATGGATCTTGGGGTGCTTCTGAGTCTCCCCAGGGGAGTCAGGCCTCGTCTCGAGTGGCGGCATGCACGTGCGCTTTCCTCCCGAGCTGCAGCAGTAGTGTCACGCTTCCTGTCACGTGGATCAAGGGATCTGTGGCTTTCCCTCGAGGCTGTCCCTCGAGGCTTTCCCACGAGGCTTTCCCACAGAGCTGTGCCACGTTCCACCTTGGTGTGAGTCGATCCTCGGCGTGAAAGACGAGCCGGTGAAGGGAAAAGAGTTTCCTCTGGAAAGGACTGAGACATCTGGGGGACTCTTGGAATGGTGGCACGACCCTGGAGTTCCTCTCGCCGTTCCTGTTGAGAGGGCCTCCTCTTGAAATGCGACGGGAACGCCGGGAACTCTTTCCCGACGAAGCAGGGAAAGGATCCCTCATCTCGAGCTAAGAGGCGGAAACGGGGCTCCTCTGGATGTGGGCGGGACCCACGTGATTCCTCTCGAGTGGAGACGGCTAGGTCGGGGAACTTCTTGATTTGCACCAAGGGTGTGAAGGACCCTTTCGAAGTTCCAGAGGTGAGGTGTGATCAGCCTCGAGACGCGTCAGCGGAAATGGGCCTCATCTCGCCTGGAGGGGAGAACCTCCTGGATTTTCTTGAGTTGCGGCAGGTCTTCTCGAGTTACGACGGGGACCTCAGGGAACCGCTCTGGTGGCCTCAGGAAAGGCCAGTCCCCATGCGAGTTGCTAGGGGACCTCTCGGGATTCCTCTCCCGTCCCTGCCGGGGCCTCAGTCCTTGTGTGGAGTCGGGGCCGGAACCTGAGGATTCCTCTCCAGTGTTGCCATGGATCTTGGGGTGCTTCTGAGTCTCCCCAGGGGAGTCAGGTCTCGTCTAGAGTGGGGGCATGCACGTGCGCTTTCCTCCCGAGCTGCAGCAGTAGTGTCACGCTTCCTGTCACGTGGATCAAGGGATCTGTGGCTTTCCCTCGAGGCTGTCCCTCGAGGCTTTCCCACGAGGCTTTCCCACAGGGCTGTGCCACGTGCCACCTTGGTGTGAGTCGATCCTCGGCGTGAAAGACGAGGCGGTGAAGGGAAAAGAGGTTCCTCTGGAATGGACTGAGACATCTGGGGGACTCTTGGAATGGTGGCACGACCCTGGAGTTCCTCTCGCCGTTCCTGTTGAGAGGGCCTCCACTTGAGATGCGACGGGAACGCCGGGAACTCTTTCCCGACGAAGCAGGGAAAGGATCCCTCATCTCGAGCTACGAGGCGGAAACGGGGCTCCTCTGGATGTGGGCGGGACCCTCGTGATTCCTCTCGAGTGGAGACGGGTATGTCGGGGAACTTCTTGATTTGCACCAAGGGTGTGAAGGAGCCTTTCGAAGTTCCAGAGGTGAGGTGTGATCAGCCTCGAGAGGCCTCAGCGGAAATGGGCCTCATCTCGCCTGGAGGGGAGAACCTCCTGGATTTTCTCGAGTTGCGGCAGGTCTTCTCGAGTTACGACGGGGACCTCAGGGACCCGCTCTGGTGGCCTCAGGAAAGGCCACTCCCCATGCGAGTTGCTAGGGGACCTCTCGGGATTCCTCTCCCGTCCATGCCGGGGCCTCAGTCCTTGTGTGGAGTCGGGGCCGGAACCTGAGGATTCCTCTCCAGTGTTGCCATGGATCTTGGGGTGCTTCTGAGTCTCCCCAGGGGAGTCAGGCCTCGTCTCGAGTGGGGGCATGCACGTGCGCTTTCCTCCCGAGCTGCAGCAGTAGTGTCACGCTTCCTGTCACGTGGATCAAGGGATCTGTGGCTTTCCCTCGAGGCTGTCCCTCGAGGCTTTCCCACGAGGCTTTCCCACAGGGCTGTGCCACGTGCCACCTTGGTGTGAGTCGATCCTCGGCGTGAAAGACGAGCCGGTGAAGGGAAAAGTGGTTCCTCTGGAATGGACTGAGACATCTGGGGGACTCTTGGAATGGTGGCACGACCCTGGAGTTCCTCTCGCCGTTCCTGTTGAGAGGGCCTCCTCTTGAGATGCGACGGGAACGCCAGGAACTCTTTCCCGACGAAGCAGGGAAAGGATCCCTCATCTCGAGCTACGAGGCGGAAACGGGGCTCCTCTGGATGTGGGCGGGACCCTCGTGATTCCTCTCGAGTGGAGACGGGTATGTCGGGGAACTTCTTGATTTGTACCAAGGGTGCGAAGGACCCTTTCAAAGTTCCAGAGGGGAGGTGTGATCAGCCTCGGGACGCCTCAGCGGAAATGGGCCTCATCTCGCCTGGAGGGGAGAACCTCCTGGATTTTCTCGAGTTGCGGCAGGTCTTCTTGAGTTACGACGGGGACTTCAGGGACCCGCTCTGGTGGCCTCAGGAAAGGCCAGTCCCCATGCAAGTTGCTAGGGGACCTCTCGGGATTCCTCTCCCGTCCATGCCGGGGCCTCAGTCCTTGTGTGGAGTTGGGGCCGGAACCTGAGGATTCCTCTCCAGTGTTGCCATGGATCTTGGGGTGCTTCTGAGTCTCCCCAGGGGAGTCAGGTCTCGTCTCGAGTGGGGGCATGCACGTGCGCTTTCCTCCCGAGCTGCAGCAGTAGTGTCACGCTTCCTGTCACGTGGATCAAGGGATCTGTGGCTTTCCCTCGAGGCTGTCCCTCGAGGCTTTCCCACGAGGCTTTCCCACAGGGCTGTGCCACGTGCCAGCTTGGTGTGAGTCGATCCTCGGCGTGAAAGACGAGCCGGTGAAGGGAAAAGAGGTTCCTCTGGAATGGACTGAGACATCTGGGGGACTCTTGGAATGGTGGCACGACCCTGAAGTTCCTCTCGCCGTTCCTGTTGAGAGGGCCTCCTCTTGAGATGCGACGGGAACGCCGGGAACTCTTTCCCGACGAAGCAGGGAAAGGATCCCTCATCTCGAGCTACGAGGCGCAAACGGAGCTCCTCTGGATGTGGGCGGGACCCTCGTGATTCCTCTCGAGTGGAGACGGGTATGTCGGGGAACTTCTTGATTTGCACCAAGGGTGTGAAGGACCCTTTCGAAGTTCCAGAGGTGAGGTGTGATCAGCCTCGAGACGCCTCAGCGGAAATGGGCCTCATCTCGCCTGGAGGGGAGAACCTCTTGGATTTTCTCGAGTTGCGGCAGGTCTTCTCGAGTTACGACTGGGACCTCAGGGACCCGTTCTGGTGGCCTCGGGAAAGGCAAGTCCCAATGCAAGTTGCTAGGGGACCTCTCGGGATTCCTCTCCCGTCCATGCCGGGGCCTCAGTCCTTGTGTGGAGTCGGGGCCGGAACCTGAGGATTCCTCTCCAGTGTTGCCATGGATCTTGGGGTGCTTCTGAGTCTCCCCAGGGGAGTCAGGCCTCGTCTCGAGTGGCGGCATGCACGTGCGCTTTCCTCCCGAGCTGCAGCAGTAGTGTCACGCTTCCTGTCACGTGGATCAAGGGATCTGTGGCTTTCCCTCGAGGCTGTCCCTCGAGGCTTTCCCACGAGGCTTTCCCACAGGGCTGTGCCACGTGCCACCTTGGTGTGAGTCGATCCTCGGCGTGAAAGACGAGCCGGTGAAGGGAAAAGAGGTTCCTCTGGAAAGGACTGAGACATCTGGGGGACTCTTGGAATGGTGGCACGACCCTGGAGTTCCTCTCGCCGTTCCTGTTGAGAGGGCCTCCTCTTGAAATGCGACCGGAACGCCGGGAACTCTTTCCCGAAGAAGCAGGGAAAGGATCCCTTATCTCGAGCTAAGAGGCGGAAACGGGGCTCCTCTGGATGTGGGCGGGACCCTCGTGATTCCTCTCGAGTGGAGACGGGTATGTCGGGGAACTTCTTGATTTGCACCAAGGGTGTGAAGGAGCCTTTCGAAGTTCCAGAGGTGAGGTGTGATCAGCCTCGAGAGGCCTCAGCGGAAATGGACCTCATCTCGCCTGGAGGGGAGAACCTCCTGGATTTTCTCGAGTTGCGGCAGGTCTTCTCGAGTTACGACGGGGACCTCAGGGAACCGCTCTGGTGGCCTCAGGAAAGGCCAGTCCCCATGCGAGTTGCTAGGGGACCTCTCGGGATTCCTCTCCCGTCCATGCCGGGGCCTCAGTCCTTGTGTGGAGTCGGGGCCGGAACCTGAGGATTCCTCTCCAGTGTTGCCATGGATCTTGGGGTGCTTCTGAGTCTCCCCAGGGGAGTCAGGTCTCGTCTCGAGTGGGGGCATGCACGTGCGCTTTCCTCCCGAGCTGCAGCAGTAGTGTCACGCTTCCTGTCACGTGGATCAAGGGATCTGTGGCTTTCCCTCGAGGCTGTCCCTCGAGGCTTTCCCACGAGGCTTTCCCACAGGGCTGTGCCACGTGCCAGCTTGGTGTGAGTCGATCCTCGGCGTGAAAGACGAGCCGGTGAAGGGAAAAGAGGTTCCTCTGGAATGGACTGAGACATCTGGGGGACTCTTGGAATGGTGGCACGACCCTGGAGTTCCTCTCGCCGTTCCTGTTGAGAGGGCCTCCTCTTGAGATGCGACGGGAACGCCGGGAACTCTTTCCCGACGAAGCAGGGAAAGGATCCCTCATCTCGAGCTACGAGGCGCAAACGGGGCTCCTCTGGATGTGGGCGGGACCCTCGTGATTCCTCTCGAGTGGAGACGGGTATGTCGGGGAACTTCTTGATTTGCACCAAGGGTGTGAAGGAGCCTTTCGAAGTTCCAGAGGTGAGGTGTGATCAGCCTCAAGACGCCTCAGCGGAAATGGGCCTCATCTCGCCTGGAGGGGAGAACCTCCTGGATTTTCTCGAGTTGCGGCAGGTCTTCTGGAGTTACGACGGGGACCTCAGGGACCCGCTCTGGTGGCCTCAGGAAAGGCCAGTCCCCATGCGAGTTGCTAGGGGACCTCTCTTGATTCCTCTCCCGTCCATGCCGGGGCCTCAGTCCTTGTGTGGAGTCGGGGCCGGAACCTGAGGATTCCTCTCCAGTGTTGCCATGGATCTTGGGGTGCTTCTGAGTCTCCCCAGGGGAGTCAGGCCTCGTCTCGAGTGGCGGCATGCACGTGCGCTTTCCTCCCGAGCTGCAGCAGTAGTGTCACGCTTCCTGTCACGTGGATCAAGGGATCTGTGGCTTTCCCTCGAGGCTGTCCCTCGAGGCTTTCCCACGAGGCTTTCCCACAGGGCTGTGCCACGTTCCACCTTGGTGTGAGTCGATCCTCGGCGTGAAAGACGAGCCGGTGAAGGGAAAAGAGGTTCCTCTGGAAAGGACTGAGACATCTGGGGGACTCTTGGAATGGTGGCACGACCCTGGAGTTCCTCTCGCCGTTCCTGTTGAGAGGGCCTCCTCTTTAAATGCGACGGGAACGCCGGGGACTCTTTCCCGACGAAGCAGGGAAAGGATCCCTCATCTCGAGCTAAGACTCGGAAACGGGGCTACTCTGGATGTGGGCGGGACCCACGTGATTCCTCTCGATTGGAGACGGCTAGGTCGGGGAACTTCTTGATTTGCACCAAGGGTGTGAAGGACCCTTTCGAAGTTCCAGAGGTGAGGTGTGATCAGCCTCGAGACGCCTCAGCGGAAATGGGCCTCATCTCGCCTGGAGGGGAGAACCTCCTGGATTTTCTTGAGTTGCGGCAGGTCTTCTCGAGTTACGACCGGGACCTCAGGGAACCGCTCTGGTGGCCTCAGGAAAGGCCAGTCCCCATGCGAGTTGCTAGGGGACCTCTCGGGATTCCTCTCCCGTCCCTGCCGGGGCCTCAGTCCTTGTGTGGAGTCGGGGCCGGAACCTGAGGATTCCTCTCCAGTGTTGCCATGGATCTTGGGGTGCTTCTGAGTCTCCCCAGGGGAGTCAGGTCTCGTCTAGAGTGGGGGCATGCACGTGCGCTTTCCTCCCGAGCTGCAGCAGTAGTGTCACGCTTCCTGTCACGTGGATCAAGGGATCTGTGGCTTTCCCTCGAGGCTGTCCCTCGAGGCTTTCCCACGAGGCTTTCCCACAGGGCTGTGCCACGTGCCAGCTTGGTGTGAGTCGATCCTCGGCGTGAAAGACGAGCCGGTGAAGGGAAAAGAGGTTCCTCTGGAATGGACTGAGACATCTGGGGGACTCTTGGAATGGTGGCACGACCCTGGAGTTCCTCTCGCCGTTCCTGTTGAGAGGGCCTCCTCTTGAGATGCGACGGGAACGCCGGGAACTCTTTCCCGACGAAGCAGGGAAAGGATCCCTCATCTCGAGCTATGAGGCGGAAACGGGGCTCCTCTGGATGTGGGCGGGACCCTCGTGATTCCTCTCGAGTGGAGACGGGTATGTCGGGGAACTTCTTGATTTGCACCAAGGGTGTGAAGGAGCCTTTCGAAGTTCCAGAGGTGAGGTGTGATCAGCCTCGAGACGCCTCAGCGGAAATGGGCCTCATCTCGCCTGGAGGGGAGAACCTCCTGGATTTTCTCGAGTTGCGGCAGGTCTTCTCGAGTTACGACGGGGACCTCAGGGACCCGCTCTGGTGGCCTCAGGAAAGGCCAGTCCCCATGCGAGTTGCTAGGGGACCTCTCGGGATTCCTCTCCCGTCCATGCCGGGGCCTCAGTCCTTGTGTGGAGTCGGGGCCGGAACCTGAGGATTCCTCTCCAGTGTTGCCATGGATCTTGGGGTGCTTCTGAGTCTCCCCAGGGGAGTCAGGTCTCGTCTAGAGTGGGGGCATGCACGTGCGCTTTCCTCCCGAGCTGCAGCAGTAGTGTCACGCTTCCTGTCACGTGGATCAAGGGATCTGTGGCTTTCCCTCGAGGCTGTCCCTCGAGGCTTTCCCACGAGGCTTTCCCACAGGGCTGTGCCACGTGCCAGCTTGGTGTGAGTCGATCCTCGGCGTGAAAGACGAGGCGGTGAAGGGAAAAGAGGTTCCTCTGGAATGGACTGAGACATCTGGGGGACTCTTGGAATGGTGGCACGAGCCTGGAGTTCCTCTCGCCGTTCCTGTTGAGAGGGCCTCCTCTTGAGATGCGACGGGAACGCCGGGAACTCTTTCCCGACGAAGCAGGGAAAGGATCCCTCATCTCGAGCTACGATGCGGAAACGGGGCTCCTCTGGATGTGGGCGGGACCCTCGTGATTCCTCTCGAGTGGAGACGGGTATGTCGGGGAACTTCTTGATTTGCACCAAGGGTGTGAAGGAGCCTTTCGAAGTTCCAGAGGTGAGGTGTGATCAGCCTCGAGACGCCTCAGCGGAAATGGGCCTCATCTCGCCTGGAGGGGAGAACCTCCTGGATTTTCTCGAGTTGCGGCAGGTCTTCTCGAGTTACGACGGGGACCTCAGGGACCCGCTCTGGTGGCCTCAGGAAAGGCCAGTCCCCATGCGAGTTGCTAGGGGACCTCTCTTGATTCCTCTCCCGTCCATGCCGGGGCCTCAGTCCTTGTGTGGAGTCGGGGCCGGAACCTGAGGATTCCTCTCCAGTGTTGCCATGGATCTTGGGGTGCTTCTGAGTCTCCCCAGGGGAGTCAGGTCTCGTCTCGAGTGGGGGCATGCACGTGCGCTTTCCTGCCGAGCTGCAGCAGTAGTGTCACGATTCCTGTCACGTGGATCAAGGGATCTGTGGCTTTCCCTCGAGGCTGTCCCTCGAGGCTTTCCCACGAGGCTTTCCCACAGTGCTGTGCCACGTGCCAGCTTGGTGTGAGTCGATCCTCGGCGTGAAAGACGAGCCGGTGAAGGGAAAACAGGTTCCTCTGGAATGGACTGAGACATCTGGGGGACTCTTGGAATGGTGGCACGACCCTGGAGTTCCTCTCGCCGTTCCTGTTGAGAGGGCCTCCTCTTGAGATGCGACGGGAACGCCGGGAACTCTTTCCCGACGAAGCAGGGAAAGGATCCCTCATCTCGAGCTACGAGGCGGAAACGGGGCTCCTCTGGATGTGGGCGGGACCCTCGTGATTCCTCTTGAGTGGAGACGGGTATGTCGGGGAACTTCTTGATTTGCACCAAGGGTGTGAAGGAGCCTTTCGAAGTTCCAGAGGTGAGGTGTGATCAGCCTCGAGACGCCTCAGCGGAAATGGGCCTCATCTCGCCTGGAGGGGAGAACCTCCTGGATTTTCTCCAGTTGCGGCAGGTCTTCTCGAGTTACGACGGGGACCTCAGGGACCCGCTCTGGTGGCCTCAGGAAAGGCCAGTCCCCATGCGAGTTGCTAGGGGACCTCTCGGGATTCCTCTCCCGTCCATGCCGGGGCCTCAGTCCTTGTGTGGAGTCGGGGCCGGAACCTGAGGATTCCTCTCCAGTGTTGCCATGGATCTTGGGGTGCTTCTGAGTCTCCCCAGGGGAGTCAGGTCTCGTCTAGAGTGGGGGCATGCACGTGCGCTTTCCTCCCGAGCTGCAGCAGTAGTGTCACGCTTCCTGTCACGTGGATCAAGGGATCTGTGGCTTTCCCTCGAGGCTGTCCCTCGAGGCTTTCCCACGAGGCTTTCCCACAGGGCTGTGCCACGTGCCAGCTTGGTGTGAGTCGATCCTCGGCGTGAAAGACGAGCCGGTGAAGGGAAAAGAGGTTCCTCTGGAATGGACTGAGACATCTGGGGGACTCTTGGAATGGTGGCACGAGCCTGGAGTTCCTCTCGCCGTTCCTGTTGAGAGGGCCTCCTCTTGAGATGCGACGGGAACGCCGGGAACTCTTTCCCGACGAAGCAGGGAAAGGATCCCTCATCTCGAGCTACGATGCGGAAACGGGGCTCCTCTGGATGTGGGCGGGACCCTCGTGATTCCTCTCGAGTGGAGACGGGTATGTCGGGGAACTTCTTGATTTGCACCAAGGGTGTGAAGGAGCCTTTCGAAGTTCCAGAGGTGAGGTGTGATCAGCCTCGAGACGCCTCAGCGGAAATGGGCCTCATCTCGCCTGGAGGGGAGAACCTCCTGGATTTTCTCGAGTTGCGACAGGTCTTCTCGAGTTACGACGGGGACCTCAGGGACCCGCTCTGGTGGCCTCAGGAAAGGCCAGTCCCCATGCGAGTTGCTAGGGGACCTCTCGGGATTCCTCTCCCGTCCATGCCGGGGCCTCAGTCCTTGTGTGGAGTCGGGGCCGGAACCTGAGGATTCCTCTCCAGTGTTGCCATGGATCTTGGGGTGCTTCTGAGTCTCCCCAGGGGAGTCAGGTCTCGTCTCGAGTGGGGGCATGCACGTGCGCTTTCCTCCCGAGCTGCAGCAGTAGTGTCACGCTTCCTGTCACGTGGATCAAGGGATCTGTGGCTTTCCCTCGAGGCTGTCCCTCGAGGCTTTCCCACGAGGCTTTCCCACAGGGCTGTGCCACGTGCCAGCTTGGTGTGAGTCGATCCTCAGCGTGAAAGACGAGCCGGTGAAGGGAAAAGAGGTTCCTCTGGAATGGACTGAGACATCTGGGGGACTCTTGGAATGGTGGCACGACCCTGGAGTTCCTCTCGCCGTTCCTGTTGAGAGGGCCTCCTCTTGAGATGCGACGGGAACGCCGGGAACTCTTTCCCGACGAAGCAGGGAAAGGATCCCTCATCTCGAGCTACGAGGCGGAAACGGGGCTCCTCTGGATGTGGGCGGGACCCTCGTGATTCCTCTCGAGTGGAGACGGGTATGTCGGGGAACTTCTTGATTTGCACCAAGGGTGTGAAGGAGCCTTTCGAAGTTCCAGAGGTGAGGTGTGATCAGCCTCGAGACGCCTCAGCGGAAATGGGCCTCATCTCGCCTGGAGGGGAGAACCTCCTGGATTTTCTCGAGTTGCGGCAGGTCTTCTCGAGTTACGACGGGGACCTCAGGGACCCGCTCTGGTGGCCTCAGGAAAGGCCAGTCCCCATGCGAGTTGCTAGGGGACCTCTCTTGATTCCTCTCCCGTCCATGCCGGGGCCTCAGTCCTTGTGTGGAGTCGGGGCCGGAACCTGAGGATTCCTCTCCAGTGTTGCCATGGATCTTGGGGTGCTTCTGAGTCTCCCCAGGGGAGTCAGGTCTCGTCTCGAGTGGGGGTATGCACGTGCGCTTTCCTGCCGAGCTGCAGCAGTAGTGTCACGCTTCCTGTCACGTGGATCAAGGGATCTGTGGCTTTCCCTCGAGGCTGTCCCTCGAGGCTTTCCCACGAGGCTTTCCCACAGTGCTGTGCCACGTGCCAGCTTGGTGTGAGTCGATCCTCGGCGTGAAAGACGAGCCGGTGAAGGGAAAACAGGTTCCTCTGGAATGGACTGAGACATCTGGGGGACTCTTGGAATGGTGGCACGACCCTGGAGTTACTCTCGCCGTTCCTGTTGAGAGGGCCTCCTCTTGAGATGCGACGGGAACGCCGGGAACTCTTTCCCGACGAAGCAGGGAAAGGATCCCTCATCTCGAGCTACGAGGCGGAAACGGGGCTCCTCTGGATGTGGGCGGGACCCTCGTGATTCCTCTTGAGTGGAGACGGGTATGTCGGGGAACTTCTTGATTTGCACCAAGGGTGTGAAGGAGCCTTTCGAAGTTCCAGAGGTGAGGTGTGATCAGCCTCGAGACGCCTCAGCGGAAATGGGCCTCATCTCGCCTGGAGGGGAGAACCTCCTGGATTTTCTCGAGTTGCGGCAGGTCTTCTCGAGTTACGACGGGGACCTCAGGGACCCGCTCTGGTGGCCTCAGGAAAGGCCAGTCCCCATGCGAGTTGCTAGGGGACCTCTCGGGATTCCTCTCCCGTCCATGCCGGGGCCTCAGTCCTTGTGTGGAGTCGGGGCCGGAACCTGAGGATTCCTCTCCAGTGTTGCCATGGATCTTGGGGTGCTTCTGAGTCTCCCCAGGGGAGTCAGGTCTCGTCTAGAGTGGGGGCATGCACGTGCGCTTTCCTCCCGAGCTGCAGCAGTAGTGTCACGCTTCCTGTCACGTGGATCAAGGGATCTGTGGCTTTCCCTCGAGGCTGTCCCTCGAGGCTTTCCCACGAGGCTTTCCCACAGGGCTGTGCCACGTGCCAGCTTGGTGTGAGTCGATCCTCGGCGTGAAAGACGAGCCGGTGAAGGGAAAAGAGGTTCCTCTGGAATGGACTGAGACATCTGGGGGACTCTTGGAATGGTGGCACGAGCCTGGAGTTCCTCTCGCCGTTCCTGTTGAGAGGGCCTCCTCTTGAGATGCGACGGGAACGCCGGGAACTCTTTCCCGACGAAGCAGGGAAAGGATCCCTCATCTCGAGCTACGATGCGGAAACGGGGCTCCTCTGGATGTGGGCGGGACCCTCGTGATTCCTCTTGAGTGGAGACGGGTATGTCGGGGAACTTCTTGATTTGCACCAAGGGTGTGAAGGAGCCTTTCGAAGTTCCAGAGGTGAGGTGTGATCAGCCTCGAGACGCCTCAGCGGAAATGGGCCTCATCTCGCCTGGAGGGGAGAACCTCCTGGATTTTCTCGAGTTGCGACAGGTCTTCTCGAGTTACGACGGGGACCTCAGGGACCCGCTCTGGTGGCCTCAGGAAAGGCCAGTCCCCATGCGAGTTGCTAGGGGACCTCTCGGGATTCCTCTCCCGTCCATGCCGGGGCCTCAGTCCTTGTGTGGGGTCGGGGCCGGAACCTGAGGATTCCTCTCCAGTGTTGCCATGGATCTTGGGGTGCTTCTGAGTCTCCCCAGGGGAGTCAGGTCTCGTCTCGAGTGGGGGCATGCACGTGCGCTTTCCTCCCGAGCTGCAGCAGTAGTGTCACGCTTCCTGTCACGTGGATCAAGGGATCTGTGGCTTTCCCTCGAGGCTGTCCCTCGAGGCTTTCCCACGAGGCTTTCCCACAGGGCTGTGCCACGTGCCAGCTTGGTGTGAGTCGATCCTCAGCGTGAAAGACGAGCCGGTGAAGGGAAAAGAGGTTCCTCTGGAATGGACTGAGACATCTGGGGGACTCTTGGAATGGTGGCACGACCCTGGAGTTCCTCTCGCCGTTCCTGTTGAGAGGGCCTCCTCTTGAGATGCGACGGGAACGCCGGGAACTCTTTCCCGACGAAGCAGGGAAAGGATCCCTCATCTCGAGCTACGAGGCGGAAACGGGGCTCCTCTGGATGTGGGCGGGACCCTCGTGATTCCTCTCGAGTGGAGACGGGTATGTCGGGGAACTTCTTGATTTGCACCAAGGGTGTGAAGGAGCCTTTCGAAGTTCCAGAGGTGAGGTGTGATCAGCCTCGAGACGCCTCAGCGGAAATGGGCCTCATCTCGCCTGGAGGGGAGAACCTCCTGGATTTTCTCGAGTTGCGGCAGGTCTTCTCGAGTTACGACGGGGACCTCAGGGACCCGCTCTGGTGGCCTCAGGAAAGGCCAGTCCCCATGCGAGTTGCTAGGGGACCTCTCTTGATTCCTCTCCCGTCCATGCCGGGGCCTCAGTCCTTGTGTGGAGTCGGGGCCGGAACCTGAGGATTCCTCTCCAGTGTTGCCATGGATCTTGGGGTGCTTCTGAGTCTCCCCAGGGGAGTCAGGTCTCGTCTAGAGTGGGGGCATGCACGTGCGCTTTCCTGCCGAGCTGCAGCAGTAATGTCACGCTTCCTGTCACGTGGATCAAGGGATCTGTGGCTTTCCCTCGAGGCTGTCCCTCGAGGCTTTCCCACGAGGCTTTCCCACAGTGCTGTGCCACGTGCCAGCTTGGTGTGAGTCGATCCTCGGCGTGAAAGACGAGCCGGTGAAGGGAAAACAGGTTCCTCTGGAATGGACTGAGACATCTGGGGGACTCTTGGAATGGTGGCACGACCCTGGAGTTCCTCTCGCCGTTCCTGTTGAGAGGGCCTCCTCTTGAGATGCGACGGGAACGCCGGGAACTCTTTCCCGACGAAGCAGGGAAAGGATCCCTCATCTCGAGCTACGAGGCGGAAACGGGGCTCCTCTGGATGTGGGCGGGACCCTCGTGATTCCTCTTGAGTGGAGACGGGTATGTCGGGGAACTTCTTGATTTGCACCAAGAGTGTGAAGGAGCCTTTAGAAGTTCCAGAGGTGAGGTGTGATCAGCCTCGAGACGCCTCAGCGGAAATGGGCCTCATCTCGCCTGGAGGGGAGAACCTCTTGGATTTTCTCGAGTTGCGGCAGGTCTTCTCGAGTTACGACGGGGACCTCAGGGACCCGCTCTGGTGGCCTCAGGAAAGGCCAGTCCCAATGCGAGTTGCTAGCGGACCTCTCGGGATTCCTCTCCCGTCCATGCCGGGGCCTCAGTCCTTGTGTGGAGTCGGGGCCGGAACCTGAGGATTCCTCTCCAGTGTTGCCATGGATCTTGGGGTGCTTCTGAGTCTCCCCAGGGGAGTCAGGCCTCGTCTCGAGTGGGGGTATGCACGTGCGCTTTCCTCCCGAGCTGCAGCAGTAGTGTCACGCTTCCTGTCACGTGGATCAAGGGATCTGTGGCTTTCCCTCGAGGCTGTCCCTCGAGGCTTTCCCATGAGGCTTTCCCACAGGGCTGTGCCACGTTCCACCTTGGTGTGAGTCGATCCTCGGCGTGAAAGACGAGCCGGTGAAGGGAAAAGAGGTTCCTCTGGAAAGGACTGAGACATCTGGGGGACTCTTGGAATGGTGGCACGACCCTGGAGTTCCTCTCGCCGTTCCTGTTGAGAGGGCCTCCTCTTGAAATGCGACGGGAACGCCGGGAACTCTTTCCCGACGAAGCAGGGAAAGGATCCCTCATCTCGAGCTAAGAGGCGGAAACGGGGCTCCTCTGGATGTGGGCGGGACCCACGTGATTCCTCTCGAGTGGAGACGGCTAGGTCGGGGAACTTCTTGATTTGCACCAAGGGTGTGAAGGACCCTTTAGAAGTTCCAGAGGTGAGGTGTGATCAGCCTCGAGACGCCTCAGCGGAAATGGGCCTCATCTCGCCTGGAGGGGAGAACCTCATGGATTTTCTTGAGTTGCGGCAGGTCTTCTCGAGTTACGACGGGGACCTCAGGGAACCGCTCTGGTGGCCTCAGGAAAGGCCAGTCCCCATGCGAGTTGCTAGGGGACCTCTCGGGATTCCTCTCCCGTCCCTGCCGGGGCCTCAGTCCTTGTGTGGAGTCGGGGCCGGAACCTGAGGATTCCTCTCCAGTGTTGCCATGGATCTTGGGGTGCTTCTGAGTCTCCCCAGGGGAGTCAGGTCTCGTCTAGAGTGGGGGCATGCACGTGCGCTTTCCTCCCGAGCTGCAGCAGTAGTGTCACGCTTCCTGTCACGTGGATCAAGGGATCTGTGGCTTTCCCTCGAGGCTGTCCCTCGAGGCTTTCCCACGAGGCTTTCCCACAGGGCTGTGCCACGTGCCACCTTGGTGTGAGTCGATCCTCGGCGTGAAAGACGAGCCGGTGAAGGGAAAAGAGGTTCCTCTGGAATGGACTGAGACATCTGGGGGACTCTTGGAATGGTGGCACGACCCTGGAGTTCCTCTCGCCGTTCCTGTTGAGAGGGCCTCCTCTTGAGATGCGACGGGAACGCCGGGAACTCTTTCCCGACGAAGCAGGGAAAGGATCCCTCATCTCGAGCTAAGAGGCGCAAACGGGGCTCCTCTGGATGTGGGCGGGACCCTCGTGATTCCTCTCGAGTGGAGACGGCTAGGTCGGGGAACTTCTTGATTTGCACCAAGGGTGTGAAGGAGCCTTTCGAAGTTCCAGAGGTGAGGTGTGATCAGCCTCGAGAGGCTTCAGCGGAAATGGGCCTCATCTCGCCTGGAGGGGAGAACCTCCTGGATTTTCTTGAGTTGCGGCAGGTCTTCTCGAGTTATGACGGGGACCTCAGGGACCCGCTCTGGTGGCCTCAGGAAAGGCCAGTCCCCATGCGAGTTGCTAGGGGACCTCTCGGGATTCCTCTCCCGTCCATGCCGGGGCCTCAGTCCTTGTGTGGAGTCGGGGCCGGAACCTGAGGATTCCTCTCCAGTGTTGCCATGGATCTTGGGGTGCTTCTGAGTCTCCCCAGGGGAGTCAGGTCTCGTCTAGAGTGGGGGCATGTACGTGCGCTTTCCTCCCGAGCTGCAGCAGTAGTGTCACGCTTCCTGTCACGTGGATCAAGGGATCTGTGGCTTTCCCTCGAGGCTGTCCCTCGAGGCTTTCCCACGAGGCTTTCCCACAGGGCTGTGCCACGTGCCACCTTGGTGTGAGTCGATCCTCGGCGTGAAAGACGAGCCGGTGAAGGGAAAAGAGGTTCCTCTGGAATGGACTGAGACATCTGGGGGACTCTTGGAATGGTGGCACGACCCTGGAGTTCCTCTCGCCGTTCCTGTTGAGAGGGCCTCCTCTTGAGATGCGACGGGAACGCCGGGAACTCTTTCCCGACGAAGCAGGGAAAGGATCCCTCATCTCGAGCTACGAGGCGGAAACGGGGCTCCTCTGGATGTGGGCGGGACCCTCGTGATTCCTCTCGAGTGGAGACGGGTATGTCGGGGAACTTCTTGATTTGCACCAAGGGTGTGAAGGAGCCTTTCGAAGTTCCAGAGGTGAGGTGTGATCAGCCTCGAGACGCCTCAGCGGAAATGGGCCTCATCTCGCCTGGAGGGGAGAACCTCCTGGATTTTCTCGAGTTGCGGCAGGTCTTCTCGAGTTACGACGGGGACCTCAGGGACCCGCTCTGGTGGCCTCAGGAAAGGCCAGTCCCCATGCGAGTTGCTAGGGGACCTCTCTTGATTCCTCTCCCGTCCATGCCGGGGCCTCAGTCCTTGTGTGAGTCGGGGCCGGAACCTGAGGATTCCTCTCCAGTGTTGCCATGGATCTTGGGGTGCTTCTGAGTCTCCCCAGGGGAGTCAGGTCTCGTCTCGAGTGGGGGCATGCACGTGCGCTTTCCTGCCGAGCTGCAGCAGTAGTGTCACGCTTCCTGTCACGTGGATCAAGGGATCTGTGGCTTTCCCTCGAGGCTGTCCCTCGAGGCTTTCCCACGAGGCTTTCCCACAGTGCTGTGCCACGTGCCAGCTTGGTGTGAGTCGATCCTCGGCGTGAAAGACGAGCCGGTGAAGGGAAAACAGGTTCCTCTGGAATGGACTGAGACATCTGGGGGACTCTTGGAATGGTGGCACGACCCTGGAGTTCCTCTCGCCGTTCCTGTTGAGAGGGCCTCCTCTTGAGATGCGACGGGAACGCCGGGAACTCTTTCCCGACGAAGCAGGGAAAGGATCCCTCATCTCGAGCTACGAGGCGGAAACGGGGCTCCTCTGGATGTGGGCGGGACCCTCGTGATTCCTCTTGAGTGGAGACGGGTATGTCGGGGAACTTCTTGATTTGCACCAAGAGTGTGAAGGAGCCTTTAGAAGTTCCAGAGGTGAGGTGTGATCAGCCTCGAGACGCCTCAGCGGAAATGGGCCTCATCTCGCCTGGAGGGGAGAACCTCTTGGATTTTCTCGAGTTGCGGCAGGTCTTCTCGAGTTACGACGGGGACCTCAGGGACCCGCTCTGGTGGCCTCAGGAAAGGCCAGTCCCAATGCGAGTTGCTAGCGGACCTCTCGGGATTCCTCTCCCGTCCATGCCGGGGCCTCAGTCCTTGAGTGGAGTCGGGGCCGGAACCTGAGGATTCCTCTCCAGTGTTGCCATGGATCTTGGGGTGCTTCTGAGTCTCCCCAGGGGAGTCAGGCCTCGTCTCGAGTGGGGGTATGCACGTGCGCTTTCCTCCCGAGCTGCAGCAGTAGTGTCACGCTTCCTGTCACGTGGATCAAGGGATCTGTGGCTTTCCCTCGAGGCTGTCCCTCGAGGCTTTCCCATGAGGCTTTCCCACAGGGCTGTGCCACGTTCCACCTTGGTGTGAGTCGATCCTCGGCGTGAAAGACGAGCCGGTGAAGGGAAAAGAGGTTCCTCTGGAAAGGACTGAGACATCTGGGGGACTCTTGGAATGGTGGCACGACCCTGGAGTTCCTCTCGCCGTTCCTGTTGAGAGGGCCTCCTCTTGAAATGCGACGGGAACGCCGGGAACTCTTTCCCGACGAAGCAGGGAAAGGATCCCTCATCTCGAGCTAAGAGGCGGAAACGGGGCTCCTCTGGATGTGGGCGGGACCCACGTGATTCCTCTCGAGTGGAGACGGCTAGGTCGGGGAACTTCTTGATTTGCACCAAGGGTGTGAAGGACCCTTTAGAAGTTCCAGAGGTGAGGTGTGATCAGCCTCGAGACGCCTCAGCGGAAATGGGCCTCATCTCGCCTGGAGGGGAGAACCTCATGGATTTTCTTGAGTTGCGGCAGGTCTTCTCGAGTTACGACGGGGACCTCAGGGAACCGCTCTGGTGGCCTCAGGAAAGGCCAGTCCCCATGCGAGTTGCTAGGGGACCTCTCGGGATTCCTCTCCCGTCCCTGCCGGGGCCTCAGTCCTTGTGTGGAGTCGGGGCCGGAACCTGAGGATTCCTCTCCAGTGTTGCCATGGATCTTGGGGTGCTTCTGAGTCTCCCCAGGGGAGTCAGGTCTCGTCTAGAGTGGGGGCATGCACGTGCGCTTTCCTCCCGAGCTGCAGCAGTAGTGTCACGCTTCCTGTCACGTGGATCAAGGGATCTGTGGCTTTCCCTCGAGGCTGTCCCTCGAGGCTTTCCCACGAGGCTTTCCCACAGGGCTGTGCCACGTGCCACCTTGGTGTGAGTCGATCCTCGGCGTGAAAGACGAGCCGGTGAAGGGAAAACAGGTTCCTCTGGAATGGACTGAGACATCTGGGGGACTCTTGGAATGGTGGCACGACCCTGGAGTTCCTCTCGCCGTTCCTGTTGAGAGGGCCTCCTCTTGAGATGCGACGGGAACGCCGGGAACTCTTTCCCGACGAAGCAGGGAAAGGATCCCTCATCTCGAGCTACGAGGCGCAAACGGGGCTCCTCTGGATGTGGGCGGGACCCTCGTGATTCCTCTCGAGTGGAGACGGCTAGGTCGGGGAACTTCTTGATTTGCACCAAGGGTGTGAAGGAGCCTTTCGAAGTTCCAGAGGTGAGGTGTGATCAGCCTCGAGAGGCCTCAGCGGAAATGGGCCTCATCTCGCCTGGAGGGGAGAACCTCCTGGATTTTCTTGAGTTGCGGCAGGTCTTCTCGAGTTATGACGGGGACCTCAGGGACCCGCTCTGGTGGCCTCAGGAAAGGCCAGTCCCCATGCGAGTTGCTAGGGGACCTCTCGGGATTCCTCTCCCGTCCATGCCGGGGCCTCAGTCCTTGTGTGGAGTCGGGGCCGGAACCTGAGGATTCCTCTCCAGTGTTGCCATGGATCTTGGGGTGCTTCTGAGTCTCCCCAGGGGAGTCAGGTCTCGTCTAGAGTGGGGGCATGCACGTGCGCTTTCCTCCCGAGCTGCAGCAGTAGTGTCACGCTTCCTGTCACGTGGATCAAGGGATCTGTGGCTTTCCCTCGAGGCTGTCCCTCGAGGCTTTCCCACGAGGCTTTCCCACAGGGCTGTGCCACGTGCCACCTTGGTGTGAGTCGATCCTCGGCGTGAAAGACGAGCCGGTGAAGGGAAAAGAGGTTCCTCTGGAATGGACTGAGACATCTGGGGGACTCTTGGAATGGTGGCACGACCCTGGAGTTCCTCTCGCCGTTCCTGTTGAGAGGGCCTCCTCTTGAGATGCGACGGGAACGCCGGGAACTCTTTCCCGACGAAGCAGGGAAAGGATCCCTCATCTCGAGCTACGAGGCGGAAACGGGGCTCCTCTGGATGTGGGCGGGACCCTCGTGATTCCTCTCGAGTGGAGACGGGTATGTCGGGGAACTTCTTGATTTGCACCAAGGGTGTGAAGGAGCCTTTCGAAGTTCCAGAGGTGAGGTGTGATCAGCCTCGAGACGCCTCAGCGGAAATGGGCCTCATCTCGCCTGGAGGGGAGAACCTCCTGGATTTTCTCGAGTTGCGGCAGGTCTTCTCGAGTTACGACGGGGACCTCAGGGACCCGCTCTGGTGGCCTCAGGAAAGGCCAGTCCCCATGCGAGTTGCTAGGGGACCTCTCTTGATTCCTCTCCCGTCCATGCCGGGGCCTCAGTCCTTGTGTGAGTCGGGGCCGGAACCTGAGGATTCCTCTCCAGTGTTGCCATGGATCTTGGGGTGCTTCTGAGTCTCCCCAGGGGAGTCAGGTCTCGTCTCGAGTGGGGGCATGCACGTGCGCTTTCCTGCCGAGCTGCAGCAGTAGTGTCACGCTTCCTGTCACGTGGATCAAGGGATCTGTGGCTTTCCCTCGAGGCTGTCCCTCGAGGCTTTCCCACGAGGCTTTCCCACAGTGCTGTGCCACGTGCCAGCTTGGTGTGAGTCGATCCTCGGCGTGAAAGACGAGCCGGTGAAGGGAAAACAGGTTCCTCTGGAATGGACTGAGACATCTGGGGGACTCTTGGAATGGTGGCACGACCCTGGAGTTCCTCTCGCCGTTCCTGTTGAGAGGGCCTCCTCTTGAGATGCGACGGGAACGCCGGGAACTCTTTCCCGACGAAGCAGGGAAAGGATCCCTCATCTCGAGCTACGAGGCGGAAACGGGGCTCCTCTGGATGTGGGCGGGACCCTCGTGATTCCTCTTGAGTGGAGACGGGTATGTCGGGGAACTTCTTGATTTGCACCAAGAGTGTGAAGGAGCCTTTAGAAGTTCCAGAGGTGAGGTGTGATCAGCCTCGAGACGCCTCAGCGGAAATGGGCCTCATCTCGCCTGGAGGGGAGAACCTCTTGGATTTTCTCGAGTTGCGGCAGGTCTTCTCGAGTTACGACGGGGACCTCAGGGACCCGCTCTGGTGGCCTCAGGAAAGGCCAGTCCCAATGCGAGTTGCTAGCGGACCTCTCGGGATTCCTCTCCCGTCCATGCCGGGGCCTCAGTCCTTGTGTGGAGTCGGGGCCGGAACCTGAGGATTCCTCTCCAGTGTTGCCATGGATCTTGGGGTGCTTCTGAGTCTCCCCAGGGGAGTCAGGCCTCGTCTCGAGTGGGGGTATGCACGTGCGCTTTCCTCCCGAGCTGCAGCAGTAGTGTCACGCTTCCTGTCACGTGGATCAAGGGATCTGTGGCTTTCCCTCGAGGCTGTCCCTCGAGGCTTTCCCATGAGGCTTTCCCACAGGGCTGTGCCACGTTCCACCTTGGTGTGAGTCGATCCTCGGCGTGAAAGACGAGCCGGTGAAGGGAAAAGAGGTTCCTCTGGAAAGGACTGAGACATCTGGGGGACTCTTGGAATGGTGGCACGACCCTGGAGTTCCTCTCGCCGTTCCTGTTGAGAGGGCCTCCTCTTGAGATGCGACGGGAACGCCGGGAACTCTTTCCCGACGAAGCAGGGAAAGGATCCCTCATCTCGAGCTACGAGGCGGAAACGGGGCTCCTCTGGATGTGGGCGGGACCCTCGTGATTCCTCTCGAGTGGAGACGGGTATGTCGGGGAACTTCTTGATTTGCACCAAGGGTGTGAAGGAGCCTTTCGAAGTTCCAGAGGTGAGGTGTGATCAGCCTCGAGACGCCTCAGCGGAAATGGGCCTCATCTCGCCTGGAGGGGAGAACCTCCTGGATTTTCTCGAGTTGCGGCAGGTCTTCTCGAGTTACGACGGGGACCTCAGGGACCCGCTCTGGTGGCCTCAGGAAAGGCCAGTCCCCATGCGAGTTGCTAGGGGACCTCTCTTGATTCCTCTCCCGTCCATGCCGGGGCCTCAGTCCTTGTGTGAGTCGGGGCCGGAACCTGAGGATTCCTCTCCAGTGTTGCCATGGATCTTGGGGTGCTTCTGAGTCTCCCCAGGGGAGTCAGGTCTCGTCTCGAGTGGGGGCATGCACGTGCGCTTTCCTGCCGAGCTGCAGCAGTAGTGTCACGCTTCCTGTCACGTGGATCAAGGGATCTGTGGCTTTCCCTCGAGGCTGTCCCTCGAGGCTTTCCCACGAGGCTTTCCCACAGTGCTGTGCCACGTGCCAGCTTGGTGTGAGTCGATCCTCGGCGTGAAAGACGAGCCGGTGAAGGGAAAACAGGTTCCTCTGGAATGGACTGAGACATCTGGGGGACTCTTGGAATGGTGGCACGACCCTGGAGTTCCTCTCGCCGTTCCTGTTGAGAGGGCCTCCTCTTGAGATGCGACGGGAACGCCGGGAACTCTTTCCCGACGAAGCAGGGAAAGGATCCCTCATCTCGAGCTACGAGGCGGAAACGGGGCTCCTCTGGATGTGGGCGGGACCCTCGTGATTCCTCTTGAGTGGAGACGGGTATGTCGGGGAACTTCTTGATTTGCACCAAGAGTGTGAAGGAGCCTTTAGAAGTTCCAGAGGTGAGGTGTGATCAGCCTCGAGACGCCTCAGCGGAAATGGGCCTCATCTCGCCTGGAGGGGAGAACCTCTTGGATTTTCTCGAGTTGCGGCAGGTCTTCTCGAGTTACGACGGGGACCTCAGGGACCCGCTCTGGTGGCCTCAGGAAAGGCCAGTCCCAATGCGAGTTGCTAGCGGACCTCTCGGGATTCCTCTCCCGTCCATGCCGGGGCCTCAGTCCTTGTGTGGAGTCGGGGCCGGAACCTGAGGATTCCTCTCCAGTGTTGCCATGGATCTTGGGGTGCTTCTGAGTCTCCCCAGGGGAGTCAGGCCTCGTCTCGAGTGGGGGTATGCACGTGCGCTTTCCTCCCGAGCTGCAGCAGTAGTGTCACGCTTCCTGTCACGTGGATCAAGGGATCTGTGGCTTTCCCTCGAGGCTGTCCCTCGAGGCTTTCCCATGAGGCTTTCCCACAGGGCTGTGCCACGTTCCACCTTGGTGTGAGTCGATCCTCGGCGTGAAAGACGAGCCGGTGAAGGGAAAAGAGGTTCCTCTGGAAAGGACTGAGACATCTGGGGGACTCTTGGAATGGTGGCACGACCCTGGAGTTCCTCTCGCCGTTCCTGTTGAGAGGGCCTCCTCTTGAAATGCGACGGGAACGCCGGGAACTCTTTCCCGACGAAGCAGGGAAAGGATCCCTCATCTCGAGCTAAGAGGCGGAAACGGGGCTCCTCTGGATGTGGGCGGGACCCACGTGATTCCTCTCGAGTGGAGACGGCTAGGTCGGGGAACTTCTTGATTTGCACCAAGGGTGTGAAGGACCCTTTAGAAGTTCCAGAGGTGAGGTGTGATCAGCCTCGAGACGCCTCAGCGGAAATGGGCCTCATCTCGCCTGGAGGGGAGAACCTCATGGATTTTCTTGAGTTGCGGCAGGTCTTCTCGAGTTACGACGGGGACCTCAGGGAACCGCTCTGGTGGCCTCAGGAAAGGCCAGTCCCCATGCGAGTTGCTAGGGGACCTCTCGGGATTCCTCTCCCGTCCCTGCCGGGGCCTCAGTCCTTGTGTGGAGTCGGGGCCGGAACCTGAGGATTCCTCTCCAGTGTTGCCATGGATCTTGGGGTGCTTCTGAGTCTCCCCAGGGGAGTCAGGTCTCGTCTAGAGTGGGGGCATGCACGTGCGCTTTCCTCCCGAGCTGCAGCAGTAGTGTCACGCTTCCTGTCACGTGGATCAAGGGATCTGTGGCTTTCCCTCGAGGCTGTCCCTCGAGGCTTTCCCACGAGGCTTTCCCACAGGGCTGTGCCACGTGCCACCTTGGTGTGAGTCGATCCTCGGCGTGAAAGACGAGCCGGTGAAGGGAAAACAGGTTCCTCTGGAATGGACTGAGACATCTGGGGGACTCTTGGAATGGTGGCACGACCCTGGAGTTCCTCTCGCCGTTCCTGTTGAGAGGGCCTCCTCTTGAGATGCGACGGGAACGCCGGGAACTCTTTCCCGACGAAGCAGGGAAAGGATCCCTCATCTCGAGCTACGAGGCGCAAACGGGGCTCCTCTGGATGTGGGCGGGACCCTCGTGATTCCTCTCGAGTGGAGACGGCTAGGTCGGGGAACTTCTTGATTTGCACCAAGGGTGTGAAGGAGCCTTTCGAAGTTCCAGAGGTGAGGTGTGATCAGCCTCGAGAGGCCTCAGCGGAAATGGGCCTCATCTCGCCTGGAGGGGAGAACCTCCTGGATTTTCTTGAGTTGCGGCAGGTCTTCTCGAGTTATGACGGGGACCTCAGGGACCCGCTCTGGTGGCCTCAGGAAAGGCCAGTCCCCATGCGAGTTGCTAGGGGACCTCTCGGGATTCCTCTCCCGTCCATGCCGGGGCCTCAGTCCTTGTGTGGAGTCGGGGCCGGAACCTGAGGATTCCTCTCCAGTGTTGCCATGGATCTTGGGGTGCTTCTGAGTCTCCCCAGGGGAGTCAGGTCTCGTCTAGAGTGGGGGCATGCACGTGCGCTTTCCTCCCGAGCTGCAGCAGTAGTGTCACGCTTCCTGTCACGTGGATCAAGGGATCTGTGGCTTTCCCTCGAGGCTGTCCCTCGAGGCTTTCCCACGAGGCTTTCCCACAGGGCTGTGCCACGTGCCACCTTGGTGTGAGTCGATCCTCGGCGTGAAAGACGAGCCGGTGAAGGGAAAAGAGGTTCCTCTGGAATGGACTGAGACATCTGGGGGACTCTTGGAATGGTGGCACGACCCTGGAGTTCCTCTCGCCGTTCCTGTTGAGAGGGCCTCCTCTTGAGATGCGACGGGAACGCCGGGAACTCTTTCCCGACGAAGCAGGGAAAGGATCCCTCATCTCGAGCTACGAGGCGCAAACGGGGCTCCTCTGGATGTGGGCGGGACCCTCGTGATTCCTCTCGAGTGGAGACGGCTAGGTCGGGGAACTTCTTGATTTGCACCAAGGGTGTGAAGGAGCCTTTCGAAGTTCCAGAGGTGAGGTGTGATCAGCCTCGAGACGCCTCAGCGGAAATGGGCCTCATCTCACCTGGAGGGGAGAACCTCCTGGATTTTCTCGAGTTGCGGCATGTCTTCTCGAGTTACGACGGGGACCTCAGGGACCCGCTCTGGTGGCCTCAGGAAAGGCCAGTCCCCATGCGAGTTGCCAAGGGACCTCTCTTGATTCCTCTCCCGTCCATGCCGGGGCCTCAGTCCTTGTGTGGAGTCGGGGCCGGAACCTGAGGATTCCTCTCCAGTGTTGCCATGGATCTTGGGGTGCTTCTGAGTCTCCCCAGGGGAGTCAGGTCTCGTCTATAGTGGGGGCATGCACGTGCGCTTTCCTCCCGAGCTGCAGCAGTAGTGTCACGCTTCCTGTCACGTGGATCAAGGGATCTGTGGCTTTCCCTCGAGGCTGTCCCTCGAGGCTTTCCCACGAGGCTTTCCCACAGGGCTGTGCCACGTGCCAGCTTGGTGTGAGTCGATCCTCAGCGTGAAAGACGAGCCGGTGAAGGGAAAAGAGGTTCCTCTGGAATGGACTGAGACATCTGGGGGACTCTTGGAATGGTGGCACGACCCTGGAGTTCCTCTCGCCGTTCCTGTTGAGAGGGCCTCCTCTTGAGATGCGACGGGAACGCCGGGAACTCTTTCCCGACGAAGCAGGGAAAGGATCCCTCATCTCGAGCTACGAGGCGGAAACGGGGCTCCTCTGGATGTGGGCGGGACCCTCGTGATTCCTCTCGAGTGGAGACGGGTATGTCGGGGAACTTCTTGATTTGCACCAAGGGTGTGAAGGAGCCTTTCGAAGTTCCAGAGGTGAGGTGTGATCAGCCTCGAGACGCCTCAGCGGAAATGGGCCTCATCTCGCCTGGAGGGGAGAACCTCCTGGATTTTCTCGAGTTGCGACAGGTCTTCTCGAGTTACGACGGGGACCTCAGGGACCCGCTCTGGTGGCCTCAGGAAAGGCCAGTCCCCATGCGAGTTGCTAGGGGACCTCTCGGGATTCCTCTCTCGTCCATGCCGGGGCCTCAGTCCTTGTGTGGAGTCGGGGCCGGAACCTGAGGATTCCTCTCCAGTGTTGCCATGGATCTTGGGGTGCTTCTGAGTCTCCCCAGGGGAGTCAGGTCTCGTCTCGAGTGGGGGCATGCACGTGCGCTTTCCTCCCGAGCTGCAGCAGTAGTGTCACGCTTCCTGTCACGTGGATCAAGGGATCTGTGGCTTTCCCTCGAGGCTGTCCCTCGAGGCTTTCCCACGAGGCTTTCCCACAGGGCTGTGCCACGTGCCAGCTTGGTGTGAGTCGATCCTCAGCGTGAAAGACGAGCCGGTGAAGGGAAAAGAGGTTCCTCTGGAATGGACTGAGACATCTGGGGGACTCTTGGAATGGTGGCACGACCCTGGAGTTCCTCTCGCCGTTCCTGTTGAGAGGGCCTCCTCTTGAGATGCGACGGGAACGCCGGGAACTCTTTCCCGATGAAGCAGGGAAAGGATCCCTCATCTCGAGCTACGAGGCGCAAACGGGGCTCCTCTGGATGTGGGCGGGACCCTCGTGATTCCTCTCGAGTGGAGACGGGTATGTCGGGGAACTTCTTGATTTGCACCAAGGGTGTGAAGGAGCCTTTCGAAGTTCCAGAGGTGAGGTGTGATCAGCCTCGAGACGCCTCAGCGGAAATGGGCCTCATCTCGCCTGGAGGGGAGAACCTCCTGGATTTTCTCGAGTTGCGGCAGGTCTTCTCGAGTTACGACGGGGACCTCAGGGACCCGCTCTGGTGGCCTCAGGAAAGGCCAGTCCCCATGCGAGTTGCTAGGGGACCTCTCTTGATTCCTCTCCCGTCCATGCCGGGTCCTCAGTCCTTGTGTGGAGTCGGGGCCGGAACCTGAGGATTCCTCTCCAGTGTTGCCATGGATCTTGGGGTGCTTCTGAGTCTCCCCAGGGGAGTCAGGTCTCGTCTCGAGTGGGGGCATGCACGTGCGCTTTCCTGCCGAGCTGCAGCAGTAGTGTCACGCTTCCTGTCACGTGGATCAAGGGATCTGTGGCTTTCCCTCGAGGCTGTCCCTCGAGGCTTTCCCACGAGGCTTTCCCACAGTGCTGTGCCACGTGCCAGCTTGGTGTGAGTCGATCCTCGGCGTGAAAGACGAGCCGCTGAAGGGAAAAGAGGTTCCTCTGGAATGGACTGAGACATCTGGGGGACTCTTGGAATGGTGGCACGACCCTGGAGTTCCTCTCGCCGTTCCTGTTGAGAGGGCCTCCTCTTGAGATGCGACGGGAACGCCGGGAACTCTTTCCCGACGAAGCAGGGAAAGGATCCCTCATCTCGAGCTACGAGGCGGAAACGGGGCTCCTCTGGATGTGGGCGGGACCCTCGTGATTCCTCTCGAGTGGAGACGGGTATGTCGGGAACTTCTTGATTTGCACCAAGGGTGTGAAGGACCGTTTCAAATTTCCAGAGGGGAGGTGTGATCAGCCTCGAGACGCCTCAGCGGAAATGGGCCTCATCTCGCCTGGAGGGGAGAACCTCCTGGATTTTCTCGAGTTGCGGCAGGTCTTCTGGAGTTACGACGGGGACCTCAGGGACCCGCTCTGGTGGCCTCAGGAAAGGCCAGTCCCCATGCGAGTTGCTTGGGGACCTCTCGGGATTCCTCTCCCGTCCATGCCGGGGCCTCAGTCCTTGTGTGGAGTCGGGGCCGGAACCTGAGGATTCCTCTCCAGTGTTGCCATGGATCTTGGGGTGCTTCTGAGTCTCCCCAGGGGAGTCAGGTCTCGTCTAGAGTGGGGGCATGCACGTGCGCTTTCCTCCCGAGCTGCAGCAGTAGTGTCACGCTTCCTGTCACGTGGATCAAGGGATCTGTGGCTTTCCCTCGAGGCTGTCCCTCGAGGCTTTCCCACGAGGCTTTCCCACAGGGCTGTGCCACGTGCCACCTTGGTGTGAGTCGATCCTCGGCGTGAAAGACGAGCCGGTGAAGGGAAAAGAGGTTCCTCTGGAATGGACTGAGACATCTGGGGGACTCTTGGAATGGTGGCACGACCCTGGAGTTCCTCTCGCCGTTCCTGTTGAGAGGGCCTCCTCTTGAGATGCGACGGGAACGCCGGGAACTCTTTCCCGACGAAGCAGGGAAAGGATCCCTCATCTCGAGCTACGAGGCGGAAACGGGGCTCCTCTGGATGTGGGCGGGACCCTCGTGATTCCTCTCGAGTGGAGACGGCTAGGTCGGGGAACTTTTTGATTTGCACCAAGGGTGTGAAGGAGCCTTTCGAAGTTCCAGAGGTGAGGTGTGATCTGCCTCGAGACGCCTCAGCGGAAATGGGCCTCATCTCACCTGGAGGGGAGAACCTCCTGGATTTTCTCGAGTTGCGGCATGTCTTCTCGAGTTACGACGGGGACCTCAGGGACCCGCTCTGGTGGCCTCAGGAAAGGCCAGTCCCCATGCGAGTTGCCAAGGGACCTCTCTTGATTCCTCTCCCGTCCATGCCGGGGCCTCAGTCCTTGTGTGGAGTCGGGGCCGGAACCTGAGGATTCCTCTCCAGTGTTGCCATGGATCTTGGGGTGCTTCTGAGTCTCCCCAGGGGAGTCAGGCCTCGTCTCGAGTGGGGGCATGCACGTGCGCTTTCCTCCCGAGCTGCAGCAGTAGTGTCACGCTTCCTGTCACGTGGATCAAGGGATCTGTGGCTTTCCCTCGAGGCTGTCCCTCGAGGCTTTCCCACGAGGCTTTCCCACAGGGCTGTGCCACGTGCCACCTTGGTGTGAGTCGATCCTCGGCGTGAAAGACGAGCCGGTGAAGGGAAAAGAGGTTCCTCTGGAATGGACTGAGACATCTGGGGGACTCTTGGAATGGTGGCACGACCCTGGAGTTCCTCTCGCCGTTCCTGTTGAGAGGGCCTCCTCTTGAGATGCGACGGGAAGGCCGGGAATTCTTTCCCGAAGAAGCAGGGAAAGGATCCCTCATCTCGAGCTACGAGGCGGAAACGGGGCTCCTCTGGATGTGGGCGGGACCCTCGTGATTCCTCTCGAGTGGAGACGGGTATGTCGGGGAACTTCTTGATTTGCACCAAGGGTGTGAAGGACCCTTTCAAAGTTCCAGAGGGGAGGTGTGATCAGCCTCGAGACGCCTCAGCGGAAATGGGCCTCATCTCGCCTGGAGGGGAGAACCTCCTGGATTTTCTCGAGTTGCGGCAGGTCTTCTGGAGTTACGACGGGGACCTCAGGGACCCGCTCTGGTGGCCTCAGGAAAGGCCAGTCCCCATGCGAGTTGCTTGGGGACCTCTCGGGATTCCTCTCCCGTCCATGCCGGGGCCTCAGTCCTTGTGTGGAGTCGGGGCCGGAACCTGAGGATTCCTCTCCAGTGTTGCCATGGATCTTGGGGTGCTTCTGAGTCTCCCCAGGGGAGTCAGGTCTCGTCTCGAGTGGGGGCATGCACGTGCGCTTTCCTCCCGAGCTGCAGCAGTAGTGTCACGCTTCCTGTCACGTGGATCAAGGGATCTGTGGCTTTCCCTCGAGGCTGTCCCTCGAGGCTTTCCCACGAGGCTTTCCCACAGGGCTGTGCCACGTGCCACCTTGGTGTGAGTCGATCCTCGGCGTGAAAGACGAGCCGGTGAAGGGAAAAGAGGTTCCTCTGGAATGGACTGAGACATCTGGGGGACTCTTGGAATGGTGGTACGACCCTGGAGTTCCTCTCGCCGTTCCTGTTGAGAGGGCCTCCTCTTGAGATGCGACGGGAACGCCGGGAACTCTTTCCCGACGAAGCAGGGAAAGGATCCCTCATCTCGAGCTACGAGGCGGAAACGGGGCTCCTCTGGATGTGGGCGGGACCCTCGTGATTCCTCTCGAGTGGAGACGGCTAGGTCGGGGAACTTCTTGATTTGCACCAAGGGTGTGAAGGACCCTTTCGAAGTTCCAGAGGTGAGGTGTGATGAGCCTCGAGACGCCTCAGCGGAAATGGGCCTCATCTCGCCTGGAGGGGAGAACCTCCTGGATTTTCTTGAGTTGCGGCAGGTCTTCTCGAGTTACGACGGGGACCTCAGGGAACCGCTCTGGTGGCCTCAGGAAAGGCCAGTCCCCATGCGAGTTGCTAGGGGACCTCTCGGGATTCCTCTCCCGTCCATCCCGGGGCCTCAGTCCTTGTGTGGAGTCGGGGCCGGAACCTGAGGATTCCTCTCCAGTGTTGCCATGGATCTTGGGGTGCTTCTGAGTCTCCCCAGGGGAGTCAGGCCTCGTCTCGAGTGGGGGCATGCACGTGTGCTTTCCTCCCGAGCTGCAGCAGTAGTGTCACGCTTCCTGTCACGTGGATCAAGGGATCTGTGGCTTTCCCTCGAGGCTGTCCCTCGAGGCTTTCCCACGAGGCTTTCCCACAGGGCTGTGCCACGTGCCAGCTTGGTGTGAGTCGATCCTCAGCGTGAAAGACGAGCCGGTGAAGGGAAAAGAGGTTCCTCTGGAATGGACTGAGACATCTGGGGGACTCTTGGAATGGTGGCACGACCCTGGAGTTCCTCTCGCCGTTCCTGTTGAGAGGGCCTCCTCTTGAGATGCGACGGGAACGCCGGGAACTCTTTCCCGACGAAGCAGGGAAAGGATCCCTCATCTCGAGCTATGAGGCGGAAACGGGGCTCCTCTGTATGTGGGCGGGACCCTCGTGATTCCTCTCGAGTGGACACGGGTATGTCGGGGAACTTCTTGATTTGCACCAAGGGTGTGAAGGAGCCTTTCAAAGTTCCAGAGGTGAGGTGTCATCAGCCTCGAGACGCCTCAGTGGAAATGGGCCTCATCTCGCCTGGAGAGGAGAATCTCTTGGATTTTCTCGAGATGCGGCAGGTCTTCTCGAGTTACGACGGGGACCTCAGGGACCCGCTCTGGTGGCCTCAGGAAAGGCCAGTCCCCATGCGAGTTGCTAGGGGACCTCTCGGGATTCCTCTCCCGTCCATGCCGGGTCCTCAGTCCTTGTGTGGAGTCGGGGCCGGAACCTGAGGATTCCTCTCCAGTGTTGCCATGGATCTTGGGGTGCTTCTGAGTCTCCCCAGGGGAGTCAGGCCTCGTCTCGTGTGGGGGCATGCACGTGCGCTTTCCTCCCGAGCTGCAGCAGTAGTGTCACGCTTCCTGTCACGTGGATCAAGGGATCTGTGGCTTTCCCTCGAGGCTGTCCCTCGAGGCTTTCACACGAGGCTTTCCCACAGGGCTGTGCCACGTGCCACCTTGGTGTGAGTCGATCCTCGGCGTGAAAGACGAGCCGGTGAAGGGAAAAGAGTTTCCTCTGGAATGGACTGAGACATCTGGGGGACTCTTGGAATGGTGGCACGACCCTGGAGTTCCTCTCGCCGTTCCTGTTGAGAGGGCCTCCTCTTGAGATGCGACGGGAACGCCGGGAATTCTTTCCCGACGAAGCAGGGAAAGGATCCCTAATCTCGAGCTACGAGGCGGAAACGGGGCTCCTCTGGATGTGGGCGGGACCCTCGTGATTCCTCTCGAGTGGAGACGGGTATGTCGGGGAACTTCTTGATTTGCACCAAGGGTGTGAAGGACCCTTTCAAAGTTCCAGAGGGGAGGTGTGATCAGCCTCGGAACGCCTCAGCGGAAATGGGCCTCATCTCGCCTGGAGGGGAGAACCTCCTGGATTTTCTCGAGTTGCGGCAGGTCTTCTTGAGTTACGACGGGGACCTCAGGGACCCGCTCTGGTGGCCTCAGGAAAGGCCAGTCCCCATGCGAGTTGCTTGGGGACCTCTCGGGATTCCTCTCCCGTCCATGCCGGGGCCTCAGTCCTTGTGTGGAGTCGGGGCCGGAACCTGAGGATTCCTCTCCAGTGTTGCCATGGATCTTGGGGTGCTTCTGAGTCTCCCCAGGGGAGTCAGGTCTCGTCTCGAGTGGGGGCATGCACGTGCGCTTTCCTCCCGAGCTGCAGCAGTAGTGTCACGCTTCCTGTCACGTGGATCAAGGGATCTGTGGCTTTCCCTCGAGGCTGTCCCTCGAGGCTTTCCCACGAGGCTTTCCCACAGGGCTGTGCCACGTGCCACCTTGGTGTGAGTCGATCCTCGGCGTGAAAGACGAGCCGGTGAAGGGAAAAGAGGTTCCTCTGGAATGGACTGAGACATCTGGGGGACTATTGGAATGGTGGCACGACCCTGGAGTTCCTCTCGCCGTTCCTGTTGAGAGGGCCTCCTCTTGAGATGCGACGGGAACGCCGGGAACTCTTTCCCGACGAAGCAGGGAAAGGATCCCTCATCTCGAGCTACGAGGAGGAAACGGGGCTCCTCTGGATGTGGGCGGGACCCTCGTGATTCCTCTCGAGTGGAGACGGCTAGGTCGGGGAACTTCTTGATTTGCACCAAGGGTGTGAAGGACCCTTTCGAAGTTCCAGAGGTGAGGTTTGATCAGCCTCGAGACGCCTCAGCGGAAATGGGCCTCATCTCGCCTGGAGGGGAGAACCTCCTGGATTTTCTCGAGTTGCGGCAGGTCGTCTCGAGTTACGACGGGGACCTCAGGGAACCGCTCTGGTGGCCTCAGGAAAGGCCAGTCCCCATGCGAGTTGCTTGGGGACCTCTCGGGATTCCTCTCCCGTCCATGCCAGGGCCTCAGTCCTTGTGTGGAGTCGGGGCCGTAACCTGAGGATTCCTCCCCAGTGTTGCCATGGATCTTGGGGTGCTTCTGAGTCTCCCCAGGGGAGTCAGGTCTCGTCTCGAGTTGGGGCATGCACGTGCGCTTTCCTCCCGAGCTGCAGCAGTAGTGTCACGCTTCCTGTCACGTGGATCAAGGGATCTGTGGCTTTCGCTCGAGGCTGTCCCTCGAGGCTTTCCCACGAGGCTTTCCCACAGTGCTGTGCCATGTGCCACCTTGGTGTGAGTCGATCCTCGGCGTGAAAGACGAGCCGGTGAAGGGAAAAGAGGTTCCTCTGGAATGGACTGAGATATCTGGGGGACTCTTGGAATGGTGGCACGACCCTGGAGTTCTTCTCGCCGTTCCTGTTGAGAGGGCCTCCTCTTGAGATGCGACGGGAACGCCAGGAACTCTTTCCCGACGAAGCAGGGAAAGGTTCCCGCATCTCGAGCTACGAGGCGGAAACGTGGCTCCTCTGGATGTGGGCGTGACCCTCGTGATTTCTTTCGAGTGGAGACGGGTATGTCGGGGAACTTCTTGATTTGCACCAAGGGTGTGAAGGACCCTTTCGAAGTTCCAGAGGTGAGGTGTGATCAGCCTCGAGACGCCTCAGCGGAAATGGGCCTCATCTCGCCTGGAGGGGAGAACCACCTGGATTTTCTCGAGTTGCGGCAGGTCTTCTCGAGTTACGACGGGGACCTCAGGGACCCGCTCTGGTGGCCTCAGGAAAGGCCAGTCCCCATGCGAGTTGCTAGGGGTTCTCTCGGGATTCCTCTCCCGTCCATTACGGGGCGTCAGTCCATGTGTGGAGTCGGGGCCGGAACCTGAGGATTCCTCTCCAGTGTTGCCATGGATCTTGGGGTGTTTTTGAGTCTCCCCAGGGGAGTCAGGCCTCGTCTCGAGTGGGGGCATGCACGTGCGCTTTCCTCCCGAGCTGCAGCAGTAGTGTAACGCTTCCTGTCACGTGGATCAAGGGATCTGTGGCTTTCCCTCGAGGCTGTCCCTCGAGGCTTTCCCATGAGGCTTTCCCACAGGGCTGTGCCACGTGCCACCTTGGTGTGAGTCGATCCTCGGCGTGAAAGACGAGCCGGTGAAGGGAAAAGAGGTTCCTCTGGAATGGACTGAGACATCTGGGGGACTCTTGGAATGGTGGCACGACCCTGGAGTTCCTCTCGCCGTTCCTGTTGAGAGGGCCTCCTCTTGAGTTGCGACGGGAACGCCGGAAACTCTTTCCCGACGAAGCAGGGAAAGGATCCCTCATCTCGAGCTACGAGGCGGAAACGGGGCTCCTCTAGATGTGGCCTGACCCTCGTTATTCCTCTCGAGTGGAGACGGGTATGTCGGGGTACTTCTTGATTTGCAACAAGGGTGTGAAGGACCCTTTCGAAGTTCCAGAGGTGAGGTGTGATCAGCCTCGAGACGCCTCAGCGGAAATGGGCCTCATCTCGCCTGGAGGGGAGAACCTCCTGGATTTTCTCGAGTTGCGGCAGGTCTTCTCGAGTTACGACGGGGACCTCAGGGACCCGCTCTGGTGGCCTCAGGAAAGGCCAGTCCCAATGCAAGTTGCTAGGGGACCTCTCGGGATTCCTCTCCCGTTCATGCCGGGGCCTCAGTCCTTGTGTGGAGTCGGGGCCGTAACCTGAGGATTCCTCTCCAGTGTTGCCATGGATCTTGGGGTGCTTGTGAGTCTTCCCAGGGGAGTCAGGCCTCGTCTCGAGTGGGGGCATGCACGTGCGCTTTCCTCCCGAGCTGCAGCAGTAGTGTCACGCTTCCTGTCACGTGGATCAAGGGATCTGTGGCTTTCCCTCGAGGCTGTCCCTCGAGGCTTTCCCACGAAGCTTTCCCACAGGGCTGTGCCAGGTGCCACCTTGGTGTGAGTCGATCCTCGGCGTGAAAGACGAGCCGGTGAAGGGAAAAGAGGTTCCTCTGGAATGGACTGAGACATCTGGGGGACTCTTGGAATGGTGGCACGACCCTGGAGTTCCTCTCGCCGTTCCTGTTGAGAGGGCCTCCACTTGAGATGCGACGGGAACGCCGGGAACTCTTTCCCGACGAAGCAGGGAAAGGATCCCTCATCTCGAGCTACGAGGCGGAAACGGGGCTCCTCTGGATGTGGGCGGGACCCACGTGATTCCTCTCGAGTGGAGACGGCTAGGTCGGGGAACTTCTTGATTTGCACCAAGGGTGTGAAGGACCCTTTCGAAGTTCCAGAGGTGAGGTGTGATCAGCCTCGAGACGCCTCAGCGGAAATGGGCCTCATCTCGCCTGGAGGGGAGAACCTCCTGGATTTTCTCGAGTTGCGGCAGGTCTTCTCGAGTTACGACGGGGACCTCAGGGACCCGCTCTGGTGGCCTCAGGAAAGGCCAGTCCCAATGCAAGTTGCTAGGGGACCTCTCGGGATTCCTCTCCCGTCCATGCCGGGGCCTCAGTCCTTGTGTGGAGTCGGGGCCGGAACCTGAGGATTCCTCTCCAGTGTTGCCATGGATCTTGGGGTGCTTCTGAGTCTCCCCAGGGGAGTCAGGCCTCGTCTCGAGTGGCGGCATGCACGTGCGCTTTCCTCCCGAGCTGCAGCAGTAGTGTCACGCTTCCTGTCACGTGGATCAAGGGATCTGTGGCTTTCCCTCGAGGCTGTCCCTCGAGGCTTTCCCACGAGGCTTTCCCACAGGGCTGTGCCACGTGCCACCTTGGTGTGAGTCGATCCTCGGCGTGAAAGACGAGCCGGTGAAGGGAAAAGAGGTTCCTCTGGAATGGACTGAGACATCTGGGGGACTCTTGGAATGGTGGCACGACCCTGGAGTTCCTCTCACCGTTCCTGTTGAGAGGGCCTCCACTTTAGATGCGACGGGAACGCCGGGAACTCTTTCCCGACGAAGCAGGGAAAGGATCCCTCATCTCGAGCTATGAGGCGGAAACGGGGCTCCTCTGGATGTGGGCGGGACCCACGTGATTCCTCTCGAGTGGAGACGGCTAGGTCGGGGAACTTCTTGATTTGCACCAAGGGTGTGAAGGACCCTTTCGAAGTTCCAGGGGTGAGGTGTGATCAGCCTCGAGACGCCTCAGCGGAAATGGGCCTCATCTCGCCTGGAGGGGAGAACCTCCTGGATTTTCTCGAGTTGCGGCAGGTCTTCTCGAGTTACGACGGGGACCTCAGGGAACCGCTCTGGTGGCCTCAGGAAAGGCCAGTCCCCATGCGAGTTGCTTGGGGACCTCTCGGGATTCCTCTCCCGTCCATGCCGGGGCCTCAGTCCTTGTGTGGAGTCGGGGCCGGAACCTGAGGATTCCTCCCCAGTGTTGCCATGGATCTTGGGGTGCTTCTGAGTCTCCCCAGGGGAGTCAGGTCTCGTCTCGAGTGGGGGCATGCACGTGCGCTTTCCTCCTGAGCTGCAGCAGTAGTGTCACGCATCCTGTCACGTGGATCAAGGGATCTGTGGCTTTCCCTCGAGGCTGTCCCTCGAGGCTTTCCCACGAGGCTTTCCCACAGGGCTGTGCCACGTGCCACCTTTGTGTGAGTCGATCCTCGGTGTGAAAGACGAGCCGGTGAAGGGAAAAGAGGTTCCTCTGGAATGGACTGAGACATCTGGGGGACTCTTGGAATGGTGGCACGAGCCTGGAGTTCCTCTCGCCGTTCCTGTTGAGAGGGCCTCCTCTTGAGATGCGACGGGAACGCCAGGAACTCTTTCCCGACGAAGCAGGGAAAGGATCCCTCATCTCGAGCTACGAGGCGGAAACGGGGCTCCTCTGGATGTGGGCGTGACCATCGTGATTTCTCTCGAGTGGAGACGGGTATGTCGGGGAACTTCTTGATTTGCACCAAGGGTGTGAAGGACCCTTTCGAAGTTCCAGAGGTGAGGTGTGATCAGCCTCGAGACGCCTCAGCGGAAATGGGTCTCATCTCGCCGGTAGGGGAGAACCTCCTGGATTTTCTCGAGTTGCGGCAGGTCTTCTCGAGTTACGACGGGGACCTCAGGGACCCGCTCTGGTGGCCTCAGGAAAGGCCAGTCCCAATGCAAGTTGCTAGGGGACCTCTCGGGATTCCTCTCCCGTCCATGCCGGGGCCTCAGTCCTTGTGTGGAGTCGGGGCCGGAACCTGAGGATTCCTCTCCAGTGTTGCCATGGATCTTGGGGTGCTTCTGAGTCTCCCCAGGGGAGTCAGGCCTCGTCTCGAGTGGCGGCATGCACGTGCGCTTTCCTCCCGAGCTGCAGCAGTAGTGTCACGCTTCCTGTCACGTGGATCAAGGGATCTGTGGCTTTCCCTCGAGGCTGTCCCTCGAGGCTTTCCCACGAGGCTTTCCCACAGGGCTGTGCCACGTGCCACCTTGGTGTGAGTCGATCCTCGGTGTGAAAGACGAGCCGGTGAAGGGAAAAGAGCTTCCTCTGGAATGGACTGAGACATCTGGGGGACTCTTGGAATGGTGGCACGACCCTGGAGTTCCTCTCGCCATTCCTGTTGAGAGGGCCTCCTCTTGAGTTGCGACGGGAACGCCAGGAACTCTTTCCCGACGAAGCAGGGAAAGGATCCCGCATCTCGAGCTACGAGGCGGAAACGGGGCTCCTCTGGATGTGGGCGTGACCCTCGTGATTTCTCTCGAGTGGAGACGGGTATGTCGGGGAACTTCTTGATTTGCACCAAGGGTGTGAAGGACCCTTTCGAAGTTCCAGAGGTGAGGTGTGATCAGCCTCGAGACGCCTCAGCGGAAATGGGCCTCATCTCGCCTGGAGGGGAGAACCACCTGGATTTTCTCGAGTTGCGGCAGGTCTTTTCGAGTTACGACGGGGACCTCAGGGACCCGCTCTGGTGGCCTCAGGAAAGGCCAGTCCCCATGCGAGTTGCTAGGGGTTCTCTCGGGATTCCTCTCCCGTCCATGCCGGGGCCTCAGTCCATGTGTGGAGTCGGGGCCGGAACCTGATTATTCCTCCCCAGTGTTGCCATGGATCTTGGGGTGTTTCTGAGTCTCCCCAGGGGAGTCAGGCCTCGTCTCGAGTGGGGGCATGCACGTGCGCTTTCCTCCCGAGCTGCAGCAGTAGTGTCACGCTTCCTGTCACGTGGATCAAGGGATCTGTGGCTTTCCCTCGAGGCTGTCCCTCGAGGCTTTCCCATGAGGCTTTCCCACAGGCCTGTGCCACGTGCCACCTTGGTGTGAGTCGATCCTCGGCGTGAAAGACGAGCCGGTGAAGGGAAAAGAGGTTCCTCTGGAATGGACTGAGACATCTGGTGGACTCTTGGAATGGTGGCACGACTCTGGAGTTCCTCTCGCCGTTCCTGTTGAGAGGGCCTCCTCTTGAGATGCCACGGGAACGCCGGAAACTTTTTCCCGACGAAGCAGGGAAAGGATCCCTCATCTCGAGCTACGAGGCGGAAACGGGGCTCCTCTAGATGTGGCCTGACCCTCGTTATTCCTCTCGAGTGGAGACGGGTATGTCGGGGTACTTCTTGATTTGCAACAAGGGTGTGAAGGACCCTTTCGAAGTTCCAGAGGTGAGGTGTGATCAGCCTCGAGACGCCTCAGCGGAAATGGGCCTCATCTCGCCTGGAGGGGAGAACCTCCTGGATTTTCTCGAGTTGCGGCATGTCTTCTCGAGTTACGACGGGGACCTCAGGGACCCGCTCTGGTGGCCTCAGGAAAGGCCAGTCCCCATGTGAGTTGCTAGGGGACCTCTCTTGATTCCTCTCCCGTCCATGCCGGGGCCTCAGTCCTTGTGTGGAGTCGGGGCCGGAACCTGAGGATTCCTCTCCAGTGTTGCCATGGATCTTGGGGTGCTTCTGAGTCTCCCCAGGGGAGTCAGGTCTCGTCTCGAGTGGGGGCATGCACGTGCGCTTTCCTGCCGAGCTGCAGCAGTAGTGTCACGCTTCCTGTCACGTGGATCAAGGGATCTGTGGCTTTCCCTCGAGGCTGTCCCTCGAGGCTTTCCCACGAGGCTTTCCCACAGTGCTGTGCCACGTGTCAGCTTGGTGTGAGTCGATCCTCGGCGTGAAAGACGAGCCGGTGAAGGGAAAACAGGTTCCTCTGGAATGGACTGAGACATCTGGGGGACTCTTGGAATGGTGGCACGACCCTGGAGTTCCTCTCGCCGTTCCTGTTGAGAGGGCCTCCTCTTGAGATGCGACGGGAACGCCGGGAACTCTTTCCCGACGAAGCAGGGAAAGGATCCCTTATCTCGAGCTACGAGGCGGAAACGGGGCTCCTCTGGATGTGGGCGGGACCCTCGTGATTCCTCTCGAGTGGAGACGGCTAGGTCGGGGAACTTCTTGATTTGCACCAAGGGTGTGAAGGAGCCTTTCGAAGTTCCAGAGGTGAGGTGTGATCAGCCTCGAGACGCCTCAGCGGAAATGGGCCTCATCTCGCCTGGAGGGGAGAACCTCCTGGATTTTCTCGAGTTGCGGCAGGTCTTCTCGAGTTACGACGGGGACCTCAGGGACCCGCTCTGGTGGCCTCAGGAAAGGCCATTCCCCATGCGAGTTCCTAGGGGACCTCTCGGGATTCCTCTCCCGTCCATGCCGGGGCCTCAGTCCTTGTGTGGAGTCGGGGCCGGAACCTGAGGATTCCTCTCCAGTGTTGCCATGGATCTTGGGGTGCTTCTGAGTCTCCCCAGGGGAGTCAGGCCTCGTCTCGAGTGGGGGCATGCACGTGCGCTTTCCTCCCGAGCTGCAGCAGTAGTGTCACGCTTCCTGTCACGTGGATCAAGGGATCTGTGGCTTTCCCTCGAGGCTGTCCCTCGAGGCTTTCCCACGAGGCTTTCCCACAGGGCTGTGCCACGTGCCACCTTGGTGTGAGTCGATCCTCGGCGTGAAAGACGAGCCGGTGAAGGGAAAAGAGTTTCCTCTGGAATGGACTGAGACATCTGGGGGACTCTTGGAATGGTGGCACGACCCTGGAGTTCCTCTCGCCGTTCCTGTTGAGAGGGCCTCCTCTTGAGATGCGACGGGAACGCCGGGAATTCTTTCCCGACGAAGCAGGGAAAGGATCCCTAATCTCGAGCTACGAGGCGGAAACGGGGCTCCTCTGGATGTGGGCGGGACCCTCGTGATTCCTCTCGAGTGGAGACGGGTATGTCGGGGAACTTCTTGATTTGCACCAAGGGTGTGAATGACCCTTTCAAAGTTCCAGAGGGGAGGTGTGATCAGCCTCGGAACGCCTCAGCGGAAATGGGCCTCATCTCGCCTGGAGGGGAGAACCTCCTGGATTTTCTCGAGTTGCGGCAGGTCTTCTTGAGTTACAACGGGGACCTCAGGGACCCGCTCTGGTGGCCTCAGGAAAGGCCAGTCCCCATGCGAGTTGCTTGGGGACCTCTCGGGATTCCTCTCCCGTCCATGCCGGGGCCTCAGTCCTTGTGTGGAGTCGGGGCCGGAACCTGAGGATTCCTCTCCAGTGTTGCCATGGATCTTGGGGTGCTTCTGAGTCTCCCCAGGGGAGTCAGGTCTCGTCTCGAGTGGGGGCATGCACGTGTGTTTTCCTCCCGAGCTGCAGCAGTAGTGTCACGCTTCCTGTCACGTGGATCAAGGGATCTGTGGCTTTCCCTCGAGGCTGTCCCTCGAGGCTTTCCCACGAGGCTTTCCCACAGGGCTGTGCCACGTGCCACCTTGGTGTGAGTCGATCCTCGGTGTGAAAGACGAGCCGGTGAAGGGAAAAGAGCTTCCTCTGGAATGGACTGAGACATCTGGGGGACTCTTGGAATGGTGGCACGACCCTGGAGTTCCTCTCGCCATTCCTGTTGAGAGGGCCTCCTCTTGAGTTGCGACGGGAACGCCAGGAACTCTTTCCCGACGAAGCAGGGAAAGGATCCCGCATCTCGAGCTACGAGGCGGAAACGGGGCTCCTCTGGATGTGGGCGTGACCCTCGTGATTTCTCTCGAGTGGAGACGGGTATGTCGGGGAACTTCTTGATTTGCACCAAGGGTGTGAAGGACCCTTTCGAAGTTCCAGAGGTGAGGTGTGATCAGCCTCGAGACGCCTCAGCGGAAATGGGCCTCATCTCGCCTGGAGGGGAGAACCACCTGGATTTTCTCGAGTTGCGGCAGGTCTTTTCGAGTTACGACGGGGACCTCAGGGACCCGCTCTGGTGGCCTCAGGAAAGGCCAGTCCCCATGCGAGTTGCTAGGGGTTCTCTCGGGATTCCTCTCCCGTCCATGCCGGGGCCTCAGTCCATGTGTGGAGTCGGGGCCGGAACCTGATTATTCCTCCCCAGTGTTGCCATGGATCTTGGGGTGTTTCTGAGTCTCCCCAGGGGAGTCAGGCCTCGTCTCGAGTGGGGGCATGCACGTGCGCTTTCCTCCCGAGCTGCAGCAGTAGTGTCACGCTTCCTGTCACGTGGATCAAGGGATCTGTGGCTTTCCCTCGAGGCTGTCCCTCGAGGCTTTCCCATGAGGCTTTCCCACAGGCCTGTGCCACGTGCCACCTTGGTGTGAGTCGATCCTCGGCGTGAAAGACGAGCCGGTGAAGGGAAAAGAGGTTCCTCTGGAATGGACTGAGACATCTGGTGGACTCTTGGAATGGTGGCACGACTCTGGAGTTCCTCTCGCCGTTCCTGTTGAGAGGGCCTCCTCTTGAGATGCCACGGGAACGCCGGAAACTTTTTCCCGACGAAGCAGGGAAAGGATCCCTCATCTCGAGCTACGAGGCGGAAACGGGGCTCCTCTAGATGTGGCCTGACCCTCGTTATTCCTCTCGAGTGGAGACGGGTATGTCGGGGTACTTCTTGATTTGCAACAAGGGTGTGAAGGACCCTTTCGAAGTTCCAGAGGTGAGGTGTGATCAGCCTCGAGACGCCTCAGCGGAAATGGGCCTCATCTCGCCTGGAGGGGAGAACCTCCTGGATTTTCTCGAGTTGCGGCATGTCTTCTCGAGTTACGACGGGGACCTCAGGGACCCGCTCTGGTGGCCTCAGGAAAGGCCAGTCCCCATGTGAGTTGCTAGGGGACCTCTCTTGATTCCTCTCCCGTCCATGCCGGGGCCTCAGTCCTTGTGTGGAGTCGGGGCCGGAACCTGAGGATTCCTCTCCAGTGTTGCCATGGATCTTGGGGTGCTTCTGAGTCTCCCCAGGGGAGTCAGGTCTCGTCTCGAGTGGGGGCATGCACGTGCGCTTTCCTGCCGAGCTGCAGCAGTAGTGTCACGCTTCCTGTCACGTGGATCAAGGGATCTGTGGCTTTCCCTCGAGGCTGTCCCTCGAGGCTTTCCCACGAGGCTTTCCCACAGTGCTGTGCCACGTGCCAGCTTGGTGTGAGTCGATCCTCGGCGTGAAAGACGAGCCGGTGAAGGGAAAACAGGTTCCTCTGGAATGGACTGAGACATCTGGGGGACTCTTGGAATGGTGGCACGACCCTGGAGTTCCTCTCGCCGTTCCTGTTGAGAGGGCCTCCTCTTGAGATGCGACGGGAACGCCGGGAACTCTTTCCCGACGAAGCAGGGAAAGGATCCCTTATCTCGAGCTACGAGGCGGAAACGGGGCTCCTCTGGATGTGGGCGGGACCCTCGTGATTCCTCTCGAGTGGAGACGGCTAGGTCGGGGAACTTCTTGATTTGCACCAAGGGTGTGAAGGAGCCTTTCGAAGTTCCAGAGGTGAGGTGTGATCAGCCTCGAGACGCCTCAGCGGAAATGGGCCTCATCTCGCCTGGAGGGGAGAACCTCCTGGATTTTCTCGAGTTGCGGCAGGTCTTCTCGAGTTACGACGGGGACCTCAGGGACCCGCTCTGGTGGCCTCAGGAAAGGCCATTCCCCATGCGAGTTCCTAGGGGACCTCTCGGGATTCCTCTCCCGTCCATGCCGGGGCCTCAGTCCTTGTGTGGAGTCGGGGCCGGAACCTGAGGATTCCTCTCCAGTGTTGCCATGGATCTTGGGGTGCTTCTGAGTCTCCCCAGGGGAGTCAGGCCTCGTCTCGAGTGGGGGCATGCACGTGCGCTTTCCTCCCGAGCTGCAGCAGTAGTGTCACGCTTCCTGTCACGTGGATCAAGGGATCTGTGGCTTTCCCTCGAGGCTGTCCCTCGAGGCTTTCCCACGAGGCTTTCCCACAGGGCTGTGCCACGTGCCACCTTGGTGTGAGTCGATCCTCGGCGTGAAAGACGAGCCGGTGAAGGGAAAAGAGTTTCCTCTGGAATGGACTGAGACATCTGGGGGACTCTTGGAATGGTGGCACGACCCTGGAGTTCCTCTCGCCGTTCCTGTTGAGAGGGCCTCCTCTTGAGATGCGACGGGAACGCCGGGAATTCTTTCCCGACGAAGCAGGGAAAGGATCCCTAATCTCGAGCTACGAGGCGGAAACGGGGCTCCTCTGGATGTGGGCGGGACCCTCGTGATTCCTCTCGAGTGGAGACGGGTATGTCGGGGAACTTCTTGATTTGCACCAAGGGTGTGAAGGACCCTTTCAAAGTTCCAGAGGGGAGGTGTGATCAGCCTCGGAACGCCTCAGCGGAAATGGGCCTCATCTCGCCTGGAGGGGAGAACCTCCTGGATTTTCTCGAGTTGCGGCAGGTCTTCTTGAGTTACAACGGGGACCTCAGGGACCCGCTCTGGTGGCCTCAGGAAAGGCCAGTCCCCATGCGAGTTGCTTGGGGACCTCTCGGGATTCCTCTCCCGTCCATGCCGGGGCCTCAGTCCTTGTGTGGAGTCGGGGCCGGAACCTGAGGATTCCTCTCCAGTGTTGCCATGGATCTTGGGGTGCTTCTGAGTCTCCCCAGGGGAGTCAGGTCTCGTCTCGAGTGGGGGCATGCACGTGTGCTTTCCTCCCGAGCTGCAGCAGTAGTGTCACGCTTCCTGTCACGTGGATCAAGGGATCTGTGGCTTTCCCTCGAGGCTGTCCCTCGAGGCTTTCCCACGAGGCTTTCCCACAGGGCTGTGCCACGTGCCACCTTGGTGTGAGTCGATCCTCGGCGTGAAAGACGAGCCGGTGAAGGGAAAAGAGGTTCCTCTGGAATGGACTGAGACATCTGGGGGACTCTTGGAATGGTGGTACGACCCTGGAGTTCCTCTCGCCGTTCCTGTTGAGAGGGCCTCCTCTTGAGATGCGACGGGAACGCCGGGAATTCTTTCCCGACGAAGCAGGGAAAGGATCCCTCATCTCGAGCTACGAGGCGGAAACGGGGCTCCTCTGGATGTGGGCGGGACCCTCGTGATTCCTCTCGAGTGGAGACGGGTATGTCGGGGAACTTCTTGATTTGCACCAAGGGTGTGAAGGACCCTTTCAAAGTTCCAGAGGGGAGGTGTGATCAGCCTCGAGACGCCTCAGCGGAAATGGGCCTCATCTCGCCTGGAGGGGAGAACCTCCTGGATTTTCTCGAGTTGCGGCAGGTCTTCTGGAGTTACGACGGGGACCTCAGGGACCCGCTCTGGTGGCCTCAGGAAAGGCCAGTCCCCATGCGAGTTGCTTGGGGACCTCTCGGGATTCCTCTCCCGTCCATGCCGGGGCCTCAGTCCTTGTGTGGAGTCGGGGCCGGAACCTGAGGATTCCTCTCCAGTGTTGCCATGGATCTTGGGGTGCTTCTGAGTCTCCCCAGGGGAGTCAGGTCTCGTCTCGAGTGGGGGCATGCACGTGCGCTTTCCTCCCGAGCTGCAGCAGTAGTGTCACGCTTCCTGTCACGTGGATCAAGGGATCTGTGGCTTTCCCTCGAGGCTGTCCCTCGAGGCTTTCCCACGAGGCTTTCCCACAGGGCTGTGCCACGTGCCAGCTTGGTGTGAGTCGATCCTCAGCGTGAAAGACGAGCCGGTGAAGGGAAAAGAGGTTCCTCTGGAATGGACTGAGACATCTGGGGGACTCTTGGAATGGTGGCACGACCCTGGAGTTCCTCTCGCCGTTCCTGTTGAGAGGGCCTCCTCTTGAGATGCGACGGGAACGCCGGGAACTCTTTCCCGACGAAGCAGGGAAAGGATCCCTCATCTCGAGCTATGAGGCGGAAACGGGGCTCCTCTGTATGTGGGCGGGACCCTCGTGATTCCTCTCGAGTGGACACGGGTATGTCGGGGAACTTCTTGATTTGCACCAAGGGTGTGAAGGAGCCTTTCAAAGTTCCAGAGGTGAGGTGTCATCAGCCTCGAGACGCCTCAGTGGAAATGGGCCTCATCTCGCCTGGAGAGGAGAATCTCTTGGATTTTCTCGAGATGCGGCAGGTCTTCTCGAGTTACGACGGGGACCTCAGGGACCCGCTCTGGTGGCCTCAGGAAAGGCCAGTCCCCATGCGAGTTGCTAGGGGACCTCTCGGGATTCCTCTCCCGTCCATGCCGGGTCCTCAGTCCTTGTGTGGAGTCGGGGCCGGAACCTGAGGATTCCTCTCCAGTGTTGCCATGGATCTTGGGGTGCTTCTGAGTCTCCCCAGATGAGTCAGGCCTCGTCTCGAGTGGGGGCATGCACGTGCGCTTTCCTCCCAAGCTGCAGCAGTAGTGTCACGCTTCCTGTCACGTGGATCAAGGGATCTGTGGCTTTCCCTCGAGGCTGTCCCTCGAGGCTTTCACACGAGGCTTTCCCACAGGGCTGTGCCACGTGCCACCTTGGTGTGAGTCGATCCTCGGCGTGAAAGACGAGCCGGTGAAGGGAAAAGAGTTTCCTCTGGAATGGACTGAGACATCTGGGGGACTCTTGGAATGGTGGCACGACCCTGGAGTTCCTCTCGCCGTTCCTGTTGAGAGGGCCTCCTCTTTAGATGCGACGGGAACGCCGGGAATTCTTTCCCGACGAAGCAGGGAAAGGATCCCTAATCTCGAGCTACGAGGCGGAAACGGGGCTCCTCTGGATGTGGGCGGGACCCTCGTGATTCCTCTCGAGTGGAGACGGGTATGTCGGGGAACTTCTTGATTTGCACCAAGGGTGTGAAGGACCCTTTCAAAGTTCCAGAGGGGAGGTGTGATCAGCCTCGGAACGCCTCAGCGGAAATGGGCCTCATCTCGCCTGGAGGGGAGAACCTCCTGGATTTTCTCGAGTTGCGGCAGGTCTTCTCGAGTTACGACGGGGACCTCAGGGACCCGCTCTGGTGGCCTCAGGAAAGGCCAGTCCCCATGCGAGTTGCTAGGGGTTCTCTCGGGATTCCTCTCCCGTCCATGCCGGGGCGTCAGTCCATGTGTGGAGTCGGGGCCGGAACCTGAGGATTCCTCTCCAGTGTTGCCATGGATCTTGGGGTGTTTTTGAGTCTCCCCAGGGGAGTCAGGCCTCGTCTCGAGTGGGGGCATGCACGTGCGCTTTCCTCCCGAGCTGCAGCAGTAGTGTAACGCTTCCTGTCACGTGGATCAAGGGATCTGTGGCTTTCCCTCGAGGCTGTCCCTCGAGGCTTTCCCACGAGGCTTTCCCACAGGGCTGTGCCACGTGCCACCTTGGTGTGAGTCGATCCTCGGCGTGAAAGACGAGCCGATGAAGGGAAAAGAGGTTCCTCTGGAATGGACTGAGACATCTGGGGGACTCTTGGAATGGTGGCACGACCCTGGAGTTCCTCTCGCCGTTCCTGTTGAGAGGGCCTCCTCTTGATTTGCGACGGGAACGCCGGAAACTCTTTCCCGACGAAGCAGGGAAAGGATCCCTCATCTCGAGCTACGAGGCGGAAACGGGGCTCCTCTAGATGTGGCCTGACCCTCGTTATTCCTCTCGAGTGGAGACGGGTATGTCGGGGTACTTCTTGATTTGCAACAAGGGTGTGAAGGACCCTTTCGAAGTTCCAGAGGTGAGGTGTGATCAGCCTCGAGACGCCTCAGCGGAAATGGGCCTCATCTCGCCTGGAGGGGAGAACCTCCTGGATTTTCTCGAGTTGCGGCAGGTCTTCTCGAGTTACGACGGGGACCTCAGGGACCCGCTCTGGTGGCCTCAGGAAAGGCCAGTTCCAATGCAAGTTGCTAGGGGACCTCTCGGGATTCCTCTCCCGTTCATGCCGGGGCCTCAGTCCTTGTGTGGAGTCGGGGCCGTAACCTGAGGATTCCTCTCCAGTGTTGCCATGGATCTTGGGGTGCTTGTGAGTCTTCCCAGGGGAGTCAGGCCTCGTCTCGAGTGGGGGCATGCACGTGCGCTTTCCTCCCGAGCTGCAGCAGTAGTGTCACGCTTCCTGTCACGTGGATCAAGGGATCTGTGGCTTTCCCTCGAGGCTGTCCCTCGAGGCTTTCCCACGAGGCTTTCCCACAGGGCTGTGCCAGGTGCCACCTTGGTGTGAGTCGATCCTCGGCGTGAAAGACGAGCCGGTGAAGGGAAAAGAGGTTCCTCTGGAATGGACTGAGACATCTGGGGGACTCTTGGAATGGTGGCACGACCCTGGAGTTCCTCTCGCCGTTCCTGTTGAGAGGGCCTCCACTTGAGATGCGACGGGAACGCCGGGAACTCTTTCCCGACGAAGCAGGGAAAGGATCCCTCATCTCGAACTACGAGGCGGAAACGGGGCTCCTCTGGATGTGGGCGGGACCCACGTGATTCCTCTCGAGTGGAGACGGCTAGGTCGGGGAACTTCTTGATTTGCACCAAGGGTGTGAAGGACCCTTTCGAAGTTCCAGAGGTGAGGTGTGATCAGCCTCGAGACGCCTCAGCGGAAATGGGCCTCATCTCGCCTGGAGGGGAGAACCTCCTGGATTTTCTCGAGTTGCGGCAGGTCTTCTCGAGTTACGACGGGGACCTCAGGGACCCGCTCTGGTGGCCTCAGGAAAGGCCAGTCCCAATGCAAGTTGCTAGGGGACCTCTCGGGATTCCTCTCCCGTCCATGCCGGGGCCTCAGTCCTTGTGTGGAGTCGGGGCCGGAACCTGAGGATTCCTCTCCAGTGTTGCCATGGATCTTGGGGTGCTTCTGAGTCTCCCCAGGGGAGTCAGGCCTCGTCTCGAGTGGCGGCATGCACGTGCGCTTTCCTCCCGAGCTGCAGCAGTAGTGTCACGCTTCCTGTCACGTGGATCAAGGGATCTGTGGCTTTCCCTCGAGGCTGTCCCTCGAGGCTTTCCCACGAGGCTTTCCCACAGGGCTGTGGCACGTGCCACCTTGGTGTGAGTCGATCCTCGGCGTGAAAGACGAGCCGGTGAAGGGAAAAGAGGTTCCTCTGGAATGGACTGAGACATCTGGGGGACTCTTGGAATGGTGGCACGACCCTGGAGTTCCTCTCACCGTTCCTGTTGAGAGGGCCTCCACTTGAGATGCGACGAAAACGCCGGGAACTCTTTCCCGATGAAGCAGGGAAAGGATCCCTCATCTCGAGCTACGAGGCGGAAACGGGGCTCCTCTGGATGTGGGCGGGACCCACGTGATTCCTCTCGAGTGGAGACGGCTAGGTCGTGGAACTTCTTGATTTGCACCAAGGGTGTGAAGGACCCTTTCGAAGTTCCAGGGGTGAGGTGTGATCAGCCTCGAGACGCCTCAGCGGAAATGGGCCTCATCTCGCCTGGAGGGGAGAACCTCCTGGATTTTCTCGAGTTGCGGCAGGTCTTCTCGAGTTACGACGGGGACCTCAGGGAACCGCTCTGGTGGCCTCAGGAAAGGCCAGTCCCCATGCGAGTTGCTTGGGGACCTCTCGGGATTCCTCTCCCGTCCATGCCGGGGCCTCAGTCCTTGTGTGGAGTCGGGGCCGGAACCTGAGGATTCCTCCCCAGTGTTGCCATGGATCTTGGGGTGCTTCTGAGTCTCCCCAGGGGAGTCAGGTCTCGTCTCGAGTGGGGGCATGCACGTGCGCTTTCCTCCCGAGCTGCAGCAGTAGTGTCACGCATCCTGTCACGTGGATCAAGGGATCTGTGGCTTTCCCTCGAGGCTGTCCCTCGAGGCTTTCCCACGAGGCTTTCCCACAGGGCTGTGCCACGTGCCACCTTGGTGTGAGTCGATCCTCGGTGTGAAAGACGAGCCGGTGAAGGGAAAAGAGGTTCCTCTGGAATGGACTGAGACATCTGGGGGACTCTTGGAATGGTGGCACGACCCTGGAGTTCCTCTCGCCGTTCCTGTTGAGAGGGCCTCCTCTTGAGATGCGACGGGAACGCCAGGAACTCTTTCCCGACGAAGCAGGGAAAGGATCCCTCATCTCGAGCTACGAGGCGGAAACGGGGCTCCTCTGGATGTGGGCGTGACCATCGTGATTTCTCTCGAGTGGAGACGGGTATGTCGGGGAACTTCTTGATTTGCACCAAGGGTGTGAAGGACCCTTTCGAAGTTCCAGAGGTGAGGTGTGATCAGCCTCGAGACGCCTCAGCGGAAATGGGCCTCATCTCGCCGGTCGGGGAGAACCTCCTGGATTTTCTCGAGTTGCGGCAGGTCTTCTCGAGTTACGACGGGGACCTCAGGGACCCGCTCTGGTGGCCTCAGGAAAGGCCAGTCCCAATGCAAGTTGCTAGGGGACCTCTCGGGATTCCTCTCCCGTCCATGCCGGGGCCTCAGTCCTTGTGTGGAGTCGGGGCCGGAACCTGAGGATTCCTCTCCAGTGTTGCCATGGATCTTGGGGTGCTTCTGAGTCTCCCCAGGGGAGTCAGGCCTCGTCTCGAGTGGCGGCATGCACGTGCGCTTTCCTCCCGAGCTGCAGCAGTAGTGTCACGCTTCCTGTCACGTGGATCAAGGGATCTGTGGCTTTCCCTCGAGGCTGTCCCTCGAGGCTTTCCCACGAGGCTTTCCCACAGGGCTGTGCCACGTGCCACCTTGGTGTGAGTCGATCCTCGGTGTGAAAGACGAGCCGGTGAAGGGAAAAGAGCTTCCTCTGGAATGGACTGAGACATCTGGGGGACTCTTGGAATGGTGGCACGACCCTGGAGTTCCTCTCGCCGTTCCTGTTGAGAGGGCCTCCTCTTGAGTTGCGACGGGAACGCCAGGAACTCTTTCCCGACGAAGCAGGGAAAGGATCCCGCATCTCGAGCTACGAGGCGGAAACGGGGCTCCTCTGGATGTGGGCGTAACCCTCGTGATTTCTCTCGAGTGGAGACGGGTATGTCGGGGAACTTCTTGATTTGCACCAAGGGTGTGAAGGACCCTTTCGAAGTTCCAGAGGTGAGGTGTGATCAGCCTCGAGACGCCTCAGCGGAAATGGGCCTCATCTCGCCTGGAGGGGAGAACCACCTGGATTTTCTCGAGTTGCGGCAGGTCTTCTCGAGTTACGACGGGGACCTCAGGGACCCGCTCTGGTGGCCTCAGGAAAGGCCAGTCCCCATGCGAGTTGCTAGGGGTTCTCTCGGGATTCCTCTCCCGTCCATGCCGGGGCCTCAGTCCATGTGTGGAGTCGGGGCCGGAACCTGATTATTCCTCCCCAGTGTTGCCATGGATCTTGGGGTGTTTCTGAGTCTCCCCAGGGGAGTCAGGCCTCGTCTCGAGTGGGGGCATGCACGTGCGCTTTCCTCCCGAGCTGCAGCAGTAGTGTCACGCTTCCTGTCACGTGGATCAAGGGATCTGTGGCTTTCCCTCGAGGCTGTCCCTCGAGGCTTTCCCATGAGGCTTTCCCACAGGGCTGTGCCACGTGCCACCTTGGTGTGAGTCGATCCTCGGCGTGAAAGACGAGCCGGTGAAGGGAAAAGAGGTTCCTCTGGAATGGACTGAGACATCTGGTGGACTCTTGGAATGGTGGCACGACTCTGGAGTTCCTCTCGCCGTTCCTGTTGAGAGGGCCTCCTCTTGAGATGCCACGGGAACGCCGGAAACTCTTTCCCGACGAAGCAGGGAAAGGATCCCTCATCTCGAGCTACGAGGCGGAAACGGGGCTCCTCTAGATGTGGCCTGACCCTCGTTATTCCTCTCGAGTGGAGACGGGTATGTCGGGGTACTTCTTGATTTGCAACAAGGGTGTGAAGGACCCTTTCGAAGTTCCAGAGGTGAGGTGTGATCAGCCTCGAGACGCCTCAGCGGAAATGGGCCTCATCTCGCCGGTAGGGGAGAACCTCCTGGATTTTCTCGAGTTGCGGCAGGTCTTCTCGAGTTACGACTGGGACCACAGGGACCCGCTCTGGTGGCCTCAGGAAAGGCCAGTCCCCATGCGAGTTGCTAGGGGACCTCTCGGGATTCCTCTCCCGTCCATGCCGGGGCCTCAGTCCTTGTGTGGAGTCGGGGCCGGAACCTGAGGATTCCTCTCCAGTGTTGCCATGGATCTTGGGGTGCTTGTGAGTCTCCCCAGGGGAGTCAGGCCTCGTCTCGAGTGGCGGCATGCACGTGCGCTTTCCTCCCGAGCTGCAGCAGTAGTGTCACGCTTCCTGTCACGTGGATCAAGGGATCTGTGGCTTTCCCTCGAGGCTGTCCCTCGAGGCTTTCCCACGAGGCTTTCCCACAGGTCTGTGCCAGGTGCCACCTTGGTGTTAGTCGATCCTCGGCGTGAAAGACGAGCCGGTGAAGGGAAAAGAGGTTCCTCTGGAATGGACTGAGACTTCTGGGGGACTCTTGGAATGGTGGCACGACCCTGGAGTTCCTCTCGCCGTTCCTGTTGAGAGGGCCTCCTCTTGAGATGCGACGAGAACGCCAGGAACTCTTTCCCGACGAAGCAGGGAAAGGATCCCTCATCTCGAGCTACGAGGCGGAAACGGGGCTCCTCTGGATGTGGGCGTGACCCTCGTGATTTCTCTCGAGTGGAGACGGGTATGTCGGGGAACTTCTTGATTTGAACCAAGGGTGTGAAGGACCCTTTCGAAGTTCCAGAGGTGAGGTGTGATCAGCCTCGAGACGCCTCAGCGGAAATGGGCCTCATCTCGCCTGGAGGGGAGAACCTCCTGGATTTTCTCGAGTTGCGGCAGGTCTTCTCGAGTTACGACGGGGACCTCAGGGACCCGCTCTGGTGGCCTCAGGAAAGGCCAGTCCCCATGCGAGTTTCTAGGGGTTCTCTCGGGATTCCTCTCCCGTCCATGCCGGGGCCTCAGTCCATGTGTGGAGTCGGGGCCGGAACCTGAGGATTCCTCTCCAGTGTTGCCATGGATCTTGGGGTGTTTCTGAGTCTCCCCAGGGGAGTAGGCCTCGTCTCGAGTGGGGGCATGCACGTGCGCTTTCCTGCGGCTGCAGCAGTAGTGTAACGCTTCCTGTCACGTGGATCAAGGGATCTGTGGCTTTCCCTCGAGGCTGTCCCTCGAGGCTTTCCCATGAGGCTTTCCCACAGGGCTGTGCCACGTGCCACCTTGGTGTGAGTCGATCCTCGGCGTGAAAGACGAGCCGGTGAAGGGAAAAGAGGTTCCTCTGGAATGGACTGAGACATCTGGGGGACTCTTGGAATGGTGGCACGACTCTGGAGTTCCTCTCGCCGTTCCTGTTGAGAGGGCCTCCTCTTGAGATGCGACGGGAACGCCGGAAACTCTTTCCCGACGGAGCAGGGAAAGGATCCCTCATCTCGAGCTACGAGGCGGAAACGGGGCTCCTCTGGATGTGGGCGGGACCCTCGTGATTCCTCTCGAGTGGAGACGGCTAGGTCGGGGAACTTCTTGATTTGCACCAAGGGTGTGAAGGAGCCTTTCGAAGTTCCAGAGGTGAGGTGTGATCAGCCTCGAGACGCCTCAGCGGAAATGGGCCTCATCTCGCCTGGAGGGCAGAACCTCCTGGATTTTCTCGAGTTGCGGCAGGTCTTCTCGAGTTACGACGGGGACCTCAGGGACCCGCTCTGGTGGCCTCAGGAAAGGCCAGTCCCCATGCGAGTTGCTAGGGGACCTCTCTTGATTCCTCTCCCGTCCATGCCGGGGCCTCAGTCCTTGTGTGGAGTCGGGGCCGGAACCTGAGGATTCCTCTCCAGTGTTGCCATGGATCTTGGGGTGCTTCTGAGTCTCCCCAGGGGAGTCAGGTCTCGTCTCGAGTGGGGGCATGCACGTGCGCTTTCCTGCCGAGCTGCAGCAGTAGTGTCACGCTTCCTGTCACGTGGATCAAGGGATCTGTGGCTTTCCCTCAAGGCTGTCCCTCGAGGCTTTCCCACGAGGCTTTCCCACAGTGCTGTGCCACGTGCCAGCTTGGTGTGAGTCGATCCTCGGCGTGAAAGACGAGCCGGTGAAGGGAAAAGAGGTTCCTCTGGAATGGACTGAGACATCTGGGGGACTCTTGGAATGGTGGCACGACCCTGGAGTTCCTCTCGCCGTTCCTGTTGAGAGGGCCTCCTCTTGAGATGCGACGGGAACGCCGGGAACTCTTTCCCGACGAAGCAGGGAAAGGATCCCTCATCTCGAGCTACGAGGCGGAAACGGGGCTCCTCTGGATGTGGGCGGGACCCTCGTGATTCCTCTCGAGTGGAGACGGGTATGTCGGGGAACTTCTTGATTTGCACCAAGGGTGTGAAGGACCCTTTCGAAGTTCCAGAGGTGAGGTGTGATCAGCCTCGAGACGCCTCAGCGGAAATGGGCCTCATCTCGCCTGGAGGGGAGAACCTCCTGGATTTTCTCGAGTTGCGGCAGGTCTTCTCGAGTTACGACGGGGACCTCAGGGACCCGCTCTGGTGGCCTCAGGAAAGGCCATTCCCCATGCGAGTTCCTAGGGGACCTCTCGGGATTCCTCTCCCGTCCATGCCGGGGCCTCAGTCCTTGTGTGGAGTCGGGGCCGGAACCTGAGGATTCCTCTCCAGTGTTGCCATGGATCTTGGGGTGCTTCTGAGTCTCCCCAGGGGAGTCAGGCCTCGTCTCGAGTGGGGGCATGCACGTGCGCTTTCCTCCTGAGCTGCAGCAGTAGTGTCACGCTTCCTGTCACGTGGATCAAGGGATCTGTGGCTTTCCCTCGAGGCTGTCCCTTGAGGCTTTCCCACGAGGCTTTCCCACAGGGCTGTGCCACGTGCCACCTTGGTGTGAGTCGATCCTCGGCGTGAAAGACGAGCCGGTGAAGGGAAAAGAGGTTCCTCTGGAATGGACTGAGACATCTGGGGGACTCTTGGAATGGTGGCACGACCCTGGAGTTCCTCTCGCCGTTCCTGTTGAGAGGGCCTCCTCTTGAGATGCGACGGGAACGCCGGGAATTCTTTCCCGACGAAGCAGGGAAAGGATCCCTCATATCGAGCTACGAGGCGGAAACGGGGCTCCTCTGGATGTGGGCGGGACCCTCGTGATTCCTCTCGAGTGGAGACGGGTATGTCGGGGAACTTCTTGATTTGCACCAAGGGTGTGAAGGACCCTTTCAAAGTTCCAGAGGGGAAGTGTGATCAGCCTCGAGACGCCTCAGCGGAAATGGGCCTCATCTCGCCTGGAGGGGAGAACCTCCTGGATTTTCTCGAGTTGCGGCAGGTCTTCTTGAGTTACGACGGGGACCTCAGGGACCCGCTCTGGTGGCCTCAGGAAAGGCCAGTCCCCATGCGAGTTGCTTGGTGACCTCTCGGGATTCCTCTCCCGTCCATGCCGGGGCCTCAGTCCTTGTGTGGAGTCGGGGCTGGAACCTGAGGATTCCTCTCCAGTGTTGCCATGGATCTTGGGGTGCTTCTGAGTCTCCCCAGGGGAGTCAGGTCTCGTCTCGAGTGGGGGCATGCACGTGCGCTTTCCTCCCGAGCTGCAGCAGTAGTGTCACGCTTACTGTCACGTGGATCAAGGGATCTGTGGCTTTCCCTCGAGGCTGTCCCTCGAGGCTTTCCCACGAGGCTTTCCCACAGGGCTGTGCCACGTGCCACCTTGGTGTGAGTCGATCCTCGGCGTGAAAGACGAGCCGGTGAAGGGAAAAGAGGTTCCTCTGGAATGGACTGAGACATCTGGGGGACTCTTGGAATGGTGGCACGACCCTGGAGTTCCTCTCGCCGTTCCTGTTGAGAGGGCCTCCTCTTGAGATGCGACGGGAACGCCGGGAACTCTTTCCCGACGAAGCAGGGAAAGGATCCCTCATCTCGAGCTACGAGGCGGAAACGGGGCTCCTCTGGATGTGGGCGGGACCCTCGTGATTCCTCTCGAGTGGAGACGGCTAGGTCGGGGAACTTCTTGATTTGCACCAAGGGTGTGAAGGACCCTTTCAAAGTTCCAGAGGTGAGGTTTGATCAGCCTCGAGACGCCTCAGCGGAAATGGGCCTCATCTCGCCTGGAGGGGAGAACCTCCTGGATTTTGTCGAGTTGCGGCAGGTCTTCTCGAGTTACGACGGGGACCTCAGGGAACCGCTCTGGTGGCCTCAGGAAAGGCCAGTCCCCATGCGAGTTGCTTGGGGACCTCTCGGGATTCCTCTCCCGTCCATGCCAGGGCCTCAGTCCTTGTGTGGAGTCGGGGCCGTAACCTGAGGATTCCTCCCCAGTGTTGCCATGGATCTTGGGGTGCTTCTGAGTCTCCCCAGGGGAGTCAGGTCTCGTCTCGAGTGGGGGCATGCACGTGCGCTTTCCTCCCGAGCTGCAGCAGTAGTGTCACGCTTCCTGTCACGTGGATCAAGGGATCTGTGGCTTTCGCTCGAGGCTGTCCCTCGAGGCTTTCCCACGAGGCTTTCCCACAGGGCTGTGCCACGTGCCACCTTGGTGTGAGTCGATCCTCGGCGTGAAAGACGAGCCGGTGAAGGGAAAAGAGGTTCCTCTGGAATGGACTGAGATATCTGGGGGACTCTTGGAATGGTGGCACGACCCTGGAGTTCCTCTCGCCGTTCCTGTTGAGAGGGCCTCCTCTTGAGATGCGACGGGAACGCCAGGAACTGTTTCCCGACGAAGCAGTGAAAGGTTCCCGCATCTCGAGCTACGAGGCGGAAACGGGGCTCCTCTGGATGTGGGCGTGACCCTCGTGATTTCTTTCGAGTGGAGACGGGTATGTCGGGGAACTTCTTGATTTGCACCAAGGGTGTGAAGGACCCTTTCGAAGTTCCAGAGGTGAGGTGTGATCAGCCTCGAGACGCCTCAGCGGAAATGGGCCTCATCTCGCCTGGAGGGGAGAACCACCTGGATTTTCTCGAGTTGCGGCAGGTTTTCTCGAGTTACGACGGGGACCTCAGGGACCCGCTCTGGTGGCCTCAGGAAAGGCCAGTCCCCATGCGAGTTGCTAGGGGTTCTCTCGGGATTCCTCTCCCGTCCATGCCGGGGCGTCAGTCCATGTGTGGAGTCGGGGCCGGAACCTGAGGATTCCTCTCCAGTGTTGCCATGGATCTTGGGGTGTTTTTGAGTCTCCCCAGGGGAGTCAGGCCTCGTCTCGAGTGGGGGCATGCACGTGCGCTTTCCTCCCGAGCTGCAGCAGTAGTGTAACGCTTCCTGTCACGTGGATCAAGGGATCTGTGTCTTTCCCTCGAGGCTGTCCCTCGAGGCTTTCCCATGAGGCTTTCCCACAGGGCTGTGCCACGTGCCACCTTGGTGTGAGTCGATCCTCGGCGTGAAAGACGAGCCGGTGAAGGGAAAAGAGGTTCCTCTGGAATGGACTGAGACATCTGGGGGACTCTTGGAATGGTGGCACGACCCTGGAGTTCCTCTCGCCGTTCCTGTTGAGAGGGCCTCCTCTTGAGTTGCGACGGGAACGCCGGAAACTCTTTCCCGACGAAGCAGGGAAAGGATCCCTCATCTCGAGCTACGAGGCGGAAACGGGGCTCCTCTAGATGTGGCCTGACCCTCGTTATTCCTCTCGAGTGGAGACGGGTATGTCGGGGTACTTCTTGATTTGCAACAAGGGTGTGAAGGACCCTTTCGAAGTTCCAGAGGTGAGGTGTGATCAGCCTCGAGACGCCTCAGCGGAAATGGGCCTCATCTCGCCTGGAGGGGAGAACCTCCTGGATTTTCTCGAGTTGCGGCAGGTCTTCTCGAGTTACGACGGGGACCTCAGGGACCCGCTCTGGTGGCCTCAGGAAAGGCCAGTCCCAATGCAAGTTGCTAGGGGACCTCTCGGGATTCCTCTCCCGTCCATGCCGGGGCCTCAGTCCTTGTGTGGAGTCGGGGCCGTAACCTGAGGATTCCTCTCCAGTGTTGCCATGGATCTTGGGGTGCTTGTGAGTCTTCCCAGGGGAGTCAGGCCTCGTCTCGAGTGGGGGCATGCACGTGCGCTTTCCTCCCGAGCTGCAGCAGTAGTGTCACGCTTCCTGTCACGTGGATCAAGGGATCTGTGGCTTTCCCTCGAGGCTGTCCCTCGAGGCTTTCCCACGAGGCTTTCCCACAGGGCTGTGCCACGTGCCACCTTGGTGTGAGTCGATCCTCGGCGTGAAAGACGAGCCGGTGAAGGGAAAAGAGGTTCCTCTGGAATGGACTGAGACATCTGGGGGACTCTTGGAATGGTGGCACCACCCTGGAGTTCCTCTCTCCGTTCCTGTTGAGAGGGCCTCCTCTTGAGATGCGACGGGAACGCCGGGAACTCTTTCCCGACGAAGCAGGGAAAGGATCCCTCATCTCGAGCTACGAGGCGGAAACGGGGCTCCTCTGGATGTGGGCGGGACCCTCGTGATTCCTCTCGCGTGGAGACGGCTAGGTCGGGGAACTTCTGGATTTGCACCAAGGGTGTGAAGGACCCTTTCGAAGTTCCAGAGGTGAGGTGTGATCAGCCTCGAGACGCCTCAGCGGAAATGGGCCTCATCTCGCCTGGAGGGGAGAACCTCCTGGATTTTCTCGAGTTGCGGCAGGTCTTCTCGAGTTACGACGGGGACCTCAGGGACCCGCTCTGGTGGCCTCAGGAAAGGCCAGTCCCCATGCGAGTTGCTAGGGGACCTCTCGGGATTCCTCTCCCGTCCATGCCGGGGCCTCAGTCCTTGTGTGGAGTCGGGGCCGGAACCTGAGGATTCCTCTCCAGTGTTGCCATGGATCTTGGGGTGCTTCTGAGTCTCCCCAGGGGAGTCAGGCCTCGTCTCGAGTGGGGGCATGCACGTGCGCTTTCCTCCCGAGCTGCAGCAGTAGTGTCACGCTTCCTGTCACGTGGATCAAGGGATCTGTGGCTTTCCCTCGAGGCTGTCCCTCGAGGCTTTCCCACGAGGCTTTCCCACAGGGCTGTGCCACGTGCCACCTTGGTGTGAGTCGATCCTCGGCGTGAAAGACGAGCCGGTGAAGGGAAAAGAGGTTCCTCTGGAATGGACTGAGACATCTGGGGGACTCTTGGAATGGTGGCACGACCCTGGAGTTCCTCTCGCCGTTCCTGTTGAGAGGGCCTCCTCTTGAGATGCGACGGGAACGCCGGGAACTCTTTCCCGACGAAGCAGGGAAAGGATGCCTCATCTCGAGCTACGAGGCGGAAACGGGGCTCCTCTGGATGTGGGCGGGACCCTCGTGATTCCTCTCGAGTGGAGACGGGTATGTCGGGGAACTTCTGGATTTGCACCAAGGGTGTGAAGGACCCTTTCGAAGTTCCAGAGGTGAGGTGTGATCAGCCTCGAGACGCCTCAGCGGAAATGGGCCTCATCTCGCCTGGAGGGGAGAACCTCCTGGATTTTCTCGAGTTGCGGCAGGTCTTCTCGAGTTACGACGGGGACCTCAGGGACCCGCTCTGGTGGCCTCAGGAAAGGCCAGTCCCCATGCGAGTTGCTAGGGGACCTCTCGGGATTCCTCTCCCGTCCATGCCGGGGCCTCAGTCCTTGTGTGGAGTCGGGGCCGGAACCTGAGGATTCCTCTCCAGTGTTGCCATGGATCTTGGGGTGCTTCTGAGTCTCCCCAGGGGAGTCAGGCCTCGTCTCGAGTGGGGGCATGCACGTGCGCTTTCCTCCCGAGCTGCAGCAGTAGTGTCACGCTTCCTGTCACGTGGATCAAGGGATCTGTGGCTTTCCCTCGAGGCTGTCCCTCGAGGCTTTCCCACGAGGCTTTCCCACAGGGCTGTGCCACGTGCCACCTTGGTGTGAGTCGATCCTCGGCGTGAAAGACGAGCCGGTGAAGGGAAAAGAGGTTCCTCTGGAATGGACTGAGACATCTGGGGGACTCTTGGAATGGTGGCACGACCCTGGAGTTCCTCTCGCCGTTCCTGTTGAGAGGGCCTCCTCTTGAGATGCGACGGGAACGCCGGGAACTCTTTCCCGACGAAGCAGGGAAAGGATGCCTCATCTCGAGCTACGAGGCGGAAACGGGGCTCCTCTGGATGTGGGCGGGACCCTCGTGATTCCTCTCGAGTGGAGACGGGTATGTCGGGGAACTTCTGGATTTGCACCAAGGGTGTGAAGGACCCTTTCGAAGTTCCAGAGGTGAGGTGTGATCAGCCTCGAGACGCCTCAGCGGAAATGGGCCTCATCTCGCCTGGAGGGGAGAACCTCCTGGATTTTCTAGAGTTGCGGCAGGACTTCTCGAGTTACGACGGGGACCTCAGGGACCCGCTCTGGTGGCCTCAGGAAAGGCCAGTCCCCATGCGCGTTGCTAGGGGACCTCTCGGGATTCCTCTCCCGTCCATGCCGGGGCCTCAGTCCTTGTGTGGAGTCGGGGCCGGAACCTGAGGATTCCTCTCCAGTGTTGCCATGGATCTTGGGGTGCTTGTGAGTCTCCCCAGGGGAGTCAGGCCTCGTCTCGAGTGGGGGCATGCACGTGCGCTTTCCTCCCGAGCTGCAGCAGTAGTGTCACGCTTCCTGTCACGTGGATCAAGGGATCTGTGGCTTTCCCTCGAGGCTGTCCCTCGAGGCTTTCCCACGAGGCTTTCCCACAGGTCTGTGCCAGGTGCCACCTTGGTGTTAGTCGATCCTCGGCGTGAAAGACGAGCCGGTGAAGGGAAAAGAGGTTCCTCTGGAATGGACTGAGACTTCTGGGGGACTCTTGGAATGGTGGCACGACCCTGGAGTTCCTCTCGCCGTTCCTGTTGAGAGGGCCTCCTCTTGAGATGCGACGGGAACGCCAGGAACTCTTTCCCGACGAAGCAGGGAAAGGATCCCTCATCTCGAGCTACGAGGCGGAAACGGGGCTCCTCTGGATGTGGGCGTGACCCTCGTGATTTCTCTCGAGTGGAGACGGGTATGTCGGGGAACTTCTTGATTTGAACCAAGGGTGTGAAGGACCCTTTCGAAGTTCCAGAGGTGAGGTGTGATCAGCCTCGAGACGCCTCAGCGGAAATGGGCCTCATCTCGCCTGGAGGGGAGAACCTCCTGGATTTTCTCGAGTTGCGGCAGGTCTTCTCGAGTTACGACGGGGACCTCAGGGACCCGCTCTGGTGGCCTCAGGAAAGGCCAGTCCCCATGCGAGTTTCTAGGGGTTCTCTCGGGATTCCTCTCCCGTCCATGCCGGGGCCTCAGTCCATGTGTGGAGTCGGGGCCGGAACCTGAGGATTCCTCTCCAGTGTTGCCATGGATCTTGGGGTGTTTCTGAGTCTCCCCAGGGGAGTAGGCCTCGTCTCGAGTGGGGGCATGCACGTGCGCTTTCCTGCGGCTGCAGCAGTAGTGTAACGCTTCCTGTCACGTGGATCAAGGGATCTGTGGCTTTCCCTCGAGGCTGTCCCTCGAGGCTTTCCCATGAGGCTTTCCCACAGGGCTGTGCCACGTGCCACCTTGGTGTGAGTCGATCCTCGGCGTGAAAGACGAGCCGGTGAAGGGAAAAGAGGTTCCTCTGGAATGGACTGAGACATCTGGGGGACTCTTGGAATGGTGGCACGACTCTGGAGTTCCTCTCGCCGTTCCTGTTGAGAGGGCCTCCTCTTGAGATGCGACGGGAACGCCGGAAACTCTTTCCCGACGGAGCAGGGAAAGGATCCCTCATCTCGAGCTACGAGGCGGAAACGGGGCTCCTCTGGATGTGGGCGGGACCCTCGTGATTCCTCTCGAGTGGAGACGGCTAGGTCGGGGAACTTCTTGATTTGCACCAAGGGTGTGAAGGAGCCTTTCGAAGTTCCAGAGGTGAGGTGTGATCAGCCTCGAGACGCCTCAGCGGAAATGGGCCTCATCTCGCCTGGAGGGCAGAACCTCCTGGATTTTCTCGAGTTGCGGCAGGTCTTCTCGAGTTACGACGGGGACCTCAGGGACCCGCTCTGGTGGCCTCAGGAAAGGCCAGTCCCCATGCGAGTTGCTAGGGGACCTCTCTTGATTCCTCTCCCGTCCATGCCGGGGCCTCAGTCCTTGTGTGGAGTCGGGGCCGGAACCTGAGGATTCCTCTCCAGTGTTGCCATGGATCTTGGGGTGCTTCTGAGTCTCCCCAGGGGAGTCAGGTCTCGTCTCGAGTGGGGGCATGCACGTGCGCTTTCCTGCCGAGCTGCAGCAGTAGTGTCACGCTTCCTGTCACGTGGATCAAGGGATCTGTGGCTTTCCCTCAAGGCTGTCCCTCGAGGCTTTCCCACGAGGCTTTCCCACAGTGCTGTGCCACGTGCCAGCTTGGTGTGAGTCGATCCTCGGCGTGAAAGACGAGCCGGTGAAGGGAAAAGAGGTTCCTCTGGAATGGACTGAGACATCTGGGGGACTCTTGGAATGGTGGCACGACCCTGGAGTTCCTCTCGCCGTTCCTGTTGAGAGGGCCTCCTCTTGAGATGCGACGGGAACGCCGGGAACTCTTTCCCGACGAAGCAGGGAAAGGATCCCTCATCTCGAGCTACGAGGCGGAAACGGGGCTCCTCTGGATGTGGGCGGGACCCTCGTGATTCCTCTCGAGTGGAGACGGGTATGTCGGGGAACTTCTTGATTTGCACCAAGGGTGTGAAGGACCCTTTCGAAGTTCCAGAGGTGAGGTGTGATCAGCCTCGAGACGCCTCAGCGGAAATGGGCCTCATCTCGCCTGGAGGGGAGAACCTCCTGGATTTTCTCGAGTTGCGGCAGGTCTTCTCGAGTTACGACGGGGACCTCAGGGACCCGCTCTGGTGGCCTCAGGAAAGGCCAGTCCCCATGCGAGTTGCTTGGTGACCTCTCGGGATTCCTCTCCCGTCCATGCCGGGGCCTCAGTCCTTGTGTGGAGTCGGGGCTGGAACCTGAGGATTCCTCTCCAGTGTTGCCATGGATCTTGGGGTGCTTCTGAGTCTCCCCAGGGGAGTCAGGTCTCGTCTCGAGTGGGGGCATGCACGTGCGCTTTCCTCCCGAGCTGCAGCAGTAGTGTCACGCTTACTGTCACGTGGATCAAGGGATCTGTGGCTTTCCCTCGAGGCTGTCCCTCGAGGCTTTCCCACGAGGCTTTCCCACAGGGCTGTGCCACGTGCCACCTTGGTGTGAGTCGATCCTCGGCGTGAAAGACGAGCCGGTGAAGGGAAAAGAGGTTCCTCTGGAATGGACTGAGACATCTGGGGGACTCTTGGAATGGTGGCACGACCCTGTAGTTCCTCTCGCCGTTCCTGTTGAGAGGGCCTCCTCTTGAGATGCGACGGGAACGCCGGGAACTCTTTCCCGACGAAGCAGGGAAAGGATCCCTCATCTCGAGCTACGAGGCGGAAACGGGGCTCCTCTGGATGTGGGCGGGACCCTCGTGATTCCTCTCGAGTGGAGACGGCTAGGTCGGGGAACTTCTTGATTTGCACCAAGGGTGTGAAGGACCCTTTCAAAGTTCCAGAGGTGAGGTTTGATCAGCCTCGAGACGCCTCAGCGGAAATGGGCCTCATCTCGCCTGGAGGGGAGAACCTCCTGGATTTTGTCGAGTTGCGGCAGGTCTTCTCGAGTTACGACGGGGACCTCAGGGAACCGCTCTGGTGGCCTCAGGAAAGGCCAGTCCCCATGCGAGTTGCTTGGGGACCTCTCGGGATTCCTCTCCCGTCCATGCCAGGGCCTCAGTCCTTGTGTGGAGTCGGGGCCGTAACCTGAGGATTCCTCCCCAGTGTTGCCATGGATCTTGGGGTGCTTCTGAGTCTCCCCAGGGGAGTCAGGTCTCGTCTCGAGTGGGGGCATGCACGTGCGCTTTCCTCCCGAGCTGCAGCAGTAGTGTCACGCTTCCTGTCACGTGGATCAAGGGATCTGTGGCTTTCGCTCGAGGCTGTCCCTCGAGGCTTTCCCACGAGGCTTTCCCACAGGGCTGTGCCACGTGCCACCTTGGTGTGAGTCGATCCTCGGCGTGAAAGACGAGCCGGTGAAGGGAAAAGAGGTTCCTCTGGAATGGACTGAGATATCTGGGGGACTCTTGGAATGGTGGCACGACCCTGGAGTTCCTCTCGCCGTTCCTGTTGAGAGGGCCTCCTCTTGAGATGCGACGGGAACGCCAGGAACTCTTTCCCGACGAAGCAGGGAAAGGTTCCCGCATCTCGAGCTACGAGGCGGAAACGGGGCTCCTCTGGATGTGGGCGTGACCCTCGTGATTTCTTTCGAGTGGAGACGGGTATGTCGGGGAACTTCTTGATTTGCACCAAGGGTGTGAAGGACCCTTTCGAAGTTCCAGAGGTGAGGTGTGATCAGCCTCGAGACGCCTCAGCGGAAATGGGCCTCATCTCGCCTGGAGGGGAGAACCACCTGGATTTTCTCGAGTTGCGGCAGGTTTTCTCGAGTTACGACGGGGACCTCAGGGACCCGCTCTGGTGGCCTCAGGAAAGGCCAGTCCCCATGCGAGTTGCTAGGGGTTCTCTCGGGATTCCTCTCCCGTCCATGCCGGGGCGTCAGTCCATGTGTGGAGTCGGGGCCGGAACCTGAGGATTCCTCTCCAGTGTTGCCATGGATCTTGGGGTGTTTTTGAGTCTCCCCAGGGGAGTCAGGCCTCGTCTCGAGTGGGGGCATGCACGTGCGCTTTCCTCCCGAGCTGCAGCAGTAGTGTAACGCTTCCTGTCACGTGGATCAAGGGATCTGTGGCTTTCCCTCGAGGCTGTCCCTCGAGGCTTTCCCATGAGGCTTTCCCACAGGGCTGTGCCACGTGCCACCTTGGTGTGAGTCGATCCTCGGCGTGAAAGACGAGCCGGTGAAGGGAAAAGAGGTTCCTCTGGAATGGACTGAGACATCTGGGGGACTCTTGGAATGGTGGCACGACCCTGGAGTTCCTCTCGCCGTTCCTGTTGAGAGGGCCTCCTCTTGAGTTGCGACGGGAACGCCGGAAACTCTTTCCCGACGAAGCAGGGAAAGGATCCCTCATCTCGAGCTACGAGGCGGAAACGGGGCTCCTCTAGATGTGGCCTGACCCTCGTTATTCCTCTCGAGTGGAGACGGGTATGTCGGGGTACTTCTTGATTTGCAACAAGGGTGTGAAGGACCCTTTCGAAGTTCCAGAGGTGAGGTGTGATCAGCCTCGAGACGCCTCAGCGGAAATGGGCCTCATCTCGCCTGGAGGGGAGAACCTCCTGGATTTTCTCGAGTTGCGGCAGGTCTTCTCGAGTTACGACGGGGACCTCAGGGACCCGCTCTGGTGGCCTCAGGAAAGGCCAGTCCCAATGCAAGTTGCTAGGGGACCTCTCGGGATTCCTCTCCCGTCCATGCCGGGGCCTCAGTCCTTGTGTGGAGTCGGGGCCGTAACCTGAGGATTCCTCTCCAGTGTTGCCATGGATCTTGGGGTGCTTGTGAGTCTTCCCAGGGGAGTCAGGCCTCGTCTCGAGTGGGGGCATGCACGTGCGCTTTCCTCCCGAGCTGCAGCAGTAGTGTCACGCTTCCTGTCACGTGGATCAAGGGATCTGTGGCTTTCCCTCGAGGCTGTCCCTCGAGGCTTTCCCACGAGGCTTTCCCACAGGGCTGTGCCAGGTGCCACCCTGGTGTGAGTCGATCCTCGGCGTGAAAGACGAGCCGGTGAAGGGAAAAGAGGTTCCTCTGGAATGGACTGAGACATCTGGGGGACTCTTGGAATGGTGGCACGACCCTGGAGTTCCTCTCGCCGTTCCTGTTGAGAGGGCCTCCACTTGAGATGCGACGGGAACGCCGGGAACTCTTTCCCGACGAAGCAGGGAAAGGATCCCTCATCTCGAGCTACGAGGCGGAAACGGGGCTCCTCTGGATGTGGGCGGGACCCACGTGATTCCTCTCGAGTGGAGACGGCTAGGTCGGGGAACTTCTTGATTTGCACCAAGGGTGTGAAGGACCCTTTCGAAGTTCCAGAGGTGAGGTGTGATCAGCCTCGAGACGCCTCAGCGGAAATGGGCCTCATCTCGCCTGGAGGGGAGAACCTCCTGGATTTTGTCGAGTTGCGGCAGGTCTTCTCGAGTTACGACGGGGACCTCAGGGACCCGCTCTGGTGGCCTCAGGAAAGGCCAGTCCCAATGCAAGTTGCTAGGGGACCTCTCGGGATTCCTCTCCCGTCCATGCCGGGGCCTCAGTCCTTGTGTGGAGTCGGGGCCGGAACCTGAGGATTCCTCTCCAGTGTTGCCATGGATCTTGGGGTGCTTCTGAGTCTCCCCAGGGGAGTCAGGCCTCGTCTCGAGTGGCGGCATGCACGTGCGCTTTCCTCCCGAGCTGCAGCAGTAGTGTCACGCTTCCTGTCACGTGGATCAAGGGATCTGTGGCTTTCCCTCGAGGCTGTCCCTCGAGGCTTTCCCACGAGGCTGTCCCACAGGGCTGTGCCACGTGCCACCTTGGTGTGAGCCGATCCTCGGCATGAAAGACGAGCCGGTGAAGGGAAAAGAGGTTCCTCTGGAATGGACTGAGACATCTGGGGGACTCTTGGAATGGTGGCACGACCCTGGAGTTCCTCTCACCGTTCCTGTTGAGAGGGCCTCCACTTGAGATGCGACGGGAACGCCGGGAACTCTTTCCCGACGAAGCAGGGAAAGGATCCCTCATCTCGAGCTACGAGGCGGAAACGGGGCTCCTCTGGATGTGGGCGGGACCCACGTGATTCCTCTCGAGTGGAGACGGCTAGGTCGGGGAACTTCTTGATTTGCACCAAGGGTGTGAAGGACCCTTTCGAAGTTCCAGGGGTGAGGTGTGATCAGCCTCGAGACGCCTCAGCGGAAATGGGCCTCATCTCGCCTGGAGGGGAGAACCTCCTGGATTTTCTCGAGTTGCGGCAGGTCTTCTCGAGTTACGACGGGGACCTCAGGGAACCGCTCTGGTGGCCTCAGGAAAGGCCAGTCCCCATGCGAGTTGCTTGGGGACCTCTCGGGATTCCTCTCCCGTCCATGCCGGGGCCTCAGTCCTTGTGTGGAGTCGGGGCCGGAACCTGAGGATTCCTCCCCAGTGTTGCCATGGATCTTGGGGTGCTTCTGAGTCTCCCCAGGGGAGTCAGGTCTCGTCTCGAGTGGGGGCATGCACGTGCGCTTTCCTCCCGAGCTGCAGCAGTAGTGTCACTCATCCTGTCACGTGGATCAAGGGATCTGTGGTTTTCCCTCGAGGCTGTCCCTCGAGGCTTTCCCACGAGGCTTTCCCACAGGGCTGTGCCACGTGCCACCTTGGTGTGAGTCGATCCTCGGTGTGAAAGACGAGCCGGTGAAGGGAAAAGAGGTTCCTCTGGAATGGACTGAGACATCTGGGGGACTCTTGGAATGGTGGCACGACCCTGGAGTTCCTCTCGCCGTTCCTGTTGAGAGGGCCTCCTCTTGAGATGCGACGGGAACGCCAGGAACTCTTTCCCGACGAAGCAGGGAAAGGATCCCTCATCTCGAGCTACGAGGCGGAAACGGGTCTCCTCTGGATGTGGGCGTGACCATCGTGATTTCTCTCGAGTGGAGACGGGTATGTCGGGGAACTTCTTGATTTGCACCAAGGGTGTGAAGGACCCTTTCGAAGTTCCAGAGGTGAGGTGTGATCAGCCTCGAGACGCCTCAGCGGAAATGGGCCTCATCTCGCCGGTAGGGGAGAACCTCCTGGATTTTCTCGAGTTGCGGCAGGTCTTCTCGAGTTACGACGGGGACCTCAGGGACCCGCTCTGGTGGCCTCAGGAAAGGCCAGTCCCAATGCAAGTTGCTAGGGGACCTCTCGGGATTCCTCTCCCGTCCATGCCGGGGCCTCAGTCCTTGTGTGGAGACGGGGCCGGAACCTGAGGATTCCTCTCCAGTGTTGCCATGGATCTTGGGGTGCTTCTGAGTCTCCCCAGGGGAGTCAGGCCTCGTCTCGAGTGGCGGCATGCACGTGCGCTTTCCTCCCGAGCTGCAGCAGTAGTGTCACGCTTCCTGTCACGTGGATCAAGGGATCTGTGGCTTTCCCTCGAGGCTGTCCCTCGAGGCTTTCCCACGAGGCTTTCCCACAGGGCTGTGCCACGTGCCACCTTGGTGTGAGTCGATCCTCGGTGTGAAAGACGAGCCGGTGAAGGGAAAAGAGCTTCCTCTGGAATGGACTGAGACATCTGGGGGACTCTTGGAATGGTGGCACGACCCTGGAGTTCCTCTCGCCGTTCCTGTTGAGAGGGCCTCCTCTTGAGTTGCGACGGGAACGCCAGGAACTCTTTCCCGACGAAGCAGGGAAAGGATCCCGCATCTCGAGCTACGAGGCGGAAACGGGGCTCCTCTGGATGTGGGCGTGACCCTCGTGATTTCTCTCGAGTGGAGACGGGTATGTCGGGGAACTTCTTGATTTGCACCAAGGGTGTGAAGGACCCTTTCGAAGTTCCAGAGGTGAGGTGTGATCAGCCTCGAGACGCCTCAGCGGAAATGGGCCTCATCTCGCCTGGAGGGGAGAACCACCTGGATTTTCTCGAGTTGCGGCAGGTCTTCTCGAGTTACGACGGGGACCTCAGGGACCCGCTCTGGTGGCCTCAGGAAAGGCCAGTCCCCATGCGAGTTGCTAGGGGTTCTCTCGGGATTCCTCTCCCGTCCATGCCGGGGCCTCAGTCCATGTGTGGAGTCGGGGCCGGAACCTGATTATTCCTCCCCAGTGTTGCCATGGATCTTGGGGTGTTTCTGAGTCTCCCCAGGGGAGTCAGGCCTCGTCTCGAGTGGGGGCATGCACGTGCGCTTTCCTCCCGAGCTGCAGCAGTAGTGTAACGCTTCCTGTCACGTGGATCAAGGGATCTGTGGCTTTCCCTCGAGGCTGTCCCTCGAGGCTTTCCCATGAGGCTTTCCCACAGGGCTGTGCCACGTGCCACCTTGGTGTGAGTCGATCCTCGGCGTGAAAGACGAGCCGGTGAAGGGAAAAGAGGTTCCTCTGGAATGGACTGAGACATCTGGTGGACTCTTGGAATGGTGGCACGACTCTGGAGTTCCTCTCGCCGTTCCTGTTGAGAGGGCCTCCTCTTGAGATGCCACGGGAACGCCGGAAACTCTTTCCCGACGAAGCAGGGAAAGGATCCCTCATCTCGAGCTACGAGGCGGAAACGGGGCTCCTCTAGATGTGGCCTGACCCTCGTTATTCCTCTCGAGTGGAGACGGGTATGTCGGGGTACTTCTTGATTTGCAACAAGGGTGTGAAGGACCCTTTCGAAGTTCCAGAGGTGAGGTGTGATCAGCCTCGAGACGCCTCAGCGGAAATGGGCCTCATCTCGCCGGTAGGGGAGAACCTCCTGGATTTTCTCGAGTTGCGGCAGGTCTTCTCGAGTTACGACTGGGACCACAGGGACCCGCTCTGGTGGCCTCAGGAAAGGCCAGTCCCAATGCAAGTTGCTAGGGGACCTCTCGGGATTCCTCTCCCGTCCATGCCGGGGCCTCAGTCCTTGTGTGGAGTCGGGGCCGGAACCTGAGGATTCCTCTCCAGTGTTGCCATGGATCTTGGGGTGCTTTTGAGTCTCCCCAGGGGAGTCAGGCCTCGTCTCGAGTGGGGGCATGCACGTGCGCTTTCCTCCCGAGCTGCAGCAGTAGTGTCACGCTTCCTGTCACGTGGATCAAGGGATCTGTGGCTTTCCCTCGAGGCTGTCCCTCGAGGCTTTCCCACGAGGCTTTCCCACAGGGCTGTGCCAGGTGCCACCTTGGTGTTAGTCGATCCTCGGCGTGAAAGACGAGCCGGTGAAGGGAAAAGAGGTTCCTCTGGAATGGACTGAGACATCTGGGGGACTCTTGGAATGGTGGCACGACCCTGGAGTTCCTCTCGCCGTTCCTGTTGAGAGGGCCTCCTCTTGAGATGCGACGGGAACGCCAGGAACTCTTTCCCGACGAAGCAGGGAAAGGATCCCGCATCTCGAGCTACGAGGCGGAAACGGGGCTCCTCTGGATGTGGGCGTGACCCTCGTGATTTCTCTCGAGTGGAGACGGGTATGTCGGGGAACTTCTTGATTTGAACCAAGGGTGTGAAGGACCCTTTCGAAGTTCCAGAGGTGAGGTGTGATCAGCCTAGAGACGCCTCAGCGGAAATGGGCCTCATCTCGCCTGGAGGGGAGAACCTCCTGGATTTTCTCCTTTTGCGGCAGGTCTTCTCGAGTTACGACGGGGACCTCAGGGACCCGCTCTGGTGGCCTCAGGAAAGGCCAGTCCCAATGCAAGTTGCTAGGGGACCTCTCGGGATTCCTCTCCCGTCCATGCCGGGGCCTCAGTCCTTGTGTGGAGTCGGGGCCGGAACCTGAGGATTCCTCTCCAGTGTTGCCATGGATCTTGGGGTGCTTCTGAGTCTCCCCAGGGGAGTCAGGCCTCGTCTCGAGTGGCGGCATGCACGTGCGCTTTCCTCCCGAGCTGCAGCAGTAGTGTCACGCTTCCTGTCACGTGGATCAAGGGATCTGTGGCTTTCCCTCGAGGCTGTCCCTCGAGGCTTTCCCACGAGGCTTTCCCACAGGGCTGTGGCACGTGCCACCTTGGTGTGAGTCGATCCTCGGCGTGAAAGACGAGCCGGTGAAGGGAAAAGAGGTTCCTCTGGAATGGACTGAGACATCTGGGGGACTCTTGGAATGGTGGCACGACCCTGGAGTTCCTCTCGCCGTTCCTGTTGAGAGGGCCTCCTCTTGAGTTGCGACGGGAACGCCAGGAACTCTTTCCCGACGAAGCAGGGAAAGGATCCCTCATCTCGAGCTACGAGGCGGAAACGGGGCTCCTCTGGATGTGGGCGTGACCATCGTGATTTCTCTCGAGTGGAGACGGGTATGTCGGGGAACTTCTTGATTTGCACCAAGGGTGTGAAGGACCCTTTCGAAGTTCCAGAGGTGAGGTGTGATCAGCCTCGAGACGCCTCAGCGGAAATGGGCCTCATCTCGCCGGTAGGGGAGAACCTCCTGGATTTTCTCGAGTTGCGGCAGGTCTTCTCGAGTTACGACGGGGACCTCAGGGACCCGCTCTGGTGGCCTCAGGAAAGGCCAGTCCCAATGCAAGTTGCTAGGGACCTCTAGGGATTCCTCTCCCGTCCATGCCGGGGCCTCAGTCCTTGTGTGGAGTCGGGGCCGGAACCTGAGGATTCCTCTCCAGATTTGCCATGGATCTTGGGGTGCTTCTGAGTCTCCCCAGGGGAGTCAGGCCTCGTCTCGAGTGGCGGCATGCACGTGCACTTTCCTCCCGAGCTGCAGCAGTAGTGTCACGCTTCCTGTCACGTGGATCAAGGGATCTGTGGCTTTCCCTCGAGGCTGTCCCTCGAGGCTTTCCCACGAGGCTTTCCCACAGGGCTGTGCCACGTGCCACCTTGGTGTGAGTCGATCCTCGGTGTGAAAGACGAGCCGGTGAAGGGAAAAGAGCTTCCTCTGGAATGGACTGAGACATCTGGGGGACTCTTGGAATGGTGGCACGACCCTGGAGTTCCTCTCGCCGTTCCTGTTGAGAGGGCCTCCTCTTGAGTTGCGACGGGAACGCCAGGAACTCTTTCCCGACGAAGCAGGGAAAGGATCCCGCATCTCGAGCTACGAGGCGGAAACGGGGCTCCTCTGGATGTGGGCGTGACCCTCGTGATTTCTCTCGAGTGGAGACGGGTATGTCGGAGAACTTCTTGATTTGCACCAAGGGTGTGAAGGACCCTTTCGAAGTTCCAGAGGTGAGGTGTGATCAGCCTCGAGACGCCTCAGCGGAAATGGGCCTCATCTCGCCTGGAGGGGAGAACCACCTGGATTTTCTCGAGTTGCGGCAGGTCTTCTCGAGTTACGACGGGGACCTCAGGGACCCGCTCTGGTGGCCTCAGGAAAGGCCAGTCCCCATGCGAGTTGCTAGGGGTTCTCTCGGGATTCCTCTCCCGTCCATGCCGGGGCCTCAGTCCATGTGTGGAGTCGGGGCCGGAACCTGATTATTCCTCCCCAGTGTTGCCATGGATCTTGGGGTGTTTCTGAGTCTCCCCAGGGGAGTCAGGCCTCGTCTCGAGTGGGGGCATGCACGTGCGCTTTCCTCCCGAGCTGCAGCAGTAGTGTAACGCTTCCTGTCACGTGGATCAAGGGATCTGTGGCTTTCCCTCGAGGCTGTCCCTCGAGGCTTTCCCATGAGGCTTTCCCACAGGGCTGTGCCACGTGCCACCTTGGTGTGAGTCGATCCTCGGCGTGAAAGACGAGCCGGTGAAGGGAAAAGAGGTTCCTCTGGAATGGACTGAGACATCTGGTGGACTCTTGGAATGGTGGCACGACTCTGGAGTTCCTCTCGCCGTTCCTGTTGAGAGGGCCTCCTCTTGAGATGCCACGGGAACGCCGGAAACTCTTTCCCGACGAAGCAGGGAAAGGATCCCTCATCTCGAGCTACGAGGCGGAAACGGGGTTCCTCTAGATGTGGCCTGACCCTCGTTATTCCTCTCGAGTGGAGACGGGTATGTCGGGGTACTTCTTGATTTGCAACAAGGGTGTGAAGGACCCTTTCGAAGTTCCAGAGGTGAGGTGTGATCAGCCTCGAGACGCCTCAGCGGAAATGGGCCTCATCTCGCCTGGAGGGGAGAACCACCTGGATTTTCTCGAGTTGCGGCAGGGCTTCTCGAGTTACGACGGGGACCTCAGGGACCCGCTCTGGTGGCCTCAGGAAAGGCCAGTCCCCATGCGAGTTGCTAGGTGTTCTCTCGGGATTCCTCTCCTGTCCATGCCGGGGCCTCAGTCCATGTGTGGAGTCGGGGCCGGAACCTGATTATTCCTCCCCAGTGTTGCCATGGATCTTGGGGTGTTTCTGAGTCTCCCCAGGGGAGTCAGGCCTCGTCTCGAGTGGGGGCATGCACGTGCGCTTTCCTCCCGAGCTGCAGCAGTAGTGTAACGCTTCCTGTCACGTGGATCAAGGGATCTGTGGCTTTCCCTCGAGGCTGTCCCTCGAGGCTTTCCCATGAGGCTTTCCCACAGGGCTGTGCCACGTGCCACCTTGGTGTGAGTCGATCCTCGGCGTGAAAGACGAGCCGGTGAAGGGAAAAGAGGTTCCTCTGGAATGGACTGAGACATCTGGGGGACTCTTGGAATGGTGGCACGACTCTGGAGTTCCTCTCGCCGTTCCTGTTGAGAGGGCCTCCTCTTGAGATGCCACGGGAACGCCGGAAACTCTTTCCCGACGAAGCAGGGAAAGGATCCCTCATCTCGAGCTACGAGGCGGAAACGGGGCTCCTCTAGATGTGGCCTGACCGTCGTTATTCCTCTCGAGTGGAGACGGGTATGTCGGGGTACTTCTTGATTTGCAACAAGGGTGTGAAGGACCCTTTCGAAGTTCCAGAGGTGAGGTGTGATCAGCCTCGAGACGCCTCAGCGGAAATGGGCCTCATCTCGCCGGTAGGGGAGAACCTCCTGGATTTTCTCGAGTTTCGGCAGGTCTTCTCGAGTTACGACTGGGACCACAGGGACCCGCTCTGGTGGCCTCAGGAAAGGCCAGTCCCAATGCAAGTTGCTAGGGGACCTCTCGGGATTCCTCTCCCGTCCATGCCGGGGCCTCAGTCCTTGTGTGGAGTCGGGGCCGGAACCTGAGGATTCCTCTCCAGTGTTGCCATGGATCTTGGGGTGCTTGTGAGTCTCCCCAGGGGAGTCAGGCCTCGTCTCGAGTGGGGGCATGCACGTGCGCTTTCCTCCCGAGCTGCAGCAGTAGTGTCACGCTTCCTGTCACGTGGATCAAGGGATCTGTGGCTTTCCCTCGAGGCTGTCCCTCGAGGCTTTCCCACGAGGCTTTCCCACAGGGCTGTGCCAGGTGCCACCTTGGTGTTAGTCGATCCTCGGCGTGAAAGACGAGCCGGTGAAGGGAAAAGAGGTTCCTCTGGAATGGACTGAGACATCTGGGGGACTCTTGGAATGGTGGCACGACCCTGGAGTTCCTCTCGCCGTTCCTGTTGAGAGGGCCTCCTCTTGAGATGCAACGGGAACGCCAGGAACTCTTTCCCGACGAAGCAGGGAAAGGATCCCGCATCTCGAGCTACGAGGCGGAAACGGGGCTCCTCTGGATGTGGGCGTGACCCTCGTGATTTCTCTCGAGTGGAGACGGGTATGTCGGGGAACTTCTTGATTTGAACCAAGGGTGTGAAGGACCCTTTCGAAGTTCCAGAGGTGAGGTGTGATCAGCCTAGAGACGCCTCAGCGGAAATGGGCCTCATCTCGCCTGGAGGGGAGAACCTCCTGGATTTTCTCCAGTTGCGGCAGGTCTTCTCGAGTTACGACGGGGACCTCAGGGACCCGCTCTGGTGGCCTCAGGAAAGGCCAGTCCCAATGCAAGTTGCTAGGGGACCTCTCGGGATTCCTCTCCCGTCCATGCCGGGGCCTCAGTCCTTGTGTGGAGTCGGGGCCGGAACCTGAGGATTCCTCTCCAGTGTTGCCATGGATCTTGGGGTGCTTCTGAGTCTCCCCAGGGGAGTCAGGCCTCGTCTCGAGTGGCGGCATGCACGTGCGCTTTCCTCCCGAGCTGCAGCAGTAGTGTCACGCTTCCTGTCACGTGGATCAAGGGATCTGTGGCTTTCCCTCGAGGCTGTCCCTCGAGGCTTTCCCACGAGGCTTTCCCACAGGGCTGTGGCACGTGCCACCTTGGTGTGAGTCGATCCTCGGCGTGAAAGACGAGCCGGTGAAGGGAAAAGAGGTTCCTCTGGAATGGACTGAGACATCTGGGGGACTCTTGGAATGGTGGCACGACCCTGGAGTTCCTCTCGCCGTTCCTGTTGAGAGGGCCTCCTCTTGAGATGCGACGGGAACGCCAGGAACTCTTTCCCGACGAAGCAGGGAAAGGATCCCTCATCTCGAGCTACGAGGCGGAAACGGGGCTCCTCTGGATGTGGGCGTGACCATCGTGATTTCTCTCGAGTGGAGACGGGTATGTCGGGGAACTTCTTGATTTGAACCAAGGGTGTGAAGGACCCTTTCGAAGTTCCAGAGGTGAGGTGTGATCAGCCTCGAGACGCCTCAGCGGAAATGGGCCTCATCTCGCCGGTAGGGGAGAACCTCCTGGATTTTCTCGAGTTGCGGCAGGTCTTCTCGAGTTACGACGGGGACCTCAGGGACCCGCTCTGGTGGCCTCAGGAAAGGCCAGTCCCAATGCAAGTTGCTAGGGGACCTCTCGGGATTCCTCTCCCGTCCATGCCGGGGCCTCAGTCCTTGTGTGGAGTCGGGGCCGGAACCTGAGGATTCCTCTCCAGTGTTGCCATGGATCTTGGGTTGCTTCTGAGTCTCCCCAGGGGAGTCAGGCCTCGTCTCGAGTGGCGGCATGCACGTGCACTTTCCTCCCGAGCTGCAGCAGTAGTGTCACGCTTCCTGTCACGTGGATCAAGGGATCTGTGGCTTTCCCTCGAGGCTGTCCCTCGAGGCTTTCCCACGAGGCTTTCCCACAGGGCTGTGCCACGTGCCACCTTGGTGTGAGTCGATCCTCGGTGTGAAAGACGAGCCGGTGAAGGGAAAAGAGCTTCCTCTGGAATGGACTGAGACATCTGGGGGACTCTTGGAATGGTGGCACGACCCTGGAGTTCCTCTCGCCGTTCCTGTTGAGAGGGCCTCCTCTTGAGTTGCGACGGGAACGCCAGGAACTCTTTCCCGACGAAGCAGGGAAAGGATCCCGCATCTCGAGCTACGAGGCGGAAACGGGGCTCCTCTGGATGTGGGCGTGACCCTCGTGATTTCTCTCGAGTGGAGACGGGTATGTCGGGGAACTTCTTGATTTGCACCAAGGGTGTGAAGGACCCTTTCGAAGTTCCAGAGGTGAGGTGTGATCAGCCTCGAGACGCCTCAGCGGAAATGGGCCTCATCTCGCCTGGAGGGGAGAACCACCTGGATTTTCTCGAGTTGCGGCAGGTCTTCTCGAGTTACGACGGGGACCTCAGGGACCCGCTCTGGTGGCCTCAGGAAAGGCCAGTCCCCATGCGAGTTGCTAGGGGACCTCTCGGGATTCCTCTCCCGTCCATGCCGGGGCCTCAGTCCATGTGTGGAGTCGGGGCCGGAACCTGATTATTCCTCCCCAGTGTTGCCATGGATCTTGGGGTGTTTCTGAGTCTCCCCAGGGGAGTCAGGCCTCGTCTCGAGTGGGGGCATGCACGTGCGCTTTCCTCCCGAGCTGCAGCAGTAGTGTCACGCTTCCTGTCACGTGGATCAAGGGATCTGTGGCTTTCCCTCGAGGCTGTCCCTCGAGGCTTTCCCACGAGGCTTTCCCACAGGGCTGTGGCACGTGCCACCTTGGTGTGAGTCGATCCTCGGCGTGAAAGACGAGCCGGTGAAGGGAAAAGAGGTTCCTCTGGAATGGACTGAGACATCTGGAGGACTCTTGGAATGGTGGCACGACCCTGGAGTTCCTCTCGCCGTTCCTGTTGAGAGGGCCTCCTCTTGAGATGCGACGGGAACGCCAGGAACTCTTTCCCGACGAAGCAGGGAAAGGATCCCTCATCTCGAGCTACGAGGCGGAAACGGGGCTACTCTGGATGTGGGCGTGACCATCGTGATTTCTCTCGAGTGGAGACGGGTATGTCGGGGAACTTCTTGATTTGCACCAAGGGTGTGAAGGACCCTTTCGAAGTTCCAGAGGTGAGGTGTGATCAGCCTCGAGACGCCTCAGCGGAAATGGGCCTCATCTCGCCGGTAGGGGAGAACATCCTGGATTTTCTCGAGTTGCGGCAGGTCTTCTCGAGTTACGACGGGGACCTCAGGGACCCGCTCTGGTGGCCTCAGGAAAGGCCAGTCCCAATGCAAGTTGCTAGGGGACCTCTCGGGATTCCTCTCCCGTCCATGCCGGGGCCTCAGTCCTTGTGTGGAGTCGGGGCCGGAACCTGAGGATTCCTCTCCAGTGTTGCCATGGATCTTGGGGTGCTTCTGAGTCTCCCCAGGGGAGTCAGGCCTCGTCTCGAGTGGCGGCATGCACGTGCACTTTCCTCCCGAGCTGCAGCAGTAGTGTCACGCTTCCTGTCACGTGGATCAAGGGATCTGTGGCTTTCCCTCGAGGCTGTCCCTCGAGGCTTTCCCACGAGGCTTTCCCACAGGGCTGTGCCACGTGCCACCTTGGTGTGAGTCGATCCTCGGCGTGAAAGACGAGCCGGTGAAGGGAAAAGAGCTTCCTCTGGAATGGACTGAGACATCTGGGGGACTCTTGGAATGGTGGCACGACCCTGGAGTTCCTCTCGCCGTTCCTGTTGAGAGGGCCTCCTCTTGAGTTGCGACGGGAACGCCAGGAACTCTTTCCCGACGAAGCAGGGAAAGGATCCCGCATCTCAAGTTACGAGGCGGAAACGGGGCTCCTCTGGATGTGGGCGTGACCCTCGTGATTTCTCTCGAGTGGAGACGGGTATGTCGGGGAACTTCTTGATTTGCACCAAGGGTGTGAAGGACCCTTTCGAAGTTCCAGAGGTGAGGTGTGATCAGCCTCGAGACGCCTCAGCGGAAATGGGCCTCATCTCGCCTGGAGGGGAGAACCACCTGGATTTTCTCGAGTTGCGGCAGGTCTTCTCGAGTTACGACGGGGACCTCAGGGACCCGCTCTTGTGGCCTCAGGAAAGGCCAGTCCCCATGCGAGTTGCTAGGGGTTCTCTCGGGATTCCTCTCCCGTCCATGCCGGGGCCTCAGTCCATGTGTGGAGTCGGGGCCGGAACCTGATTATTCCTCCCCAGTGTTGCCATGGATCTTGGGGTGTTTCTGAGTCTCCCCAGGGGAGTCAGGCCTCGTCTCGAGTGGGGGCATGCACGTGCGCTTTCCTCCCGAGCTGCAGCAGTAGTGTAACGCTTCCTGTCACGTGGATCAAGGGATCTGTGGCTTTCCCTCGAGGCTGTCCCTCGAGGCTTTCCCACGAGGCTTTCCCACAGGGCTGTGCCACGTGCCACCTTGGTGTGAGTCGATCCTCGGCGTGAAAGACGAGCCGGTGAAGGGAAAAGAGGTTCCTCTGGAATGGACTGAGACATCTGGTGGACTCTTGGAATGGTGGCACGACTCTGGAGTTCCTCTCGCCGTTCCTGTTGAGAGGGCCTCCTCTTGAGATGCCACGGGAACGCCGGAAACTCTTTCCCGACGAAGCAGGGAAAGGATCCCTCATCTCGAGCTACGAGGCGGAAACGGGGCTCCTCTAGATGTGGCCTGACCCTCGTTATTCCTCTCGAGTGGAGACGGGTATGTCGGGGTACTTCTTGATTTGCAACAAGGGTGTGAAGGACCCTTTCGAAGTTCCAGAGGTGAGGTGTGATCAGCCTCGAGACGCCTCAGCGGAAATGGGCCTCATATCGCCGGTAGGGGAGAACCTCCTGGATTTTCTCGAGTTGCGGCAGGTCTTCTCGAGTTACGACTGGGACCACAGGGACCCGCTCTGGTGGCCTCAGGAAAGGCCAGTCCCAATGCAAGTTGCTAGGGGACCTCTCGGGATTCCTCTCCCGTCCATGCCGGGGCCTCAGTCCTTGTGTGGAGTCGGGGCCGGAACCTGAGGATTCCTCTCCAGTGTTGCCATGGATCTTGGGGTGCTTGTGAGTCTCCCCAGGGGAGTCAGGCCTCGTCTCGAGTGGGGGCATGCACGTGCGCTTTCCTCCCGAGCTGCAGCAGTAGTGTCACGCTTCCTGTCACGTGGATCAAGGGATCTGTGGCTTTCCCTCGAGGCTGTCCCTCGAGGCTTTCCCACGAGGCTTTCCCACAGGGCTGTGCCAGGTGCCACCTTGGTGTTAGTCGATCCTCGGCGTGAAAGACGAGCCGGTGAAGGGAAAAGAGGTTCCTCTGGAATGGACTTAGACATCTGGGGGACTCTTGGAATGGTGGCACGACCCTGGAGTTCCTCTCGCCGTTCCTGTTGAGAGGGCCTCCTCTTGAGATGCGACGGGAACGCCAGGAACTCTTTCCCGACGAAGCAGGGAAAGGATCCCGCATCTCGAGCTACGAGGCGGAAACGGGGCTCCTCTGGATGTGGGCGTGACCCTCGTGATTTCTCTCGAGTGGAGACGGGTATGTCGGGGAACTTCTTGATTTGAACCAAGGGTGTGAAGGACCCTTTCGAAGTTCCAGAGGTGAGGTGTGATCAGCCTCGAGACGCCTCAGCGGAAATGGGCCTCATCTCGCCTGGAGGGGAGAACCTCCTGGATTTTCTCCAGTTGCGGCAGGTCTTCTCGAGTTACGACGGGGACCTCAGGGACCCGCTCTGGTGGCCTCAGGAAAGGCCAGTCCCAATGCAAGTTTCTAGGGGACCTCTCGGGATTCCTCTCCCGTCCATGCCGGGGCCTCAGTCCTTGTGTGGAGTCGGGGCCGGAACCTGAGGATTCCTCTCCAGTGTTGCCATGGATCTTGGGGTGCTTGTGAGTCTCCCCAGGGGAGTCAGGCCTCGTCTCGAGTGGCGGCATGCACGTGCGCTTTCCTCCCGAGCTGCAGCAGTAGTGTCACGCTTCCTGTCACGTGGATCAAGGGATCTGTGGGTTTCCCTCGAGGCTGTCCCTCGAGGCTTTCCCACGAGGCTTTCCCACAGGGCTGTGGCACGTGCCACCTTGGTGTGAGTCGATCCTCAGCGTGAAAGACGAGCCGGTGAAGGGAAAAGAGGTTCCTCTGGAATGGACTGAGACATCTGGGGGACTCTTGGAATGGTGGCACGACCCTGGAGTTCCTCTCGCCGTTCCTGTTGAGAGGGCCTCCACTTGAGATGCGACGGGAACGCCGGGAACTCTTTCCCGACGAAGCAGGGAAAGGATCCCTCATCTCGAGCTACGAGGCGGAAACGGGGCTCCTCTGGATGTGGGCGGGACCCACGTGATTCCTCTCGAGTGGAGACGGCTAGGTCGGGGAACTTCTTGATTTGCACCAAGGGTGTGAAGGACCCTTTCGAAGTTCCAGAGGTGAGGTGTGATCAGCCTCGAGACGCCTCAGCGGAAATGGGCCTCATCTCGCCTGGAGGGGAGAACCTCCTGGATTTTCTCGAGCTGCGGCAGGTCTTCTCGAGTTACGACGGGGACCTCAGGGACCCGCTCTGGTGGCCTCAGGAAAGGCCAGTCCCCATGCGAGTTTCTAGGGGTTCTCTCGGGATTCCTCTCCCGTCCATGCCGGGGCCTCAGTCCATGTGTGGAGTCGGGGCCGGAACCTGAGGATTCCTCTCCAGTGTTGCCATGGATCTTGGGGTGTTTCTGAGTCTCCCCAGGGGAGTAGGCCTCGTCTCGAGTGGGGGCATGCACGTGCGCTTTCCTGCCGAGCTGCAGCAGTAGTGTAACGCTTCCTGTCACGTGGATCAAGGGATCTGTGGCTTTCCCTCGAGGCTGTCACTCGAGGCTTTCCCATGAGGCTTTCCCACAGGGCTGTGCCACGTGCCACCTTGGTGTGAGTCGATCCTCGGCGTGAAAGACAAGCCGGTGAGGGAAAAGAGGTTCCTCTGGAATGGACTGAGACATCTGGGGGACTCTTGGAATGGTGGCACGACTCTGGAGTACCTCTCGCCGTTCCTGTTGAGAGGGCCTCCTCTTGAGATGCGACGGGAACGCCGGAAACTCTTTCCCGACGGAGCAGGGAAAGGATCCCTCATCTCGAGCTACGAGGCGGAAACGGGGCTCCTCTGGATGTGGGCGGGACCCTCGTGATTCCTCTCGAGTGGAGACGGCTAGGTCGGGGAACTTCTTGATTTGCACCAAGGGTGTGAAGGAGCCTTTCGAAGTTCCAGAGGTGAGGTGTGATCAGCCTCGAGACGCCTCAGCGGAAATGGGCCTCATCTCGCCTGGAGGGCAGAACCTCCTGGATTTTCTTGAGTTGCGGCAGGTCTTCTCGAGTTACGACGGGGACCTCAGGGAACCGCTCTGGTGGCCTCAGGAAAGGCCAGTCCCCATGCGAGTTGCTAGGGGACCTCTCGGGATTCCTCTCCCGTCCATGCCGGGACCTCAGTCCTTGTGTGGAGTCGGGGCCGGAACCTGAGGATTCCTCTCCAGTGTTGCCATGGATCTTGGGGTGCTTCTGAGTCTCCCCAGGGGAGTCAGGCCTCGTCTCGAGTGGGGGCATGCACGTGCGCTTTCCTCCCGAGCTGCAGCAGTAGTGTCACGCTTCCTGTCACGTGGATCAAGGGATCTGTGGCTTTCCCTCGAGGCTGTCCCTCGAGGCTTTCCCACGAGGCTTTCCCACAGGGCTGTGCCACGTGCCACCTTGGTGTGAGTCGATCCTCGGCGTGAAAGACGAGCCGGTGAAGGGAAAAGAGGTTCCTCTGGAATGGACTGAGACATCTGGGGGACTCTTGGAATGGTGGCACGACCCTGGAGTTCCTCTCGCCGTTCCTGTTGAGAGGGCCTCCACTTGAGATGCGACGGGAACGCCGGGAACTCTTTCCCGACGAAGCAGGGAAAGGATCCCTCATCTCGAGCTACGAGGCGGAAACGGGGCTCCTCTGGATGTGGGCGGGACCCACGTGATTCCTCTCGAGTGGAGACGGCTAGGTCGGGGAACTTCTTGATTTGCACCAAGTGTGTGAAGGACCCTTTCGAAGTTCCAGAGGTGAGGTGTGATCAGCCTCGAGACGCCTCAGCGGAAATGGGCCTCATCTCGCCTGGAGGGGAGAACCTCCTGGATTTTCTCGAGTTGCGGCAGGTCTTCTCGAGTTACGACGGGGACCTCAGGGACCCGCTCTGGTGGCCTCAGGAAAGGCCAGTCCCAATGCAAGTTGCTAGGGGACCTCTCGGGATTCCTCTCCCGTCCATGCCGGGGCCTCAGTCCTTGTGTGGAGTTGTGGCCGGAACCTGAGGATTCGTCTCCAGTGTTGCCATGGATCTTGGGGTGCTTCTGAGTCTCCCCAGGGGAGTCAGGCCTCGTCTCGAGTGGGGGCATGCACGTGCGCTTTCCTCCCGAGCTGCAGCAGTAGTGTCACGCTTCCTGTCACGTGGATCAAGGGATCTGTGGCTTTCCCTCGAGGCTGTCCCTCGAGGCTTTCCCACGAGGCTTTCCCACAGGGCTGTGCCACGTGCCACCTTGGTGTGAGTCGATCCTCGGCGTGAAAGACGAGCCGGTGAAGTCAAAAGAGGTTCCTCTGGAATGGACTGAGACATCTGGGGGACTCTTGGAATGGTGGCACGACCCTGGAGTTCCTCTCGCCGTTCCTGTTGAGAGGGCCTCCACTTGAGATGCGACGGGAACGCCGGGAACTCTTTCCCGACGAAGCAGGGAAAGGATCCCTCATCTCGAGCTACGAGGCGGAAACGGGGCTCCTCTGGATGTGGGCGGGACCCACGTGATTCCTCTCGAGTGGAGACGGCTAGGTCGGGGAACTTCTTGATTTGCACCAAGGGTGTGAAGGACCCTTTCGAAGTTCCAGAGGTGAGGTGTGATCAGCCTCGAGACGCCTCAGCGGAAATGGGCCTCATCTCGCCTGGAGGGGAGAACCTCCTGGATTTTCTCGAGTTGCGGCAGGTCTTCTCGAGTTACGACGGGGACCTCAGGGACCCGCTCTGGTGGCCTCAGGAAAGGCCAGTCCCCATGCGAGTTGCTAGGGGTTCTCTCGGGATTCCTCTCCCGTCCATGCCGGGGCCTCAGTCCATGTGTGGAGTCGGGGCCGGAAACTGATTATTCCTCCCCAGTGTTGCCATGGATCTTGGGGTGTTTCTGAGTCTCCCCAGGGGAGTCAGGCCTCGTCTCGAGTGGGGGCATGCACGTGCGCTTTCCTCCCGAGCTGCAGCAGTAGTGTAACGCTTCCTGTCACGTGGATCAAGGGATCTGTGGCTTTCCCTCGAGGCTGTCCCTCGAGGCTTTCCCATGAGGCTTTCCCACAGGGCTGTGCCACGTGCCACCTTGGTGTGAGTCGATCCTCGGCGTGAAAGACGAGCCGGTGAAGGGAAAAGAGGTTCCTCTGGAATGGACTGAGACATCTGGTGGACTCTTGGAATGGTGGCACGACTCTGGAGTTCCTCTCGCCGTTCCTGTTGAGAGGGCCTCCTCTTGAGATGCCACGGGAACGCCGGAAACTCTTTCCCGACGAAGCAGGGAAAGGATCCCTCATCTCGAGCTACGAGGCGGAAACGGGGCTCCTCTAGATGTGGCCTGACCCTCGTTATTCCTCTCGAGTGGAGACGGGTATGTCGGGGTACTTCTTGATTTGCAACAAGGGTGTGAAGGACCCTTTCGAAGTTCCAGAGGTGAGGTGTGATCAGCCTCGAGACGCCTCAGCGGAAATGGGCCTCATCTCGCCGGTAGGGGAGAACCTCCTGGATTTTCTCGAGTTGCGGCAGGTCTTCTCGAGTTACGACTGGGACCACAGGGACCCGCTCTGGTGGCCTCAGGAAAGGCCAGTCCCAATGCAAGTTGCTAGGGGACCTCTCGGGATTCCTCTCCCGTCCATGCCGGGGCCTCAGTCCTTGTGTGGAGTCGGGGCCGGAACCTGAGGATTCCTCTCCAGTGTTGCCATGGATCTTGGGGTGCTTGTGAGTCTCCCCAGGGGAGTCAGGCCTCGTCTCGAGTGGGGGCATGCACGTGCGCTTTCCTCCCGAGCTGCAGCAGTAGTGTCACGCTTCCTGTCACGTGGATCAAGGGATCTGTGGCTTTCCCTCGAGGCTGTCCCTCGAGGCTTTCCCACGAGGCTTTCCCACAGGGCTGTGCCAGGTGCCACCTTGGTGTTAGTCGATCCTCGGCGTGAAAGACGAGCCGGTGAAGGGAAAAGAGGTTCCTCTGGAATGGACTGAGACATCTGGGGGACTCTTGGAATGGTGGCACGACCCTGGAGTTCCTCTCGCCGTTCCTGTTGCGAGGGCCTCCTCTTGAGATGCGACGGGAACGCCAGGAAATCTTTCCCGACGAAGCAGGGAAAGGATCCCGCATCTCGAGCTACGAGGCGGAAACGGGGCTCCTCTGGATGTGGGCGTGACCCTCGTGATTTCTCTCGAGTGGAGACGGGTATGTCGGGGAACTTCTTGATTTGAACCAAGGGTGTGAAGGACCCTTTCGAAGTTCCAGAGGTGAGGTGTGATCAGCCTCGAGACGCCTCAGCGGAAATGGGCCTCATCTCGCCTGGAGGGGAGAACCTCCTGGATTTTCTCCAGTTGCGGCAGGTCTTCTCGAGTTACGACGGGGACCTCAGGGACCCGCTCTGGTGGCCTCAGGAAAGGCCAGTCCCAATGCAAGTTGCTAGGGGACCTCTCGGGATTCCTCTCCCGTCCATGCCGGGGCCTCAGTCCTTGTGTGGAGTCGGGGCCGGAACCTGAGGATTCCTCTCCAGTGTTGCCATGGATCTTGGGGTGCTTCTGAGTCTCCCCAGGGGAGTCAGGCCTCGTCTCGAGTGGCGGCATGCACGTGCGCTTTCCTCCCGAGCTGCAGCAGTAGTGTCACGCTTCCTGTCACGTGGATCAAGGGATCTGTGGCTTTCCCTCGAGGCTGTCCCTCGAGGCTTTCCCACGAGGCTTTCCCACAGGGCTGTGGCACGTGCCACCTTGGTGTGAGTCGATCCTCGGCGTGAAAGACGAGCCGGTGAAGGGAAAAGAGGTTCCTCTGGAATGGACTGAGACATCTGGGGGACTCTTGGAATGGTGGCACGACCCTGGAGTTCCTCTCGCCGTTCCTGTTGAGAGGGCCTCCTCTTGAGATGCGACGGGAACGCCAGGAACTCTTTCCCGACGAAGCAGGGAAAGGATCCCTCATCTCGAGCTACGAGGCGGAAACGGGGCTCCTCTGGATGTGGGCGTGACCATCGTGATTTCTCTCGAGTGGAGACGGGTATGTCGGGGAACTTCTTGATTTGCACCAAGGGTGTGAAGGACCCTTTCGAAGTTCCAGAGGTGAGGTGTGATCAGCCTCGAGACGCCTCAGCGGAAATGGGCCTCATCTCGCCGGTAGGGGAGAACCTCCTGGATTTTCTCGAGTTGCGGCAGGTCTTCTCGAGTTACGACGGGGACCTCAGGGACCCGCTCTGGTGGCCTCAGGAAAGGCCAGTCCCAATGCAAGTTGCTAGGGGACCTCTCGGGATTCCTCTCCCGTCCATGCCGGGGCCTCAGTCCTTGTGTGGAGTCGGGGCCGGAACCTGAGGATTCCTCTCCAGTGTTGCCATGGATCTTGGGGTGCTTCTGAGTCTCCCCAGGGGAGTCAGGCCTCGTCTCGAGTGGCGGCATGCACGTGCACTTTCCTCCCGAGCTGCAGCAGTAGTGTCACGCTTCCTGTCACGTGGATCAAGGGATCTGTGGCTTTCCCTCGAGGCTGTCCCTCGAGGCTTTCCCACGAGGCTTTCCCACAGGGCTGTGCCACGTGCCACCTTGGTGTGAGTCGATCCTCGGTGTGAAAGACGAGCCGGTGAAGGGAAAAGAGCTTCCTCTGGAATGGACTGAGACATCTGGGGGACTCTTGGAATGGTGGCACGACCCTGGAGTTCCTCTCGCCGTTCCTGTTGAGAGGGCCTCCTCTTGAGTTGCGACGGGAACGCCAGGAACTCTTTCCCGACGAAGCAGGGAAAGGATCCCGCATCTCGAGCTACGAGGCGGAAACGGGGCTCCTCTGGATGTGGGCGTGACCCTCGTGATTTCTCTCGAGTGGAGACGGGTATGTCGGGGAACTTCTTGATTTGCACCAAGGGTGTGAAGGACCCTTTCGAAGTTCCAGAGGTGAGGTGTGATCAGCCTCGAGACGCCTCAGCGGAAATGGGCCTCATCTCGCCTGGAGGGGAGAACCACCTGGATTTTCTCGAGTTGCGGCAGGTCTTCTCGAGTTACGACGCGGACCTCAGGGACCCGCTCTGGTGGCCTCAGGAAAGGCCAGTCCCCATGCGAGTTGCTAGGGGTTCTCTCGGGATTCCTCTCCCGTCCATGCCGGGGCCTCAGTCCATGTGTGGAGTCGGGGCCGGAACCTGATTATTCCTCCCCAGTGTTGCCATGGATCTTGGGGTGTTTCTGAGTCTCCCCAGGGGAGTCAGGCCTCGTCTCGAGTGGGGGCATGCACGTGCGCTTTCCTCCCGAGCTGCAGCAGTAGTGTAACGCTTCCTGTCACGTGGATCAAGGGATCTGTGGCTTTCCCTCGAGGCTGTCCCTCGAGGCTTTCCCATGAGGCTTTCCCACAGGGCTGTGCCACGTGCCACCTTGGTGTGAGTCGATCCTCGGCGTGAAAGACGAGCCGGTGAAGGGAAAAGAGGTTCCTCTGGAATGGACTGAGACATCTGGTGGACTCTTGGAATGGTGGCACGACTCTGGAGTTCCTCTCGCCGTTCCTGTTGAGAGGGCCTCCTCTTGAGATGCCACGGGAACGCCGGAAACTCTTTCCCGACGAAGCAGGGAAAGGATCCCTCATCTCGAGCTACGAGGCGGAAACGGGGCTCCTCTAGATGTGGCCTGACCCTCGTTATTCCTCTCGAGTGGAGACGGGTATGTCGGGGTACTTCTTGATTTGCAACAAGGGTGTGAAGGACCCTTTCGAAGTTCCAGAGGTGAGGTGTGATCAGCCTCGAGACGCCTCAGCGGAAATGGGCCTCATCTCGCCGGTAGGGGAGAACCTCCTGGATTTTCTCGAGTTGCGGCAGGTCTTCTCGAGTTACGACTGGGACCACAGGGACCCGCTCTGGTGGCCTCAGGAAAGGCCAGTCCAAATGCAAGTTGCTAGGGGACCTCTCGGGATTCCTCTCCCGTCCATGCCGGGGCCTCAGTCCTTGTGTGGAGTCGGGGCCGGAACCTGAGGATTCCTCTCCAGTGTTGCCATGGATCTTGGGGTGCTTGTGAGTCTCCCCAGGGGAGTCAGGCCTCGTCTCGAGTGGGGGCATGCACGTGCGCTTTCCTCCCGAGCTGCAGCAGTAGTGTCACGCTTCCTGTCACGTGGATCAAGGGATCTGTGGCTTTCCCTCGAGGCTGTCCCTCGAGGCTTTCCCACGAGGCTTTCCCACAGGGCTGTGCCACGTGCCACCTTGGTGTTAGTCGATCCTCGGCGTGAAAGACGAGCCGGTGAAGGGAAAAGAGGTTCCTCTGGAATGGACTGAGACATCTGGGGGACTCTTGGAATGGTGGCACGACCCTGGAGTTCCTCTCGCCGTTCCTGTTGAGAGGGCCTCCTCTTGAGATGCGACGGGAACGCCAGGAAATCTTTCCCGACGAAGCAGGGAAAGGATCCCGCATCTCGAGCTACGAGGCGGAAACGGGGCTCCTCTGGATGTGGGCGTGACCCTCGTGATTTCTCTCGAGTGGAGACGGGTATGTCGGGGAACTTCTTGATTTGAATCAAGGGTGTGAAGGACCCTTTCGAAGTTCCAGAGGTGAGGTGTGATCAGCCTCGAGAGGCCTCAGCGGAAATGGGCCTCATCTCGCCTGGAGGGGAGAACCTCCTGGATTTTCTCCAGTTGCGGCAGGTCTTCTCGAGTTACGACGGGGACCTCAGGGACCCGCTCTGGTGGCCTCAGGAAAGGCCAGTCCCAATGCAAGTTGCTAGGGGACCTCTCGGGATTCCTCTCCCGTCCATGCCGGGGCCTCAGTCCTTGTGTGGAGTCGGGGCCGTAACCTGAGGATTCCTCTCCAGTGTTGCCATGGACCTTGGGGTGCTTCTGAGTCTCCCCAGGGGAGTCAGGCCTCGTCTCGAGTGGCGGCATGCACGTGCGCTTTCCTCCCGAGCTGCAGCAGTAGTGTCACGCTTCCTGTCACGTGGATCAAGGGATCTGTGGCTTTCCCTCGAGGCTGTCCCTCGAGGCTTTCCCACGAGGCTTTCCCACAGGGCTGTGGCACGTGCCACCTTGGTGTGAGTCGATCCTCGGCGTGAAAGACGAGCCGGTGAAGGGAAAAGAGGTTCCTCTGGAATGGACTGAGACATCTGGAGGACTCTTGGAATGGTGGCACGACCCTGGAGTTCCTCTCGCCGTTCCTGTTGAGAGGGCCTCCTCTTGAGATGCGACGGGAACGCCAGGAACTCTTTCCCGACGAAGCAGGGAAAGGATCCCTCATCTCGAGCTACGAGGCGGAAACGGGGCTCCTCTGGATGTGGGCGTGACCATCGTGATTTCTCTCGAGTGGAGACGGGTATGTCGGGGAACTTCTTGATTTGCACCAAGGGTGTGAAGGACCCTTTCGAAGTTCCAGAGGTGAGGTGTGATCAGCCTCGAGACGCCTCAGCGGAAATGGGCCTCATCTCGCCGGTAGGGGAGAACCTCCTGGATTTTCTCGAGTTGCGGCAGGTCTTCTCGAGTTACGACGGGGACCTCAGGGACCCGCTCTGGTGGCCTCAGGAAAGGCCAGTCCCAATGCAAGTTGCTAGGGGACCTCTCGGGATTCCTCTCCCGTCCATGCCGGGGCCTCAGTCCTTGTGTGGAGTCGGGGCCGGAACCTGAGGTTTCCTCTCCAGTGTTGCCATGGATCTTGGGGTGCTTCTGAGTCTCCCCAGGGGAGTCAGGCCTCGTCTCGAGTGGCGGCATGCACGTGCACTTTCCTCCCGAGCTGCAGCAGTAGTGTCACGCTTCCTGTCACGTGGATCAAGGGATCTGTGGCTTTCCCTCGAGGCTGTCCCTCGAGGCTTTCCCACGAGGCTTTCCCACAGGGCTGTGCCACGTGCCACCTTGGTGTGAGTCGATCCTCGGCGTGAAAGACGAGCCGGTGAAGGGAAAAGAGCTTCCTCTGGAATGGACTGAGACATCTGGAGGACTCTTGGAATGGTGGCACGACCCTGGAGTTCCTCTCGCCGTTCCTGTTGAGAGGGCCTCCTCTTGAGTTGCGACGGGAACGCCAGGAACTCTTTCCCGACGAAGCAGGGAAAGGATCCCGCATCTCAAGCTACGAGGCGGAAACGGGGCTCCTCTGGATGTGGGCGTGACCCTCGTGATTTCTCTCGAGTGGAGACGGGTATGTCGGGGAACTTCTTGATTTGCACCAAGGGTGTGAAGGACCCTTTCGAAGTTCCAGAGGTGAGGTGTGATCAGCCTCGAGACGCCTCAGCGGAAATGGGCCTCATCTCGCCTGGAGGGGAGAACCACCTGGATTTTCTCGAGTTGCGGCAGGTCTTCTCGAGTTACGACGGGGACCTCAGGGACCCGCTCTTGTGGCCTCAGGAAAGGCCAGTCCCCATGCGAGTTGCTAGGGGTTCTCTCGGGATTCCTCTCCCGTCCATGCCGGGGCCTCAGTCCATGTGTGGAGTCGGGGCCGGAACCTGATTATTCCTCCCCAGTGTTGCCATGGATCTTGGGGTGTTTCTGAGTCTCCCCAGGGGAGTCAGGCCTCGTCTCGAGTGGGGGCATGCACGTGCGCTTTCCTCCCGAGCTGCAGCAGTAGTGTAACGCTTCCTGTCACGTGGATCAAGGGATCTGTGGCTTTCCCTCGAGGCTGTCCCTCGAGGCTTTCCCACGAGGCTTTCCCACAGGGCTGTGCCACGTGCCACCTTGGTGTGAGTCGATCCTCGGCGTGAAAGACGAGCCGGTGAAGGGAAAAGAGGTTCCTCTGGAATGGACTGAGACATCTGGTGGACTCTTGGAATGGTGGCACGACTCTGGAGTTCCTCTCGCCGTTCCTGTTGAGAGGGCCTCCTCTTGAGATGCCACGGGAACGCCGGAAACTCTTTCCCGACGAAGCAGGGAAAGGATCCCTCATCTCGAGCTACGAGGCGGAAACGGGGCTCCTCTAGATGTGGCCTGACCCTCGTTATTCCTCTCGAGTGGAGACGGGTATGTCGGGGTACTTCTTGATTTGCAACAAGGGTGTGAAGGACCCTTTCGAAGTTCCAGAGGTGAGGTGTGATCAGCCTCGAGACGCCTCAGCGGAAATGGGCCTCATATCGCCGGTAGGGGAGAACCTCCTGGATTTTCTCGAGTTGCGGCAGGTCTTCTCGAGTTACGACTGGGACCACAGGGACCCGCTCTGGTGGCCTCAGGAAAGGCCAGTCCCAATGCAAGTTGCTAGGGGACCTCTCGGGATTCCTCTCCCGTCCATGCCGGGGCCTCAGTCCTTGTGTGGAGTCGGGGCCGGAACCTGAGGATTCCTCTCCAGTGTTGCCATGGATCTTGGGGTGCTTGTGAGTCTCCCCAGGGGAGTCAGGCCTCGTCTCGAGTGGGGGCATGCACGTGCGCTTTCCTCCCGAGCTGCAGCAGTAGTGTCACGCTTCCTGTCACGTGGATCAAGGGATCTGTGGCTTTCCCTCGAGGCTGTCCCTCGAGGCTTTCCCACGAGGCTTTCCCACAGGGCTGTGCCACGTGCCACCTTGGTGTGAGTCGATCCTCGGCGTGAAAGACGAGCCGGTGAAGGGAAAAGAGGTTCCTCTGGAATGGACTGAGACATCTGGGGGACTCTTGGAATGGTGGCACGACCCTGGAGTTCCTCTCGCCGTTCCTGTTGAGAGGGCCTCCTCTTGAGATGCGACGGGAACGCCAGGAACTCTTTCCCGACGAAGCAGGGAAAGGATCCCGCATCTCGAGCTATGAGGCGGAAACGGGGCTCCTCTGGATGTGGGCGTGACCCTCGTGATTTCTCTCGAGTGGAGACGGGTATGTCGGGGAACTTCTTGATTTGAACCAAGGGTGTGAAGGACCCTTTCGAAGTTCCAGAGGTGAGGTGTGATCAGCCTCGAGACGCCTCAGCGGAAATGGGCCTCATCTCGCCTGGAGGGGAGAACCTCCTGGATTTTCTCCAGTTGCGGCAGGTCTTCTCGAGTTACGACGGGGACCTCAGGGACCCGCTCTGGTGGTCTCAGGAAAGGCCAGTCCCAATGCAAGTTGCTAGGGGACCTCTCGGGATTCCTCTCCCGTCCATGCCGGGGCCTCAGTCCTTGTGTGGAGTCGGGGCCGGAACCTGAGGATTCCTCTCCAGTGTTGCCATGGATCTTGGGGTGCTTCTGAGTCTCCCCAGGGGAGTCAGGCCTCGTCTCGAGTGGCGGCATGCACGTGCGCTTTCCTCCCGAGCTGCAGCAGTAGTGTCACGCTTCCTGTCACGTGGATCAAGGGATCTGTGGGTTTCCCTCGAGGCTGTCCCTCGAGGCTTTCCCACGAGGCTTTCCCACAGGGCTGTGGCACGTGCCACCTTGGTGTGAGTCGATCCTCGGCGTGAAAGACGAGCCGGTGAAGGGAAAAGAGGTTCCTCTGGAATGGACTGAGACATCTGGGGGACTCTTGGAATGGTGGCACGACCCTGGAGTTCCTCTCGCCGTTCCTGTTGAGAGGGAATCCACTTGAGATGCGACGGGAACGCCGGGAACTCTTTCCCGACGAAGCAGGGAAAGGATCCCTCATCTCGAGCTACGAGGCGGAAACGGGGCTCCTCTGGATGTGGGCGGGACCCACGTGATTCCTCTCGAGTGGAGACGGCTAGGTCGGGGAACTTCTTGATTTGCACCAAGGGTGTGAAGGACCCTTTCGAAGTTCCAGAGGTGAGGTGTGATCAGCCTCGAGACGCCTCAGCGGAAATGGGCCTCATCTCGCCTGGAGGGGAGAACCACCTGGATTTTCTCGAGCTGCGGCAGGTCTTCTCGAGTTACGACGGGGACCTCAGGGACCCGCTCTGGTGGCCTCAGGAAAGGCCAGTCCCCATGCGAGTTTCTAGGGGTTCTCTCGGGATTCCTCTCCCGTCCATGCCGGGGCCTCAGTCCATGTGTGGAGTCGGGGCCGGAACCTGAGGATTCCTCTCCAGTGTTGCCATGGATCTTGGGGTGTTTCTGAGTCTCCCCAGGGGAGTAGGCCTCGTCTCGAGTGGGGGCATGCACGTGCGCTTTCCTGCCGAGCTGCAGCAGTAGTGTAACGCTTCCTGTCACGTGGATCAAGGGATCTGTGGCTTTCCCTCGAGGCTGTCCCTCGAGGCTTTCCCATGAGGCTTTCCCACAGGGCTGTGCCACGTGCCACCTTGGTGTGAGTCGATCCTCGGCGTGAAAGACGAGCCGGTGAAGGGAAAAGAGGTTCCTCTGGAATGGACTGAGACATCTGGGGGACTCTTGGAATGGTGGCACGACTCTGGAGTTCCTCTCGCCGTTCCTGTTGAGAGGGCCTCCTCTTGAGATGCGACGGGAACGCCGGAAACTCTTTCCCGACGGAGCAGGGAAAGGATCCCTCATCTCGAGCTACGAGGCGGAAACGGGGCTCCTCTGGATGTGGGCGGGACCCTCGTGATTCCTCTCGAGTGGAGACGGCTAGGTCGGGGAACTTCTTGATTTGCACCAAGGGTGTGAAGGAGCCTTTCGAAGTTCCAGAGGTGAGGTGTGATCAGCCTCGAGACGCCTCAGCGGAAATGGGCCTCATCTCGCCTGGAGGGCAGAACCTCCTGGATTTTCTTGAGTTGCGGCAGGTCTTCTCGAGTTACGACGGGGACCTCAGGGAACCGCTCTGGTGGCCTCAGGAAAGGCCAGTCCCCATGCGAGTTGCTAGGGGACCTCTCGGGATTCCTCTCGCGTCCATGCCGGGACCTCAGTCCTTGTGTGGAGTCGGGGCCGGAACCTGAGGATTCCTCTCCAGTGTTGCCATGGATCTTGGGGTGCTTCTGAGTCTCCCCAGGGGAGTCAGGCCTCGTCTCGAGTGGGGGCATGCACGTGCGCTTTCCTCCCGAGCTGCAGCAGTAGTGTCACGCTTCCTGTCACGTGGATCAAGGGATCTGTGGCTTTCCCTCGAGGCTGTCCCTCGAGGCTTTCCCACGAGGCTTTCCCACAGGGCTGTGCCACGTGCCACCTTGGTGTGAGTCGATCCTCGGCGTGAAAGACGAGCCGGTGAAGGGAAAAGAGGTTCCTCTGGAATGGACTGAGACATCTGGGGGACTCTTGGAATGGTGGCACGACCCTGGAGTTCCTCTCGCCGTTCCTGTTGAGAGGGCCTCCACTTGAGATGCGACGGGAACGCCGGGAACTCTTTCCCGACGAAGCAGGGAAAGGATCCCTCATCTCGAGCTACGAGGCGGAAACGGGGCTCCTCTGGATGTGGGCGGGACCCACGTGATTCCTCTCGAGTGGAGACGGCTAGGTCGGGGAACTTCTTGATTTGCACCAAGTGTGTGAAGGACCCTTTCGAAGTTCCAGAGGTGAGGTGTGATCAGCCTCGAGACGCCTCAGCGGAAATGGGCCTCATCTCGCCTGGAGGGGAGAACCTCCTGGATTTTCTCGAGTTGCGGCAGGTCTTCTCGAGTTACGACGGGGACCTCAGGGACCCGCTCTGGTGGCCTCAGGAAAGGCCAGTCCCAATGCAAGTTGCTAGGGGACCTCTCGGGATTCCTCTCCCGTCCATGCCGGGGCCTCAGTCCTTGTGTGGAGTTGGGGCCGGAACCTGAGGATTCCTCTCCAGTGTTGCCATGGATCTTGGGGTGCTTCTGAGTCTCCCCAGGGGAGTCAGGCCTCGTCTCGAGTGGGGGCAAGCACGTGCGCTTTCCTCCCGAGCTGCAGCAGTAGTGTCACGCTTCCTGTCACGTGGATCAAGGGATCTGTGGCTTTCCCTCGAGGCTGTCCCTCGAGGCTTTCCCACGAGGCTTTCCCACAGGGCTGTGCCACGTGCCACCTTGGTGTGAGTCGATCCTCGGCGTGAAAGACGAGCCGGTGAAGGGAAAAGAGGTTCCTCTGGAATGGACTGAGACATCTGGGGGACTCTTGGAATGGTGGCACGACCCTGGAGTTCCTCTCGCCGTTCCTGTTGAGAGGGCCTCCACTTGAGATGCGACGGGAACGCCGGGAACTCTTTCCCGACGAAGCAGGGAAAGGATCCCTCATCTCGAGCTACGAGGCGGAAACGGGGCTCCTCTGGATGTGGGCGGGACCCACGTGATTCCTCTCGAGTGGAGACGGCTAGGTCGGGGAACTTCTTGATTTGCACCAAGGGTGTGAAGGACCCTTTCGAAGTTCCAGAGGTGAGGTGTGATCAGCCTCGAGACGCCTCAGCGGAAATGGGCCTCATCTCGCCTGGAGGGGAGAACCTCCTGGATTTTCTCGAGTTGCGGCAGGTCTTCTCGAGTTACGACGGGGACCTCAGGGACCCGCTCTGGTGGCCTCAGGAAAGGCCAGTCCCAATGCAAGTTGCTAGGGGACCTCTCGGGATTCCTCTCCCGTCCATGCCGGGGCCTCAGTCCTTGTGTGGAGTCGGGGCCGGAACCTGAGGATTCCTCTCCAGTGTTGCCATGGATCTTGGGGTGCTTCTGAGTCTCCCCAGGGGAGTCAGGCCTCGTCTCGAGTGGGGGCATGCACGTGCGCTTTCCTCCCGAGCTGCAGCAGTAGTGTCACGCTTCCTGTCACGTGGATCAAGGGATCTGTGGCTTTCCCTCGAGGCTGTCCCTCGAGGCTTTCCCACGAGGCTTTCCCACAGGGCTGTGCCACGTGCCACCTTGGTGTGAGTCGATCCTCGGCGTGAAAGACGAGCCGGTGAAGGGAAAAGAGGTTCCTCTGGAATGGACTGAGACATCTGGGGGACTCTTGGAATGGTGGCACGACCCTGGAGTTCCTCTCGCCGTTCCTGTTGAGAGGGCCTCCACTTGAGATGCGACGGGAACGCCGGGAACTCTTTCCCGACGAAGCAGGGAAAGGATCCCTCATCTCGAGCTACGAGGCGGAAACGGGGCTCCTCTGGATGTGGGCGGGACCCACGTGATTCCTCTCGAGTGGAGACGGCTAGGTCGGGGAACTTCTTGATTTGCACCAAGGGTGTGAAGGACCCTTTCGAAGTTCCAGAGGTGAGGTGTGATCAGCCTCGAGACGCCTCAGCGGAAATGGGCCTCATCTCGCCTGGAGGGGAGAACCTCCTGGATTTTCTCGAGTTGCGGCAGGTCTTCTCGAGTTACGACGGGGACCTCAGGGACCCGCTCTGGTGGCCTCAGGAAAGGCCAGTCCCAATGCAAGTTGCTAGGGGACCTCTCGGGATTCCTCTCCCGTCCATGCCGGGGCCTCAGTCCTTGTGTGGAGTCGGGGCCGGAAACTGAGGATTCCTCTCCAGTGTTGCCATGGATCTTGGGGTGCTTCTGAGTCTCCCCAGGGGAGTCAGGCCTCGTCTCGAGTGGCGGCATGCACGTGCGCTTTCCTCCCGAGCTGCAGCAGTAGTGTCACGCTTCCTGTCACGTGGATCAAGGGATCTGTGGCTTTCCCTCGAGGCTGTCCCTCGAGCCTTTCCCATGAGGCTTTCCCACAGGGCTGTGCCACGTGCCACCTTGGTGTGAGTCGATCCTCGGCGTGAAAGACGAGCCGGTGAAGGGAAAAGAGGTTCCTCTGGAATGGAGTGAGACATCTGGGGGACTCTTGGAATGGTGGCCCGACCCTGGAGTTCCTCTCGCCGTTCCTGTTGAGAGGGCCTCCACTTGAGATGCGACGGGAACGCCGGGAACTCTTTCCCGACGAAGCAGGGAAAGGATCCCTCATCTCGAGCTACGAGGCGGAAACGGGGCTCCTCTGGATGTGGGCGGGACCCTCGTGATTCCTCTCGAGTGGAGACGGCTAGGTCGGGGAACTTCTTGATTTGCACCAAGGGTGTGAAGGAGCCTTTCGAAGTTCCAGAGGTGAGGTGTGATCAGCCTCGAGACGCCTCAGCGGAAATGGGCCTCATCTCGCCTGGAGGGCAGAACCTCCTGGATTTTCTTGAGTTGCGGCAGGTCTTCTCGAGTTACGACGGGGACCTCAGGGAACCGCTCTGGTGGCCTCAGGAAAGGCCAGTCCCCATGCGAGTTGCTAGGGGACCTCTCGGGTTTCCTCTCCCGTCCATGCCGGGGCCTCAGTCCTTGTGTGGAGTCGGGGCCGGAACCTGAGGATTCCTCTCCAGTGTTGCCATGGATCTTGGGGTGCTTCTGAGTCTCCCCAGGGGAGTCAGGCCTCGTCTCGAGTGGGGGCATGCACGTGCGCTTTCCTCCCGAGCTGCAGCAGTAGTGTCACGCTTCCTGTCACGTGGATCAAGGGATCTGTGGCTTTCCCTCGAGGCTGTCCCTCGAGGCTTTCCCACGAGGCTTTCCCACAGGGCTGTGCCACGTGCCACCTTGGTGTGAGTCGATCCTCGGCGTGAAAGACGAGCCGGTGAAGGGAAAAGAGGTTCCTCTGGAATGGACTGAGACATCTGGGGGACTCTTGGAATGGTGGCACGACCCTGGAGTTCCTCTCGCCGTTCCTGTTGAGAGGGCCTCCACTTGAGATGCGACGGGAACGCCGGGAACTCTTTCCCGACGAAGCAGGGAAAGGATCCCTCATCTCGAGCTACGAGGCGGAAACGGGGCTCCTCTGGATGTGGGCGGGACCCACGTGATTCCTCTCGAGTGGAGACGGCTAGGTCGGGGAACTTGTTGATTTGCACCAAGGGTGTGAAGGACCCTTTCGAAGTTCCAGAGGTGAGGTGTGATCAGCCTCGAGACGCCTCAGCGGAAATGGGCCTCATCTCGCCTGGAGGGGAGAACCTCCTGGATTTTCTCGAGTTGCGGCAGGTCTTCTCGAGTTACGACGGGGACCTCAGGGACCCGCTCTGGTGGCCTCAGGAAAGGCCAGTCCCAATGCAAGTTGCTAGGGGACCTCTCGGGATTCCTCTCCCGTCCATGCCGGGGCCTCAGTCCTTGTGTGGAGTTGGGGCCGGAACCTGAGGATTCGTCTCCAGTGTTGCCATGGATCTTGGGGTGCTTCTGAGTCTCCCCAGGGGAGTCAGGCCTCGTCTCGAGTGGGGGCATGCACGTGCGCTTTCCTCCCGAGCTGCAGCAGTAGTGTCACGCTTCCTGTCACGTGGATCAAGGGATCTGTGGCTTTCCCTCGAGGCTGTCCCTCGAGGCTTTCCCACGAGGCTTTCCCACAGGGCTGTGCCACGTGCCACCTTGGTGTGAGTCGATCCTCGGCGTGAAAGACGAGCCGGTGAAGGGAAAAGAGGTTCCTCTGGAATGGACTGAGACATCTGGGGGACTCTTGGAATGGTGGCACGACCCTGGAGTTCCTCTCGCCGTTCCTGTTGAGAGGGCCTCCACTTGAGATGCGACGGGAACGCCGGGAACTCTTTCCCGACGAAGCAGGGAAAGGATCCCTCATCTCGAGCTACGAGGCGGAAACGGGGCTCCTCTGGATGTGGGCGGGACCCACGTGATTCCTCTCGAGTGGAGACGGCTAGGTCGGGGAACTTCTTGATTTGCACCAAGGGTGTGAAAGACCCTTTCGAAGTTCCAGAGGTGAGGTGTGATCAGCCTCGAGACGCCTCAGCGGAAATGGGCCTCATCTCGCCTGGAGGGGAGAACCTCCTGGATTTTCTCGAGTTGCGGCAGGTCTTCTCGAGTTACGACGGGGACCTCAGGGACCCGCTCTGGTGGCCTCAGGAAAGGCTAGTCCCAATGCAAGTTGCTAGGGGACCTCTCGGGATTCCTCTCCCGTCCATGCCGGGGCCTCAGTCCTTGTGTGGAGTCGGGGCCGGAACCTGAGGATTCCTCTCCAGTGTTGCCATGGATCTTGGGGTGCTTCTGAGTCTCCCCAGGGGAGTCAGGCCTCGTCTCGAGTGGCGGCATGCACGTGCGCTTTCCTCCCGAGCTGCAGCAGTAGTGTCACGCTTCCTGTCACGTGGATCAAGGGATCTGTGGCTTTCCCTCGAGGCTGTCCCTCGAGGCTTTCCCATGAGGCTTTCCCACAGGGCTGTGCCACGTGCCACCTTGGTGTGAGTCGATCCTCGGCGTGAAAGACGAGCCGGTGAAGGGAAAAGAGGTTCCTCTGGAATGGAGTGAGACATCTGGGGGACTCTTGGAATGGTGGCACGACCCTGGAGTTCCTCTCGCCGTTCCTGTTGAGAGGGCCTCCTCTTGAGATGCGACGGGAACGCCGGGAACTCTTTCCCGACGAAGCAGGGAAAGGATCCCTCATCTCGAGCTACGAGGCGGAAACGGGGCTCCTCTGGATGTGGGCGGGACCCTCGTGATTCCTCTCGAGTGGAGACGGCTAGGTCGGGGAACTTCTTGATTAGCACCAAGGGTGTGAAGGAGCCTTTCGAAGTTCCAGAGGTGAGGTGTGATCAGCCTCGAGACGCCTCAGCGGAAATGGGCCTCATCTCGCCTGGAGGGCAGAACCTCCTGGATTTTCTTGAGTTGCGGCAGGTCTTCTCGAGTTACGACGGGGACCTCAGGGAACCGCTCTGGTGGCCTCAGGAAAGGCCAGTCCCCATGCGAGTTGCTAGGGGACCTCTCGGGATTCCTCTCCCGTCCATGCCGGGGCCTCAGTCCTTGTGTGGAGTCGGGGCCGGAACCTGAGGATTCCTCTCCAGTGTTGCCATGGATCTTGGGGTGCTTCTGAGTCTCCCAGGGGAGTCAGGCCTCGTCTCGAGTGGGGGCATGCACGTGCGCTTTCCTCCCGAGCTGCAGCAGTAGTGTCACGCTTCCTGTCACGTGGATCAAGGGATCTGTGGCTTTCCCTCGAGGCTGTCCCTCGAGGCTTTCCCACGAGGCTTTCCCACAGGGCTGTGCCACGTGCCACCTTGGTGTGAGTCGATCCTCGGCGTGAAAGACGAGCCGGTGAAGGGAAAAGAGGTTCCTCTGGAATGGACTGAGACATCTGGGGGACTCTTGGAATGGTGGCACGACCCTGGAGTTCCTCTCGCCGTTCCTGTTGAGAGGGCCTCCACTTGAGATGCGACGGGAACGCCGGGAACTCTTTCCCGACGAAGCAGGGAAAGGATCCCTCATCTCGAGCTACGAGGCGGAAACGGGGCTCCTCTGGATGTGGGCGGGACCCACGTGATTCCTCTCGAGTGGAGACGGCTAGGTCGGGGAACTTCTTGATTTGCACCAAGGGTGTGAAGGACCCTTTCGAAGTTCCAGAGGTGAGGTGTGATCAGCCTCGAGACGCCTCAGCGGAAATGGGCCTCATCTCGCCTGGAGGGGAGAACCTCCTGGATTTTCTCGAGTTGCGGCAGGTCTTCTCGAGTTACGACGGGGACCTCAGGGACCCGCTCTGGTGGCCTCAGGAAAGGCCAGTCCCAATGCAAGTTGCTAGGGGACCTCTCGGGATTCCTCTCCCGTCCATGCCGGGGCCTCAGTCCTTGTGTGGAGTCGGGGCCGGAACCTGAGGATTCCTCTCCAGTGTTGCCATGGATCTTGGGGTGCTTCTGAGTCTCCCCAGGGGAGTCAGGCCTCGTCTCGAGTGGCGGCATGCACGTGCGCTTTCCTCCCGAGCTGCAGCAGTAGTGTCACGCTTCCTGTCACGTGGATCAAGGGATCTGTGGCTTTCCCTCGAGGCTGTCCCTCGAGGCTTTCCCACGAGGCTTTCCCACAGGGCTGTGCCACGTGCCACCTTGGTGTGAGTCGATCCTCGGCGTGAAAGACGAGCCGGTGAAGGGAAAAGAGGTTCCTCTGGAATGGACTGAGACATCTGGGGGACTCTTGGAATGGTGGCACGACCCTGGAGTTCCTCTCGCCGTTCCTGTTGAGAGGGCCTCCACTTGAGATGCGACGGGAACGCCGGGAACTCTTTCCCGACGAAGCAGGGAAAGGATCCCTCATCTCGAGCTACGAGGCGGAAACGGGGCTCCTCTGGATGTGGGCGGGACCCACGTGATTCCTCTCGAGTGGAGACGGCTAGGTCGGGGAACTTCTTGATTTGCACCAAGGGTGTGAAGGACCCTTTCGAAGTTCCAGAGGTGAGGTGTGATCAGCCTCGAGACGCCTCAGCGGAAATGGGCCTCATCTCGCCTGGAGGGGAGAACCTCCTGGATTTTCTCGAGTTGCGGCAGGTCTTCTCGAGTTACGACGCGGACCTCAGGGACCCGCTCTGGTGGCCTCAGGAAAGGCCAGTCCCAATGCAAGTTGCTAGGGGACCTCTCGGGATTCCTCTCCCGTCCATGCCGGGGCCTCAGTCCTTGTGTGGAGTTGGGGCCGGAACCTGAGGATTCGTCTCCAGTGTTGCCATGGATCTTGGGGTGCTTCTGAGTCTCCCCAGGGGAGTCAGGCCTCGTCTCGAGTGGGGGCATGCACGTGCGCTTTCCTCCCGAGCTGCAGCAGTAGTGTCACGCTTCCTGTCACGTGGATCAAGGGATCTGTGGCTTTCCCTCGAGGCTGTCCCTCGAGGCTTTCCCACGAGGCTTTCCCACAGGGCTGTGCCACGTGCCACCTTGGTGTGAGTCGATCCTCGGCGTGAAAGACGAGCCGGTGAAGGGAAAAGAGGTTCCTCTGGAATGGACTGAGACATCTGGGGGACTCTTGGAATGGTGGCACGACCCTGGAGTTCCTCTCGCCGTTCCTGTTGAGAGGGCCTCCACTTGAGATGCGACGGGAACGCCGGGAACTCTTTCCCGACGAAGCAGGGAAAGGATCCCTCATCTCGAGCTACGAGGCGGAAACGGGTCTCCTCTGGATGTGGGCGGGACCCACGTGATTCCTCTCGAGTGGAGACGGCTAGGTCGGGGAACTTCTTGATTTGCACCAAGGGTGTGAAAGACCCTTTCGAAGTTCCAGAGGTGAGGTGTGATCAGCCTCGAGACGCCTCAGCGGAAATGGGCCTCATCTCGCCTGGAGGGGAGAACCTCCTGGATTTTCTCGAGTTGCGGCAGGTCTTCTCGAGTTACGACGGGGACCTCAGGGAACCGCTCTGGTGGCCTCAGGAAAGGCCAGTCCCCATTCGAGTTGCTTGGGGACCTCTCGGGATTCCTCTCCCGTCCATGCCGGGGCCTCAGTCCTTGTGTGGAGTCCGGGCCGGAACCTGAGGATTCCTCCCCAGTGTTGCCATGGATCTTGGGGTGCTTCTGAGTCTCCCCAGGGGAGTCAGGTCTCGTCTCGAGTGGGGGCATGCACGTGCGCTTTCCTCCCGAGCTGCAGCAGTAGTGTCACGCTTCCTGTCACGTGGATCAAGGGATCTGTGGCTTTCCCTCGAGGCTGTCCCTCGAGGCTTTCCCACGAGGCTTTCCCACAGGGCTGTGCCACGTGCCACCTTGGTGTGAGTCGATCCTCGGCGTGAAAGACGAGCCGGTGAAGGGAAAAGAGGTTCCTCTGGAATGGACTGAGACATCTGGGGGACTCTTGGAATGGTGGCACGACCCTGGAGTTCCTCTCGCCGTTCCTGTTGAGAGGGCCTCCTCTTGAGATGCGACGGGAACGCCAGGAACTCTTTCCCGACGAAGCAGGGAAAGGATCCCTCATCTCGAGCTACGAGGCGGAAACGGGGCTCCTCTGGATGTGGGCGTGACCCTCGTGATTTCTCTCGAGTGGAGACGGGTATGTCGGGGAACTTCTTGATTTGCACCAAGGGTGTGAAGGACCCTTTCGAAGTTCCAGAGGTGAGGTGTGATCAGCCTCGAGACGCCTCAGCGGAAATGGGCCTCATCTCGCCTGGAGGGGAGAACCTCCTGGATTTTCTCGAGTTGCGGCAGGTCTTCTCGAGTTACGACGGGGACCTCAGGGACCCGCTCTGGTGGCCTCAGGAAAGGCCAGTCCCTATGCAAGTTGCTAGGGGACCTCTCGGGATTCCTCTCCCGTCCATGCCGGGGCCTCAGTCCTTGTGTGGAGTCGGGGCCGGAACCTGAGGATTCCTCTCCAGTGTTGCCATGGATCTTGGGGTGCTTCTGAGTCTCCCCAGGGGAGTCAGGCCTCGTCTCGAGTGGCGGCATGCACGTGCGCTTTCCTCCCGAGCTGCAGCAGTAGTGTCACGCTTCCTGTCACGTGGATCAAGGGATCTGTGGCTTTCCCTCGAGGCTGTCCCTCGAGGCTTTCCCACAAGGCTTTCCCACAGGGCTGTGGCACGTGCACCTTGGTGTGAGTCGATCCTCGGCGTGAAAGACGAGCCGGTGAAGGGAAAAGAGGTTCCTCTGGAATGGACTGAGACATCTGGGGTACTCTTGGAATGGTGGCACGACCCTGGAGTTCCTCTCGCCATTCCTGTTGAGAGGGCCTCCACTTGAGATGCGACGGGAACGCCGGGAACTCTTTCCCGACGAAGCAGGGAAAGGATCCCTCATCTCGAGCTACGAGGCGGAAACGGGGCTCCTCTGGATGTGGGCGGGACCCACGTGATTCCTCTCGAGTGGAGACGGCTAGGTCGGGGAACTTCTTGATTTGCACCAAGGGTGTGAAGGACCCTTTCGAAGTTCCAGAGGTGAGGTGTGATCAGCCTCGAGATGACTCAGCGGAAATGGGCCTCATCTCGCCTGGAGGGGAGAACCTCCTGGATTTTCTCGAGTTGCGGCAGGTCTTCTCGAGTTACGACGGGGACCTCAGGGACCCGCTCTGGTGGCCTCAGGAAAGGCCAGTACCCATGCGAGTTGCTAGGGGTTCTCTCGGGATTCCTCTCCCGTCCATGCCGGGGCCTCAGTCCATGTGTGGAGTCGGGGCCGGAACCTGAGGATTCCTCTCCAGTGTTGCCATGGATCTTGGGGTGTTTCTGAGTCTCCCCAGGGGAGTCAGGCCTCGTCTCGAGTGGGGGCATGCACGTGCGCTTTCCTCCCGAGCTGCAGCAGTAGTGTAACGCTTCCTGTCACGTGGATCAAGGGATCTGTGGCTTTCCCTCGAGGCTGTCCCTCGAGGCTTTCCCATGAGGCTTTCCCACAGGGCTGTGCCACGTGCCACCTTGGTGTGAGTCGATCCTCGGCGTGAAAGACGAGCCGGTGAAGGGAAAAGAGGTTCCTCTGGAATGGACTGAGACATCTGGGGGACTCTTGGAATGGTGGCACGATTCTGGAGTTCCTCTCGCCGTTCCTGTTGAGAGGGCTTCCTCTTGAGATGCGACGGGAACGCCGGGAACTCTTTCCCGACGAAGCAGGGAAAGGATCCCTCATCTCGAGCTACGAGGCGGAAACGGGGCTCCTCTAGATGTGGCCTGACCCTCGTTATTCCTCTCGAGTGGAAACGGGTATGTCGGGGTACTTCTTGATTTGCAACAAGGGTGTGAAGGGCCCTTTCGAAGTTCCAGAGGTGAGGTGTGATCAGCCTCGAGACGCCTCAGCGGAAATGGGCCTCATCTCGCCTAGAGGGGAGAACCTCCTGGATTTTCTCGAGTTGCGGCAGGTCTTCTCGAGTTACGACGGGGACTTCAGGGACCCGCTCTGGTGGCCTCAGGAAAGGCCAGTCCCAATGCAAGTTGCTAGGGGACCTCTCGGGATTCCTCTCCCGTCCATGCCGGGGCCTCAGTCCTTGTGTGGAGTCGGGGCCGGAACCTGAGGATTCCTCTCCAGTGTTGCCATGGATCTTGGGGTGCTTCTGAGTCTCCCCAGGGGAGTCAGGCCTCGTCTCGAGTGGCGGCATGCACGTGCGCTTTCCTCCCGAGCTGCAGCAGTAGTGTCACGCTTCCTGTCACGTGGATCAAGGGATCTGTGGCTTTCCCTCGAGGCTGTCCCTCGAGGCTTTCCCACGAGGCTTTCCCACAGGGCTGTGCCACGTGCCACCTTGGTGTGAGTCGATCCTCGGCGTGAAAGACGAGCCGGTGAAGGGAAAAGAGGTTCCTCTGGAATGGACTGAGACATCTGGGGGACTCTTGGAATGGTGGCACGACCCTGGAGTTCCTCTCGCCGTTCCTGTTGAGAGGGCCTCCACTTGAGATGCGACGGGAACGCCTGGAACTCTTTCCCGACGAAGCAGGGAAAGGATCCCTCATCTCGAGCTACGAGGCGGAAACGGGGCTCCTCTGGATGTGGGCGGGACCCACGTGATTCCTCTCGAGTGGAGACGGCTAGGTCGGGGAACTTCTTGATTTGCACCAAGGGTGTGAAGGACCCTTTCGAAGTTCCAGAGGTGAGGTGTGATCAGCCTCGAGACGCCTCAGCGGAAATGGGCCTCATCTCGCCTGGAGGGGAGAACCTCCTGGATTTTCTCGAGTTGCGGCAGGTCTTCTCGAGTTACGACGGGGACCTCAGGGACCCGCTCTGGTGGCCTCAGGAAAGGCCAGTCCCAATGCAAGTTGCTAGGGGACCTCTCGGGATTCCTCTCCCGTCCATGCCGGGGCCTCAGTCCTTGTGTGGAGTCGGGGCCGGAACCTGAGGATTCCTCTCCAGTGTTGCCATGGATCTTGGGGTGCTTCTGAGTCTCCCCAGGGGAGTCAGGCCTCGTCTCGAGTGGCGGCATGCACGTGCGCTTTCCTCCCGAGCTGCAGCAGTAGTGTCACGCTTCCTGTCACGTGGATCAAGGGATCTGTGGCTTTCCCTCGAGGCTGTCCCTCGAGGCTTTCCCACGAGGCTTTCCCACAGGGCTGTGCCACGTGCCACCTTGGTGTGAGTCGATCCTCGGCGTGAAAGACGAGCCGGTGAAGGGAAAAGAGGTTCCTCTGGAATGGACTGAGACATCTGGGGGACTCTTGGAATGGTGGCACGACCCTGGAGTTCCTCTCGCCGTTCCTGTTGAGAGGGCCTCCACTTGAGATGCGACGGGAACGCCGGGAACTCTTTCCCGACGAAGCAGGGAAAGGATCCCTCATCTCGAGCTACGAGGCGGAAACGGGGCTCCTCTGGATGTGGGCGGGACCCACGTGATTCCTCTCGAGTGGAGAGGGCTAGGTCGGGGAACTTCTTGATTTGCACCAAGGGTGTGAAGGACCCTTTCGAAGTTCCAGAGGTGAGGTGTGATCAGCCTCGAGACGCCTCAGCGGAAATGGGCCTCATCTCGCCTGGAGGGGAGAACCTCCTGGATTTTCTCGAGTTGCGGCAGGTCTTCTCGAGTTACGACGGGGACCTCAGGGACCCGCTCTGGTGGCCTCAGGAAAGGCCAGTCCCAATGCAAGTTGCTAGGGGACCTCTCGGGATTCCTCTCCCGTCCATGCCGGGGCCTCAGTCCTTGTGTGGAGTTGGGGCCGGAACCTGAGGATTCGTCTCCAGTGTTGCCATGGATCTTGGGGTGCTTCTGAGTCTCCCCAGGGGAGTCAGGCCTCGTCTCGAGTGGGGGCATGCACGTGCGCTTTCCTCCCGAGCTGCAGCAGTAGTGTCACGCTTCCTGTCACGTGGATCAAGGGATCTGTGGCTTTCCCTCGAGGCTGTCCCTCGAGGCTTTCCCACGAGGCTTTCCCACAGGGCTGTGCCACGTGCCACCTTGGTGTGAGTCGATCCTCGGCGTGAAAGACGAGCCGGTGAAGGGAAAAGAGGTTCCTCTGGAATGGACTGAGACATCTGGGGGACTCTTGGAATGGTGGCACGACCCTGGAGTTCCTCTCGCCGTTCCTGTTGAGAGGGCCTCCACTTGAGATGCGACGGGAACGCCGGGAACTCTTTCCCGACGAAGCAGGGAAAGGATCCCTCATCTCGAGCTACGAGGCGGAAACGGGGCTCCTCTGGATGTGGGCGGGACCCACGTGATTCCTCTCGAGTGGAGACGGCTAGGTCGGGGAACTTCTTGATTTGCACCAAGGGTGTGAAAGACCCTTTCGAAGTTCCAGAGGTGAGGTGTGATCAGCCTCGAGACGCCTCAGCGGAAATGGGCCTCATCTCGCCTGGAGGGGAGAACCTCCTGGATTTTCTCGAGTTGCGGCAGGTCTTCTCGAGTTACGACGGGGACCTCAGGGACCCGCTCTGGTGGCCTCAGGAAAGGCTAGTCCCAATGCAAGTTGCTAGGGGACCTCTCGGGATTCCTCTCCCGTCCATGCCGGGGCCTCAGTCCTTGTGTGGAGTCGGGGCTGGAACCTGAGGATTCCTCTCCAGTGTTGCCATGGATCTTGGGGTGCTTCTGAGTCTCCCCAGGGGAGTCAGGCCTCGTCTCGAGTGGCGGCATGCACGTGCGCTTTCCTCCCGAGCTGCAGCAGTAGTGTCACGCTTCCTGTCACGTGGATCAAGGGATCTGTGGCTTTCCCTCGAGGCTGTCCCTCGAGGCTTTCCCACGAGGCTTTCCCACAGGGCTGTGCCACGTGCCACCTTGGTGTGAGTCGATCCTCGGCGTGAAAGACGAGCCGGTGAAGGGAAAAGAGGTTCCTCTGGAAAGGAGTGAGACATCTGGGGGACTCTTGGAATGGTGGCACGACCCTGGAGTTCCTCTCGCCGTTCCTGTTGAGAGGGCCTCCACTTGAGATGCGACGGGAACGCCGGGAACTCTTTCCCGACGAAGCAGGGAAAGGATCCCTCATCTCGAGCTACGAGGCGGAAACGGGTCTCCTCTGGATGTGGGCGGGACCCACGTGATTCCTCTCGAGTGAAGACGGGTATGTCGGGGAACTTCTTGATTTGCACCAAGGGTATGAAGGACCCTCTCGAAGTTCCAGAGGTGAGGTGTGATCAGCCTCGAGACGCCTCAGCGGAAATGGGCCTCATCTCGCCTGGAGGGGAGAACCTCCTGGATTTTCTCGAGTTGCGGCAGGTCTTCTCGAGTTACGACGGGGACCTCAGGGAACCGCTCTGGTGGCCTCAGGAAAGGCCAGTCCCCATGCGAGTTGCTTGGGGACCTCTCGGGATTCCTCTCCCGTCCATGCCGGGGCCTCAGTCCTTGTGTGGAGTCCGGGCCGGAACCTGAGGATTCCTCCCCAGTGTTGCCATGGATCTTGGGGTGCTTCTGAGTCTCCCCAGGGGAGTCAGGTCTCGTCTCGAGTGGGGGCATGCACGTGCGCTTTCCTCCCGAGCTGCAGTAGTAGTGTCACGCTTCCTGTCACGTGGATCAAGGGATCTGTGGCTTTCCCTCGAGGCTGTCCCTCGAGGCTTTCCCACGAGGCTTTCCCACAGGGCTGTGCCACGTGCCACCTTGGTGTGAGTCGATCCTCGGCGTGAAAGACGAGCCGGTGAAGGGAAAAGAGGTTCCTCTGGAATGGACTGAGACATCTGGGGGACTCTTGGAATGGTGGCACGACCCTGGAGTTCCTCTCGCCGTTCCTGTTGAGAGGGCCTCCTCTTGAGATGCGACGGGAACGCCAGGAACTCTTTCCCGACGAAGCAGGGAAAGGATCCCGCATCTCGAGCTACGAGGCGGAAACGGGGCTCCTCTGGATGTGGGCGTGACCCTCGTGATTTCTCTCGAGTGGAGACGGGTATGTCGGGGAACTTCTTGATTTGCACCAAGGGTGTGAAGGACCCTTTCGAAGTTCCAGAGGTGAGGTGTGATCAGCCTCGAGACGCCTCAGCGGAAATGGGCCTCATCTCGCCTGGAGGGGAGAACCTCCTGGATTTTCTCGAGTTGCGGCAGGTCTTCTCGAGTTACGACGGGGACCTCAGGGACCCGCTCTGGTGGCCTCAGGAAAGGCCAGTCCCAATGCAAGTTGCTAGGGGACCTCTCGGGATTCCTCTCCCGTCCATGCCGGGGCCTCAGTCCTTGTGTGGAGTCGGGGCCGGAACCTGAGGATTCCTCTCCAGTGTTGCCATGGATCTTGGGGTGCTTCTGAGTCTCCCCAGGGGAGTCAGGCCTCGTCTCGAGTGGCGGCATGCACGTGCGCTTTCCTCCCGAGCTGCAGCAGTAGTGTCACGCTTCCTGTCACGTGGATCAAGGGATCTGTGGCTTTCCCTCGAGGCTGTCCCTCGAGGCTTTCCCACAAGGCTTTCCCACAGGGCTGTGGCACGTGCCACCTTGGTGTGAGTCGATCCTCGGCGTGAAAGACGAGCCGGTGAAGGGAAAAGAGGTTCCTCTGGAATGGACTGAGACATCTGGGGTACTCTTGGAATGGTGGCACGACCCTGGAGTTCCTCTCGCCATTCCTGTTGAGAGGGCCTCCACTTGAGATGCGACGGGAACGCCGGGAACTCTTTCCCGACGAAGCAGGGAAAGGATCCCTCATCTCGAGCTACGAGGCGGAAACGGGGCTCCTCTGGATGTGGGCGGGACCCACGTGATTCCTCTCGAGTGGAGACGGCTAGGTCGGGGAACTTCTTGATTTGCACCAAGGGTGTAAAGGACCCTTTCGAAGTTCCAGAGGTGAGGTGTGATCAGCCTCGAGACGCCTCAGCGGAAATGGGCCTCATCTCGCCTGGAGGGGAGAACCTCCTGGATTTTCTCGAGTTGCGGCAGGTCTTCTCGAGTTACGACGGGGACCTCAGGGACCCGCTCTGGTGGCCTCAGGAAAGGCCAGTCCCCATGCGAGTTGCTAGGGGTTCTCTCGGGATTCCTCTCCCGTCCATGCCGGGGCCTCAGTCCATGTGTGGAGTCGGGGCCGGAACCTGAGGATTCCTCTCCAGTGTTGCCATGGATCTTGGGGTGTTTCTGAGTCTCCCCAGGGGAGTCAGGCCTCGTCTCGAGTGGGGGCATGCACGTGCGCTTTCCTCCCGAGCTGCAGCAGTAGTGTAACGCTTCCTGTCACGTGGATCAAGGGATCTGTGGCTTTCCCTCGAGGCAGTCCCTCGAGGCTTTCCCATGAGGCTTTCCCACAGGACTGTGCCACGTGCCACCTTGGTGTGAGTCGATCCTCGGCGTGAAAGACGAGCCGGTGAAGGGAAAAGAGGTTCCTCTGGAATGGACTGAGACATCTGGGGGACTCTTGGAATGGTGGCACGACTCTGGAGTTCCTCTCGCCGTTCCTGTTGAGAGGGCCTCCTCTTGAGATGCGACGGGAACGCCGGAAACTCTTTCCCGACGGAGCAGGGAAAGGATCCCTCATCTCGAGCTACGAGGCGGAAACGGGGCTCCTCTAGATGTGGCCTGACCCTCGTTATTCCTCTCGAGTGGAAACGGGTATGTCGGGGTACTTCTTGATTTGCAACCAGGGTGTGAAGGACCCTTTCGAAGTTCCAGAGGTGAGGTGTGATCAGCCTCGAGACGCCTCAGCGGAAATGGGCCTCATCTCGCCGGTAGGGGAGAACCTCCTGGATTTTCTCGAGTTGCGGCAGGTCTTCTCGAGTTACGACGGGGACCTCAGGGACCCGCTCTGGTGGCCTCAGGAAAGGCCAGTCCCAATGCAAGTTGCTAGGGGACCTCTCGGGATTCCTCTCCCGTCCATGCCGGGGCCTCAGTCCTTGTGTGGAGTCGGGGCCGGAACCTGAGGATTCCTCTACAGTGTTGCCATGGATCTTGGGGTGCTTGTGAGTCTCCCCAGGGGAGTCAGGCCTCGTCTCGAGTGGGGGCATGCACGTGCGCTTTCCTCCCGAGCTGCAGCAGTAGTGTCACGCTTCCTGTCACGTGGATCAAGGGATCTGTGGCTTTCCCTCGAGGCTGTCCCTCGAGGCTTTCCCACGAGGCTTCCCCACATGGCTGTGCCACGTGCCACCTTGGTGTGAGTCGATCCTCGGCGTGAAAGACGAGCCGGTGAAGGGAAAAGAGGTTCCTCTGGAATGGACTGAGACATCTGGGGCACTCTTGGAATGGTGGCACGACCCTGGAGTTCCTCTCGCCGTTCCTGTTGAGAGGGCCTCCACTTGAGATGCGACGGGAACGCCTGGAACTCTTTCCCGACGAAGCAGGGAAAGGATCCCTCATCTCGAGCTACGAGGCGGAAACGGGGCTCCTCTGGATGTGGGCGGGACCAACGTGATTCCTCTCGAGTGGAGACGGCTAGGTCGGGGAACTTCTTGATTTGCACTAAGGGTGTGAAGGACCCTTTCGAAGTTCCAGAGGTGAGGTGTGATCAGCCTCGAGACGCCTCAACGGAAATGGGCCTCATCACGCCTGGAGGGGAGAACCTCCTGGATTTTCTCGAGTTGCGGCAGGTCTTCTCGAGTTACGACGGGGACCTCAGGGACCCGCTCTGGTGGCCTCAGGAAAGGCCAGTCCCAATGCAAGTTGCTAGGGGACCTCTCGGGATTCCTCTCCCGTCCATGCCGGGGCCTCAGTCCTTGTGTGGAGTCGGGGCCGGAACCTGAGGATTCCTCTCCAGTGTTGCCATGGATCTTGGGGTGCATCTGAGTCTCCCCAGGGGAGTCAGGCCTCGTCTCGAGTGGCGGCATGCACGTGCGCTTTCCTCCCGAGCTGCAGCAGTAGTGTCACGCTTCCTGTCACGTGGATCAAGGGATCTGTGGCTTTCCCTCGAGGCTGTCCCTCGAGGCTTTCCCACGAGGCTTTCCCACAGGGCTGTGCCACGTGCCACCTTGGTGTGAGTCGATCCTCGGCGTGAAAGACGAGCCGGTGAAGGGAAAAGAGGTTCCTCTGGAATGGACTGAGACATCTGGGGGACTCTTGGAATGGTGGCACGACCCTGGAGTTCCTCTCGCCGTTCCTGTTGAGAGGGCCTCCACTTGAAATGCGACGGGAACGCCGGGAACTCTTTCCCGACGAAGCAGGGAAAGGATCCCTCATCTCGAGCTAGGAGGCGGAAACGGGGCTCCTCTGGATGTGGGCGGGACCCACGTGATTCCTCTCGAGTGAAGACGGGTATGTCGGGGAACTTCTTGATTTGCACCAAGGGTGTGAAGGACCCTCTCGAAGTTACAGAGGTGAGGTGTGATCAGCCTCGAGACGCCTCAGCGGAAATGGGCCTCATCTCGCCTGGAGGGGAGAACCTCCAGGATTTTCTCGAGTTGCGGCAGGTCTTCTCGAGTTACGACGGGGACCTCAGGGAACCGCTCTGGTGGCCTCAGGAAAGGCCAGTCCCCATGCGAGTTGCTTGGGGACCTCTCGGGATTCCTCTCCCGTCCATGCCGGGGCCTCAGTCCTTGTGTGGAGTCGGGGCCGGAACCTGAGGATTCCTCTCCAGTGTTGCCATGGATCTTGGGGTGCTTCTGAGTCTCCCCAGGGGAGTCAGGTCTCGTCTCGAGTGGGGGCATGCACGTGCGCTTTCCTCCCGAGCTGCAGCAGTAGTGTCACGCTTCCTGTCACGTGGATCAAGGGATCTGTGGCTTTCCCTCGAGGCTGTCCCTCGAGGCTTTCCCACGAGGCTTTCCCACAGGGCTGTGCCACGTGCCACCTTGGTGTGAGTCGATCCTCGGCGTGAAAGACGAGCCGGTGAAGGGAAAAGAGGTTCCTCTGGAATGGACTGAGACATCTGGGGGACTCTTGGAATGGTGGCACGACCCTGGAGTTCCTCTCGCCGTTCCTGTTGAGAGGGCCTCCTCTTGAGATGCGACGGGAACGCCAGGAACTCTTTCCCGACGAAGCAGGGAAAGGATCCCGCATCTCGAGCTACGAGGCGGAAACGGGGCTCCTCTGGATGTGGGCGTGACCCTCGTGATTTCTCTCGAGTGGAGACGGGTATGTCGGGGAACTTCTTGATTTGCACCAAGGGTGTGAAGGACCCTTTCGAAGTTCCAGAGGTGAGGTGTGATCATCCTCGAGACGCCTCAGCGGAAATGGGCCTCATCTCGCCGGTAGGGGAGAACCTCCTGGATTTTCTCGAGTTGCGGCAGGTCTTCTCGAGTTACGACGGGGACCTCAGGGACCCGCTCTGGTTGCCTCAGGAAAGGCCAGTCCCAATGCAAGTTGCTAGGGGACCTCTCGGGATTCCTCTCCCGTCCATGCCGGGGCCTCAGTCCTTGTGTGGAGTCGGGGCCGGAACCTGAGGATTCCTCTCCAGTGTTGCCATGGATCTTGGGGTGCTTCTGAATCTCCCCAGGGGAGTCAGGCCTCGTCTCGAGTGGCGGCATGCACGTGCGCTTTCCTCCCGAGCTGCAGCAGTAGTGTCACGCTTCCTGTCACGTGGATCAAGGGATCTGTGGCTTTCCCTCGAGGCTGTCCCTCGAGGCTTTCCCACGAGGCTTTCCCACAGGGCTGTGGCACGTGCCACCTTGGTGTGAGTCGATCCTCGGCGTGAAAGACGAGCCGGTGAAGGGAAAAGAGGTTCCTCTGGAATGGACTGAGACATCTGGGGGACTCTTGGAATGGTGGCACGACCCTGGAGTTCCTCTCGCCGTTCCTGTTGAGAGGGCCTCCTCTTGAGATGCGACGGGAACGCCGGGAATTCTTTCCCGACGAAGCAGCGAAAGGATCCCTCATCTCGAGCTACGAGGCGGAAACGGGGCTCCTCTGGATGTGGGCGGGACCCTCGTGATTCCTCTCGAGTGGAGACAGCTAGGTCGGGGAACTTCTTGATTTGCACCAAGGGTGTGAAGGAGCCTTTCGAAGTTCCAGAGGTGAGGTGTGATCAGCCTCGAGACGCCTCAGCGGAAATGGGCCTCATCTCGCCTGGAGGGGAGAACCTCCTGGATTTTCTCGAGTTGCGGCAGGTCTTCTCGAGTTACGACGGGGACCTCAGGGACCCGCTCTGGTGGCCTCAGGAAAGGCCAGTCCCAATGCGAGTTGCTAGGGGACCTCTCGGGATTCCTCTCCCGTCCATGCCGGGGCCTCAGTCCTTGTGTGGAGTCGGGGCCGGAACCTGAGGATTCCTCTCCAGTGTTGCCATGGATCTTGGGGTGCTTCTGAATCTCCCCAGGGGAGTCAGGCCTCGTCTCGAGTGGCGGCATGCACGTGCGCTTTCCTCCCGAGCTGCAGCAGTAGTGTCACGCTTCCTGTCACGTGGATCAAGGGATCTGTGGCTTTCCCTCGAGGCTGTCCCTCGAGGCTTTCCCACGAGGCTTTCCCACAGGGCTGTGGCACGTGCCACCTTGGTGTGAGTCGATCCTCGGCGTGAAAGACGAGCCGGTGAAGGGAAAAGAGGTTCCTCTGGAATGGACTGAGACATCTGGGGGACTCTTGGAATGGTGGCACGACCCTGGAGTTCCTCTCGCCGTTCCTGTTGAGAGGGCCTCCACTTGAGATGCGACGGGAACGCCGGGAACTCTTTCCCGACGAAGCAGGGAAAGGATCCCTCATCTCGAGCTACGAGGCGGAAACGGGGCTCCTCTGGATGTGGGCGGGACCCACGTGATTCCTCTCGAGTGGAGACGGCTAGGTCGGGGAACTTCTTGATTTGCACCAAGGGTGTGAAGGACCCTTTCGAAGTTCCAGAGGTGAGGTGTGATCAGCCTCGAGACGCCTCAGCGGAAATGGGCCTCATCTCGCCTGGAGGGGAGAACCTCCTGGATTTTCTCGAGTTGCGGCAGGTCTTCTCGAGTTACGACGGGGACCTCAGGGACCCGCTCTGGTGGCCTCAGGAAAGGCCAGTCCCAATGCAAGTTGCTAGGGGACCTCTCGGGATTCCTCTCCCGTCCATGCCGGGGCCTCAGTCCTTGTGTGGAGTCGGGGCCGGAACCTGAGGATTCCTCTCCAGTGTTGCCATGGATCTTGGGGTGCTTGTGAGTCTCCCCAGGGGAGTCAGGTCTCGTCTCGAGTGGGGGCATGCACGTGCGCTTTCCTCCCGAGCTGCAGCAGTAGTGTCACGCTTCCTGTCACGTGGATCAAGGGATCTGTGGCTTTCCCTCGAGGCTGTCCCTCGAGGCTTTCCCACGAGGCTTTCCCACAGGGCTGTGCCACGTGCCACCTTGGTGTGAGTCGATCCTCGGCGTGAAAGACGAGCCGGTGAAGGGAAAAGAGGTTCCTCTGGAATGGACTGAGACATCTGGGGGACTCTTGGAATGGTGGCACGACCCTGGAGTTCCTCTCGCCGTTCCTGTTGAGAGGGCCTCCTCTTGAGATGCGACGGGAACGCCAGGAACTCTTTCCCGACGAAGCAGGGAAAGGATCCCGCATCTCGAGCTACGAGGCGGAAACGGGGCTCCTCTGGATGTGGGCGTGACCCTCGTGATTTCTCTCGAGTGGAGACGGGTATGTCGGGGAACTTCTTGATTTGCACCAAGGGTGTGAAGGACCCTTTCGAAGTTCCAGAGGTGAGGTGTGATCATCCTCGAGACGCCTCAGCGGAAATGGGCCTCATCTCGCCGGTAGGGGAGAACCTCCTGGATTTTCTCGAGTTGCGGCAGGTCTTCTCGAGTTACGACGGGGACCTCAGGGACCCGCTCTGGTGGCCTCAGGAAAGGCCAGTCCCAATGCAAGTTGCTAGGGGACCTCTCGGGATTCCTCTCCCGTCCATGCCGGGGCCTCAGTCCTTGTGTGGAGTCGGGGCCGGAACCTGAGGATTCCTCTCCAGTGTTGCCATGGATCTTGGGGTGCTTCTGAATCTCCCCAGGGGAGTCAGGCCTCGTCTCGAGTGGCGGCATGCACGTGCGCTTTCCTCCCGAGCTGCAGCAGTAGTGTCACGCTTCCTGTCACGTGGATCAAGGGATCTGTGGCTTTCCCTCGAGGCTGTCCCTCGAGGCTTTCCCACGAGGCTTTCCCACAGGGCTGTGGCACGTGCCACCTTGGTGTGAGTCGATCCTCGGCGTGAAAGACGAGCCGGTGAAGGGAAAAGAGGTTCCTCTGGAATGGACTGAGACATCTGGGGGACTCTTGGAATGGTGGCACGACCCTGGAGTTCCTCTCGCCGTTCCTGTTGAGAGGGCCTCCTCTTGAGATGCGACGGGAACGCCGGGAATTCTTTCCCGACGAAGCAGCGAAAGGATCCCTCATCTCGAGCTACGAGGCGGAAACGGGGCTCCTCTGGATGTGGGCGGGACCCTCGTGATTCCTCTCGAGTGGAGACAGCTAGGTCGGGGAACTTCTTGATTTGCACCAAGGGTGTGAAGGAGCCTTTCGAAGTTCCAGAGGTGAGGTGCGATCAGCCTCGAGACGCCTCAGCGGAAATGGGCCTCATCTCGCCTGGAGGGGAGAACCTCCTGGATTTTCTCCAGTTGCGGCAGGTCTTCTCGAGTTACGACGGGGACCTCAGGGACCCGCTCTGGTGGCCTCAGGAAAGGCCAGTCCCAATGCGAGTTGCTAGGGGACCTCTCGGGATTCCTCTCCCGTCCATGCCGGGGCCTCAGTCCTTGTGTGGAGTCGGGGCCGGAACCTGAGGATTCCTCTCCAGTGTTGCCATGGATCTTTGGGTGCTTCTGAATCTCCCCAGGGGAGTCAGGCCTCGTCTCGAGTGGCGGCATGCACGTGCGCTTTCCTCCCGAGCTGCAGCAGTAGTGTCACGCTTCCTGTCACGTGGATCAAGGGATCTGTGGCTTTCCCTCGAGGCTGTCCCTCGAGGCTTTCCCACGAGGCTTTCCCACAGGGCTGTGGCACGTGCCACCTTGGTGTGAGTCGATCCTCGGCGTGAAAGACGAGCCGGTGAAGGGAAAAGAGGTTCCTCTGGAATGGACTGAGACATCTGGGGGACTCTTGGAATGGTGGCACGACCCTGGAGTTCCTCTCGCCGTTCCTGTTGAGAGGGCCTCCACTTGAGATGCGACGGGAACGCCGGGAACTCTTTCCCGACGAAGCAGGGAAAGGATCCCTCATCTCGAGCTACGAGGCGGAAACGGGGCTCCTCTGGATGTGGGCGGGACCCACGTGATTCCTCTCGAGTGGAGACGGCTAGGTCGGGGAACTTCTTGATTTGCACCAAGGGTGTGAAGGACCCTTTCGAAGTTCCAGAGGTGAGGTGTGATCAGCCTCGAGACGCCTCAGCGGAAATGGGCCTCATCTCGCCTGGAGGGGAGAACCTCCTGGATTTTCTCGAGTTGCGGCAGGTCTTCTCGAGTTACGACGGGGACCTCAGGGACCCGCTCTGGTGGCCTCAGGAAAGGCCAGTCCCAATGCAAGTTGCTAGGGGACCTCTCGGGATTCCTCTCCCGTCCATGCCGGGGCCTCAGTCCTTGTGTGGAGTCGGGGCCGGAACCTGAGGATTCCTCTCCAGTGTTGCCATGGATCTTGGGGTGCTTGTGAGTCTCCCCAGGGGAGTCAGGTCTCGTCTCGTGTGGGGGCATGCACGTGCGCTTTCCTCCCGAGCTGCAGCAGTAGTGTCACGCTTCCTGTCACGTGGATCAAGGGATATGTGGCTTTCCCTCGAGGCTGTCCCTCGAGGCTTTCCCACGAGGCTTTCCCACAGGGCTGTGGCACGTGCCACCTTGGTGTGAGTCGATCCTCGGCGTGAAAGACGAGCCGGTGAAGGGAAAAGAGGTTCCTCTGGAATGGACTGAGACATCTGGGGGACTCTTGGAATGGTGGCACGACCCTGGAGTTCCTCTCGCCGTTCCTGTTGAGAGGGCCTCCTCTTGAGATGCGACGGGAACGCCGGGAATTCTTTCCCGACGAAGCAGCGAAAGGATCCCTCATCTCGAGCTACGAGGCGGAAACGGGGCTCCTCTGGATGTGGGCGGGACCCTCGTGATTCCTCTCGAGTGGAGACAGCTAGGTCGGGGAACTTCTTGATTTGCACCAAGGGTGTGAAGGAGCCTTTCGAAGTTCCAGAGGTGAGGTGTGATCAGCCTCGAGACGCCTCAGCGGAAATGGGCCTCATCTCGCCTGGAGGGGAGAACCTCCTGGATTTTCTCGAGTTGCGGCAGGTCTTCTCGAGTTACGACGGGGACCTCAGGGACCCGCTCTGGTGGCCTCAGGAAAGGCCAGTCCCCATGCGAGTTGCTAGGGGACCTCTCGGGATTCCTCTCCCGTCCATGCCGGGGCCTCAGTCCTTGTGTGGAGTCGGGGCCGGAACCTGAGTATTCCTCTCCAGTGTTGCCATGGATCTTGGGGTGCTTCTGAGTCTCCCCAGGGGAGTCAGGCCTCGTCTCGAGTGGGGGCATGCACGTGCGCTTTCCTCCCGAGCTGCAGCAGTAGGGTCACGCTTCCTGTCACGTGGATCAAGGGATCTGTGGCTTTCCCTCGAGTCTGTCCCTCGAGGCTTTCCCACGAGGCTTTCCCACAGGGCTGTGCCACGTGCCACCTTGGTGTGAGTCGATCCTCGGCGTGAAAGACGAGCCGGTGAAGGGAAAAGAGGTTCCTCTGGAATGGACTGAGACATCTGGGGGACTCTTGGAATGGTGGCACGACCCTGGAGTTCCTCTCGCCGTTCCTGTTGAGAGGGCCTCCTCTTGAGATGCGACGGGAACGCCGGGAACTCTTTCCCGACGAAGCAGGGAAAGGATCCCTCATCTCGATCTACGAGGCGGAAACGGGGCTCCTCTGGATGTGGGCGGGACCCTCGTGATTCCTCTCGAGTGGAGACGGGTATGTCGGGGAACTTCTTGATTTGCACCAAGGGTGTGAAGGACCCTTTCGAAGTTCCAGAGGTGAGGTGTGATCAGCCTCGAGACGCCTCAGCGGAAATGGGCCTCATCTCGCCTGGAGGGGAGAACCTCCTGGATTTTCTCGAGTTGCGGCACGTCTTCTCGAGTTACGACGGGGACCTCAGGGACCCGCTCTGGTGGCCTCAGGAAAGGCCAGTCCCAATGCGAGTTGCTAGGGGACCTCTCGGGATTCCTCTCCCGTCCATTCCAGGGCCTCAGTCCTTGTGTGGAGTCGGGGCCGGAACCTGAGGATTCCTCTCCAGTGTTGCCATGGATCTTGGGGTGCTTCTGAGTCTCCCCAGGGGAGTCAGGCCTCGTCTCGAGTGGGGGCATGCACGTGCGCTTTCCTCCCGAGCTGCAGCAGTAGTGTCACGCTTCCTGTCACGTGGATCAAGGGATCTGTGGCTTTCCCTCGAGGCTGTCCCTCGAGGCTTTCCCACGAGGCTTTCCCACAGGGCTGTGCCACGTGCCACCTTGGTGTGAGTCGATCCTCGGCGTGAAAGACGAGCCGGTGAAGGGAAAAGAGGTTCCTCTGGAATGGACTGAGACATCTGGGGGACTCTTGGAATGGTGGCACGACCCTGGAGTTCCTCTCGCCGTTCCTGTTGAGAGGGCCTCCTCTTGAGATGCGACGGGAAGGCCGGGAACTCTTTCCCGACGAAGCAGGGAAAGGATCCCTCATCTAGAGCTACGAGGCGGAAACGGGGCTCCTCTGGATGTGGGCGGGACCCTCGTGATAACTCTCGAGTGGAGACGGCTAGGTCGGGGAACTTCTTGATTTGCACCAAGGGTGTGAAGGACCCTTTCGAAGTTCCAGAGGTGAGGTGTGATCAGCCTCGAGACGCCTCAGCGGAAATGGGCCTCATCTCGCCTGGAGGGGAGAACCTCCTGGATTTTCTCGAGTTGCGGCAGGTCTTCTCGAGTTATGATGGGGACCTCAGGGACCCACTCTGGTGGCCTCAGGAAAGGCCAGTCCCCATGAGAGTTGCTAGGGGACCTCTCGGGATTCCTCTACCGTCCATGCCGGGGCCTCAGTCCTTGTGTGGAGTCGGGGCCGGAACCTGAGGATTCCTCTCCAGTGTTGCCATGGATCTTGGGGTGCTTCTGAGTCTCCCCAGGGGAGTCAGGCCTCGTCTCGAGTGGGGGCATGCACGTGCGCTTTCCTCCCGAGCTGCAGCAGTAGTGTCACTCTTCCTGTCACGTGGATCAAGGGATCTGTGGCTTTCCCTCGAGGCTGTCCCTCGAGGCTTTCCCACGAGGCTTTCCCACAGGGCTGTGCCACGTGCCACCTTGGTGTGAGTCGATCCTCGGCGTGAAAGACGAGCCGGTGAAGGGAAAAGAGGTTCCTCTGGAATGGACTGAGACATCTGGGGGACTCTTGGAATGGTGGCACGACCCTGGAGTTCCTCTCGCCGTTCCTGTTGAGAGGGCCTCCTCTTGAGATGCGACGGGAACGCCGGGAACTCTTTCCCGATGAAGCAGGGAAAGGATCCCTCATCTCGAGCTACGAGGCGGAAACGGGGCTCCTCTGGATGTGGGCGGGACCCTCGTGATTCCTCTCGAGTGGAGACGGGTATGTCTGGGAACTTCTTGATTTGCACCAAGGCTGTGAAGGAGCCTTTCGAAGTTCCAGAGGGGAGGTGTGATCAGCCTCGAGACGCCTCAGCGGAAATGGGCCTCATCTCGCCTGGAGGGGAGGACCTCCTGGATTTTCTCGAGTTGCGGCAGGTCTTCTCGAGTTACGACGGGGACCTCAGGGACCCGCTCTGGTGGCCTCAGGAAAGGCCAGTCCCCATGCGAGTTGCTAGGGGACCTCTCGGGATTCCTCTCCCGTCCATGCCGGGGCCTCAGTCCTTTTGTGGAGTCGGGGCCGGAACCTGAGGATTCCTCTCCAGTGTTGTCATGGATCTTGGGGTGCTTCTGAGTCTCCCCAGGGGATTCAGGCCTCGTCTCGAGTGGGGGCATGCACGTGCGCTTTCCTCCCGAGCTGCAGCAGTAGTGTCACGCTTCCTGTCACGTGGATCAAGGGATCTGTGGCTTTCCCTCGAGGCTGTCCCTCGAGGCTTTCCCACGAGGCTTTCCCACAGGGCTGTGCCACGTGCCACCTTGGTGTGAGTCGATCCTCGGCGTGAAAGACGAGCCGGTGAAGGGAAAAGAGGTTCCTCTGGAATGGACTGAGACATCTGGGGGACTCTTGGAATGGTGGCACGACCCTGGAGTTCCTCTCGCCGTTCCTGTTGAGAGGGCCTCCTCTTGAGATGCGACGGGAACGCCGGGAACTCTTTCCCGACGAAGCAGGGAAAGGATCCCTCATCTCGATCTACGAGGCGGAAACGGGGCTCCTCTGGATGTGGGCGGGACCCTCCTGATTCCTCTCGAGTGGAGACGGGTATGTCGCGGAACTTCTTGATTTGCAGAAAGGGTGTGAAGGACCCTTTCGAAGTTCCAGAGGTGAGGTGTGATCAGCCTCGAGACGCCTCAGCGGAAATGGGCCTCATCTCGCCTGGAGGGGAGAACCTCCTGGATTTTCTCGAGTTGCGGCAGGTCTTCTCGAGTCACGACGGGGACCACAGGGACCCGCTCTGGTGGCCTCAGGAAAGGCCAGTCCCCATGCGAGTTGCTAGGGGACCTCTCGGGATTCCTCTCCCGTCCATGCCGGGGCCTCAGTCCTTGTGTGGAGTCGGGGCCGGAACCTGAGGATTCCTCTCCAGTGTTGCCATGGATCTTGGGGTGCTTCTGAGTTTCCCCAGGGGAGTCAGGCCTCGTCTCGAGTGGGGGCATGCACGTGCGCTTTCCTCCCGAGCTGCAGCAGTAGTGTCACGATTCCTGTCACGTGGATCAAGGGATCTGTGGCTTTCCCTCGAGGCTGTCCCTCGAGGTTTTCCCACGAGGCTTTCCCACAGGACTGTGCCACGTGCCACCTTGGTGTGAGTCGATCCTCGGCATGAAAGACGAGCCGGTGAAGGGAAAAGAGGTTCCTCTGGAATGGACTGAGACATCTGGGGGACTCTTGGAATGGTGGCACGACCCTGCAGTTCCTCTCGCCGTTCCTGTTGAGAGGGCCTCCTCTTGAGATGCGACGGGAAGGCCGGGAACTCTTTCCCGACGAAGCAGGGAAAGGATCCCTCATCTCGAGCTACGAGGCGGAAACGGGGCTCCTCTGGATGTGGGCGGGACCCACGTGATTCCTCTCGAGTGGAGACGGCTAGGTCGGGGAACTTCTTGATTTGCACCAAGGGTGTGAAGGACCCTTTCGAAGTTCCAGAGGTGAGGTGTGATCAGCCTCGAGACGCCTCAGCGGAAATGGGCCTCATCTCGCCTGGAGGGGAGAACCTCCTGGATTTTCTCGAGTTGCGGCAGGTCTTCTCGAGTTACGACGGGGACCTCAGGGACCCGCTCTGGTGGCCTCAGGAAAGGCCAGTCCCAATGCAAGTTGCTAGGGGACCTCTCGGGATTCCTCTCCCGTCCATGCCGGGGCCTCAGTCCTTGTGTGGAGTCGGGGCCGGAACCTGAGGATTCCTCTCCAGTGTTGCCATGGATCTTGGGGTGCTTGTGAGTCTCCCCAGGGGAGTCAGGTCTCGTCTCGAGTGGGGGCATGCACGTGCGCTTTCCTCCCGAGCTGCAGCAGTAGTGTCACGCTTCCTGTCACGTGGATCAAGGGATATGTGGCTTTCCCTCGAGGCTGTCCCTCGAGGCTTTCCCACGAGGCTTTCCCACAGGGCTGTGGCACGTGCCACCTTGGTGTGAGTCGATCCTCGGCGTGAAAGACGAGCCGGTGAAGGGAAAAGAGGTTCCTCTGGAATGGACTGAGACATCTGGGGGACTCTTGGAATGGTGGCACGACCCTGGAGTTCCTCTCGCCGTTCCTGTTGAGAGGGCCTCCTCTTGAGATGCGACGGGAACGCCGGGAACTCTTTCCCGACGAAGCAGGGAAAGGATCCCTCATCTCGAGCTACGAGGCGGAAACGGGGCTCCTCTGGATGTGGGCGGGACCCTCGTGATTCCTCTCGAGTGGAGACGGGTATGTCGGGGAACTTCTTGATTTGCACCAAGGGTGTGAAGGACCCTTTCGAAGTTCCAGAGGTGAGGTGTGATCAGCCTCGAGACGCCTCAGCGGAAATGGGCCTCATCTCGCCTGGAGGGGAGAACCTCCTGGATTTTCTCGAGTTGCGGCAGGTCTTCTCGAGTTACGACGGGGACCTCAGGGACCCGCTCTGGTGGCCTCAGGAAAGGCCAGTCCCAATGCGAGTTGCTAGGGGACCTCTCGGGATTCCTCTCCCGTCCATTCCAGGGCCTCAGTCCTTGTGTGGAGTCGGGGCCGGAACCTGAGGATTCCTCTCCAGTGTTGCCATGGATCTTGGGGTGCTTCTGAGTCTCCCCAGGGGAGTCAGGCCTCGTCTCGAGTGGGGGCATGCACGTGCGCTTTCCTCCCGAGCTGCAGCAGTAGTGTCACGCTTCCTGTCACGTGGATCAAGGGATCTGTGGCTTTCCCTCGAGGCTGTCCCTCGAGGCTTTCCCACGAGGCTTTCCCACAGGGCTGTGCCACGTGCCACCTTGGTGTGAGTCGATCCTCGGCGTGAAAGACGAGCCGGTGAAGGGAAAAGAGGTTCCTCTGGAATGGACTGAGACATCTGGGGGACTCTTGGAATGGTGGCACGACCCTGGAGTTCCTCTCGCCGTTCCTGTTGAGAGGGCCTCCTCTTGAGATGCGACGGGAACGCCGGGAACTCTTTCCCGACGAAGCAGGGAAAGGATCCCTCATCTAGAGCTACGAGGCGGAAACGGGGCTCCTCTGGATGTGGGCGGGACCCTCGTGATAACTCTCGAGTGGAGACGGCTAGGTCGGGGAACTTCTTGATTTGCACCAAGGGTGTGAAGGACCCTTTCGAAGTTCCAGAGTTGAGGTGTGATCAGCCTCGAGACGCCTCAGCGGAAATGGGCCTCATCTCGCCTGGAGGGGAGAACCTCCTGGATTTTCTCGAGTTGCGGCAGGTCTTCTCGAGTTATGATGGGGACCTCAGGGACCCACTCTGGTGGCCTCAGGAAAGGCCAGTCCCCATGAGAGTTGCTAGGGGACCTCTCGGGATTCCTCTACCGTCCATGCCGGGGCCTCAGTCCTTGTGTGGAGTCGGGGCCGGAACCTGAGGATTCCTCTCCAGTGTTGCCATGGATCTTGGGGTGCTTCTGAGTCTCCCCAGGGGAGTCAGGCCTCGTCTCGAGTGGGGGCATGCACGTGCGCTTTCCTCCCGAGCTGCAGCAGTAGTGTCACTCTTCCTGTCACGTGGATCAAGGGATCTGTGGCTTTCCCTCGAGGCTGTCCCTCGAGGCTTTCCCACGAGGCTTTCCCACAGGGCTGTGCCACGTGCCACCTTGGTGTGAGTCGATCCTCGGCGTGAAAGACGAGCCGGTGAAGGGAAAAGAGGTTCCTCTGGAATGGACTGAGACATCTGGGGGACTCTTGGAATGGTGGCACGACCCTGGAGTTCCTCTCGCCGTTCCTGTTGAGAGGGCCTCCTCTTGAGATGCGACGGGAACGCCGGGAACTCTTTCCCGACGAAGCAGGGAAAGGATCCCTCATCTCGAGCTACGAGGCGGAAACGGGGCTCCTCTGGATGTGGGCGGGACCCTCGTGATTCCTCTCGAGTGGAGACGGGTATGTCTGGGAACTTCTTGATTTGCACCAAGGCTGTGAAGGAGCCTTTCGAAGTTCCAGAGGGGAGGTGTGATCAGCCTCGAGACGCCTCAGCGGAAATGGGCCTCATCTCGCCTGGAGGGGAGGACCTCCTGGATTTTCTCGAGTTGCGGCAGGTCTTCTCGAGTTACGACGGGGACCTCAGGGACCCGCTCTGGTGGCCTCAGGAAAGGCCAGTCCCCATGCGAGTTGCTAGGGGACCTCTCGGGATTCCTCTCCCGTCCATGCCGGGGCCTCAGTCCTTTTGTGGAGTCGGGGCCGGAACCTGAGGATTCCTCTCCAGTGTTGTCATGGATCTTGGGGTGCTTCTGAGTCTCCCCAGGGGATTCAGGCCTCGTCTCGAGTGGGGGCATGCACGTGCGCTTTCCTCCCGAGCTGCAGCAGTAGTGTCACGCTTCCTGTCACGTGGATCAAGGGATCTGTGGCTTTCCCTCGAGGCTGTCCCTCGAGGCTTTCCCACGAGGCTTTCCCACAGGGCTGTGCCACGTGCCACCTTGGTGTGAGTCGATCCTCGGCGTGAAAGACGAGCCGGTGAAGGGAAAAGAGGTTCCTCTGGAATGGACTGAGACATCTGGGGGACTCTTGGAATGGTGGCACGACCCTGGAGTTCCTCTCGCCGTTCCTGTTGAGAGGGCCTCCTCTTGAGATGCGACGGGAACGCCGGGAACTCTTTCCCGACGAAGCAGGGAAAGGATCCCTCATCTCGATCTACGAGGCGGAAACGGGGCTCCTCTGGATGTGGGCGGGACCCTCCTGATTCCTCTCGAGTGGAGACGGGTATGTCGGGGAACTTCTTGATTTGCAGAAAGGGTGTGAAGGACCCTTTCGAAGTTCCAGAGGTGAGGTGTGATCAGCCTCGAGACGCCTCAGCGGAAATGGGCCTCATCTCGCCTGGAGGGGAGAACCTCCTGGATTTTCTCGAGTTGCGGCAGGTCTTCTCGAGTCACGACGGGGACCACAGGGACCCGCTCTGGTGGCCTCAGGAAAGGCCAGTCCCCATGCGAGTTGCTAGGGGACCTCTCGGGATTCCTCTCCCGTCCATGCCGGGGCCTCAGTCCTTGTGTGGAGTCGGGGCCGGAACCTGAGGATTCCTCTCCAGTGTTGCCATGGATCTTGGGGTGCTTCTGAGTTTCCCCAGGGGAGTCAGGCCTCGTCTCGAGTGGGGGCATGCACGTGCGCTTTCCTCCCGAGCTGCAGCAGTAGTGTCACGATTCCTGTCACGTGGATCAAGGGATCTGTGGCTTTCCCTCGAGGCTGTCCCTCGAGGTTTTCCCACGAGGCTTTCCCACAGGACTGTGCCACGTGCCACCTTGGTGTGAGTCGATCCTCGGCGTGAAAGACGAGCCGGTGAAGGGAAAAGAGGTTCCTCTGGAATGGACTGAGACATCTGGGGGACTCTTGGAATGGTGGCACGACCCTGCAGTTCCTCTCGCCGTTCCTGTTGAGAGGGCCTCCTCTTGAGATGCGACGGGAAGGCCGGGAACTCTTTCCCGACGAAGCAGGGAAAGGATCCCTCATCTCGAGCTACGAGGCGGAAACGGGGCTCCTCTGGATGTGGGCGGGACCCACGTGATTCCTCTCGAGTGGAGACGGCTAGGTCGGGGAACTTCTTGATTTGCACCAAGGGTGTGAAGGACCCTTTCGAAGTTCCAGAGGTGAGGTGTGATCAGCCTCGAGACGCCTCAGCGGAAATGGGCCTCATCTCGCCTGGAGGGGAGAACCTCCTGGATTTTCTCGAGTTGCGGCAGGTCTTCTCGAGTTACGACGGGGACCTCAGGGACCCGCTCTGGTGGCCTCAGGAAAGGCCAGTCCCAATGCAAGTTGCTAGGGGACCTCTCGGGATTCCTCTCCCGTCCATGCCGGGGCCTCAGTCCTTGTGTGGAGTCGGGGCCGGAACCTGAGGATTCCTCTCCAGTGTTGCCATGGATCTTGGGGTGCTTGTGAGTCTCCCCAGGGGAGTCAGGTCTCGTCTCGAGTGGGGGCATGCACGTGCGCTTTCCTCCCGAGCTGCAGCAGTAGTGTCACGCTTCCTGTCACGTGGATCAAGGGATATGTGGCTTTCCCTCGAGGCTGTCCCTCGAGGCTTTCCCACGAGGCTTTCCCACAGGGCTGTGGCACGTGCCACCTTGGTGTGAGTCGATCCTCGGCGTGAAAGACGAGCCGGTGAAGGGAAAAGAGGTTCCTCTGGAATGGACTGAGACATCTGGGGGACTCTTGGAATGGTGGCACGACCCTGGAGTTCCTCTCGCCGTTCCTGTTGAGAGGGCCTCCTCTTGAGATGCGACGGGAACGCCGGGAACTCTTTCCCGACGAAGCAGGGAAAGGATCCCTCATCTCGAGCTACGAGGCGGAAACGGGGCTCCTCTGGATGTGGGCGGGACCCTCGTGATTCCTCTCGAGTGGAGACGGGTATGTCGGGGAACTTCTTGATTTGCACCAAGGGTGTGAAGGACCCTTTCGAAGTTCCAGAGGTGAGGTGTGATCAGCCTCGAGACGCCTCAGCGGAAATGGGCCTCATCTCGCCTGGAGGGGAGAACCTCCTGGATTTTCTCGAGTTGCGGCAGGTCTTCTCGAGTTACGACGGGGACCTCAGGGACCCGCTCTGGTGGCCTCAGGAAAGGCCAGTCCCAATGCGAGTTGCTAGGGGACCTCTCGGGATTCCTCTCCCGTCCATTCCAGGGCCTCAGTCCTTGTGTGGAGTCGGGGCCGGAACCTGAGGATTCCTCTCCAGTGTTGCCATGGATCTTGGGGTGCTTCTGAGTCTCCCCAGGGGAGTCAGGCCTCGTCTCGAGTGGGGGCATGCACGTGCGCTTTCCTCCCGAGCTGCAGCAGTAGTGTCACGCTTCCTGTCACGTGGATCAAGGGATCTGTGGCTTTCCCTCGAGGCTGTCCCTCGAGGCTTTCCCACGAGGCTTTCCCACAGGGCTGTGCCAGGTGCCACCTTGGTGTGAGTCGATCCTCGGCGTGAAAGACGAGCCGGTGAAGGGAAAAGAGGTTCCTCTGGAATGGACTGAGACATCTGGGGGACTCTTGGAATGGTGGCACGACCCTGGAGTTCCTCTCGCCGTTCCTGTTGAGAGGGCCTCCTCTTGAGATGCGACGGGAACGCCGGGAACTCTTTCCCGACGAAGCAGGGAAAGGATCCCTCATCTCGAGCTACGAGGCGGAAACGGGGCTCCTCTGGATGTGGGCGGGACCCTCGTGATTCCTCTCGAGTGGAGACGGCTAGGTCGGGCAACTTCTTGATTTGCACCAAGGGTGTGAAGGACCCTTTCGAAGTTCCAGAGGTGAGGTGTGATCAGCCTCGAGACGCCTCAGCGGAAATGGGCCTCATCTCGCCTGGAGGGAAGAACCTCCTGGATTTTCTCGAGTTGCGGCAGGTCTTCTCGAGTTACGACGGGGACCTCAGGGACCCGCTCTGGTGGCCTCAGGAAAGGCCAGTCCCCATGCGAGTTGCTAGGGGACCTCTCGGGATTCCTCTCCCGTCCATGCCGGGGCCTCAGTCCTTGTGTGGAGTCGGGGCCGGAACCTGAGGATTCCTCTCCAGTGTTGCCATGGATCTTGGGGTGCTTCTGAGTCTCCCCAGGGGAGTCAGGTCTCGTCTCGAGTGGGGGCATGCACGTGCGCTTTCCTCCCGAGCTGCAGCAGTAGTGTCACGCTTCCTGTCACGTGGATCAAGGGATATGTGGCTTTCCCTCGAGGCTGTCCCTCGAGGCTTTCCCACGAGGCTTTCCCACAGGGCTGTGGCACGTGCCACCTTGGTGTGAGTCGATCCTCGGCGTGAAAGACGAGCCGGTGAAGGGAAAAGAGGTTCCTCTGGAATGGACTGAGACATCTGGGGGACTCTTGGAATGGTGGCACGACCCTGGAGTTCCTCTCGCCGTTCCTGTTGAGAGGGCCTCCTCTTGAGATGCGACGGGAACGCCGGGAACTCTTTCCCGACGAAGCAGGGAAAGGATCCCTCATCTCGATCTACGAGGCGGAAACGGGGCTCCTCTGGATGTGGGCGGGACCCTCCTGATTCCTCTCGAGTGGAGACGGGTATGTCGGGGAACTTCTTGATTTGCAGAAAGGGTGTGAAGGACCCTTTCGAAGTTCCAGAGGTGAGGTGTGATCAGCCTCGAGACGCCTCAGCGGAAATGGGCCTCATCTCGCCTGGAGGGGAGAACCTCCTGGATTTTCTCGAGTTGCGGCAGGTCTTCTCGAGTCACGACGGGGACCACAGGGACCCGCTCTGGTGGCCTCAGGAAAGGCCAGTCCCCATGCGAGTTGCTAGGGGACCTCTCGGGATTCCTCTCCCGTCCATGCCGGGGCCTCAGTCCTTGTGTGGAGTCGGGGCCGGAACCTGAGGATTCCTCTCCAGTGTTGCCATGGATCTTGGGGTGCTTCTGAGTTTCCCCAGGGGAGTCAGGCCTCGTCTCGAGTGGGGGCATGCACGTGCGCTTTCCTCCCGAGCTGCAGCAGTAGTGTCACGATTCCTGTCACGTGGATCAAGGGATCTGTGGCTTTCCCTCGAGGCTGTCCCTCGAGGTTTTCCCACGAGGCTTTCCCACAGGACTGTGCCACGTGCCACCTTGGTGTGAGTCGATCCTCGGCGTGAAAGACGAGCCGGTGAAGGGAAAAGAGGTTCCTCTGGAATGGACTGAGACATCTGGGGGACTCTTGGAATGGTGGCACGACCCTGCAGTTCCTCTCGCCGTTCCTGTTGAGAGGGCCTCCTCTTGAGATGCGACGGGAAGGCCGGGAACTCTTTCCCGACGAAGCAGGGAAAGGATCCCTCATCTCGAGCTACGAGGCGGAAACGGGGCTCCTCTGGATGTGGGCGGGACCCACGTGATTCCTCTCGAGTGGAGACGGCTAGGTCGGGGAACTTCTTGATTTGCACCAAGGGTGTGAAGGACCCTTTCGAAGTTCCAGAGGTGAGGTGTGATCAGCCTCGAGACGCCTCAGCGGAAATGGGCCTCATCTCGCCTGGAGGGGAGAACCTCCTGGATTTTCTCGAGTTGCGGCAGGTCTTCTCGAGTTACGACGGGGACCTCAGGGACCCGCTCTGGTGGCCTCAGGAAAGGCCAGTCCCAATGCAAGTTGCTAGGGGACCTCTCGGGATTCCTCTCCCGTCCATGCCGGGGCCTCAGTCCTTGTGTGGAGTCGGGGCCGGAACCTGAGGATTCCTCTCCAGTGTTGCCATGGATCTTGGGGTGCTTGTGAGTCTCCCCAGGGGAGTCAGGTCTCGTCTCGAGTGGGGGCATGCACGTGCGCTTTCCTCCCGAGCTGCAGCAGTAGTGTCACGCTTCCTGTCACGTGGATCAAGGGATATGTGGCTTTCCCTCGAGGCTGTCCCTCGAGGCTTTCCCACGAGGCTTTCCCACAGGGCTGTGGCACGTGCCACCTTGGTGTGAGTCGATCCTCGGCGTGAAAGACGAGCCGGTGAAGGGAAAAGAGGTTCCTCTGGAATGGACTGAGACATCTGGGGGACTCTTGGAATGGTGGCACGACCCTGGAGTTCCTCTCGCCGTTCCTGTTGAGAGGGCCTCCTCTTGAGATGCGACGGGAACGCCGGGAACTCTTTCCCGACGAAGCAGGGAAAGGATCCCTCATCTCGAGCTACGAGGCGGAAACGGGGCTCCTCTGGATGTGGGCGGGACCCTCGTGATTCCTCTCGAGTGGAGACGGGTATGTCGGGGAACTTCTTGATTTGCACCAAGGGTGTGAAGGACCCTTTCGAAGTTCCAGAGGTGAGGTGTGATCAGCCTCGAGACGCCTCAGCGGAAATGGGCCTCATCTCGCCTGGAGGGGAGAGCCTCCTGGATTTTCTCGAGTTGCGGCAGGTCTTCTCGAGTTACGACGGGGACCTCAGGGACCCGCTCTGGTGGCCTCAGGAAAGGCCAGTCCCAATGCGAGTTGCTAGGGGACCTCTCGGGATTCCTCTCCCGTCCATTCCAGGGCCTCAGTCCTTGTGTGGAGTCGGGGCCGGAACCTGAGGATTCCTCTCCAGTGTTGCCATGGATCTTGGGGTGCTTCTGAGTCTCCCCAGGGGAGTCAGGCCTCGTCTCGAGTGGGGGCATGCACGTGCGCTTTCCTCCCGAGCTGCAGCAGTAGTGTCACGCTTCCTGTCACGTGGATCAAGGGATCTGTGGCTTTCCCTCGAGGCTGTCCCTCGAGGCTTTCCCACGAGGCTTTCCCACAGGGCTGTGCCAGGTGCCACCTTGGTGTGAGTCGATCCTCGGCGTGAAAGACGAGCCGGTGAAGGGAAAAGAGGTTCCTCTGGAATGGACTGAGACATCTGGGGGACTCTTGGAATGGTGGCACGACCCTGGAGTTCCTCTCGCCGTTCCTATTGAGAGGGCCTCCTCTTGAGATGCGACGGGAACGCCGGGAACTCTTTCCCGACGAAGCAGGGAAAGGATCCCTCATCTAGAGCTACGAGGCGGAAACGGGGCTCCTCTGGATGTGGGCGGGACCCTCGTGATAACTCTCGAGTGGAGACGGCTAGGTCGGGGAACTTCTTGATTTGCACCAAGGGTGTGAAGGACCCTTTCGAAGTTCCAGAGGTGAGGTGTGATCAGCCTCGAGACGCCTCAGCGGAAATGGGCCTCATCTCGCCTGGAGGGGAGAACCTCCTGGATTTTCTCGAGTTGCGGCAGGTCTTCTCGAGTTATGATGGGGACCTCAGGGACCCACTCTGGTGGCCTCAGGAAAGGCCAGTCCCCATGAGAGTTGCTAGGGGACCTCTCGGGATTCCTCTACCGTCCATGCCGGGGCCTCAGTCCTTGTGTGGAGTCGGGGCCGGAACCTGAGGATTCCTCTCCAGTGTTGCCATGGATCTTGGGGTGCTTCTGAGTCTCCCCAGGGGAGTCAGGCCTCGTCTCGAGTGGGGGCATGCACGTGCGCTTTCCTCCCGAGCTGCAGCAGTAGTGTCACGCTTCCTCTCACGTGGATCAAGGGATCTGTGGCTTTCCCTCGAGGCTGTCCCTCGAGGCTTTCCCACGAGGCTTTCCCACAGGGCTGTGCCACGTGCCACCTTGGTGTGAGTCGATCCTCGGCGTGAAAGACGAGCCGGTGAAGGGAAAAGAGGTTCCTCTGGAATGGACTGAGACATCTGGGGGACTCTTGGAATGGTGGCACGACCCTGGAGTTCCTCTCGCCGTTCCTGTTGAGAGGGCCTCCTCTTGAGATGCGACGGGAACGCCGGGAACTCTTTCCCGACGAAGCAGGGAAAGGATCCCTCATCTCGAGCTACGAGGCGGAAACGGGGCTCCTCTGGATGTGGGCGGGACCCTCGTGATTCCTCTCGAGTGGAGACGGGTATGTCTGGGAACTTCTTGATTTGCACCAAGGCTGTGAAGGAGCCTTTCGAAGTTCCAGAGGGGAGGTGTGATCAGCCTCGAGACGCCTCAGCGGAAATGGGCCTCATCTCGCCTGGAGGGGAGGACCTCCTGGATTTTCTCGAGTTGCGGCAGGTCTTCTCGAGTTACGACGGGGACCTCAGGGACCCGCTCTGGTGGCCTCAGGAAAGGCCAGTCCCCATGCGAGTTGCTAGGGGACCTCTCGGGATTCCTCTCCCGTCCATGCCGGGGCCTCAGTCCTTTTGTGGAGTCGGGGCCGGAACCTGAGGATTCCTCTCCAGTGTTGTCATGGATCTTGGGGTGCTTCTGAGTCTCCCCAGGGGATTCAGGCCTCGTCTCGAGTGGGGGCATGCACGTGCGCTTTCCTCCCGAGCTGCAGCAGTAGTGTCACGCTTCCTGTCACGTGGATCAAGGGATCTGTGGCTTTCCCTCGAGGCTGTCCCTCGAGGCTTTCCCACGAGGCTTTCCCACAGGGCTGTGCCACGTGCCACCTTGGTGTGAGTCGATCCTCGGCGTGAAAGACGAGCCGGTGAAGGGAAAAGAGGTTCCTCTGGAATGGACTGAGACATCTGGGGGACTCTTGGAATGGTGGCACGACCCTGGAGTTCCTCTCGCCGTTCCTGTTGAGAGGGCCTCCTCTTGAGATGCGACGGGAACGCCGGGAACTCTTTCCCGACGAAGCAGGGAAAGGATCCCTCATCTCGATCTACGAGGCGGAAACGGGGCTCCTCTGGATGTGGGCGGGACCCTCCTGATTCCTCTCGAGTGGAGACGGGTATGTCGGGGAACTTCTTGATTTGCAGAAAGGGTGTGAAGGACCCTTTCGAAGTTCCAGAGGTGAGGTGTGATCAGCCTCGAGACGCCTCAGCGGAAATGGGCCTCATCTCGCCTGGAGGGGAGAACCTCCTGGATTTTCTCGAGTTGCGGCAGGTCTTCTCGAGTCACGACGGGGACCACAGGGACCCGCTCTGGTGGCCTCAGGAAAGGCCAGTCCCCATGCGAGTTGCTAGGGGACCTCTCGGGATTCCTCTCCCGTCCATGCCGGGGCCTCAGTCCTTGTGTGGAGTCGGGGCCGGAACCTGAGGATTCCTCTCCAGTGTTGCCATGGATCTTGGGGTGCTTCTGAGTTTCCCCAGGGGAGTCAGGCCTCGTCTCGAGTGGGGGCATGCACGTGCGCTTTCCTCCTGAGCTGCAGCAGTAGTGTCACGATTCCTGTCACGTGGATCAAGGGATCTGTGGCTTTCCCTCGAGGCTGTCCCTCGAGGTTTTCCCACGAGGCTTTCCCACAGGACTGTGCCACGTGCCACCTTGGTGTGAGTCGATCCTCGGCGTGAAAGACGAGCCGGTGAAGGGAAAAGAGGTTCCTCTGGAATGGACTGAGACATCTGGGGGACTCTTGGAATGGTGGCACGACCCTGCAGTTCCTCTCGCCGTTCCTGTTGAGAGGGCCTCCTCTTGAGATGCGACGGGAAGGCCGGGAACTCTTTCCCGACGAAGCAGGGAAAGGATCCCTCATCTCGAGCTACGAGGCGGAAACGGGGCTCCTCTGGATGTGGGCGGGACCCACGTGATTCCTCTCGAGTGGAGACGGCTAGGTCGGGGAACTTCTTGATTTGCACCAAGGGTGTGAAGGACCCTTTCGAAGTTCCAGAGGTGAGGTGTGATCAGCCTCGAGACGCCTCAGCGGAAATGGGCCTCATCTCGCCTGGAGGGGAGAACCTCCTGGATTTTCTCGAGTTGCGGCAGGTCTTCTCGAGTTACGACGGGGACCTCAGGGACCCGCTCTGGTGGCCTCAGGAAAGGCCAGTCCCAATGCAAGTTGCTAGGGGACCTCTCGGGATTCCTCTCCCGTCCATGCCGGGGCCTCAGTCCTTGTGTGGAGTCGGGGCCGGAACCTGAGGATTCCTCTCCAGTGTTGCCATGGATCTTGGGGTGCTTGTGAGTCTCCCCAGGGGAGTCAGGTCTCGTCTCGAGTGGGGGCATGCACGTGCGCTTTCCTCCCGAGCTGCAGCAGTAGTGTCACGCTTCCTGTCACGTGGATCAAGGGATATGTGGCTTTCCCTCGAGGCTGTCCCTCGAGGCTTTCCCACGAGGCTTTCCCACAGGGCTGTGGCACGTGCCACCTTGGTGTGAGTCGATCCTCGGCGTGAAAGACGAGCCGGTGAAGGGAAAAGAGGTTCCTCTGGAATGGACTGAGACATCTGGGGGACTCTTGGAATGGTGGCACGACCCTGGAGTTCCTCTCGCCGTTCCTGTTGAGAAGGCCTCCTCTTGAGATGCGACGGGAACGCCGGGAACTCTTTCCCGACGAAGCAGGGAAAGGATCCCTCATCTCGAGCTACGAGGCGGAAACGGGGCTCCTCTGGTTGTGGGCGGGACCCTCGTGATTCCTCTCGAGTGGAGACGGGTATGTCGGGGAACTTCTTGATTTGCACCAAGGGTGTGAAGGACCCTTTCGAAGTTCCAGAGGTGAGGTGTGATCAGCCTCGAGACGCCTCAGCGGAAATGGGCCTCATCTCGCCTGGAGGGGAGAACCTCCTGGATTTTCTCCAGTTGCGGCAGGTCTTCTCGAGTTACGACGGGGACCTCAGGGACCCGCTCTGGTGGCCTCAGGAAAGGCCAGTCCCAATGCGAGTTGCTAGGGGACCTCTCGGGATTCCTCTCCCGTCCATTCCAGGGCCTCAGTCCTTGTGTGGAGTCGGGGCCGGAACCTGAGGATTCCTCTCCAGTGTTGCCATGGATCTTGGGGTGCTTCTGAGTCTCCCCAGGGGAGTCAGGCCTCGTCTCGAGTGGGGGCATGCACGTGCGCTTTCCTCCCGAGCTGCAGCAGTAGTGTCACGCTTCCTGTCACGTGGATCAAGGGATCTGTGGCTTTCCCTCGAGGCTGTCCCTCGAGGCTTTCCCACGAGGCTTTCCCACAGGGCTGTGCCACGTGCCACCTTGGTGTGAGTCGATCCTCGGCGTGAAAGACGAGCCGGTGAAGGGAAAAGAGGTTCCTCTGGAATGGACTGAGACATCTGGGGGACTCTTGGAATGGTGGCACGACCCTGGAGTTCCTCTCGCCGTTCCTGTTGAGAGGGCCTCCTCTTGAGATGCGACGGGAACGCCGGGAACTCTTTCCCGACGAAGCAGGGAAAGGATCCCTCATCTAGAGCTACGAGGCGGAAACGGGGCTCCTCTGGATGTGGGCGGGACCCTCGTGATAACTCTCGAGTGGAGACGGCTAGGTCGGGGAACTTCTTGATTTGCACCAAGGGTGTGAAGGACCCTTTCGAAGTTCCAGAGGTGAGGTGTGATCAGCCTCGAGACGCCTCAGCGGAAATGGGCCTCATCTCGCCTGGAGGGGAGAACCTCCTGGATTTTCTCGAGTTGCGGCAGGTCTTCTCGAGTTATAATGGGGACCTCAGGGACCCACTCTGGTGGCCTCAGGAAAGGCCAGTCCCCATGAGAGTTGCTAGGGGACCTCTCGGGATTCCTCTCCCGTCCATGCCGGGGCCTCAGTCCTTGTGTGGAGTCGGGGCCGGAACCTGAGGATTCCTCTCCAGTGTTGCCATGGATCTTGGGGTGCTTCTGAGTCTCCCCAGGGGAGTCAGGCCTCGTCTCGAGTGGGGGCATGCACGTGCGCTTTCCTCCCGAGCTGCAGCAGTAGTGTCACGCTTCCTGTCACGTGGATCAAGGGATCTGTGGCTTTCCCTCGAGGCTGTCCCTCGAGGCTTTCCCACGAGGCTTTCCCACAGGGCTGTGCCACGTGCCACCTTGGTGTGAGTCGATCCTCGGCGTGAAAGACGAGCCGGTGAAGGGAAAAGAGGTTCCTCTGGAATGGACTGAGACATCTGGGGGACTCTTGGAATGGTGGCACGACCCTGGAGTTCCTCTCGCCGTTCCTGTTGAGAGGGCCTCCTCTTGAGATGCGACGGGAACGCCGGGAACTCTTTCCCGACGAAGCAGGGAAAGGATCCCTCATCTCGAGCTACGAGGCGGAAACGGGGCTCCTCTGGATGTGGGCGGGACCCTCGTGATTCCTCTCGAGTGGAGACGGGTATGTCTGGGAACTTCTTGATTTGCACCAAGGCTGTGAAGGAGCCTTTCGAAGTTCCAGAGGGGAGGTGTGATCAGCCTCGAGACGCCTCAGCGGAAATGGGCCTCATCTCGCCTGGAGGGGAGGACCTCCTGGATTTTCTCGAGTTGCGGCAGGTCTTCTCGAGTTACGACGGGGACCTCAGGGACCCGCTCTGGTGGCCTCAGGAAAGGCCAGTCCCCATGCGAGTTGCTAGGGGACCTCTCGGGATTCCTCTCCCGTCCATGCCGGGGCCTCAGTCCTTTTGTGGAGTCGGGGCCGGAACCTGAGGATTCCTCTCCAGTGTTGTCATGGATCTTGGGGTGCTTCTGAGTCTCCCCAGGGGATTCAGGCCTCGTCTCGAGTGGGGGCATGCACGTGCGCTTTCCTCCCGAGCTGCAGCAGTAGTGTCACGCTTCCTGTCACGTGGATCAAGGGATCTGTGGCTTTCCCTCGAGGCTGTCCCTCGAGGCTTTCCCACGAGGCTTTCCCACAGGGCTGTGCCACGTGCCACCTTGGTGTGAGTCGATCCTCGGCGTGAAAGACGAGCCGGTGAAGGGAAAAGAGGTTCCTCTGGAATGGACTGAGACATCTGGGGGACTCTTGGAATGGTGGCACGACCCTGGAGTTCCTCTCGCCGTTCCTGTTGAGAGGGCCTCCTCTTGAGATGCGACGGGAACGCCGGGAACTCTTTCCCGACGAAGCAGGGAAAGGATCCCTCATCTCGATCTACGAGGCGGAAACGGGGCTCCTCTGGATGTGGGCGGGACCCTCCTGATTCCTCTCGAGTGGAGACGGGTATGTCGGGGAACTTCTTGATTTGCAGAAAGGGTGTGAAGGACCCTTTCGAAGTTCCAGAGGTGAGGTGTGATCAGCCTCGAGACGCCTCAGCGGAAATGGGCCTCATCTCGCCTGGAGGGGAGAACCTCCTGGATTTTCTCGAGTTGCGGCAGGTCTTCTCGAGTCACGACGGGGACCACAGGGACCCGCTCTGGTGGCCTCAGGAAAAGCCAGTCCCCATGCGAGTTGCTAGGGGACCTCTCGGGATTCCTCTCCCGTCCATGCCGGGGCCTCAGTCCTTGTGTGGAGTCGGGGCCGGAACCTGAGGATTCCTCTCCAGTGTTGCCATGGATCTTGGGGTGCTTCTGAGTTTCCCCAGGGGAGTCAGGCCTCGTCTCGAGTGGGGGCATGCACGTGCGCTTTCCTCCCGAGCTGCAGCAGTAGTGTCACGATTCCTGTCACGTGGATCAAGGGATCTGTGGCTTTCCCTCGAGGCTGTCCCTCGAGGTTTTCCCACGAGGCTTTCCCACAGGACTGTGCCACGTGCCACCTTGGTGTGAGTCGATCCTCGGCGTGAAAGACGAGCCGGTGAAGGGAAAAGAGGTTCCTCTGGAATGGACTGAGACATCTGGGGGACTCTTGGAATGGTGGCACGACCCTGCAGTTCCTCTCGCCGTTCCTGTTGAGAGGGCCTCCTCTTGAGATGCGACGGGAAGGCCGGGAACTCTTTCCCGACGAAGCAGGGAAAGGATCCCTCATCTCGAGCTACGAGGCGGAAACGGGGCTCCTCTGGATGTGGGCGGGACCCTCGTGATTCCTCTCGAGTGGAGACGGGTATGTCTGGGAACTTCTTGATTTGCACCAAGGCTGTGAAGGAGCCTTTCGAAGTTCCAGAGGGGAGGTGTGATCAGCCTCGAGACGCCTCAGCGGAAATGGGCCTCATCTCGCCTGGAGGGGAGGACCTCCTGGATTTTCTCGAGTTGCGGCAGGTCTTCTCGAGTTACGACGGGGACCTCAGGGACCCGCTCTGGTGGCCTCAGGAAAGGCCAGTCCCCATGCGAGTTGCTAGGGGACCTCTCGGGATTCCTCTCCCGTCCATGCCGGGGCCTCAGTCCTTGTGTGGAGTCGGGGCCGGAACCTGAGGATTCCTCTCCAGTGTTGCCATGGATCTTGGGGTGCTTCTGAGTCTCCCCAGGGGAGTCAGGCCTCGTCTCGAGTGGGGGCATGCACGTGCGCTTTCCTCCCGAGCTGCAGCAGTAGTGTCACGCTTCCTGTCACGTGGATCAAGGGATCTGTGGCTTTCCCTCGAGGCTGTCCCTCGAGGCTTTCCCACGAGGCTTTCCCACAGGGCTGTGCCACGTGCCACCTTGGTGTGAGTCGATCCTCGGCGTGAAAGACGAGCCGGTGAAGGGAAAAGAGGTTCCTCTGGAATGGACTGAGATATCTGGGGGACTCTTGGAATGGTGGCACGACCCTGGAGTTCCTCTCGCCGTTCCTGTTGAGAGGGCCTCCTCTTGAGATGCGACGGGAACGCCGGGAACTCTTTCCCGACGAAGCAGGGAAAGGATCCCTCATCTCGAGCTACGAGGCGGAAACGGGGCTCCTCTGGATGTGGGCGGGACCCTCGTGATTCCTCTCGAGTGGAGACGGGTATGTCTGGGAACTTCTTGATTTGCACCAAGGCTGTGAAGGAGCCTTTCGAAGTTCCAGAGGGGAGGTGTGATCAGCCTCGAGACGCCTCAGCGGAAATGGGCCTCATCTCGCCTGGAGGGGAGGACCTCCTGGATTTTCTCGAGTTGCGGCAGGTCTTCTCGAGTTACGACGGGGACCTCAGGGACCCGCTCTGGTGGCCTCAGGAAAGGCCAGTCCCCATGCGAGTTGCTAGGGGACCTCTCGGGATTCCTCTCCCGTCCATGCCGGGGCCTCAGTCCTTTTGTGGAGTCGGGGCCGGAACCTGAGGATTCCTCTCCAGTGTTGTCATGGATCTTGGGGTGCTTCTGAGTCTCCCCAGGGGATTCAGGCCTCGTCTCGAGTGGGGGCATGCACGTGCGCTTTCCTCCCGAGCTGCAGCAGTAGTGTCACGCTTCCTGTCACGTGGATCAAGGGATCTGTGGCTTTCCCTCGAGGCTGTCCCTCGAGGCTTTCCCACGAGGCTTTCCCACAGGGCTGTGCCACGTGCCACCTTGGTGTGAGTCGATCCTCGGCGTGAAAGACGAGCCGGTGAAGGGAAAAGAGGTTCCTCTGGAATGGACTGAGACATCTGGGGGACTCTTGGAATGGTGGCACGACCCTGGAGTTCCTCTCGCCGTTCCTGTTGAGAGGGCCTCCTCTTGAGATGCGACGGGAACGCCGGGAACTCTTTCCCGACGAAGCAGGGAAAGGATCCCTCATCTCGATCTACGAGGCGGAAACGGGGCTCCTCTGGATGTGGGCGGGACCCTCCTGATTCCTCTCGAGTGGAGACGGGTATGTCGGGGAACTTCTTGATTTGCAGAAAGGGTGTGAAGGACCCTTTCGAAGTTCCAGAGGTGAGGTGTGATCAGCCTCGAGACGCCTCAGCGGAAATGGGCCTCATCTCGCCTGGAGGGGAGAACCTCCTGGATTTTCTCGAGTTGCGGCAGGTCTTCTCGAGTCACGACGGGGACCACAGGGACCCGCTCTGGTGGCCTCAGGAAAGGCCAGTCCCCATGCGAGTTGCTAGGGGACCTCTCGGGATTCCTCTCCCGTCCATGCCGGGGCCTCAGTCCTTGTGTGGAGTCGGGGCCGGAACCTGAGGATTCCTCTCCAGTGTTGCCATGGATCTTGGGGTGCTTCTGAGTTTCCCCAGGGGAGTCAGGCCTCGTCTCGAGTGGGGGCATGCACGTGCGCTTTCCTCCCGAGCTGCAGCAGTAGTGTCACGATTCCTGTCACGTGGATCAAGGGATCTGTGGCTTTCCCTCGAGGCTGTCCCTCGAGGTTTTCCCACGAGGCTTTCCCACAGGACTGTGCCACGTGCCACCTTGGTGTGAGTCGATCCTCGGCGTGAAAGACGAGCCGGTGAAGGGAAAAGAGGTTCCTCTGGAATGGACTGAGACATCTGGGGGACTCTTGGAATGGTGGCACGACCCTGCAGTTCCTCTCGCCGTTCCTGTTGAGAGGGCCTCCTCTTGAGATGCGACGGGAAGGCCGGGAACTCTTTCCCGACGAAGCAGGGAAAGGATCCCTCATCTCGAGCTACGAGGCGGAAACGGGGCTCCTCTGGATGTGGGCGGGACCCTCGTGATTCCTCTCGAGTGGAGACGGGTATGTCTGGGAACTTCTTGATTTGCACCAAGGCTGTGAAGGAGCCTTTCGAAGTTCCAGAGGGGAGGTGTGATCAGCCTCGAGACGCCTCAGCGGAAATGGGCCTCATCTCGCCTGGAGGGGAGGACCTCCTGGATTTTCTCGAGTTGCGGCAGGTCTTCTCGAGTTACGACGGGGACCTCAGGGACCCGCTCTGGTGGCCTCAGGAAAGGCCAGTCCCCATGCGAGTTGCTAGGGGACCTCTCGGGATTCCTCTCCCGTCCATGCCGGGGCCTCAGTCCTTTTGTGGAGTCGGGGCCGGAACCTGAGGATTCCTCTCCAGTGTTGTCATGGATCTTGGGGTGCTTGTGAGTCTCCCCAGGGGAGTCAGGTCTCGTCTCGAGTGGGGGCATGCACGTGCGCTTTCCTCCCGAGCTGCAGCAGTAGTGTCACGCTTCCTGTCACGTGGATCAAGGGATATGTGGCTTTCCCTCGAGGCTGTCCCTCGAGGCTTTCCCACGAGGCTTTCCCACAGGGCTGTGGCACGTGCCACCTTGGTGTGAGTCGATCCTCGGCGTGAAAGACGAGCCGGTGAAGGGAAAAGAGGTTCCTCTGGAATGGACTGAGACATCTGGGGGACTCTTGGAATGGTGGCACGACCCTGGAGTTCCTCTCGCCGTTCCTGTTGAGAGGGCCTCCTCTTGAGATGCGACGGGAACGCCGGGAACTCTTTCCCGACGAAGCAGGGAAAGGATCCCTCATCTCGAGCTACGAGGCGGAAACGGGGCTCCTCTGGATGTGGGCGGGACCCTCGTGATAACTCTCGAGTGGAGACGGCTAGGTCGGGGAACTTCTTGATTTGCACCAAGGGTGTGAAGGACCCTTTCGAAGTTCCAGAGGTGAGGTGTGATCAGCCTCGAGACGCCTCAGCGGAAATGGGCCTCATCTCGCCTGGAGGGGAGAACCTCCTGGATTTTCTCGAGTTGCGGCAGGTCTTCTCGAGTTATGATGGGGACCTCAGGGACCCACTCTGGTGGCCTCAGGAAAGGCCAGTCCCCATGAGAGTTGCTAGGGGACCTCTCGGGATTCCTCTACCGTCCATGCCGGGGCCTCAGTCCTTGTGTGGAGTCGGGGCCGGAACCTGAGGATTCCTCTCCAGTGTTGCCATGGATCTTGGGGTGCTTCTGAGTCTCCCCAGGGGAGTCAGGCCTCGTCTCGAGTGGGGGCATGCACGTGCGCTTTCCTCCCGAGCTGCAGCAGTAGTGTCACGCTTCCTGTCACGTGGATCAAGGGATCTGTGGCTTTCCCTCGAGGCTGTCCCTCGAGGCTTTCCCACGAGGCTTTCCCACAGGGCTGTGCCACGTGCCACCTTGGTGTGAGTCGATCCTCGGCGTGAAAGACGAGCCGGTGAAGGGAAAAGAGGTTCCTCTGGAATGGACTGAGACATCTGGGGGACTCTTGGAATGGTGGCACGACCCTGGAGTTCCTCTCGCCGTTCCTGTTGAGAGGGCCTCCTCTTGAGATGCGACGGGAACGCCGGGAACTCTTTCCCGACGAAGCAGGGAAAGGATCCCTCATCTCGAGCTACGAGGCGGAAACGGGGCTCCTCTGGATGTGGGCGGGACCCTCGTGATTCCTCTCGAGTGGAGACGGGTATGTCTGGGAACTTCTTGATTTGCACCAAGGCTGTGAAGGAGCCTTTCGAAGTTCCAGAGGGGAGGTGTGATCAGCCTCGAGACGCCTCAGCGGAAATGGGCCTCATCTCGCCTGGAGGGGAGGACCTCCTGGATTTTCTCGAGTTGCGGCAGGTCTTCTCGAGTTACGACGGGGACCTCAGGGACCCGCTCTGGTGGCCTCAGGAAAGGCCAGTCCCCATGCGAGTTGCTAGGGGACCTCTCGGGATTCCTCTCCCGTCCATGCCGGGGCCTCAGTCCTTTTGTGGAGTCGGGGCCGGAACCTGAGGATTCCTCTCCAGTGTTGTCATGGATCTTGGGGTGCTTCTGAGTCTCCCCAGGGGATTCAGGCCTCGTCTCGAGTGGGGGCATGCACGTGCGCTTTCCTCCCGAGCTGCAGCAGTAGTGTCACGCTTCCTGTCACGTGGATCAAGGGATCTGTGGCTTTCCCTCGAGGCTGTCCCTCGAGGCTTTCCCACGAGGCTTTCCCACAGGGCTGTGCCACGTGCCACCTTGGTGTGAGTCGATCCTCGGCGTGAAAGACGAGCCGGTGAAGGGAAAAGAGGTTCCTCTGGAATGGACTGAGACATCTGGGGGACTCTTGGAATGGTGGCACGACCCTGGAGTTCCTCTCGCCGTTCCTGTTGAGAGGGCCTCCTCTTGAGATGCGACGGGAACGCCGGGAACTCTTTCCCGACGAAGCAGGGAAAGGATCCCTCATCTCGATCTACGAGGCGGAAACGGGGCTCCTCTGGATGTGGGCGGGACCCTCCTGATTCCTCTCGAGTGGAGACGGGTATGTCGGGGAACTTCTTGATTTGCAGAAAGGGTGTGAAGGACCCTTTCGAAGTTCCAGAGGTGAGGTGTGATCAGCCTCGAGACGCCTCAGCGGAAATGGGCCTCATCTCGCCTGGAGGGGAGAACCTCCTGGATTTTCTCGAGTTGCGGCAGGTCTTCTCGAGTCACGACGGGGACCACAGGGACCCGCTCTGGTGGCCTCAGGAAAGGCCAGTCCCCATGCGAGTTGCTAGGGGACCTCTCGGGATTCCTCTCCCGTCCATGCCGGGGCCTCAGTCCTTGTGTGGAGTCGGGGCCGGAACCTGAGGATTCCTCTCCAGTGTTGCCATGGATCTTGGGGTGCTTCTGAGTTTCCCCAGGGGAGTCAGGCCTCGTCTCGAGTGGGGGCATGCACGTGCGCTTTCCTCCCGAGCTGCAGCAGTAGTGTCACGATTCCTGTCACGTGGATCAAGGGATCTGTGGCTTTCCCTCGAGGCTGTCCCTCGAGGTTTTCCCACGAGGCTTTCCCACAGGACTGTGCCACGTGCCACCTTGGTGTGAGTCGATCCTCGGCGTGAAAGACGAGCCGGTGAAGGGAAAAGAGGTTCCTCTGGAATGGACTGAGACATCTGGGGGACTCTTGGAATGGTGGCACGACCCTGCAGTTCCTCTCGCCGTTCCTGTTGAGAGGGCCTCCTCTTGAGATGCGACGGGAAGGCCGGGAACTCTTTCCCGACGAAGCAGGGAAAGGATCCCTCATCTCGAGCTACGAGGCGGAAACGGGGCTCCTCTGGATGTGGGCGGGACCCTCGTGATTCCTCTCGAGTGGAGACGGGTATGTCTGGGAACTTCTTGATTTGCACCAAGGCTGTGAAGGAGCCTTTCGAAGTTCCAGGGGGGAGGTGTGATCAGCCTCGAGACGCCTCAGCGGAAATGGGCCTCATCTCGCCTGGAGGGGAGAACCTCCTGGATATTCTCGAGTTGCGGCAGGTCTTCTCGAGTTACGACGGGGACCTCAGGGACCCGCTCTGGTGGCCTCAGGAAAGGCCAGTCCCCATGCGAGTTGCTAGGGGACCTCTCGGGATTCCTCTCCCGTCCATGCCGGGGCCTCAGTCCTTGTGTGGAGTCGGGGCCGGAACCTGAGGATTCCTCTCCAGTGTTGCCATGGATCTTGGGGTGCTTCTGAGTCTCCCCAGGGGAGTCAGGCCTCGTCTCGAGTGGGGGCATGCACGTGCGCTTTCCTCCCGAGCTGCAGCAGTAGTGTCACGCTTCCTGTCACGTGGATCAAGGGATCTGTGGCTTTCCCTCGAGGCTGTCCCTCGAGGCTTTCCCACGAGGCTTTCCCACAGGGCTGTGCCACGTGCCACCTTGTTGTGTGTTGATCCTCGGCGTGAACGACGAGCCGGTGAAGGGAAAAGAGGTTCCTCTGGAATGGACTGAGACATCTGGGGGACTCTTGGAATGGTGGCACGACCCTGGAGTTCCTCTCGCCGTTCCTGTTGAGAGGGCCTCCTCTTGAGATGCGACGGGAACGCCGGGAACTCTTTCCCGACGAAGCAGGGAAAGGATCCCTCATCTAGAGCTACGAGGCGGAAACGGGGCTCCTCTGGATGTGGGCGGGACCCTCGTGATAACTCTCGAGTGGAGACGGCTAGGTCGGGGAACTTCTTGATTTGCACCAAGGGTGTGAAGGACCCTTTCGAAGTTCCAGAGGTGAGGTGTGATCAGCCTCGAGACGCCTCAGCGGAAATGGGCCTCATCTCGCCTGGAGGGGAGAACCTCCTGGATTTTCTCGAGTTGCAGCAGGTCTTCTCGAGTTATGACGGGGACCTCAGGGACCCACTCTGGTGGCCTCAGGAAAGGCCAGTCCCCATGAGAGTTGCTAGGGGACCTCTCGGGATTCCTCTCCCGTCCATGCCGGGGCCTCAGTCCTTGTGTGGAGTCGGGGCCGGAACCTGAGGATTCCTCTCCAGTGTTGCCATGGATCTTGGGGTGCTTCTGTGTTTCCCCAGGGGAGTCAGGCCTCGTCTCGAGTGGGGGCATGCACGTGCGCTTTCCTCCCGAGCTGCAGCAGTAGTGTCACGATTCCTGTCACGTGGATCAAGGGATCTGTGGCTTTCCCTCGAGGCTGTCCCTCGAGGTTTTCCCACGAGGCTTTCCCACAGGACTGTGCCACGTGCCACCTTGGTGTGAGTCGATCCTCGGCGTGAAAGACGAGCCGGTGAAGGGAAAAGAGGTTCCTCTGGAATGGACTGAGACATCTGGGGGACTCTTGGAATGGTGGCACGACCCTGCAGTTCCTCTCGCCGTTCCTGTTGAGAGGGCCTCCTCTTGAGATGCGACGGGAAGGCCGGGAACTCTTTCCCGACGAAGCAGGGAAAGGATCCCTCATCTCGAGCTACGAGGCGGAAACGGGGCTCCTCTGGATGTGGGCGGGACCCTCGTGATTCCTCTCGAGTGGAGACGGGTATGTCTGGGAACTTCTTGATTTGCACCAAGGGTGTGAAGGAGCCCTTCGAAGTTCCAGGGGGGAGGTGTGATCAGCCTCGAGACGCCTCAGCGGAAATGGGCCTCATCTCGCCTGGAGGGGAGAACCTACTGGATATTCTCGAGTTGCGGCAGGTCTTCTCGAGTTACGACGGGGACCTCAGGGACCCGCTCTGGTGGCCTCAGGAAAGGCCAGTCCCCATGCGAGTTGCTAGGGGACCTCTCGGGATTCCTCTCCCGTCCATGCCGGGGCCTCAGTCCTTGTGTGGAGTCGGGGCCGGAACCTGAGGATTCCTCTCCAGTGTTGTCATGGATCTTGGGGTGCTTCTGAGTCTCCCCAGGGGAGTCAGGCCTCGTCTCGAGTGGGGGCATGCACGTGCGCTTTCCTCCCGAGCTGCAGCAGTAGTGTCACGCTTCCTGTCACGTGGATCAAGGGATCTGTGGCTTTCCCTCGAGGCTGTCCCTCGAGGCTTTCCCACGAGGCTTTCCCACAGGGCTGTGCCACGTGCCATCTTGGTGTGAGTCGATCCTCGGCGTGAAAGACGAGCCGGTGAAGGGAAAAGAGGTTCCTCTGGAATGGACTGAGACATCTGGGGGACTCTTGGAATGGTGGCACGACCCTGGAGTTCCTCTCGCCGTTCCTGTTGAGAGGGCCTCCTCTTGAGATGCGACGGGAACGCCGGGAACTGTTTCCCGACGAAGCAGGGAAAGGATCCCTCATCTCGAGCTACGAGGCGGAAACGGGGCTCCTCTGGATGTGGGCGGGACCCTCGTGATTCCTCTCGAGTGGAGACGGGTATGTCTGGGAACTACTTGATTTGCACCAAGGCTGTGAAGGAGCCTTTCGAAGTTCCAGAGGGGAGGTGTGATCAGCCTCGAGACGCCTCAGCGGAAATGGGCCTCATCTCGCCTGGAGGGGAGAACCTCCTGGATATTCTCGAGTTGCGGCAGGTCTTCTCGAGTTACGACAGGGACCTCAGGGACCCGCTCTGGTGGCCTCAGGAAAGGCCAGTCCCCATGCGAGTTGCTAGGGGACCTCTCGGGATTCCTCTCCCGTCCATGCCGGGGCCTCAGTCCTTGTGTGGAGTCGGGGCCGGAACCTGAGGATTCCTCTCCAGTGTTGCCATGGATCTTGGGGTGCTTCTGAGTCTCCCCAGGGGAGTCAGGCCTCGTCTCGAGTGGGGGCATGCACGTGCGCTTTCCTCCCGAGCTGCAGCAGTAGTGTCACGCTTCCTGTCACGTGGATCAAGGGATCTGTGGCTTTCCCTCGAGGCTGTCCCTCGAGGCTTTCCCACGAGGCTTTCCCACAGGGCTGTGGCACGTGCCACCTTGGTGTGAGTCGATCCTCGGCGTGAACGACGAGCCGGTGAAGGGAAAAGAGGTTCCTCTGGAATGGACTGAGATATCTGGGGGACTCTTGGAATGGTGGCACGACCCTGGAGTTCCTCTCGCCGTTCCTGTTGAGAGGGCCTCCTCTTGAGATGCGACGGGAACGCCGGGAACTCTTTCCCGACGAAGCAGGGAAAGGATCCCTCATCTCGAGCTACGAGGCGGAAACGGGGCTCCTCTGGATGTGGGCGGGACCCTCGTGATAACTCTCGAGTGGAGACGGCTAGGTCGGGGAACTTCTTGATTTGCACCAAGGGTGTGAAGGACCCATTCGAAGTTCCAGAGGTGAGGTGTGATCAGCCTCGAGACGCCTCAGCGGAAATGGGCCTCATCTCGCCTGGAGGGGAGAACCTCCTGGATTTTCTCGAGTTGCGGCAGGTCTTCTCGAGTCACGACGGGGACCACAGGGACCCGCTCTGGTGGCCTCAGGAAAGGCCAGTCCCCATGCGAGTTGCTAGGGGACCTCTCGGGATTCCTCTCCCGTCCATGCCGGGGCCTCAGTCCTTGTGTGGAGTCGGGGCCGGAACCTGAGGATTCCTCTCCAGTGTTGCCATGGATCTTGGGGTGCTTCTGAGTTTCCCCAGGGGAGTCAGGCCTCGTCTCGAGTGGGGGCATGCACGTGCGCTTTCCTCCCGAGCTGCAGCAGTAGTGTCACGATTCCTGTCACGTGGATCAAGGGATCTGTGGCTTTCCCTCGAGGCTGTCCCTCGAGGTTTTCCCACGAGGCTTTCCCACAGGACTGTGCCACGTGCCACCTTGGTGTGAGTCGATCCTCGGCGTGAAAGACGAGCCGGTGAAGGGAAAAGAGTTTCCTCTGGAATGGACTGAGACATCTGGGGGACTCTTGGAATGGTGGCACGACCCTGCAGTTCCTCTCGCCGTTCCTGTTGAGAGGGCCTCCTCTTGAGATGCGACGGGAAGGCCGGGAACTCTTTCCCGACGAAGCAGGGAAAGGATCCCTCATCTCGAGCTACGAGGCGGAAACGGGGCTCCTCTGGATGTGGGCGGGACCCTCGTGATTCCTCTCGAGTGGAGACGGGTATGTCTGGGAACTTCTTGATTTGCACCAAGGGTGTGAAGGAGCCTTTCGAAGTTCCAGGGGGGAGGTGTGATCAGCCTCGAGACGCCTCAGCGGAAATGGGCCTCATTTCGCCTGGAGGGGAGAACCTCCTGGATTTTCTCGAGTTGCGGCAGGTCTTCTCGAGTTACGACGGGGACCTCAGGGACCCGCTCTGGTGGCCTCAGGAAAGGCCAGTCCCCATACGAGTTGCTAGGGGACCTCTCGGGATTCCTCTCCCGTCCATGCCGGGGCCTCAGTCCTTGTGTGGAGTCGGGGCCGGAACCTGAGGATTCCTCTCCAGTGTTGCCATGGATCTTGGGGTGCTTCTGAGTCTCCCCAGGGGAGTCAGGCCTCGTCTCGAGTGGGGGCATGCACGTGCGCTTTCCTCCCGAGCTGCAGCAGTAGTGTCACGCTTCCTGTCACGTGGATCAAGGGATCTGTGGCTTTCCCTCGAGGCTGTCCCTCGAGGCTTTCCCACGAGGCTTTCCCACAGGGTTGTGCCACGTGCCACCTTGGTGTGAGTTGATCCTCGGCGTGAACGACGAGCCGGTGAAGGGAAAAGAGGTTCCTCTGGAATGGACTGAGATATCTGGGGGACTCTTGGAATGGTGGCACGACCCTGGAGTTCCTCTCGCCGTTCCTGTTAAGAGGGCCTCCTCTTGAGATGCGACGGGAACGCCGGGAACTCTTTCCCGACGAAGCAGGGAAAGGATCCCTCATCTAGAGCTACGAGGCGGAAACGGGGCTCCTCTGGATGTGGGCGGGACCCTCGTGATAACTCTCGAGTGGAGACGGCTAGGTCGGGGAACTTCTTGATTTGCACCAAGGGTGTGAAGGACCCTTTCGAAGTTCCAGAGGTGAGTTGTGATCAGCCTCGAGACGCCTCAGCGGAAATGGGCCTCATCTCGCCTGGAGGGGAGAACCTCCTGGATTTTGTCGAGTTGCAGCAGGTCTTCTCGAGTTATGACGGGGACCTCAGGGACCCACTCTGGTGGCCTCAGGAAAGGCCAGTCCCCATGAGAGTTGCTAGGGGACCTCTCGGGATTCCTCTACCGTCCATGCCGTTGCCTCAGTCCTTGTGTGGAGTCGGGGCCGGAACCTGAGGATTCCTCTCCAGTGTTGCCATGGATCTTGGGGTGCTTCTGAGTCTCCCCAGGGGAGTCAGGCCTCGTCTCGAGTGGGGGCATGCACGTGCGCTTTCCTCCCGAGCTACAGCAGTAGTGTCACGCTTCCTGTCACGTGGATCAAGGGATCTGTGGCTTTCCCTCGAGGCTGTCCCTCGAGGCTTTCCCACGAGGATTTCCCACAGGGCTGTGCCACGTGCCATCTTGGTGTGAGTCGATCCTCGGCGTGAAAGACGAGCCGGTGAAGGGAAAAGAGGTTCCTCTGGAATGGACTGAGACATCTGGGGGACTCTTGGAATGGTGGCACGACCCTGGAGTTCCTCTCGCCGTTCCTGTTGAGAGGGCCTCCTCTTGAGATGCGACGGGAACGCCGGGAACTGTTTCCCAACGAAGCAGGGAAAGGATCCCTCATCTCGAGCTACGAGGCGAAAACGGGGCTCCTCTGGATGTGGGCGGGACCCTCGTGATTCCTCTCGAGTGGAGACGGGTATGTCTGGGAACTTCTTGATTTGCACCAAGGCTGTGAAGGAGCCTTTCGAAGTTCCAGAGGGGAGGTGTGATCAGCCTCGAGACGCCTCAGCGGAAATGGGCCTCATCTCGCCTGGAGGGGAGAACCTCCTGGATATTCTCGAGTTGCGGCAGGTCTTCTCGAGTTACGACAGGGACCTCAGGGACCCGCTCTGGTGGCCTCAGGAAAGGCCAGTCCCCATGCGAGTTGCTAGGGGACCTCTCGGGATTCCTCTCCCGTCCATGCCGGGGCCTCAGTCCTTGTGTGGAGTCGGGGCCGGAACCTGAGGATTCCTCTCCAGTGTTGCCATGGATCTTGGGGTGCTTCTGAGTCTACCCAGGGGAGTCAGGCCTCGTCTCGAGTGGGGGCATGCACGTGCGCTTTCCTCCCGAGCTGCAGCAGTAGTGTCACGCTTCCTGTCACGTGGATCAAGGGATCTGTGGCTTTCCCTCGAGGCTGTCCCTCGAGGCTTTCCCACGAGGCTTTCCCACAGGGCTGTGGCACGTGCCACCTTGGTGTGAGTCGATCCTCGGCGTGAACGACGAGCCGGTGAAGGGAAAAGAGGTTCCTCTGGAATGGACTGAGATATCTGGGGGACTCTTGGAATGGTGGCACGACCCTGGAGTTCCTCTCGCCGTTCCTGTTGAGAGGGCCTCCTCTTGAGATGCGACGGGAACGCCGGGAACTCTTTCCCGACGAAGCAGGGAAAGGATCCCTCATCTCGAGCTACGAGGCGGAAACGGGGCTCCTCTGGATGTGGGCGGGACCCTCGTGATAACTCTCGAGTGGAGACGGCTAGGTCGGGGAACTTCTTGATTTGCACCAAGGGTGTGAAGGACCCATTCGAAGTTCCAGAGGTGAGGTGTGATCAGCCTCGAGACGCCTCAGCGGAAATGGGCCTCATCTCGCCTGGAGGGGAGAACCTCCTGGATTTTCTCGAGTTGCGGCAGGTCTTCTCGAGTCACGACGGGGACCACAGGGACCCGCTCTGGTGGCCTCAGGAAAGGCCAGTCCCCATGCGAGTTGCTAGGGGACCTCTCGGGATTCCTCTCCCGTCCATGCCGGGGCCTCAGTCCTTGTGTGGAGTCGGGGCCGGAACCTGAGGATTCCTCTCCAGTGTTGCCATGGATCTTGGGGTGCTTCTGAGTTTCCCCAGGGGAGTCAGGCCTCGTCTCGAGTGGGGGCATGCACGTGCGCTTTCCTCCCGAGCTGCAGCAGTAGTGTCACGATTCCTGTCACGTGGATCAAGGGATCTGTGGCTTTCCCTCGAGGCTGTCCCTCGAGGTTTTCCCACGAGGCTTTCCCACAGGACTGTGCCACGTGCCACCTTGGTGTGAGTCGATCCTCGGCGTGAAAGACGAGCCGGTGAAGGGAAAAGAGGTTCCTCTGGAATGGACTGAGACATCTGGGGGACTCTTGGAATGGTGGCACGACCCTGCAGTTCCTCTCGCCGTTCCTGTTGAGAGGGCCTCCTCTTGAGATGCGACGGGAAGGCCGGGAACTCTTTCCCGACGAAGCAGGGAAAGGATCCCTCATCTCGAGCTACGAGGCGGAAACGGGGCTCCTCTGGATGTGGGCGGGACCCTCGTGATTCCTCTCGAGTGGAGACGGGTATGTCTGGGAACTTCTTGATTTGCACCAAGGGTGTGAAGGAGCCTTTCGAAGTTCCAGGGGGGAGGTGTGATCAGCCTCGAGACGCCTCAGCGGAAATGGGCCTCATTTCGCCTGGAGGGGAGAACCTCCTGGATTTTCTCGAGTTGCGGCAGGTCTTCTCGAGTTACGACGGGGACCTCAGGGACCCGCTCTGGTGGCCTCAGGAAAGGCCAGTCCCCATACGAGTTGCTAGGGGACCTCTCGGGATTCCTCTCCCGTCCATGCCGGGGCCTCAGTCCTTGTGTGGAGTCGGGGCCGGAACCTGAGGATTCCTCTCCAGTGTTGCCATGGATCTTGGGGTGCTTCTGAGTTTCCCCAGGGGAGTCAGGCCTCGTCTCGAGTGGGGGCATGCACGTGCGCTTTCCTCCCGAGCTTCAGCAGTAGTGTCACGCTTCCTGTCACGTGGATCAAGGGATCTGTGGCTTTCCCTCGAGGCTGTCCCTCGAGGCTTTCCCACGAGGCTTTCCCACAGGGTTGTGCCACGTGCCACCTTGGTGTGAGTTGATCCTCGGCGTGAACGACGAGCCGGTGAAGGGAAAAGAGGTTCCTCTGGAATGGACTGAGATATCTGGGGGACTCTTGGAATGGTGGCACGACCCTGGAGTTCCTCTCGCCGTTCCTGTTAAGAGGGCCTCCTCTTGAGATGCGACGGGAACGCCGGGAACTCTTTCCCGACGAAGCAGGGAAAGGATCCCTCATCTAGAGCTACGAGGCGGAAACGGGGCTCCTCTGGATGTGAGCGGGACCCTCGTGATAACTCTCGAGTGGAGACGGCTAGGTCGGGGAACTTCTTGATTTGCACCAAGGGTGTGAAGGACCCTTTCCAAGTTCCAGAGGTGAGTTGTGATCAGCCTCGAGACGCCTCAGCGGAAATGGGCCTCATCTCGCCTGGAGGGGAGAACCTCCTGGATTTTCTCGAGTTGCAGCAGGTCTTCTCGAGTTATGACGGGGACCTCAGGGACCCACTCTGGTGGCCTCAGGAAAGGCCAGTCCCCATGAGAGTTGCTAGGGGACCTCTCGGGATTCCTCTCCCGTCCATGCCGGGGCCTCAGTCCTTGTGTGGAGTCGGGGCCGGAACCTGAGGATTCCTCTCCAGTGTTGCCATGGATCTTGGGGTGCTTCTGAGTCTCCCCAGGGGAGTCAGGCCTCGTCTCGAGTGGGGGCATGCACGTGCGCTTTCCTCCCGAGCTACAGCAGTAGTGTCACGCTTCCTGTCACGTGGATCAAGGGATCTGTGGCTTTCCCTCGAGGCTGTCCCTCGAGGCTTTCCCACGAGGCTTTCCCACAGGGCTGTGCCACGTGCCATCTTGGTGTGAGTCGATCCTCGGCGTGAAAGACGAGCCGGTGAAGGGAAAAGAGGTTCCTCTGGAATGGACTGAGACATCTGGGAGACTCTTGGAATGGTGGCACGACCCTGGAGTTCCTCTCGCCGTTCCTGTTGAGAGGGCCTCCTCTTGAGATGCGACGGGAACGCCGGGAACTGTTTCCCGACGAAGCAGGGAAAGGATCCCTCATCTCGAGCTACGAGGCGGAAACGGGGCTCCTCTGGATGTGGGCGGGACCCTCGTGATTCCTCTCGAGTGGAGACGGGTATGTCTGGGAACTTCTTGATTTGCACCAAGGCTGTGAAGGAGCCTTTCGAAGTTCCAGAGGGGAGGTGTGATCAGCCTCGAGACGCCTCAGCGGAAATGGGCCTCATCTCGCCTGGAGGGGAGAACCTCCTGGATATTCTCGAGTTGCGGCAGGTCTTCTCGAGTTACGACAGGGACCTCAGGGACCCGCTCTGGTGGCCTCAGGAAAGGCCAGTCCCCATGCGAGTTGCTAGGGGACCTCTCGGGATTCCTCTCCCGTCCATGCCGGGGCCTCAGTCCTTGTGTGGAGTCGGGGCCGGAACCTGAGGATTCCTCTCCAGTGTTGCCATGGATCTTGGGGTGCTTCTGAGTCTCCCCAGGGGAGTCAGGCCTCGTCTCGAGTGGGGGCATGCACGTGCGCTTTCCTCCCGAGCTGCAGCAGTAGTGTCACGCTTCCTGTCACGTGGATCAAGGGATCTGTGGCTTTCCCTCGAGGCTGTCCCTCGAGGCTTTCCCACGAGGCTTTCCCACAGGGCTGTGCCACGTGCCACCTTGGTGTGAGTCGATCCTCAGCGTGAATGACGAGCCGGTGAAGGGAAAAGTGGTTCCTCTGGAATGGACTGAGATATCTGGGGGACTCTTGGAATGGTGGCACGACCCTGGAGTTCCTCTCGCCGTTCCTGTTGAGAGGGCCTCCTCTTGAGATGCGACGGGAACGCCGGGAACTCTTTCCCGACGAAGCAGGGAAAGGATCCCTCATCTCGAGCTACGAGGCGGAAACGGGGCTCCTCTTTATGTGGGCGGGACCCTCGTGATAACTCTCGAGTGGAGACGGCTAGGTCGGGGAACTTCTTGATTTGCACCAAGGGTGTGAAGGACCCTTTCGAAGTTCCAGAGGTGAGGTGTGATCAGCCTCGAGACGCCTCAGCGGAAATGGGCCTCATCTCGCCTGGAGGGGAGAATCTCTTGGATTTTCTCGAGATGCGGCAGGTCTTCTCGAGTTACGACGGGGACCTCAGGGACCCGCTCTGGTGGCCTCAGGAAAGGCCAGTCCCCATGCGAGTTGCTAGGGGACCTCTCGGGATTCCTCTCCCGTCCATGCCGGGGCCTCAGTCCTTGTGTGGAGTCGGGGCCGGAACCTGAGGATTCCTCTCCAGTGTTGCCATGGATCTTGGGGTGCTTCTGAGTCTCCCCAGGGGAGTCAGGCCTCGTCTCGAGTGGGGGCATGCACGTGCGCTTTCCTCCCGAGCTGCAGCAGTAGTGTCACGCTTCCTGTCACGTGGATCAAGGGATCTGTGGCTTTCCCTCGAGGCTGTCCCTCGAGGCTTTCCGACGAGGCTTTCCCACAGGGCTGTGCCACGTGCCACCTTGGTGTGAGTCGATCCTCGGCGTGAAAGACGAGCCGGTGAAGGGAAAAGAGGTTCCTCTGGAATGGACTGAGACATCTGGGGGACTCTTGGAATGGTGGCACGACCCTGGAGTTCCTCTCGCCGTTCCTGTTGAGAGGGCCTCCTCTTGAGATGCGACGGGAACGCCGGGAACTCTTTCCCGACGAAGCAGGGAAAGGATCCCTCATCTCGAGCTACGAGGCGGAAACGGGGCTCCTCTGGATGTGGGCGGGACCCTCGTGATTCCTCTCGAGTGGACACGGGTATGTCGGGGAACTTCTTGATTTGCACCAAGGGTGTGAAGGAGCCTTTCGAAGTTCCAGAGGTGAGGTGTCATCAGCCTCGAGACGCCTCAGTGGAAATGGGCCTCATCTCGCCTGGAGAGGAGAACCTCTTGGATTTTCTCGAGATGCGGCAGGTCTTCTCGAGTTACGACGGGGACCTCAGGGACCCGCTCTTGTGGCCTCAGGAAAGGCCAGTCCCCATGCAAGTTGCTAGGGGACAACTCGGGATTCCTCTCCCGTCCATGCCGGGGCCTCAGTCCATGTGTGGAGTCGGGGCCGGAACCTGAGGATTCCTCTCCAGTGTTGCCATGGATCTTGGGGTGCTTCTGAGTCTCCCCAGGGGAGTCAGGCCTCGTCTCGAGTGGCGGCATGCACGTGCGCTTTCCTCCCGAGCTGCAGCAGTAGTGTCACGCTTCCTGTCACGTGGATCAAGGGATCTGTGGCTTTCCCTCGAGGCTGTCCCTCGAGGCTTTCCCACGAGGCTTTCCCACAGGGCTGTGCCACGTGCCACCTTGGTGTGAGTCGATCCTCGGCGTGAAAGACGAGCCGGTGAAGGGAAAAGAGTTTCCTCTGGAATGGACTGAGACATCTGGGGGACTCTTGAAATGGTGGCACGACCCTGGAGTTCCTCTCGCCGTTCCTGTTGAGAGGGCCTCCTCTTGAGATGCGACGGGAACGCCGGGAACACTTTCCCGACGAAGAAGGGAAAGGATCCCTCATCTCGAGCTACGAGGCGGAAACGGGGCTCCTCTGGATGTGGGCGTGACCCACGTGATTCCTCTCGAGTGGAGACGGCTAGGTCGGGGAACTTCTTGATTTGCACCAAGGGTGTGAAGGAGCCTTTCGAAGTTCCAGAGGTGAGGTGTGATCAGCCTCGAGACGCCTCAGCGGAAATGGGCCTCATCTCGCCTGGAGGGGAGAACCTCCTGGATTTTCTCGAGTTGCGGCAGGTCTTCTCGAGTTACGACGGGGACCACAGGGACCCGCTCTGGTGGCCTCAGGAAAGGCCAGTCCCCATGCGAGTTGCTAGGGGACCTCTCTTGATTCCTCTCCCGTCCATGCCGGGGCCTCAGTCCTTGTGTGGAATCGGGGCCGGAACCTGAGGATTCCTCCCCAGTGTTGCCATGGATCTTGGGGTGCTTCTGAGTCTCCCCAGGGGAGTCAGGTCTCGTCTCGAGTGGGGGCATGCACGTGCGCTTTCCTCCCGAGCTGCAGCAGTAGTGTCACGCTTCCTGTCACGTGGATAAAGGGATCTGTGGCTTTCCCTCGAGGCTGTCCCTCGAGGCTTTCCCACGAGGCTTTCCCACAGGGCTGTGCCACGTGCCAGCTTGGTGTGAGTCGATCCTCGGCGTGAAAGACGAGCCGGTGAAGGGAAAAGAGGTTCCTCTGGAATGGACTGAGATATCTGGGGGACTCTTGGAATGGTGGCACGACCCTGGAGTTCCTCTCGCCGTTCCTGTTGAGAGGGCCTCCTCTTGAGATGCGACGGGAACGCCAGGAACTCTTTCCCGACGAAGCAGGGAAAGGATCCCGCATCTCGAGCTACGAGGCGGAAACGGGGCTCCTCTGGATGTGGGCGTGACCCTCGTGATTCCTCTCGAGTGGAGACGGGTATGTCGGGGAACTTCTTGATTTGCACCAAGGGTGTGAAGGAGCCTTTCGAAGTTCCAGAGGTGAGGTGTGATCAGCCTCGAGACGCCTCAGCGGAAATGGGCCTCATCTCGCCTGGAGGGGAGAACCTCCTGGATTTTCTCGAGTTGCGGCAGGTCTTCTCGAGTTACGACGGGGACCACAGGAACCCGCTCTGGTGGCCTCAGGAAAGGCCAGTCCCCATCCGAGTTGCTAGGGGACCTCTCTTGATTCCTCTCCCGTTCATGCCGGGGCCTCAGTCCTTGTGTGGAGTCGGGGCCGGAACCTGAGGATTCCTCTCCAGTGTTGCCATGGATCTTGGGGTGCTTCTGAGTCTCCCCAGGGGAGTCAGGCCTCGTCTCGAGTGGCGGCATGCACGTGCGCTTTCCTCCCGAGCTGCAGCAGTAGTGTCACGCTTCCTGTCACGTGGATCAAGGGATCTGTGGCTTTCCCTCGAGGCTGTCCCTCGAGGCTTTCCCACGAGGCTTTCCCACAGGGCTGTGCCACGTGCCACCTTGGTGTGAGTCGATCCTCGGCGTGAAAGACGAGCCGGTGAAGGGAAAAGAGGTTCCTCTGGAATGGACTGAGACATCTGGGGGACTCTTGGAATGGTGGCACGACCCTGGAGTTCCTCTCGCCGTTCCTGTTGAGAGGGCCTCCTCTTGAGATGCGACGGGAACGCCGGGAACTCTTTCCCGACGAAGCAGGGAAAGGATCCCTCATCTAGAGCTACGAGGCGGAAACGGGGCTCCTCTGGATGTGGGCGGGACCCTCGTGATAACTCTCGAGTGGAGACGGCTAGGTCGGGGAACTTCTTGATTTGCACCAAGGGTGTGAAGGACCCTTTCGAAGTTCCAGAGGTGAGGTGTGATCAGCCTCGAGACGCCTCAGCGGAAATGGGCCTCATCTCGCCTGGAGGGGAGGACCTCCTGGATTTTCTCGAGTTGCGGCAGGTCTTCTCGAGTCACGACGGGGACCACAGGGACCCGCTCTGGTGGCCTCAGGAAAGGCCAGTCCCCATGCGAGTTGCTAGGGGACCTCTCGGGATTCCTCTCCCGTCCATGCCGGGGCCTCAGTCCTTGTGTGGAGTCGGGGCCGGAACCTGAGGATTCCTCTCCAGTGTTGCCATGGATCTTGGGGTGCTTCTGAGTCTCCCCAGGGGAGTCAGGCCTCGTCTCGAGTGGGGGCATGCACGTGCGCTTTCCTCCCGAGCTGCAGCAGTAGTGTCACGCTTCCTGTCACGTGGATCAAGGGATCTGTGGCTTTCCCTCGAGGCTGTCCCTCGAGGCTTTCCCACGAGGCTTTCCCACAGGGCTGTGCCACGTGCCAGCTTGGTGTTAGTCGATCCTCGGCGTGAAAGACGAGCCGGTGAAGGGAAAAGAGGTTCCTCTGGAATGGACTGAGACATCTGGGGGACTCTTGGAATGGTGGCACGACCCTGGAGTTCCTCTCGCCGTTCCTGTTGAGAGGGCCTCCTCTTGAGATGCGACGGGAACGCCGGGAACTCTTTCCCGACGAAGCAGGGAAAGGATCCCTCATCTCGAGCTATGAGGCGGAAACGGGGCTCCTCTGTATGTGGGCGGGACCCTCGTGATTCCTCTCGAGTGGACACGGGTATGTCGGGGAACTTCTTGATTTGCACCAAGGGTGTGAAGGAGCCTTTCGAAGTTCCAGAGGTGAGGTGTCATCAGCCTCGAGACGCCTCAGTGGAAATGGGCCTCATCTCGCCTGGAGAGGAGAATCTCTTGGATTTTCTCGAGATGCGGCAGGTCTTCTCGAGTTACGACGGGGACCTCAGGGACCCGCTCTGGTGGCCTCAGGAAAGGCCAGTCCCCATGCGAGTTGCTAGGGGACCTCTCGGGATTCCTCTCCCGTCCATGCCGGGGCCTCAGTCCTTGTGTGGAGTCGGGGCCGGAACCTGAGGATTCCTCTCCAGTGTTGCCATGGATCTTGGGGTGCTTCTGAGTCTCCCCAGGGGAGTCAGGCCTCGTCTCGAGTGGGGGCATGCACGTGCGCTTTCCTCCCGAGCTGCAGCAGTAGTGTCACGCTTCCTGTCACGTGGATCAAGGGATCTGTGGCTTTCCCTCGAGGCTGTCCCTCGAGGCTTTCCCACGAGGCTTTCCCACAGGGCTGTGCCACGTGCCACCTTGTTGTGAGTCGATCCTCGGCGTGAAAGACGAGCCGGTGAAGGGAAAAGAGTTTCCTCTGGAATGGACTGAGACATCTGGGGGACTCTTGGAATGGTGGCACGACCCTGGAGTTCCTCTCGCCGTTCCTGTTGAGAGGGCCTCCTCTTGAGATGCGACGGGAACGCCGGGAATTCTTTCCCGACGAAGCAGGGAAAGGATCCCTAATCTCGAGCTACGAGGCGGAAACGGGGCTCCTCTGGATGTGGGCGGGACCCTCGTGATTCCTCTCGAGTGGAGACGGGTATGTCGGGGAACTTCTTGATTTGCACCAAGGGTGTGAAGGAGCCTTTCGAAGTTCCAGAGGTGAGGTGTGATCAGCCTCGAGACGCCTCAGCGGAAATGGGCCTCATCTCGCCTGGAGGGGAGAACCTCCTGGATTTTCTTGAGTTGCGGCAGGTCTTCTCGAGTTACGACGGGGACCTCAGGGAACCGCTCTGGTGGCCTCAGGAAAGGCCAGTCCCCATGCGAGTTGCTAGGGGACCTCTCGGGATTCCTCTCCCGTCCATGCCGGGGCCTCAGTCCTTGTGTAGAGTCGGGGCCGGAACCTGAGGATTCCTCTCCAGTGTTGCCATGCATCTTGGGGTGCTTCTGAGTCTCCCCAGGGGAGTCAGGTCTCGTCTCGAGTGGGGGCATGCACGTGCGCTTTCCTCCCGAGCTGCAGCAGCAGTGTCACACTTCCTGTCACGTGGATCAAGGGATCTGTGGCTTTCCCTCGAGGCTGTCCCTCGAGGCTTTCCCACGAGGCTTTCCCACAGGGCTGTGCCACGTGCCACCTTGGTGTGAGTCGATCCTCGGCGTGAAAGACGAGCCGGTGAAGGGAAAAGAGGTTCCTCTGGAATGGACTGAGACATCTGGGGGACTCTTGGAATGGTGGCACGACCCTGGAGTTCCTCTCGCCGTTCCTGTTGAGAGGGCCTCCTCTTGAGATGCGACGGGAACGCCGGGAACTCTTTCCCGACGAAGCAGGGAAAGGATCCCTCATCTCGAGCTACGAGGCGGAAACGGGGCTCCTCTGGATGTGGGCGGGACCCTCGTGATTCCTCTCGAGTGGACACGGGTATGTCGGGGAACTTCTTGATTTGCACCAAGGGTGTGAAGGAGCCTTTCGAAGTTCCAGAGGTGAGGTGTCATCAGCCTCGAGACGCCTCAGTGGAAATGGGCGGCATCTCGCCTGGAGAGGAGAACCTCTTGGATTTTCTCGAGATGCGGCAGGTCTTCTCGAGTTACGACGGGGACCTCAGGGACCCGCTCTTGTGGCCTCAGGAAAGGCCAGTCCCCATGCAAGTTGCTAGGGGACCTCTCGGGATTCCTCTCCCGTCCATGCCGGGGCCTCAGTCCTTGTGTGGAGTCGGGGCCGGAACCTGAGGATTCCTCTCCAGTGTTGCCATGGATCTTGGGGTGCTTCTGAGTCTCCCCAGGGGAGTCAGGCCTCGTCTCGAGTGGCGGCATGCACGTGAGCTTTCCTCCCGAGCTGCAGCAGTAGTGTCACGCTTCCTGTCACGTGGATCAAGGGATCTGTGGCTTTCCCTCGAGGCTGTCCCTCGAGGCTTTCCCACGAGGCTTTCCCACAGGGCTGTGCCACGTGCCACCTTGGTGTGAGTCGATCCTCGGCGTGAAAGACGAGCCGGTGAAGGGAAAAGAGTTTCCTCTGGAATGGACTGAGACATCTGGGGGACTCTTGAAATGGTGGCACGACCCTGGAGTTCCTCTCGCCGTTCCTGTTGAGAGGGCCTCCTCTTGAGATGCGACGGGAACGCCGGGAACACTTTCCCGACGAAGAAGGGAAAGGATCCCTCATCTCGAGCTACGAGGCGGAAACGGGGCTCCTCTGGATGTGGGCGGGACCCACGTGATTCCTCTCGAGTGGAGACGGCTAGGTCGGGGAACTTCTTGATTTGCACCAAGGGTGTGAAGGAGCCTTTCGAAGTTCCAGAGGTGAGGTGTGATCAGCCTCGAGACGCCTCAGCGGAAATGGGCCTCATCTCGCCTGGAGGGGAGAACCTCCTGGATTTTCTCGAGTTGCGGCAGGTCTTCTCGAGTTACGACGGGGACCACAGGGACCCGCTCTGGTGGCCTCAGGAAAGGCCAGTCCCCATGCGAGTTGCTAGGGGACCTCTCTTGATTCCTCTCCCGTCCATGCCGGGGCCTCAGTCCTTGTGTGGAGTCGGGGCCGGAACCTGAGGATTCCTCTCCAGTGTTGCCATGGATCTTGGGGTGCTTCTGAGTCTCCCCAGGGGAGTCAGGTCTCGTCTCGAGTGGGGGCATGCACATGCGCTTTCCTCCCGAGCTGCAGCAGTAGTGTCACGCTTCCTGTCACGTGGATAAAGGGATCTGTGTCTTTCCCTCGAGGCTGTCCCTCGAGGCTTTCCCACGAGGCTTTCCCACAGGGCTGTGCCACGTGCCAGCTTGGTGTGAGTCGATCCTCGGCGTGAAAGACGAGCCGGTGAAGGGAAAAGAGGTTCCTCTGGAATGGACTGAGACATCTGGGGGACTCTTGGAATGGTGGCACGACCCTGGAGTTCCTCTCGCCGTTCCTGTTGAGAGGGCCTCCTCTTGAGATGGGACGGGAACGCCGGGAACTCTTTCCCGACGAAGCAGGGAAAGGATCCCTCATCTCGAACTACGAGGCGGAAACGGGGCTCCTCTGGATGTGGGCGGGACCCTCGTGATTCCTCTCGAGTGGAGACGGGTATGTCGGGGAACTTCTTGATTTGCAGAAAGGGTGTGAAGGACCCTTTCGAAGTTCCAGAGGTGAGGTGTGATCAGCCTCGAGACGCCTCAGCGGAAATGGGCCTCATCTCGCCTGGAGGGGAGAACCTCCTGGATTTTCTCGAGTTGCGGCAGGTCTTCTCGAGTCACGACGGGGACCACAGGGACCCGCTCTGGTGGCCTCAGGAAAGGCCAGTCCCCATGCGAGTTGCTAGGGGACCTCTCGGGATTCCTCTCCCGTCCATGCCGGGGCCTCAGTCCTTGTGTGGAGTCGGGGCCGGAACCTGAGGATTCCTCTCCAGTGTTGCCATGGATCTTGGGGTGCTTCTGAGTCTCCCCAGGGGAGTCAGGCCTCGTCTCGAGTGGGGGCATGCACGTGCGCTTTCCTCCCGAGCTGCAGCAGTAGTGTCACGCTTCCTGTCACGTGGATCAAGGGATCTGTGGCTTTCCCTCGAGGCTGTCCCTCGAGGCTTTCCCACGAGGCTTTCCCACAGGGCTGTGCCACGTGCCAGCTTGGTGTTAGTCGATCCTCGGCGTGAAAGACGAGCCGGTGAAGGGAAAAGAGGTTCCTCTGGAATGGACTGAGACATCTGGGGGACTCTTGGAATGGTGGCACAACCCTGGAGTTCCTCTCGCCGTTCCTGTTGAGAGGGCCTCCTCTTGAGATGCGACGGGAACGCCGGGAATTCTTTCCCGACGAAGCAGGGAAAGGATCCCTAATCTCGAGCTACGAGGCGGAAACGGGGCTCCTCTGGATGTGGGCGGGACCCTCGTGATTCCTCTCGAGTGGAGACGGGTATGTCGGGGAACTTCTTGATTTGCACCAAGGGTGTGAAGGAGCCTTTCGAAGTTCCAGAGGTGAGGTGTGATCAGCCTCGAGACGCCTCAGCGGAAATGGGCCTCATCTCGCCTGGAGGGGAGAACCTCCTGGATTTTCTTGAGTTGCGGCAGGTCTTCTCGAGTTACGACGGGGACCTCAGGGAACCGCTCTGGTGGCCTCAGGAAAGGCCAGTCCCCATGCGAGTTGCTAGGGGACCTCTCGGGATTCCTCTCCCGTCCATGCCGGGGCCTCAGTCCTTGTGTGGAGTCGGGGCCGGAACCTGAGGATTCCTCTCCAGTGTTGCCATGGATCTTGGGGTGCTTCTGAGTCTCCCCAGGGGAGTCAGGCCTCGTCTCGAGTGGCGGCATGCACGTGCGCTTTCCTCCCGAGCTGCAGCAGTAGTGTCACGCTTCCTGTCACGTGGATCAAGGGATCTGTGGCTTTCCCTAGAGGCTGTCCCTCGAGGCTTTCCCACGAGGCTTTCCCACAGGGCTGTGCCACGTGCCAGCTTGGTGTGAGTCGATCCTCGGCGTGAAAGACGAGCCGGTGAAGGGAAAAGAGTTTCCTCTGGAATGGACTGAGACATCTGGGGGACTCTTGAAATGGTGGCACGACCCTGGAGTTCCTCTCGCCGTTCCTGTTGAGAGGGCCTCCTCTTGAGATGCGACGGGAACGCCGGGAACACTTTCCCGACGAAGAAGGGAAAGGATCCCTCATCTCGAGCTACGAGGCGGAAACGGGGCTCCTCTGGATGTGGGCGGGACCCACGTGATTCCTCTCGAGTGGAGACGGCTAGGTCGGGGAACTTCTTGATTTGCACCAAGGGTGTGAAGGAGCCTTTCGAAGTTCCAGAGGTGAGGTGTGATCAGCCTCGAGACGCCTCAGCGGAAATGGGCCTCATCTCGCCTGGAGGGGAGAACCTCCTGGATTTTCTCGAGTTGCGGCAGGTCTTCTCGAGTTACGACGGGGACCACAGGGACCCGCTCTGGTGGCCTCAGGAAAGGCCAGTCCCCATGCGAGTTGCTAGGGGACCTCTCTTGATTCCTCTCCCGTCCATGCCGGGGCCTCAGTCCTTGTGTGGAGTCGGGGCCGGAACCTGAGGATTCCTCCCCAGTGTTGCCATGGATCTTGGGGTGCTTCTGAGTCTCCCCAGGGGAGTCAGGCCTCATCTCGAGTGGCGGCATGCACGTGCGCTTTCCTCCCGAGCTGCAGCAGTAGTGTCACGCTTCCTGTCACGTGGATCAAGGGATCTGTGGCTTTCCCTCGAGGCTGTCCCTCGAGGCTTTCCCACGAGGCTTTCCCACAGGGCTGTGCCACGTGCCACCTTGCTGTGAGTCGATCCTCGGCGTGAAAGACGAGCCGGTGAAGGGAAAAGAGGTTCCTCTGGAATGGACTGAGACATCTGGGGGACTCTTGAAATGGTGGCACGACCCTGGAGTTCCTCTCGCCGTTCCTGTTGAGAGGGCCTCCTCTTCAGATGCGACGGGAACGCCGGGAACACTTTCCCGACGAAGCAGGGAAAGGATCCCTCATCTCGAGCTACGAGGCGGAAACGGGGCTCCTCTGGATGTGGGCGGGACCCACGTGATTCCTCTCGAGTGGAGACGGCTAGGTCGGGGAACTTCTTGATTTGCACCAAGGGTGTGAAGGACCCTTTCGAAGTTCCAGAGGTGAGGTGTGATCAGCCTCGAGACGCCTCAGCGGAAATGGGCCTCATCTCGCCTGGAGGGGAGAACCTCCTGGATTTTCTCGAGTTGCGGCAGGTCTTCTCGAGTTACGACGGGGACCTCAGGGACCCGCTCTGGTGGCCTCAGGAAAGGCCAGTCCCCATGCGAGTTGCTTGGGGACCTCTCAGGATTCCTCTCCCGTCCATGCCGGGGCCTCAGTCCTTGTGTGGAGTCGGGGCCGGAACCTGAGGATTCCTCCCCAGTGTTGCCATGGATCTTGGGGTGCTTCTGAGTCTCCCCAGGGGAGTCAGGTCTCGTCTCGAGTGGGGGCATGCACGTGCGCTTTCCTCCCGAGCTGCAGCAGTAGTGTCACGCTTCCTGTCACGTGGATCAAGGGATCTGTGGCTTTCGCTCGAGGCTGTCCCTCGAGGCTTTCCCACGAGGCTTTCCCACAGGGCTGTGCCACGTGCCACCTTGGTGTGAGTCGATCCTCGGCGTGAAAGACGAGCCGGTGAAGGGAAAAGAGGTTCCTCTGGAATGGACTGAGATATCTGGGGGACTCTTGGAATGGTGGCACGACCCTGGAGTTCCTCTCGCCGTTCCTGTTGAGAGGGCCTCCTCTTGAGATGCGACGGGAACGCCAGGAACTCTTTCCCGACGAAGCAGGGAAAGGTTCCCGCATCTCGAGCTACGAGGCGGAAACGGGGCTCCTCTGGATGTGGGCGTGACCCTCGTGATTTCTTTCGAGTGGAGACGGGTATGTCGGGGAACTTCTTGATTTGCACCAAGGGTGTGAAGGACCCTTTCGAAGTTCCAGAGGTGAGGTGTGATCAGCCTCGAGACGCCTCAGCGGAAATGGGCCTCATCTCGCCTGGAGGGGAAAACCACCTGGATTTTCTCGAGTTGCGGCAGGTCTTCTCGAGTTACGACGGGGACCTCAGGGACCCGCTCTGGTGGCCTCAGGAAAGGCCAGTCCCCATGCGAGTTGCTAGGGGTTCTCTCTGGATTCCTCTCCCGTCCATGCCGGGGCGTCAGTCCATGTGTGGAGTCGGGGCCGGAACCTGAGGATTCCTCTCCAGTGTTGCCATGGATCTTGGGGTGTTTCTGAGTCTCCCCAGGGGAGTCAGGCCTAGTCTCGAGTGGGGGCATGCACGTGCGCTTTCCTCCCGAGCTGCAGCAGTAGTGTAACGCTTCCTGTCACGTGGATCAAGGGATCTGTGGCTTTCCCTCGAGGCTGTCCCTCGAGGCTTTCCCATGAGGCTTTCCCACAGGGCTGTGCCACGTGCCACCTTGGTGTGAGTCGATCCTCGGCGTGAAAGACGAGCCGGTGAAGGGAAAAGAGGTTCCGCTGGTATGGACTGAGACATCTGGGAGCCTCTTGGAATGGTGGCACGACTCTGGAGTTCCTCTCGCCGTTCCTGTTGAGAGGGCCTCCTCTTGAGATGCGACGGGAACGCCGGAAACTCTTTCCCGACGAAGCAGGGAAAGGATTCCTCATCTCGAGCTACGAGGCGGAAACGGGGCTCCTCTAGATGTGGCCTGACCCTCGTTATTCCTCTCGAGTGGAGACGGGTATGTCGGGGTACTTCTTGATTTGCAACAAGGGTGTGAAGGACCCTTTCGAAGTTCCAGAGGTGAGGTGTGATCAGCCTCGAGATGCCTCAGCGGAAATGGGCCTCATCTCGCCGGTAGGGGAGAACCTCCTGGATTTTCTCGAGTTGCGGCAGGTCTTCTCGAGTTACGACGGGGACCTCAGGGACCCGCTCTGGTGGCCTCAGGAAAGGCCAGTCCCAATGCAAGTTGCTAGGGGACCTCTCGGGATTCCTCTCCCGTCCATGCCGGGGCCTCAGTCCTTGTGTGGAGTCGGGGCCGTAACCGGAGGATTCCTCTCCAGTGTTGCCATGGATCTTGGGGTGCTTGTGAGTCTTCCCAGGGGAGTCAGGCCTCGTCTCGAGTGGGGGCATGCACGTGCGCTTTCCTCCCGAGCTGCAGCAGTAGTGTCACGCTTCCTGTCACGTGGATCAAGGGATCTGTGGCTTTCCCTCGAGGCTGTCCCTCGAGGCTTTCCCACGAGGCTTTCCCACAGGGCTGTGCCAGGTGCCACCTTCGTGTGAGTCGATCCTCGGCGTGAAAGACGAGCCGGTGAAGGGAAAAGAGGTTCCTCTGGAATGGACTGAGACATCTGGGGGACTCTTGAAATGGTGGCACGACCCTGGAGTTCCTCTCGCCGTTCCTGTTGAGAGGGCCTCCTCTTGAGATGCGACGGGAACGCCGGGAACACTTTCCCGACGAAGCAGGGAAAGGATCCCTCATCTCGAGCTACGAGGCGGAAACGGGGCTCCTCTGGATGTGGGCGGGACCCACGTGATTCCTCTCGAGTGGAGACGGCTAGGTCGGGGAACTTCTTGATTTGCACCAAGGGTGTGAAGGACCCTTTCGAAGTTCCAGAGGTGAGGTGTGATCAGCCTCGAGACGCCTCAGCGGAAATGGGCCTCATCTCGCCTGGAGGGGAGAACCTCCTGGATTTTCTCGAGTTGCGGCAGGTCTTCTCGAGTTACGACGGGGACCTCAGGGAACCGCTCTGGTGGCCTCAGGAAAGGCCAGTCCCCATGCGAGTTGCTTGGGGACCTCTCAGGATTCCTCTCCCGTCCATGCCGGGGCCTCAGTCCTTGTGTGGAGTCGGGGCCGGAACCTGAGGATTCCTCCCCAGTGTTGCCATGGATCTTGGGGTGCTTCTGAGTCTCCCCAGGGGAGTCAGGTCTCGTCTCGAGTGGGGGCATGCACGTGCGCTTTCCTCCCGAGCTGCAGCAGTAGTGTCACGCTTCCTGTCACGTGGATCAAGGGATCTGTGGCTTTCGCTCGAGGCTGTCCCTCGAGGCTTTCCCACGAGGCTTTCCCACAGGGCTGTGCCACGTGCCAGCTTGGTGTGAGTCGATCCTCGGCGTGAAAGACGAGCCGGTGAAGGGAAAAGAGGTTCCTCTGGAATGGACTGAGATATCTGGGGGACTCTTGGAATGGTGGCACGACCCTGGAGTTCCTCTCGCCGTTCCTGTTGAGAGGGCCTCCTCTTGAGATGCGACGGGAACGCCAGGAACTCTTTCCCGACGAAGCAGGGAAAGGTTCCCGCATCTCGAGCTACGAGGCGGAAACGGGGCTCCTCTGGATGTGGGCGTGACCCTCGTGATTTCTTTCGAGTGGAGACGGGTATGTCGGGGAACTTCTTGATTTGCACCAAGGGTGTGAAGGACCCTTTCGAAGTTCCAGAGGTGAGGTGTGATCAGCCTCGAGACGCCTCAGCGGAAATGGGCCTCATCTCGCCTGGAGGGGAAAACCACCTGGATTTTCTCGAGTTGCGGCAGGTCTTCTCGAGTTACGACGGGGACCTCAGGGACCCGCTCTGGTGGCCTCAGGAAAGGCCAGTCCCCATGCGAGTTGCTAGGGGTTCTCTCTGGATTCCTCTCCCGTCCATGCCGGGGCGTCAGTCCATGTGTGGAGTCGGGGCCGGAACCTGAGGATTCCTCTCCAGTGTTGCCATGGATCTTGGGGTGTTTCTGAGTCTCCCCAGGGGAGTCAGGCCTCGTCTCGAGTGGGGGCATGCACGTGCGCTTTCCTCCCGAGCTGCAGCAGTAGTGTAACGCTTCCTGTCACGTGGATCAAGGGATCTGTGGCTTTCCCTCGAGGCTGTCCCTCGAGGCTTTCCCACGAGGCTTTCCCACAGGGCTGTTCCACGTGCCACCTTGGTGTGAGTCGATCCTCGGCGTGAAAGACAAGCCGGTGAAGGGAAAAGAGGTTCCGCTGGTATGGACTGAGACATCTGGGAGCCTCTTGGAATGGTGGCACGACTCTGGAGTTCCTCTCGCCGTTCCTGTTGAGAGGGCCTCCTCTTGAGATGCGACGGGAACGCCGGAAACTCTTTCCCGACGAAGCAGGGAAAGGATCCCTCATCTCGAGCTACGAGGCGGAAACGGGGCTCCTCTAGATGTGGCCTGACCCTCGTTATTCCTCTCGAGTGGAGACGGGTATGTCGGGGTACTTCTTGATTTGCAACAAGGGTGTGAAGGACCCTTTCGAAGTTCCAGAGGTGAGGTGTGATCAGCCTCGAGACGCCTCAGCGGAAATGGGCCTCATCTCGCCGGTAGGGGAGAACCTCCTGGATTTTCTCGAGTTGCGGCAGGTCTTCTCGAGTTACGACGGGGACCTCAGGGACCCGCTCTGGTGGCCTCAGGAAAGGCCAGTCCCAATGCAAGTTGCTAGGGGACCTCTCGGGATTCCTCTCCCGTCCATGCCGGGGCCTCAGTCCTTGTGTGGATTCGGGGCCGTAACCTGAGGATTCCTCTCCAGTGTTGCCATGGATCTTGGGGTGCTTGTGAGTCTTCCCAGGGAAGTCAGGCCTCGTCTCGAGTGGGGGCATGCACGTGCGCTTTCCTCCCGAGCTGCAGCAGTAGTGTCACGCTTCCTGTCACGTGGATCAAGGGATCTGTGGCTTTCCCTCGAGGCTGTCCCTCGAGGCTTTCCCACGAGGCTTTCCCACAGGGCTGTGCCACGTGCCACCTTGGTGTGAGTCGATCCTCGGCGTGAAAGACGAGCCGGTGAAGGGAAAAGAGGTTCCTCTGGAATGGACTGAGACATCTGGGGGACTCTTGGAATGGTGGCACGACCCTGGAGTTCCTCTCGCCGTTCCTGTTGAGAGGGCCTCCACTTGAGATGCGACGGGAACGCCGGGAACTCTTTCCCGACGAAGCAGGGAAAGGATCCCTCATCTCGAGCTACGAGGCGGAAACGGGGCTCCTCTGGATGTGGGCGGGACCCACGTGATTCCTCTCGAGTGGAGACGGCTAGGTCGGGGAACTTCTTGATTTGCACCAAGGGTGTGAAGGACCCTTTCGAAGTTCCAGAGGTGAGGTGTGATCAGCCTCGAGACGCCTCAGCGGAAATGGGCCTCATCTCGCCTGGAGGGGAGAACCTCCTGGATTTTCTCGAGTTGCGGCAGGTCTTCTCGAGTTACGACGGGGACCTCAGGGACCCGCTCTGGTGGCCTCAGGAAAGGCCAGTCCCAATGCAAGTTGCTAGGGGACCTCTCGGGATTCCTCTCCCGTCCATGCCGGGGCCTCAGTCCTTGTGTGGAGTCGGGGCCGGAACCTGAGGATTCCTCTCCAGTGTTGCCATGGATCTTGGGGTGCTTCTGAGTCTCCCCAGGGGAGTCAGGCCTCGTCTCGAGTGGCGGCATGCACGTGCGCTTTCCTCCCGAGCTGCAGCAGTAGTGTCACGCTTCCTGTCACGTGGATCAAGGGATCTGTGGCTTTCCCTCGAGGCTGTCCCTCGAGGCTTTCCCACGAGGCTTTCCCACAGGGCTGTGCCACGTGCCACCTTGGTGTGAGTCGATCCTCGGCGTGAAAGACGAGCCGGTGAAGGGAAAAGAGGTTCCTCTGGAATGGACTGAGACATCTGGGGGACTCTTGGAATGGTGGCACGACCCTGGAGTTCCTCTCGCCGTTCCTGTTGAGAGGGCCTCCTCTTGAGATGCGACGGGAACGCCAGTAACTCTTTCCCGACGAAGCAGGGAAAGGATCCCGCATCTCGAGCTACGAGGCGGAAACGGGGCTCCTCTGGATGTGGGCGTGACCATCGTGATTTCTCTCGAGTGGAGACGGGTATGTCGGGGAACTTCTTGATTTGCACCAAGGGTGTGAAGGACCCTTTCGAAGTTCCAGAGGTGAGGTGTGATCAGCCTCGAGACGCCTCAGCGGAAATGGGCCTCATGTCGCCTGGAGGTGAGAACCACCTGGATTTTCTCGAGTTGCGGCAGGTCTTCTCGAGTTACGACGGGGACCTCAGGGACCCGCACTGGTGGCCTCAGGAAAGGCCAGTCCCCATGCGAGTTGCTAGGGGTTCTCTCGGGATTCCTCTCCCGTCCATGCCGGGGCCTCAGTCCATGTGTGGAGTCGGGGCCGGAACCTGAGGATTCCTCCCCAGTGTTGCCATGGATCTTGGGGTGTTTCTGAATCTCCCCAGGGGAGTCAGGCCTCGTCTCGAGTGGGGGCATGCACGTGCGCTTTCCTCCCGAGCTGCAGCAGTAGTGTAACGCTTCCTGTCACGTGGATCAAGGGATCTGTGGCTTTCCCTCGAGGCTGTCCCTCGAGGCTTTCCCATGAGGCTTTCCCACAGGGCTGTGCCACGTGCCACCTTGGTGTGAGTCGATCCTCGGCGTGAAAGACGAGCCGGTGAAGGGAAAAGAGGTTCCTCTGGAATGGACTGAGACATCTGGGGGACTCTTGGAATGGTGGCACGACTCTGGAGTTCCTCTCGCCGTTCCTGTTGAGAGGGCCTCCTCTTGAGATGCGACGGGAACGCCGGTAACACTTTCCCGACGAAGAAGGGAAAGGATCCCTCATCTCGAGCTACGAGGCGGAAACGGGGCTCCTCTGGATGTGGGCGGGACCCACGTGATTCCTCTCGAGTGGAGACGGCTAGGTCGGGGAACTTCTTGATTTGCACCAAGGGTGTGAAGGACCCTTTCGAAGTTCCAGAGGTGAGGTGTGATCAGCCTCGAGACGCCTCAGCGGAAATGGGCCTCATCTCGCCTGGAGGGGAGAACCTCCTGGATTTTCTCGAGTTGCGGCAGGTCTTCTCGAGTTACGACGGGGACCACAGGGACCCGCTCTGGTGGCCTCAGGAAAGGCCAGTCCCCATGCGAGTTGCTAGGGGACCTCTCTTGATTCCTCTCCCGTCCATGCCGGGGCCTCAGTCCTTGTGTGGAGTCGGGGCCGGAACCTGAGGATTCCTCCCCAGTGTTGCCATGGATCTTGGGGTGCTTCTGAGTCTCCCCAGGGGAGTCAGGTCTCGTCTCGAGTGGGGGCATGCACGTGTGCTTTCCTCCCGAGCTGCAGCAGTAGTGTCACGCTTCCTGTCACGTGGATAAAGGGATCTGTGGCTTTCCCTCGAGGCTGTCCCTCGAGGCTTTCCCACGAGGCTTTCCCACAGGGCTGTGCCACGTGCCAGCTTGGTGTGAGTCGATCCTCGGCGTGAAAGACGAGCCGGTGAAGGGAAAAGAGGTTCCTCTGGAATGGACTGAGATATCTGGAGGACTCTTGGAATGGTGGCACGACCCTGGAGTTCCTCTCGCCGTTCCTGTTGAGAGGGCCTCCTCTTGAGATGCGACGGGAACGCCAGGAACTCTTTCCCGACGAAGCAGGGAAAGGATCCCGCATCTCGAGCTACGAGGCGGAAACGGGGCTCCTCTGAATGTGGGCGTGACCCTCGTGATTCCTCTCGAGTGGAGACGGGTATGTCGGGGAACTTCTTGATTTGCACCAAGGGTGTGAAGGAGCCTTTCGAAGTTCCAGAGGTGAGGTGTGATCAGCCTCGAGACGCCTCAGCGGAAATGGGCCTCATCTCGCCTGGAGGGGAGAACCTCCTGGATTTTCTCGAGTTGCGGCAGGTCTTCTCGAGTTACGACGGGGACCACAGGAACCCGCTCTGGTGGCCTCAGGAAAGGCCAGTCCCCATCCGAGTTGCTAGGGGACCTCTCTTGATTCCTCTCCCGTTCATGCCGGGGCCTCAGTCCTTGTGTGGAGTCGGGGCCGGAACCTGAGGATTCCTCTCCAGTGTTGCCATGGATCTTGGGGTGCTTCTGAGTCTCCCCAGGGGAGTCAGGCCTCATCTCGAGTGGCGGCATGCACGTGCGCTTTCCTCCCGAGCTGCAGCAGTAGTGTCACGCTTCCTGTCACGTGGATCAAGGGATCTGTGGCTTTCCCTTGAGGCTGTCCCTCGAGGCTTTCCCACGAGGCTTTCCCACAGGGCTGTGCCACGTGCCACCTTGGTGTGAGTCGATCCTCGGCGTGAAAGACGAGCCGGTGAAGGGAAAAGAGGTTCCTCTGGAATGGACTGAGACATCTGGGGGACTCTTGAAATGGTGGCACGACCCTGGAGTTCCTCTCGCCGTTCCTGTTGAGAGGGCCTCCTCTTGAGATGCGACGGGAACGCCGGGAACACTTTCCGGACGAAGCAGGGAAAGGATCCCTCATCTCGAGCTACGAGGCGGAAACGGGGCTCCTCTGGATGTGGGCGGGACCCACGTGATTCCTCTCGAGTGGAGACGGCTAGGTCGGGGAACTTCTTGATTTGCACCAAGGGTGTGAAGGACCCTTTCGAAGTTCCAGAGGTGAGGTGTGATCAGCCTCGAGACGCCTCAGCGGAAATGGGCCTCATCTCGCCTGGAGGGGAGAACCTCCTGGATTTTCTCGAGTTGCGGCAGGTCTTCTCGAGTTACGACGGGGACCTCAGGGAACCGCTCTGGTGGCCTCAGGAAAGGCCAGTCCCCATGCGAGTTGCTTGGGGACCTCTCGGGATTCCTCTCCCGTCCATGCCGGGGCCTCAGTCCTTGTGTGGAGTCGGGGCCGGAACCTGAGGATTCCTCCCCAGTGTTGCCATGGATCTTGGGGTGCTTCTGAGTCTCCCCAGGGGAGTCAGGTCTCGTCTCGAGTGGGGGCATGCACGTGTGCTTTCCTCCCGAGCTGCAGCAGTAGTGTCACGCTTCCTGTCACGTGGATAAAGGGATCTGTGGCTTTCCCTCGAGGCTGTCCCTCGAGGCTTTCCCACGAGGCTTTCCCACAGGGCTGTGCCACGTGCCAGCTTGGTGTGAGTCGATCCTCGGCGTGAAAGACGAGCCGGTGAAGGGAAAAGAGGTTCCTCTGGAATGGACTGAGATATCTGGAGGACTCTTGGAATGGTGGCACGACCCTGGAGTTCCTCTCGCCGTTCCTGTTGAGAGGGCCTCCTCTTGAGATGCGACGGGAACGCCAGGAACTCTTTCCCGACGAAGCAGGGAAAGGATCCCGCATCTCGAGCTACGAGGCGGAAACGGGGCTCCTCTAGATGTGGCCTGACCCTCGTTATTCCTCTCGAGTGGAGACGGGTATGTCGGGGTACTTCTTGATTTGCAACAAGGGTGTGAAGGACCCTTTCGAAGTTCCAGAGGTGAGGTGTGATCAGCCTCGAGACGCCTCAGCGGAAATGGGCCTCATCTCGCCGGTAGGGGAGAACCTCCTGGATTTTCTCGAGTTGCGGCAGGTCTTCTCGAGTTACGACGGGGACCTCAGGGACCCGCTCTGGTGGCCTCAGGAAAGGCCAGTCCCCATGCGAGTTGCTTGGGGACCTCTCGGGATTCCTCTCCCGTCCATGCCGGGGCCTCAGTCCTTGTGTGGAGTCGGGGCCGGAACCTGAGGATTCCTCCCCAGTGTTGCCATGGATCTTGGGGTGCTTCTGAGTCTCCCCAGGGGAGTCAGGCCTCGTCTCGAGTGGGGGCATGCACGTGCGCTTTCCTCCCGAGCTGCAGCAGTAGTGTCACGCTTCCTGTCACGTGGATCAAGGGATCTGTGGCTTTCCCTCGAGGCTGTCCCTCGAGGCTTTCCCACGAGGCTTTCCCACAGGGCTGTGCCACGTGCCACCTTGGTGTGAGTCGATCCTCGGCGTGAAAGACGAGCCGGTGAAGGGAAAAGAGGTTCCTCTGGAATGGACTGAGACATCTGGGGGACTCTTGAAATGGTGGCACGACCCTGGAGTTCCTCTCGCCGTTCCTGTTGAGAGGGCCTCCTCTTGAGATGCGACGGGAACGCCGGGAACACTTTCCGGACGAAGCAGGGAAAGGATCCCTCATCTCGAGCTACGAGGCGGAAACGGGGCTCCTCTGGATGTGGGCGGGACCCACGTGATTCCTCTCGAGTGGAGACGGCTAGGTCGGGGAACTTCTTGATTTGCACCAAGGGTGTGAAGGACCCTTTCGAAGTTCCAGAGGTGAGGTGTGATCAGCCTCGAGACGCCTCAGCGGAAATGGGCCTCATCTCGCCTGGAGGGGAGAACCTCCTGGATTTTCTCGAGTTGCGGCAGGTCTTCTCGAGTTACGACGGGGACCTCAGGGAACCGCTCTGGTGGCCTCAGGAAAGGCCAGTCCCCATGCGAGTTGCTTGGGGACCTCTCGGGATTCCTCTCCCGTCCATGCCGGGGCCTCAGTCCTTGTGTGGAGTCGGGGCCGGAACCTGAGGATTCCTCCCCAGTGTTGCCATGGATCTTGGGGTGCTTCTGAGTCTCCCCAGGGGAGTCAGGCCTCGTCTCGAGTGGGGGCATGCACGTGCGCTTTCCTCCCGAGCTGCAGCAGTAGTGTCACGCTTCCTGTCACGTGGATCAAGGGATCTGTGGCTTTCGCTCGAGGCTGTCCCTCGAGGCTTTCCCACGAGGCTTTCCCACAGGGCTGTGCCACGTGCCACCTTGGTGTGAGTCGATCCTCGGCGTGAAAGACGAGCCGGTGAAGGGAAAAGAGGTTCCTCTGGAATGGACTGAGACATCTGGGGGACTCTTGGAATGGTGGCACGACCCTGGAGTTCCTCTCGCCGTTCCTGTTGAGAGGGCCTCCTCTTGAGATGCGACGGGAACGCCAGGAACTCTTTCCCGACGAAGCAGGGAAAGGATCCCGCATCTCGAGCTACGAGGCGGAAACGGGGCTCCTCTAGATGTGGCCTGACCCTCGTTATTCCTCTCGAGTGGAGACGGGTATGTCGGGGTACTTCTTGATTTGCAACAAGGGTGTGAAGGACCCTTTCGAAGTTCCAGAGGTGAGGTGTGATCAGCCTCGAGACGCCTCAGCGGAAATGGGCCTCATCTCGCCGGTAGGGGAGAACCTCCTGGATTTTCTCGAGTTGCGGCAGGTCTTCTCGAGTTACGACGGGGACCTCAGGGACCCGCTCTGGTGGCCTCAGGAAAGGCCAGTCCCCATGCGAGTTGCTTGGGGACCTCTCGGGATTCCTCTCCCGTCCATGCCGGGGCCTCAGTCCTTGTGTGGAGTCGGGGCCGGAACCTGAGGATTCCTCCCCAGTGTTGCCATGGATCTTGGGGTGCTTCTGAGTCTCCCCAGGGGAGTCAGGCCTCGTCTCGAGTGGGGGCATGCACGTGCGCTTTCCTCCCGAGCTGCAGCAGTAGTGTCACGCTTCCTGTCACGTGGATCAAGGGATCTGTGGCTTTCCCTCGAGGCTGTCCCTCGAGGCTTTCCCACGAGGCTTTCCCACAGGGCTGTGCCACGTGCCACCTTGGTGTGAGTCGATCCTCGGCGTGAAAGACGAGCCGGTGAAGGGAAAAGAGGTTCCTCTGGAATGGACTGAGACATCTGGGGGACTCTTGAAATGGTGGCACGACCCTGGAGTTCCTCTCGCCGTTCCTGTTGAGAGGGCCTCCTCTTGAGATGCGACGGGAACGCCGGGAACACTTTCCGGACGAAGCAGGGAAAGGATCCCTCATCTCGAGCTACGAGGCGGAAACGGGGCTCCTCTGGATGTGGGCGGGACCCACGTGATTCCTCTGGAGTGGAGACGGCTAGGTCGGGGAACTTCTTGATTTGCACCAAGGGTGTGAAGGACCCTTTCGAAGTTCCAGAGGTGAGGTGTGATCAGCCTCGAGACGCCTCAGCGGAAATGGGCCTCATCTCGCCTGGAGGGGAGAACCTCCTGGATTTTCTCGAGTTGCGGCAGGTCTTCTCGAGTTACGACGGGGACCTCAGGGAACCGCTCTGGTGGCCTCAGGAAAGGCCAGTCCCCATGCGAGTTGCTTGGGGACCTCTCGGGATTCCTCTCCCGTCCATGCCGGGGCCTCAGTCCTTGTGTGGAGTCGGGGCCGGAACCTGAGGATTCCTCCCCAGTGTTGCCATGGATCTTGGGGTGCTTCTGAGTCTCCCCAGGGGAGTCAGGCCTCGTCTCGAGTGGGGGCATGCACGTGCGCTTTCCTCCCGAGCTGCAGCAGTAGTGTCACGCTTCCTGTCACGTGGATCAAGGGATCTGTGGCTTTCGCTCGAGGCTGTCCCTCGAGGCTTTCCCACGAGGCTTTCCCACAGGGCTGTGCCACGTGCCACCTTGGTGTGAGTCGATCCTCGGCGTGAAAGACGAGCCGGTGAAGGGAATAGAGGTTCCTCTGGAATGGACTGAGACATCTGGGGGACTCTTGGAATGGTGGCACGACCCTGGAGTTCCTCTCGCCGTTCCTGTTGAGAGGGCCTCCTCTTGAGATGCGACGGGAACGCCAGGAACTCTTTCCCGACGAAGCAGGGAAAGGTTCCCGCATCTCGAGCTACGAGGCGGAAACGGGGCTCCTCTGGATGTGGGCGTGACCCTCGTGATTTCTTTCGAGTGGAGACGGGTATGTCGGGGAACTTCTTGATTTGCAGAAAGGGTGTGAAGGACCCTTTCGAAGTTCCAGAGGTGAGGTGTGATCAGCCTCGAGACGCCTCAGCGGAAATGGGCCTCATCTCGCCTGGAGGGGAGAACCACCTGGATTTTCTCGAGTTGCGGCAGGTCTTCTCGAGTTACGACGGGGACCTCAGGGACCCGCTCTGGTGGCCTCAGGAAAGGCCAGTCCCCATGCGAGTTGCTAGGGGTTCTCTCGGGATTCCTCTCCCGTCCATGCCGGGGCCTCAGTCCATGTGTGGAGTAAGGGCCGGAACCTGAGGATTCCTCTCCAGTGTTGCCATGGATCTTGGGGTGTTTCTGAGTCTCCCCAGGGGAGTCAGGCCTCGTCTCGAGTGGGGGCATGCACGTGCGCTTTCCTCCCGAGCTGCAGCAGTAGTGTAAGGCTTCCTGTCACGTGGATCAAGGGATCTGTGGCTTTCCCTCGAGGCTGTCCCTCGAGGCTTTCCCATGAGTCTTTCCCACAGGGCTGTGCCACGTGCCACCTTGGTGTGAGTCGATCCTCGGCGTGAAAGACGAGCCGGTGAAGGGAAAAGAGGTTCCTCTGGAATGGACTGAGACATCTGGGGGACTCTTGGAATGGTGGCACGACTCTGGAGTTCCTCTCGCCGTTCCTGTTGAGAGGGCCTCCTCTTGAGATGCGACGGGAACGCCGGAAACTCTTTCCCGACGAAGCAGGGAAAGGATCCCTCATCTCGAGCTACGAGGCGGAAACGGGGCTCCTCTAGATGTGGCCTGACCCTCGTTATTCCTCTCGAGTGGAGACGGGTATGTCGGGGTACTTCTTGATTTGCAACAAGGGTGTGAAGGACCCTTTCGAAGTTCCAGAGGTGAGGTGTGATCAGCCTCGAGACGCCTCAGCGGAAATGGGCCTCATCTCGCCGGTAGGGGAGAACCTCCTGGATTTTCTCGAGTTGCGGCAGGTCTTCTCGAGTTACGACGGGGACCTCAGGGACCCGCTCTGGTGGCCTCAGGAAAGGCCAGTCCCAATGCAAGTTGCTAGGGGACCTCTCGGGATTCCTCTCCCGTCCATGCCGGGGCCTCAGTCCTTGTGTGGAGTCGGGGCCGGAACCTGAGGATTCCTCCCCAGTGTTGCCATGGATCTTGGGGTGCTTCTGAGTCTCCCCAGGGGAGTCAGGCCTCGTCTCGAGTGGGGGCATGCACGTGCGCTTTCCTCCCGAGCTGCAGCAGTAGTGTCACGCTTCCTGTCACGTGGATCAAGGGATCTGTGGCTTTCGCTCGAGGCTGTCCCTCGAGGCTTTCCCACGAGGCTTTCCCACAGGGCTGTGCCACGTGCCACCTTGGTGTGAGTCGATCCTCGGCGTGAAAGACGAGCCGGTGAAGGGAATAGAGGTTCCTCTGGAATGGACTGAGACATCTGGGGGACTCTTGGAATGGTGGCACGACCCTGGAGTTCCTCTCGCCGTTCCTGTTGAGAGGGCCTCCTCTTGAGATGCGACGGGAACGCCAGGAACTCTTTCCCGACGAAGCAGGGAAAGGTTCCCGCATCTCGAGCTACGAGGCGGAAACGGGGCTCCTCTGGATGTGGGCGTGACCCTCGTGATTTCTTTCGAGTGGAGACGGGTATGTCGGGGAACTTCTTGATTTGCAGAAAGGGTGTGAAGGACCCTTTCGAAGTTCCAGAGGTGAGGTGTGATCAGCCTCGAGACGCCTCAGCGGAAATGGGCCTCATCTCGCCTGGAGGGGAGAACCACCTGGATTTTCTCGAGTTGCGGCAGGTCTTCTCGAGTTACGACGGGGACCTCAGGGACCCGCTCTGGTGGCCTCAGGAAAGGCCAGTCCCCATGCGAGTTGCTAGGGGTTCTCTCGGGATTCCTCTCCCGTCCATGCCGGGGCCTCAGTCCATGTGTGGAGTAAGGGCCGGAACCTGAGGATTCCTCTCCAGTGTTGCCATGGATCTTGGGGTGTTTCTGAGTCTCCCCAGGGGAGTCAGGCCTCGTCTCGAGTGGGGGCATGCACGTGCGCTTTCCTCCCGAGCTGCAGCAGTAGTGTAAGGCTTCCTGTCACGTGGATCAAGGGATCTGTGGCTTTCCCTCGAGGCTGTCCCTCGAGGCTTTCCCATGAGTCTTTCCCACAGGGCTGTGCCACGTGCCACCTTGGTGTGAGTCGATCCTCGGCGTGAAAGACGAGCCGGTGAAGGGAAAAGAGGTTCCTCTGGAATGGACTGAGACATCTGGGGGACTCTTGGAATGGTGGCACGACTCTGGAGTTCCTCTCGCCGTTCCTGTTGAGAGGGCCTCCTCTTGAGATGCGACGGGAACGCCGGAAACTCTTTCCCGACGAAGCAGGGAAAGGATCCCTCATCTCGAGCTACGAGGCGGAAACGGGGCTCCTCTAGATGTGGCCTGACCCTCGTTATTCCTCTCGAGTGGAGACGGGTATGTCGGGGTACTTCTTGATTTGCAACAAGGGTGTGAAGGACCCTTTCGAAGTTCCAGAGGTGAGGTGTGATCAGCCTCGAGACGCCTCAGCGGAAATGGGCCTCATCTCGCCGGTAGGGGAGAACCTCCTGGATTTTCTCGAGTTGCGGCAGGTCTTCTCGAGTTACGACGGGGACCTCAGGGACCCGCTCTGGTGGCCTCAGGAAAGGCCAGTCCCAATGCAAGTTGCTAGGGGACCTCTCGGGATTCCTCTCCCGTCCATGCCGGGGCCTCAGTCCTTGTGTGGAGTCGGGGCCGTAACCTGAGGATTCCTCTCCAGTGTTGCCATGGATCTTGGGGTGCTTGTGAGTCTTCCCAGGGGAGTCAGGCCTCGTCTCGAGTGGGGGCATGCACGTGCGCTTTCCTCCCGAGCTGCAGCAGTAGTGTCACGCTTCCTGTCACGTGGATCAAGGGATCTGTGGCTTTCCCTCGAGGCTGTCCCTCGAGGCTTTCCCACGAGGCTTTCCCACAGGGCTGTGCCAGGTGCCACCTTGGTGTGAGTCGATCCTCGGCGTGAAAGACGAGCCGGTGAAGGGAAAAGAGGTTCCTCTGGAATGGACTGAGACATCTGGGGGACTCTTGGAATGGTGGCACGACCCTGGAGTTCCTCTCGCCGTTCCTGTTGAGAGGGCCTCCTCTTGAGATGCGACGGGAACGCCAGGAACTCTTTCCCGACGAAGCAGGGAAAGGTTCCCGCATCTCGAGCTACGAGGCGGAAACGGGGCTCCTCTGGATGTGGGCGGGACCCACGTGATTCCTCTCGAGTGGAGACGGCTAGGTCGGGGAACTTCTTGATTTGCACCAAGGGTGTGAAGGACCCTTTCGAAGTTCCAGAGGTGAGGTGTGATCAGCCTCGAGACGCCTCAGCGGAAATGGGCCTCATCTCGCCTGGAGGGGAGAACCTCCTGGATTTTCTCGAGTTGCGGCAGGTCTTCTCGAGTTACGACGGGGACCTCAGGGACCCGCTCTGGTGGCCTCAGGAAAGGCCAGTCCCAATGCAAGTTGCTAGGGGACCTCTCGGGATTCCTCTCCCGTCCATGCCGGGGCCTCAGTCCTTGTGTGGAGTCGGGACCGGAACCTGAGGATTCCTCTCCAGTGTTGCCATGGATCTTGGGGTGCTTCTGAGTCTCCCCAGGGGAGTCAGGCCTCGTCTCGAGTGGGGGCATGCACGTGCGCTTTCCTCCCGAGCTGCAGCAGTAGTGTCACGCTTCCTGTCACGTGGATCAAGGGATCTGTGGCTTTCCCCCGAGGCTGTCCCTCGAGGCTTTCCCACGAGGCTTTCCCACAGGGCTGTGCCACGTGCCACCTTGGTGTGAGTCGATCCTCGGCGTGAAAGACGAGCCGGTGAAGGGAAAAGAGGTTCCTCTGGAATGGACTGAGACATCTGGGGGACTCTTGGAATGGTGGCACGACCCTGGAGTTCCTCTCACCGTTCCTGTTGAGAGGGCCTCCACTTGAGATGCGACGGGAACGCCGGGAACTCTTTCCCGACGAAGCAGGGAAAGGATCCCTCATCTCGAGCTACGAGGCGGAAACGGGGCTCCTCTGGATGTGGGCGGGACCCTCGTGATTCCTCTCGAGTGGAGACGGCTAGGTCGGGGAACTTCTTGATTTGCACCAAGGGTGTGAAGGACCCTTTCGAAGTTCCAGAGGTGAGGTGTGATCAACCTCGAGACGCCTCAGCGGAAATGGGCCTCATCTCGCCTGGAGGGGAGAACCTCCTGGATTTTCTCGAGTTGCGGCAGGTCTTCTCGAGTTACGACGGGGACCTCAGGGAACCGCTCTGGTGGCCTCAGGAAAGGCCAGTCCCCATGCCAGTTGCTTGGGGACCTCTCTTGATTCCTCTCCCGTCCATGCCGGGGCCTCAGTCCTTGTGTGGAGTCGGGGCCGGAACCTGAGGATTCCTCCCCAGTGTTGCCATGGATCTTGGGGTGCTTCTGAGTCTCCCCAGGGGAGTCAGGCCTCGTCTCGAGTGGGGGCATGCACGTGCGCTTTCCTCCCGAGCTGCAGCAGTAGTGTCACGCTTCCTGTCACGTGGATCAAGGGATCTGTGGCTTTCCCTCGAGGCTGTCCCTCGAGGCTTTCCCACGAGGCTTTCCCACAGGGCTGTGCCACGTGCCACCTTGGTGTGAGTCGATCCTCGGCGTGAAAGACGAGCCGGTGAAGGGAAAAGAGGTTCCTCTGGAATGGACTGAGACATCTGGGGGACTCTTGAAATGGTGGCACGACCCTGGAGTTCCTCTCGCCGTTCCTGTTGAGAGGGCCTCCTCTTGAGATGCGACGGGAACGCCGGGAACTCTTTCCCGACGAAGCAGGGAAAGGATCCCTCATCTCGAGCTACGAGGCGGAAACGGGGCTACTCTGGATGTGGGCGGGACCCACGTGATTCCTCTCGAGTGGAGACAGCTAGGTCGGGGAACTTCTTGATTTGCACCAAGGGTGTGAAGGACCCTTTCGAAGTTCCAGAGGTGAGGTGTGATCAGCCTCGAGACGCCTCAGCGGAAATGGGCCTCATCTCGCCTGGAGGGGAGAACCTCCTGGATTTTCTCGAGTTGCGGCAGGTCTTCTCGAGTTACGACGGGGACCTCAGGGAACCGCTCTGGTGGCCTCAGGAAAGGCCAGTCCCCATGCGAGTTGCTTGGGGACCTCTCGGGATTCCTCTCCCGTCCATGCCGGGGCCTCAGTCCTTGTGTGGAGTCGGGGCCGGAACCTGAGGATTCCTCCCCAGTGTTGCCATGGATCTTGGGGTGCTTCTGAGTCTCCCCAGGGGAGTCAGGCCTCGTCTCGAGTGGGGGCATGCACGTGCGCTTTCCTCCCGAGCTGCAGCAGTAGTGTAACGCTTCCTGTCACGTGGATCAAGGGATCTGTGGCTTTCGCTCGAGGCTGTCCCTCGAGGCTTTCCCACGAGGCTTTCCCACAGGGCTGTGCCACGTGCCACCTTGGTGTGAGTCGATCCTCGGCGTGAAAGACGAGCCGGTGAAGGGAAAAGAGGTTCCTCTGGAATGGACTGAGACATCTGGGGGACTCTTGGAATGGTGGCACGACCCTGGAGTTCCTCTCGCCGTTCCTGTTGAGAGGGCCTCCTCTTCAGATGCGACGGGAACGCCAGGAACTCTTTCCCGACGAAGCAGGGAAAGGTTCCCGCATCTCGAGCTACGAGGCGGAAACGGGGCTCCTCTGGATGTGGGCGTGACCCTCGTGATTTCTTTCGAGTGGAGACGGGTATGTCGGGGAACTTCTTGATTTTCACCAAGGGTGTGAAGGACCCTTTCGAAGTTCCAGAGGTGAGGTGTGATCAGCCTCGAGACGCCTCAGCGGAAATGGGCCTCATCTCGCCTGGAGGGGAGAACCACCTGGATTTTCTCGAGTTGCGGCAGGTCTTCTCGAGTTACGACGGGGACCTCAGGGACCCGCTCTGGTGGCCTCAGGAAAGGCCAGTCCCCATGCGAGTTGCTAGGGGTTCTCTCGGGATTCCTCTCCCGTCCATGCCGGGGCGTCAGTCCATGTGTGGAGTCGGGGCCGGAACCTGAGGATTCCTCTCCAGTGTTGCCATGGATCTTGGGGTGTTTCTGAGTCTCCCCAGGGGAGTCAGGCCTCGTCTCGAGTGGGGGCATGCACGTGCGCTTTCCTCCCGAGCTGCAGCAGTAGTGTAACGCTTCCTGTCACGTGGATCAAGGGATCTGTGGCTTTCCCTCGAGGCTGTCCCTCGAGGCTTTCCCATGAGGCTTTCCCACAGGGCTGTGCCACGTGCCACCTTGGTGTGAGTCGATCCTCGGCGTGAAAGACGAGCCGGTGAAGGGAAAAGAGGTTCCTCTGGAATGGACTGAGACATCTGGGGGACTCTTGGAATGGTGGCACGACTCTGGAGTTCCTCTCGCCGTTCCTGTTGAGAGGGCCTCCTCTTGAGATGCGACGGGAACGCCGGAAACTCTTTCCCGACGAAGCAGGGAAAGGATCCCTCATCTCGAGCTACGAGGCGGAAACGGGGCTCCTCTAGATGTGGCCTGACCTTCGTTATTCCTCTCGAATGGAGACGGCTAGGTCGGGGTACTTCTTGATTTGCAACAAGGGTGTGAAGGACCCTTTCGAAGTTCCAGAGGTGAGGTGTGATCAGCCTCGAGACGCCTCAGCGGAAATGGGCCTCATCTCGCCGGTAGGGGAGAACCTCCTGGATTTTCTCGAGTTGCGGCAGGTCTTCTCGAGTTACGACGGGGACCTCAGGGACCCGCTCTGGTGGCCTCAGGAAAGGCCAGTCCCAATGCAAGTTGCTAGGGGACCTCTCGGGATTCCTCTCCCGTCCATGCCGGGGCCTCAGTCCTTGTGTGGAGTCGGGGCCGTAACCTGAGGATTCCTCTCCAGTGTTGCCATGGATCTTGGGGTGCTTGTGAGTCTTCCCAGGGGAGTCAGGCCTCGTCTCGAGAGGGGGCATGCACGTGCGCTTTCCTCCCGAGCTGCAGCAGTAGTTTCACGCTTCCTGTCACGTGGATCAAGGGATCTGTGGCTTTCCCTCGAGGCTGTCCCTCGAGGCTTTCCCACGAGGCTTTCCCACAGGGCGGTGCCACGTGCCACCTTGGTGTGAGTCGATCCTCGGCGTGAAAGACGAGCCGGTGAAGGGAAAAGAGGTTCCTCTGGAATGGACTGAGACATCTGGGGGACTCTTGGAATGGTGGCACGACCCTGGAGTTCCTCTCACCGTTCCTGTTGAGAGGGCCTCCACTTGAGATGCGACGGGAACGCCGGGAACTCTTTCCCGATGAAGCAGGGAAAGGATCCCTCATCTCGAGCTACAAGGCGGAAACGGGGCTCCTCTGGATGTGGGCGGGACCCTCGTGATTCCTCTCGAGTGGAGACGGCTAGGTCGGGGAACTTCTTGATTTGCACCAAGGTTGTGAAGGACCCTTTCGAAGTTCCAGAGGTGAGGTGTGATCAGCCTCGAGACGCCTCAGCGGAAATGGGCCTCATCTCGCCTGGAGGGGAGAACCTCCTGGATTTTCTCGAGTTGCGGCAGGTCTTCTCGAGTTACGACGGGGACCTCAGGGAACCGCTCTGGTGGCCTCAGGAAAGGCCAGTCCCCATGCGAGTTGCTTGGGGACCTCTCGGGCTTCCTCTCCCGTCCATGCCGGGGCCTCAGTCCTTGTGTGGAGTCGGGGCCGGAACCTGAGGATTCCTCCCCAGTGTTGCCATGGATCTTGGGGTGCTTCTGAGTCTCCCCAGGGGAGTCAGGTCTCGTCTCGAGTGGGGGCATGCACGTGCGCTTTCCTCCCGAGCTGCAGCAGTAGTGTCACGCATCCTGTCACGTGGATCAAGGGATCTGTGGCTTTCCCTCGAGGCTGTCCCTCGAGGCTTTCCCACGAGGCTTTCCCACAGGGCTGTGCCACGTGCCACCTTGGTGTGAGTCGATCCTCGGTGTGAAAGACGAGCCGGTGAAGGGAAAAGAGGTTCCTCTGGAATGGACTGAGACATCTGGGGGACTCTTGAAATGGTGGCACGACCCTGGAGTTCCTCTCGCCGTTCCTGTTGAGAGGGCCTCCTCTTGAGATGCGACGGGAACGCCGGGAACACTTTCCCGACGAAGCAGGGAAAGGATCCCTCTTCTCGAGCTACGAGGCGGAAACAGGGCTCCTCTGGATGTGGGCGGGGCCCACGTGATTCCTCTCGAGGGGAGACGGCTACGTCGGGGAACTTCTTGATTTGCACCAAGGGTGTGAAGGACCCTTTCGAAGTTCCAGAGGTGAGGTGTGATCAGCCTCGAGACGCCTCAGCGGAAATGGGCCTCATCTCGCCTGGAGGGGAGAACCTCCTGGATTTTCTCGAGTTGCGGCAGGTCTTCTCGAGTTACGACGGGGACCTCAGGGAACCGCTCTGGTGGCCTCAGGAAAGGCCAGTCCCCATGCGAGTTGCTTGGGGACCTCTCGGGATTCCTCTCCCGTCCATGCCGGGGCCTCAGTCCTTGTGTGGAGTCGGGGCCGGAACCTGAGGATTCCTCCCCAGTGTTGCCATGGATCTTGGGGTGCTTCTGAGTCTCCCCAGGGGAGTCAGGTCTCGTCTCGAGTGGGGGCATGCACGTGCGCTTTCCTCCCGAGCTGCAGCAGTAGTGTCACGCATCCTGTCACGTGGATCAAGGGATCTGTGGCTTTCCCTCGAGGCTGTCCCTCGAGGCTTTCCCACGAGGCTTTCCCACAGGGCTGTGCCACGTGCCACCTTGGTGTGAGTCGATCCTCGGCGTGAAAGACGAGCCGGTGAAGGGAAAAGAGGTTCCTCTGGAATGGACTGAGACATCTGGGGGACTCTTGAAATGGTGGCACGACCCTGGAGTTCCTCTCGCCGTTCCTGTTGAGAGGGCCTCCTCTTGAGATGCGACGGGAACGCCGGGAACACTTTCCCGACGAAGCAGGGAAAGGATCGCTCTTCTCGAGCTACGAGGCGGAAACAGGGCTCCTCTGGATGTGGGCGGGGCCCACGTGATTCCTCTCGAGTGGAGACGGCTACGTCGGGGAACTTCTTGATTTGCACCAAGGGTGTGAAGGACCCTTTCGAAGTTCCAGAGGTGAGGTGTGATCAGCCTCGAGACGCCTCAGCGGAAATGGGCCTCATCTCGCCTGGAGGGGAGAACCTCCTGGAATTTCTCGAGTTGCGGCAGGTCTTCTCGAGTTACGACGGGGACCTCAGGGAACGTCTCTGGTGGCCTCAGGAAAGGCCAGTCCCCATGCGAGTTGCTTGGGGACCTCTCGGGATTCCTCTCCCGTCCATGCCGGGGCCTCAGTCCTTGTGTGGAGTCGGGGCCGGAACCTGAGGATTCCTCCCCAGTGTTGCCATGGATCTTGGGGTGCTTCTGAGTCTCCCCAGGGGAGTCAGGTCTCGGCTCGAGTGGGGGCATGCACGTGCGCTTTCCTCCCGAGCTGCAGCAGTAGTGTCACGCTTCCTGTCACGTGGATCAAGGGATCTGTGGCTTTCCCTCGAGGCTGTCCCTCGAGGCTTTCCCACGAGGCTTTCCCACAGGGCTGTGCCACGTGCCACCTTGGTGTGAGTCGATCCTCGGCGTGAAAGACGAGCCGGTGAAGGGAAAAGAGGTTCCTCTGGAATGGACTGAGATATCTGGGGGACTCTTGGAATGGTGGCACGACCCTGGAGTTCCTCTCGCCGTTCCTGTTGAGAGGGCCTCCTCTTGAGATGCGACGGGAACGCCGGAAACTCTTTCCCGACGAAGCAGGGAAAGGATCCCTCATCTCGAGTTACGAGGCGGAAACGGGGCTCCTCTAGATGTGGCCTGACCCTCGTTATTCCTCTCGAGTGGAGACGGGTATGTCGGGGTACTTCTTGATTTGCAACAAGGGTGTGAAGGAGCCTTTCGAAGTTCCAGAGGTGAGGTGTGATCAGCCTCGAGACGCCTCAGCGGAAATGGGCCTCATCTCGCCGGTAGGGGAGAACCTCCTGGATTTTCTCGAGTTGCGGCAGGTCTTCTCGAGTTACGACGGGGACCTCAGGGACCCGCTCTGGTGGCCTCAGGAAAGGCCAGTCCCAATGCAAGTTGCTAGGGGACCTCTCGGGATTCCTCTCCCGTCCATGCCGGGGCCTCAGTCCTTGTGTGGAGTCGGGGCCGGAACCTGAGGATTACTCTCCAGTGTTGCCATGGATCTTGGGGTGCTTCTGAGTCTCCCCAGGGGAGTCAGGCCTCGTCTCTAGTGGCGGCATGCACGTGCGCTTTCCTCCCGAGCTGCAGCAGTAGTGTCACGCTTCCTGTCACGTGGATCAAGGGATCTGTGGCTTTCCCTCGAGGCTGTCCCTCGAGGCTTTCCCACGAGGCTTTCCCACAGGGCTGTGCCACGTGCCACCTTGGTGTGAGTCGATCCTCGGCGTGAAAGACGATCCGGTGAAGGGAAAAGAGGTTCCTCTGGAATGGACTGAGACATCTGGGGGACTCTTGGAATGGTGGCACGACCCTGGAGTTCCTCTCACCGTTCCTGTTGAGAGGGCCTCCACTTGAGATGCGACGGGAACGCCGGGAACTCTTTCCCGACGAAGCAGGGAAAGGATCCCTCATCTCGAGCTACGAGGCGGAAACGGGGCTCCTCTGGATGTGGGCGGGACCCACGTGATTCCTCTCGAGTGGAGACGGCTAGGTCGGGGAACTTCTTGATTTGCACCAAGGGTGTGAAGGACCCTTTCGAAGTTCCAGAGGTGAGGTGTGATCAGCCTCGAGACGCCTCAGCGGAAATGGGCCTCATCTCGCCTGGAGGGGAGAACCTCCTGGATTTTCTCGAGTTGCGGCAGGTCTTCTCGAGTTACGACGGGGACCTCAGGGAACCGCTCTGGTGGCCTCAGGAAAGGCCAGTCCCCATGCGAGTTGCTTGGGGACCTCTCGGGATTCCTCTCCCGTCCATGCCGGGGCCTCAGTCCTTGTGTGGAGTCGGGGCCGGAACCTGAGGATTCCTCCCCAGTGTTGCCATGGATCTTGGGGTGCTTCTGAGTCTCCCCAGGGGAGTCAGGTCACGTCTCGAGTGGGGGCATGCACGTGCGCTTTCCTCCCGAGCTGCAGCAGTAGTGTCACGCATCCTGTCACGTGGATCAAGGGATCTGTGGCTGTCCCTCGAGGCTGTCCCTCGAGTCTTTCCCACGAGGCTTTCCCACAGGGCTGTGCCACGTGCCACCTTGGTGTGAGTCGATCCTCGGTGTGAAAGACGAGCCGGTGAAGGGAAAAGAGGTTCCTCTGGAATGGACTGAGACATCTGGGGGACTCTTGGAATGGTGGCACGACCCTGGAGTTCCTCTCGCCTTTCCTGTTGAGAGGGCCTCCTCTTGAGATGCGACGGGAACGCCAGGAACTCTTTCCCGACGAAGCAGGGAAAGGATCCCGCATCTCGAGCTACGAGGCGGAAACGGGGCTCCTCTGGATGTGGGCGTGACCCTCGTGATTCCTCTCGAGTGGAGACGGGTATGTCGGGGAACCTCTTGATTTGCACCAAGGGTGTGAAGGAGCCTTTCGAAGTTCCAGAGGTGAGGTGTGATCAGCCTCGAGACGCCTCAGCGGAAATGGGCCTCATCTCGCCTGGAGGGGAGAACCTCCTGGATTTTCTCGAGTTGCGGCAGGTCTTCTCGAGTTACGACGGGGACCACAGGAACCCGCTCTGGTGGCCTCAGGAAAGGCCAGTCCCCATCCGAGTTGCTAGGGGACCTCTCTTGATTCCTCTCCCGTTCATGCCGGGGCCTCAGTCCTTGTGTGGAGTCGGGGCCGGAACCTGAGGATTCCTCTCCAGTGTTGCCATGGATCTTGGGGTGCTTCTGAGTCGCCCCAGGGGAGTCAGGCCTCATCTCGAGTGGCGGCATGCACGTGCGCTTTCCTCCCGAGCTGCAGCAGTAGTGTCACGCTTCCTGTCACGTGGATCAAGGGATCTGTGGCTTTCCCTCGAGGCTGTCCCTCGAGGCTTTCCCACGAGGCTTTCCCACAGGGCTGTGCCACGTGCCACCTTGGTGTGAGTCGATCCTCGGCGTGAAAGACGAGCCGGTGAAGGGCAAAGAGGTTCCTCTGGAATGGACTGAGACATCTGGGGGACTCTTGAAATGGTGGCACGACCCTGGAGTTCCTCTCGCCGTTCCTGTTGAGAGGGCCTCCTCTTGAGATGCGACGGGAACGCCGGGAACTCTTTCCCGACGAAGCAGGGAAAGGATCCCTCATCTCGAGCTACGAGGCGGAAACGGGGCTCCTCTGGATGTGGGCGGGACCCACGTGATTCCTCTCGAGTGGAGACGGCTAGGTCGGGGAACTTCTTGATTTGCACCAAGGGTGTGAAGGACCCTTTCGAAGTTCCAGAGGTGAGGTGTGATCAGCCTCGAGACGCCTCAGCGGAAATGGGCCTCATCTCGCCTGGAGGGGAGAACCTCCTGGATTTTCTCGAGTTGCGGCAGGTCTTCTCGAGTTACGACGGGGACCTCAGGGACCCGCTCTGGTGGCCTCAGGAAAGGCCAGTCCCAATGCAAGTTGCTAGGGGACCTCTCGGGATTCCTCTCCCGTCCATGCCGGGGCCTCAGTCCTTGTGTGGAGTCGGGGCCGGAACCTGAGGATTCCTCTCCAGTGTTGCCATGGATCTTGGGGTGCTTCTGAGTCTCCCCAGGGGAGTCAGGCCTCGTCTCGAGTGGCGGCATGCACGTGCGCTTTCCTCCCGAGCTGCAGCAGTAGTGTCACGCTTCCTGTCACGTGGATCAAGGGATCTGTGGCTTTCCCTCGAGGCTGTCCCTCGAGGCTTTCCCACGAGGCTTTCCCACAGGGCTGTGCCACGTGCCACCTTGGTGTGAGTCGATCCTCGGTGTGAAAGACGAGCCGGTGAAGGGAAAAGAGGTTCCTCTGGAATGGACTGAGACATCTGGGGGACTCTTGGAATTGTGGCACGACCCTGGAGTTCCTCTCGCCGTTCCTGTTGAGAGGGCCTCCTCTTGAGATGCGACGGGAACGCCAGGAACTCTTTCCCGACGAAGCAGGGAAAGGATCCCGCATCTCGAGCTACGAGGCGGAAACGGGGCTCCTCTGGATGTGGGCGTGACCCTCGTGATTTCTCTCGAGTGGAGACGGGTATGTCGGGGAACTTCTTGATTTGCACCAAGGGTGTGAAGGACCCTTTCGAAGTTCCAGAGGTGAGGTGTGATCAGCCTCGAGACGCCTCAGCGGAAATGGGCCTCATCTCGCCTGGAGGGGAGAACCACCTGGATTTTCTCGAGTTGCGGCAGGTCTTCTCGAGTTACGACGGGGACCTCAGGGACCCGCTCTGGTGGCCTCAGGAAAGGCCAGTCCCCATGCGAGTTGCTAGGCGTTCTCTCGGGATTCCTCTCCCGTCCATGCCGGGGCCTCAGTCCATGTGTGGAGTCGGGGCCGGAACCTGAGGATTCCTCCCCAGTGTTGCCATGGATCTTGGGGTGTTTCTGAGTCTCCCCAGGGGAGTCAGGCCTCGTCTCGAGTGGGGGCATGCACGTGCGCTTTCCTCCCGAGCTGCAGCAGAAGTGTAACGCTTCCTGTCACGTGGATCAAGGGATCTGTGGCTTTCCCTCGAGGCTGTCCCTCGAGGCTTTCCCATGAGGCTTTCCCACAGGGCTGTGCCACGTGCCACCTTGGTGTGAGTCGATCCTCGGCGTGAAAGACGAGCCGGTGAAGGGAAAAGAGGTTCCTCTGGAATGGACTGAGACATCTGGTGGACTCTTGGAATGGTGGCACGACTCTGGAGTTCCTCTCGCCGTTCCTGTTGAGAGGGCCTCCTCTTGAGATGCGACGGGAACGCCGGAAACTCTTTCCCGACGAAGCAGGGAAAGGATCCCTCATCTCGAGCTACGAGGCGGAAACGGGGCTCCTCTAGATGTGGCCTGACCCTCGTTATTCCTCTCGAGTGGAGACGGGTATGTCGGGGTACTTCTTGATTTGCAACAAGGGTGTGAAGGACCCTTTCGAAGTTCCAGAGGTGAGGTGTGATCAGCCTCGAGACGCCTCAGCGGAAATGGGCCTCATCTCGCCGGTAGGGGAGAACCTCCTGGATTTTCTCGAGTTGCGGCAGGTCTTCTCGAGTTACGACGGGGACCTCAGGGACCCGCTCTGGTGGCCTCAGGAAAGGCCAGTCCCCATGCGAGTTGCTTGGGGACCTCTCGGGATTCCTCTCCCGTCCATGCCGGGGCCTCAGTCCTTGTGTGGAGTCGGGGCCGGAACCTGAGGATTCCTCCCCAGTGTTGCCATGGATCTTGGGGTGCTTCTGAGTCTCCCCAGGGGAGTCAGGTCTCGGCTCGAGTGGGGGCATGCACGTGCGCTTTCCTCCCGAGCTGCAGCAGTAGTGTCACGCTTCCTGTCACGTGGATCAAGGGATCTGTGGCTTTCCCTCGAGGCTGTCCCTCGAGGCTTTCCCACGAGGCTTTCCCACAGGGCTGTGCCACGTGCCACCTTTGTGTGAGTCGATCCTCGGCGTGAAAGACGAGCCGGTGAAGGGAAAAGAGGTTCCTCTGGAATGGACTGAGATATCTGGGGGACTCTTGGAATGGTGGCACGACCCTGGAGTTCCTCTCGCCGTTCCTGTTGAGAGGGCCTCCTCTTGAGATGCGACGGGAACGCCGGAAACTCTTTCCCGACGAAGCAGGGAAAGGATCCCTCATCTCGAGTTACGAGGCGGAAACGGGGCTCCTCTAGATGTGGCCTGACCCTCGTTATTCCTCTCGAGTGGAGACGGGTATGTCGGGGTACTTCTTGATTTGCAACAAGGGTGTGAAGGAGCCTTTCGAAGTTCCAGAGGTGAGGTGTGATCAGCCTCGAGACGCCTCAGCGGAAATGGGCCTCATCTCGCCGGTAGGGGAGAACCTCCTGGATTTTCTCGAGTTGCGGCAGGTCTTCTCGAGTTACGACGGGGACCTCAGGGACCCGCTCTGGTGGCCTCAGGAAAGGCCAGTCCCAATGCAAGTTGCTAGGGGACCTCTCGGGATTCCTCTCCCGTCCATGCCGGGGCCTCAGTCCTTGTGTGGAGTCGGGGCCGGAACCTGAGGATTCCTCCCCAGTGTTGCCATGGATCTTGGGGTGCTTCTGAGTCTCCCCAGGGGAGTCAGGCCTCGTCTCTAGTGGCGGCATGCACGTGCGCTTTCCTCCCGAGCTGCAGCAGTAGTGTCACGCTTCCTGTCACGTGGATCAAGGGATCTGTGGCTTTCCCTCGAGGCTGTCCCTCGAGGCTTTCCCACGAGGCTTTCCCACAGGGCTGTGCCACGTGCCACCTTGGTGTGAGTCGATCCTCGGCGTGAAAGACGATCCGGTGAAGGGAAAAGAGGTTCCTCTGGAATGGACTGAGACATCTGGGGGACTCTTGGAATGGTGGCACGACCCTGGAGTTCCTCTCACCGTTCCTGTTGAGAGGGCCTCCACTTGAGATGCGACGGGAACGCCGGGAACTCTTTCCCGACGAAGCAGGGAAAGGATCCCTCATCTCGAGCTACGAGGCGGAAACGGGGCTCCTCTGGATGTGGGCGGGACCCACGTGATTCCTCTCGAGTGGAGACGGCTAGGTCGGGGAACTTCTTGATTTGCACCAAGGGTGTGAAGGAGCCTTTCGAAGTTCCAGAGGTGAGGTGTGATCAGCCTCGAGACGCCTCAGCGGAAATGGGCCTCATCTCGCCTGGAGGGGAGAACCTCCTGGATTTTCTCGAGTTGCGGCAGGTCTTCTCGAGTTACGACGGGGACCTCAGGGAACCGCTCTGGTGGCCTCAGGAAAGGCCAGTCCCCATGCGAGTTGCTTGGGGACCTCTCGGGATTCCTCTCCCGTCCATGCCGGGGCCTCAGTCCTTGTGTGGAGTCGGGGCCGGAACCTGAGGATTCCTCCCCAGTGTTGCCATGGATCTTGGGGTGCTTCTGAGTCTCCCCAGGGGAGTCAGGCCTCGTCTCGAGTGGGGGCATGCACGTGCGCTTTCCTCCCGAGCTGCAGCAGTAGTGTCACGCATCCTGTCACGTGGATCAAGGGATCTGTGGCTTTCCCTCGAGGCTGTCCCTCGAGGCTTTCCCACGAGGCTTTCCCACAGGGCTGTGCCACGTGCCACCTTGGTGTGAGTCGATCCTCGGTGTGAAAGACGAGCCGGTGAAGGGAAAAGAGGTTCCTCTGGAATGGACTGAGACATCTGGGGGACTCTTGGAATGGTGGCACGACCCTGGAGTTCCTCTCGCCTTTCCTGTTGAGAGGGCCTCCTCTTGAGATGCGACGGAAACGCCAGGAACTCTTTCCCGACGAAGCAGGGAAAGGATCCCGCATCTCGAGCTACGAGGCGGAAACGGGGCTCCTCTGGATGTGGGCGTGACCCTCGTGATTCCTCTCGAGTGGAGACGGGTATGTCGGGGAACCTCTTGATTTGCACCAAGGGTGTGAAGGAGCCTTTCGAAGTTCCAGAGGTGAGGTGTGATCAGCCTCGAGACGCCTCAGCGGAAATGGGCCTCATCTCGCCTGGAGGGGAGAACCTCCTGGATTTTCTCGAGTTGCGGCAGGTCTTCTCGAGTTACGACGGGGACCACAGGAACCCGCTCTGGTGGCCTCAGGAAAGGCCAGTCCCCATCCGAGTTGCTAGGGGACCTCTCTTGATTCCTCTCCCGTTCATGCCGGGGCCTCAGTCCTTGTGTGGAGTCGGGGCCGGAACCTGAGGATTCCTCTCCAGTGTTGCCATGGATCTTGGGGTGCTTCTGAGTCGCCCCAGGGGAGTCAGGCCTCATCTCGAGTGGCGGCATGCACGTGCGCTTTCCTCCCGAGCTGCAGCAGTAGTGTCACGCTTCCTGTCACGTGGATCAAGGGATCTGTGGCTTTCCCTCGAGGCTGTCCCTCGAGGCTTTCCCACGAGGCTTTCCCACAGGGCTGTGCCACGTGCCACCTTGGTGTGAGTCGATCCTCGGCGTGAAAGACGAGCCGGTGAAGGGCAAAGAGGTTCCTCTGGAATGGACTGAGACATCTGGGGGACTCTTGAAATGGTGGCACGACCCTGGAGTTCCTCTCGCCGTTCCTGTTGAGAGGGCCTCCTCTTGAGATGCGACGGGAACGCCGGGAACTCTTTCCCGACGAAGCAGGGAAAGGATCCCTCATCTCGAGCTACGAGGCGGAAACGGGGCTCCTCTGGATGTGGGCGGGACCCACGTGATTCCTCTCGAGTGGAGACGGCTAGGTCGGGGAACTTCTTGATTTGCACCAAGGGTGTGAAGGACCCTTTCGAAGTTCCAGAGGTGAGGTGTGATCAGCCTCGAGACGCCTCAGCGGAAATGGGCCTCATCTCGCCTGGAGGGGAGAACCTCCTGGATTTTCTCGAGTTGCGGCAGGTCTTCTCGAGTTACGACGGGGACCTCAGGGACCCGCTCTGGTGGCCTCAGGAAAGGCCAGTCCCAATGCAAGTTGCTAGGGGACCTCTCGGGATTCCTCTCCCGTCCATGCCGGGGCCTCAGTCCTTGTGTGGAGTCGGGGCCGGAACCTGAGGATTCCTCTCCAGTGTTGCCATGGATCTTGGGGTGCTTCTGAGTCTCCCCAGGGGAGTCAGGCCTCGTCTCGAGTGGCGGCATGCACGTGCGCTTTCCTCCCGAGCTGCAGCAGTAGTGTCACGCTTCCTGTCACGTGGATCAAGGGATCTGTGGCTTTCCCTCGAGGCTGTCCCTCGAGGCTTTCCCACGAGGCTTTCCCACAGGGCTGTGCCACGTGCCACCTTGGTGTGAGTCGATCCTCGGTGTGAAAGACGAGCCGGTGAAGGGAAAAGAGGTTCCTCTGGAATGGACTGAGACATCTGGGGGACTCTTGGAATTGTGGCACGACCCTGGAGTTCCTCTCGCCGTTCCTGTTGAGAGGGCCTCCTCTTGAGATGCGACGGGAACGCCAGGAACTCTTTCCCGACGAAGCAGGGAAAGGATCCCGCATCTCGAGCTACGAGGCGGAAACGGGGCTCCTCTGGATGTGGGCGTGACCCTCGTGATTTCTCTCGAGTGGAGACGGGTATGTCGGGGAACGTCTTGATTTGCACCAAGGGTGTGAAGGACCCTTTCGAAGTTCCAGAGGTGAGGTGTGATCAGCCTCGAGACGCCTCAGCGGAAATGGGCCTCATCTCGCCTGGAGGGGAGAACCACCTGGATTTTCTCGAGTTGCGGCAGGTCTTCTCGAGTTACGACGGGGACCTCAGGGACCCGCTCTGGTGGCCTCAGGAAAGGCCAGTCCCCATGCGAGTTGCTAGGCGTTCTCTCGGGATTCCTCTCCCGTCCATGCCGGGGCCTCAGTCCATGTGTGGAGTCGGGGCCGGAACCTGAGGATTCCTCCCCAGTGTTGCCATGGATCTTGGGGTGTTTCTGAGTCTCCCCAGGGGAGTCAGGCCTCGTCTCGTGTGGGGGCATGCACGTGCGCTTTCCTCCCGAGCTGCAGCAGTAGTGTAACGCTTCCTGTCACGTGGATCAAGGGATCTGTGGCTTTCCCTCTAGGCTGTCCCTCGAGGCTTTCCCATGAGGCTTTCCCACAGGGCTGTGCCACGTGCCACCTTGGTGTGAGTCGATCCTCGGCGTGAAAGACGAGCCGGTGAAGGGAAAAGAGGTTCCTCTGGAATGGACTGAGACATCTGGTGGACTCTTGGAATGGTGGCACGACTCTGGAGTTCCTCTCGCCGTTCCTGTTGAGAGGGCCTCCTCTTGAGATGCGACGGGAACGCCGGAAACTCTTTCCCGACGAAGCAGGGAAAGGATCCCTCATCTCGAGCTACGAGGCGGAAACGGGGCTCCTCTAGATGTGGCCTGACCCTCGTTATTCCTCTCGAGTGGAGACGGGTATGTCGGGGTACTTCTTGATTTGCAACAAGGGTGTGAAGGACCCTTTCGAAGTTCCAGAGGTGAGGTGTGATCAGCCTCGAGACGCCTCAGCGGAAATGGGCCTCATCTCGCCGGTAGGGGAGAACCTTCTGGATTTTCTCGAGTTGCGGCAGGTCTTCTCGAGTTACGACGGGGACCTCAGGGACCCGCTCTGGTGGCCTCAGGAAAGGCCAGTCCCCATGCGAGTTGCTTGGGGACCTCTCGGGATTCCTCTCCCGTCCATGCCGGGGCCTCAGTCCTTGTGTGGATTCGGGGCCGGAACCTGAGGATTACTCCCCAGTGTTGCCATGGATCTTGGGGTGCTTCTGAGTCTCCCCAGGGGAGTCAGGTCTCGTCTCGAGTGGGGGCATGCACGTGCGCTTTCCTCCCGAGCTGCAGCACTAGTGTCACGCTTCCTGTCACGTGGATCAAGGGATCTGTGGCTTTCCCTCGAGGCTGTCCCTCGAGGCTTTCCCACGAGGCTTTCCCACAGGGCTGTGCCACGTGCCACCTTGGTGTGAGTCGATCCTCGGCGTGAAAGACGAGCCGGTGAAGGGAAAAGAGGTTCCTCTGGAATGGACTGAGACATCTGGGGGACTCTTGGAATGGTGACACGACCCTGGAGTTCCTCTCGCCGTTCCTGTTGAGAGGGCCTCCTCTTGAGATGCGACGGGAACGCCAGGAACTCTTTCCCGACGAAGCAGGGAAAGGATACCGCATCTCGAGCTACGAGGCGGAAACGGGGCTCCTCTGGATGTGGGCGTGACCCTCGTGATTTCTCTCGAGTGGAGACGGGTATGTCGGGGAACTTCTTGATTTGAACCAAGGGTGTGAAGGACCCTTTCGAAGTTCCAGAGGTGAGGTGTGATCAGCCTCGAGACGCCTCAGCGGAAATGGGCCTCATCTCGCCTGGAGGGGAGAACCTCCTGGATTTTCTCCAGTTGCGGCAGGTCTTCTCGAGTTACGACGGGGACCTCAGGGACCCGCTCTGGTGGCCTCAGGAAAGGCCAGTCCCAATGCAAGTTGCTAGGGGACCTCTCGGGATTCCTCTCCCGTCCATGCCGGGGCCTCAGTCCTTGTGTGGAGTCGGGGCCGGAACCTGAGGATTCCTCCCCAGTGTTGCCATGGATCTTGGGGTGCTTCTGAGTCTCCCCAGGGGAGTCAGGCCTCGTCTCGAGTGGGGGCATGCACGTGCGCTTTCCTCCCGAGCTGCAGCAGTAGTGTCACGCTTCCTGTCACGTGGATCAAGGGATCTGTGGCTTTCCCTCGAGGCTGTCCCTCGAGGCTTTCCCACGAGGCTTTCCCACAGGGCTGTGCCACGTGCCACCTTGGTGTGAGTCGATCCTCGGCGTGAAAGACGAGCCTGTGAAGGGAAAAGAGGTTCCTCTGGAATGGACTGAGACATCTGGGGGACTCTTGAAATGGTGGCACGACCCTGGAGTTCCTCTCGCCGTTCCTGTTGAGAGGGCCTCCTCTTGAGATGCGACGGGAACGCCGGGAACACTTTCCCGACGAAGCAGGGAAAGGATCCCTCATCTCGAGCTACGAGGCGGAAACGGGGCTCCTCTGGATGTGGGCGGGACCCACGTGATTCCTCTCGAGTGGAGACGGCTAGGTCGGGGAACTTCTTGATTTGCACCAAGGGTGTGAAGGACCCTTTCGAAGTTCCAGAGGTGAGGTGTGATCAGCCTCGAGACGCCTCAGCGGAAATGGGCCTCATCTCGCCTGGAGGGGAGAACCTCCTGGATTTTCTCGAGTTGCGGCAGGTCTTCTCGAGTTACGACGGGGACCTCAGGGACCCGCTCTGGTGGCCTCAGGAAAGGCCAGTCCCCATGCGAGTTGCTTGGGGACCTCTCGGGATTCCTCTCCCGTCCATGCCGGGGCCTCAGTCCTTGTGTGGAGTCGGGGCCGGAACCTGAGGATTCCTCCCCAGTGTTGCCATGGATCTTGGGGTGCTTCTGAGTCTCCCCAGGGGAGTCAGGCCTCGTCTCGAGTGGGGGCATGCACGTGCGCTTTCCTCCCGAGCTGCAGCAGTAGTGTAACGCTTCCTGTCACGTGGATCAAGGGATCTGTGGCTTTCGCTCGAGGCTGTCCCTCGAGGCTTTCCCACGAGGCTTTCCCACAGGGCTGTGCCACGTGCCACCTTGGTGTGAGTCGATCCTCGGCGTGAAAGACGAGCCGGTGAAGGGAAAAGAGGTTCCTCTGGAATGGACTGAGACATCTGGGGGACTCTTGGAATGGTGGCACGACCCTGGAGTTCCTCTCGCCGTTCCTGTTGAGAGGGCCTCCTCTTGAGATGCGACGGGAACGCCAGGAACTCTTTCCCGACGAAGCAGGGAAAGGTTCCCGCATCTCGAGCTACGAGGCTTAAACGGGGCTCCTCTGGATGTGGGCGTGACCCTCGTGATTTCTTTCGAGTGGAGACGGGTATGTCGGGGAACTTCTTGATTTTCACCAAGGGTGTGAAGGACCCTTTCGAAGTTCCAGAGGTGAGGTGTGATCAGCCTCGAGACGCCTCAGCGGAAATGGGCCTCATCTCGCCTGGAGGGGAGAACCACCTGGATTTTCTCGAGTTGCGGCAGGTCTTCTCGAGTTACGACGGGGACCTCAGGGACCCGCTCTGGTGGCCTCAGGAAAGGCCAGTCCCCATGCGAGTTGCTAGGGGTTCTCTCGGGATTCCTCTCCCGTCCATGCCGGGGCGTCAGTCCATGTGTGGAGTCGGGGCCGGAACCTGAGGATTCCTCTCCAGTGTTGCCATGGATCTTGGGGTGTTTCTGAGTCTCCCCAGGGGAGTCAGGCCTCGTCTCGAGTGGGGGCATGCACGTGCGCTTTCCTCCCGAGCTGCAGCAGTAGTGTAACGCTTCCTGTCACGTGGATCAAGGGATCTGTGGCTTTCCCTCGAGGCTGTCCCTCGAGGCTTTCCCATGAGGCTTTCCCACAGGGCTGTGCCACGTGCCACCTTGGTGTGAGTCGATCCTCGGCGTGAAAGACGAGCCGGTGAAGGGAAAAGAGGTTCCTCTGGAATGGACTGAGACATCTGGGGGACTCTTGGAATGGTGGCACGACTCTGGAGTTCCTCTCGCCGTTCCTGTTGAGAGGGCCTCCTCTTGAGATGCGACGGGAACGCCGGAAACTCTTTCCCGACGAAGCAGGGAAAGGATCCCTCATCTCGAGCTACGAGGCGGAAACGGGGCTCCTCTAGATGTGGCCTGACCCTCGTTATTCCTCTCGAGTGGAGACGGGTATGTCGGGGTACTTCTTGATTTGCAACAAGGGTGTGAAGGACCCTTTCGAAGTTCCAGAGGTGAGGTGTGATCAGCCTCGAGACGCCTCAGCGGAAATGGGCCTCATCTCTCCGGTAGGGGAGAACCTCCTGGATTTTCTCGAGTTGCGGCAGGTCTTCTCGAGTTACGACGGGGACCTCAGGGACCCGCTCTGGTGGCCTCAGGAAAGGCCAGTCCCAATGCAAGTTGCTAGGGGACCTCTCGGGATTACTCTCCCGTCCATGCCGGGGCCTCAGTCCTTGTGTGGAGTCGGGGCCGTAACCTGAGGATTCCTCTCCAGTGTTGCCATGGATCTTGGGGTGCTTGTGAGTCTTCCCAGGGGAGTCAGGCCTCGTCTCGAGAGGGGGCATGCACGTGCGCTTTCCTCCCGAGCTGCAGCAGTAGTGTCATGCTTCCTGTCACGTGGATCAAGGGATCTGTGGCTTTCCCTCGAGGCTGTCCCTCGAGGCTTTCCCACGAGGCTTTCCCACAGGGCTGTGCCACGTGCCACCTTGGTGTGAGTCGATCCTCGGCGTGAAAGACGAGCCGGTGAAGGGAAAAGAGGTTCCTCTGGAATGGACTGAGACATCTGGGGGACTCTTGGAATGGTGGCACGACCCTGGAGTTCCTCTCACCGTTCCTGTTGAGAGGGCCTCCACTTGAGATGCGACGGGAACGCCGGGAACTCTTTCCCGATGAAGCAGGGAAAGGATCCCTCATCTCGAGCTACGAGGCGGAAACGGGGCTCCTCTGGATGTGGGCGGGACCCTCGAGATTCCTCTCGAGTGGAGACGGCTAGGTCGGGGAACTTCTTGATTTGCACCAAGGTTGTGAAGGACCCTTTCGAAGTTCCAGAGGTGAGGTGTGATCAGCCTCGAGACGCCTCAGCGGAAATGGGCCTCATCTCGCCTGGAGGGGAGAACCTCCTGGATTTTCTCGAGTTGCGGCAGGTCTTCTCGAGTTACGACGGGGACCTCAGGGAACCGCTCTGGTGGCCTCAGGAAAGGCCAGTCCCCATGCGAGTTGCTTGGGGACCTCTCGGGATTCCTCTCCCGTCCATGCCGGGGCCTCAGTCCTTGTGTGGAGTCAGGGCCGGAACCTGAGGATTCCTCCCCAGTGTTGCCATGGATCTTGGGGTGCTTCTGAGTCTCCCCAGGGGAGTCAGGTCTCGTCTCGAGTGGGGGCATGCACGTGCGCTTTCCTCCCGAGCTGCAGCAGTAGTGTCACGCATCCTGTCACGTGGATCAAGGGATCTGTGGCTTTCCCTCGAGGCTGTCCCTCGAGGCTTTCCCACGAGGCTTTCCCACAGGGCTGTGCAACGTGCCACCTTGGTGTGAGTCGATCCTCGGTGTGAAAGACGAGCCGGTGAAGGGAAAAGAGGTTCCTCTGGAATGGACTGAGACATCTGGGGGACTCTTGAAATGGTGGCACGACCCTGGAGTTCCTCTCGCCGTTCCTGTTGAGAGGGCCTCCTCTTGAGATGCGACGGGAACGCCGGGAACACTTTCCCGACGAAGCAGGGAAAGGATCCCTCTTCTCGAGCTACGAGGCGGAAACAGGGCTCCTCTGGATGTGGGCGGGGCCCACGTGATTCCTCTCGAGTGGAGACGGCTACGTCGGGGAACTTCTTGATTTGCACCAAGGGTGTGAAGGACCCTTTCGAAGTTCCAGAGGTGAGGTGTGATCAGCCTCGAGACGCCTCAGCGGAAATGGGCCTCATCTCGCCTGGAGGGGAGAACCTCCTGGATTTTCTCGAGTTGCGGCAGGTCTTCTCGAGTTACGACGGGGACCTCAGGGAACCGCTCTGGTGGCCTCAGGAAAGGCCAGTCCCCATGCGAGTTGCTTGGGGACCTCTCGGGATTCCTCTCCCGTCCATGCCGGGGCCTCAGTCCTTGTGTGGAGTCGGGGCCGGAACCTGAGGATTCCTCCCCAGTGTTGCCATGGATCTTGGGGTGCTTCTGAGTCTCCCCAGGGGAGTCAGGTCTCGTCTCGAGTGGGGGCATGCACGTGCGCTTTCCTCCCGAGCTGCAGCAGTAGTGTCACGCTTCCTGTCACGTGGATCAAGGGATCTGTGGCTTTCCCTCGAGGCTGTCCCTCGAGGCTTTCCCACGAGGCTTTCCCACAGGGCTGTGCCACGTGCCACCTTGGTGTGAGTCGATCCTCGGCGTGAAAGACGAGCCGGTGAAGGGAAAAGAGGTTCCTCTGGAATGGACTGAGACATCTGGGGGACTCTTGAAATGGTGGCACGACCCTGGAGTTCCTCTCGCCGTTCCTGTTGAGAGGGCCTCCTCTTGAGATGCGACGGGAACGCCGGGAACACTTTCCCGACGAAGCAGGGAAAGGATCCCTCTTCTCGAGCTACGAGGCGGAAACAGGGCTCCTCTGGATGTGGGCGGGGCCCACGTGATTCCTCTCGAGTGGAGACGGCTACGTCGGGGAACTTCTTGATTTGCACCAAGGGTGTGAAGGACCCTTTCGAAGTTCCAGAGGTGAGGTGTGATCAGCCTCGAGACGCCTCAGCGGAAATGGGCCTCATCTCGCCTGGAGGGGAGAACCTCCTGGATTTTCTCGAGTTGCGGCAGGTCTTCTCGAGTTACGACGGGGACCTCAGGGAACCTCTATGGTGGCCTCAGGAAAGGCCAGTCCCCATGCGAGTTGCTTGGGGACCACTCGGGATTCCTCTCCCGTCCATGCCGGGGCCTCAGTCCTTGTGTGGAGTCGGGGCCGGAACCTGAGGATTCCTCCCCAGTGTTGCCATGGATCTTGGGGTGCTTCTGAGTCTCCCCAGGGGAGTCAGGTCTCGGCTCGAGTGGGGGCATGCACGTGCGCTTTCCTCCCGAGCTGCAGCAGTAGTGTCACGCTTCCTGTCACGTGGATCAAGGGATCTGTGGCTTTCCCTCGAGGCTGTCCCTCGAGGCTTTCCCACGAGGCTTTCCCACAGGGCTGTGCCACGTGCCACCTTGGTGGGAGTCGATACTCGGCGTGAAAGACGAGCCGGTGAAGGGAAAAGAGGTTCCTCTGGAATGGACTGAGATATCTGGGGGACTCTTGGAATGGTGGCACGACCCTGAAGTTCCTCTCGCCGTTCCTGTTGAGAGGGCCTCCTCTTGAGATGCGACGGGAACGCCGGAAACTCTTTCCCGACGAATCAGGGAAAGGATCCCTCATCTCGAGCTACGAGGCGGAAACGGGGCTCCTCTAGATGTGGCCTGACCCTCGTTATTCCTCTCGAGTGGAGACGGGTATGTTGGGGTACTTCTTGATTTGCAACAAGGGTGTGAAGGACCCTTTCGAAGTTCCAGAGGTGAGGTGTGATCAGCCTCGAGACGCCTCAGCGGAAATGGGCCTCATCTCGCCGGTAGGGGAGAACCTCCTGGATTTTCTCGAGTTGCGGCAGGTCTTCTCGAGTTACGACGGGGACCTCAGGGACCCGCTCTGGTGGCCTCAGGAAAGGCCAGTCCCAATGCAAGTTGCTAGGGGACCTCTCGGGATTCCTCTCCCGTCCATGCCGGGGCCTCAGTCCTTGTGTGGAGTCGGGGCCGTAACCTGAGGATTCCTCTCCAGTGTTGCCATGGATCTTGGGGTGCTTGTGAGTCTTCCCAGGGGAGTCAGGCCTCGTCTCGAGTGGCGGCATGCACGTGCGCTTTCCTCCCGAGCTGCAGCAGTAGTGTCACGCTTCCTGTCACGTGGATCAAGGGATCTGTGGCTTTCCCTCGAGGCTGTCCCTCGAGGCTTTCCCACGAGGCTTTCCCACAGGGCTGTGCCACGTGCCACCTTGGTGTGAGTCGATCCTCGGCGTGAAAGACGAGCCGGTGAAGGGAAAAGAGGTTCCTCTGGAATGGACTGAGACATCTGGGGGACTCTTAGAATGGTGGCACGACCCTGGAGTTCCTCTCGCCGTTCCTGTTGAGAGGGCCTCCACTTGAGATGCGTCGGGAACGCCGGGAACACTTTCCCGACGAAGCAGGGAAAGGATCCCTCTTCTCGAGCTACGAGGCGGAAACAGGGCTCCTCTGGATGTGGGCGGGGCCCACGTGATTCCTCTCGAGTGGAGACGGCTACGTCGGGGAACTTCTTGATTTACACCAAGGGTGTGAAGGACCCTTTCGAAGTTCCAGAGGTGAGGTGTGATCAGCCTCGAGACGCCTCAGCGGAAATGGGCCTCATCTCGCCTGGAGGGGAGAACCTCCTGGATTTTCTCGAGTTGCGGCAGGTCTTCTCGAGTTACGACGGGGACCTCAGGGAACCTCTCTGGTGGCCTCGGGAAAGGCCAGTCTCCATGCGAGTTGCTTGGGGACCTCTCGGGATTCCTCTCCCGTCCATGCCGGGGCCTCAGTCCTTGTGTGGAGTCGGGGCCGGAACCTGAGGATTCCTCCCCAGTGTTGCCATGGATCTTGGGGTGCTTCTGAGTCTCCCCAGGGGAGTCAGGTCTCGGCTCGAGTGGGGGCATGCACGTGCGCTTTCCTCCCGAGCTGCAGCAGTAGTGTCACGCTTCCTGTCACGTGGATCAAGGGATCTGTGGCTTTCCCTCGAGGCTGTCCCTCGAGGCTTTCCCACGAGGCTTTCCCACAGGGCTGTGCCACGTGCCACCTTGGTGTGAGTCGATCCTCGGCGTGAAAGACGAGCCGGTGAAGGGAAAAGAGGTTCCTCTGGAATGGACTGAGATATCTGGGGGACTCTTGGAATGGTGGCACGACCCTGAAGTTCCTCTCGCCGTTCCTGTTGAGAGGGCCTCCTCTTGAGATGCGACGGGAACGCCGGAAACTCTTTCCCGACGAATCAGGGAAAGGATCCCTCATCTCGAGCTACGAGGCGGAAACGGGGCTCCTCTAGATGTGGCCTGACCCTCGTTATTCCTCTCGAGTGGAGACGGGTATGTCGGGGTACTTCTTGATTTGCAACAAGGGTGTGAAGGACCCTTTCGAAGTTCCAGAGGTGAGGTGTGATCAGCCTCGAGACGCCTCAGCGGAAATGGGCCTCATCTCGCCGGTAGGGGAGAACCTCCTGGATTTTCTCGAGTTGCGGCAGGTCTTCTCGAGTTACGACGGGGACCTCAGGGACCCGCTCTGGTGGCCTCAGGAAAGGCCAGTCCCAATGCAAGTTGCTAGGGGACCTCTCGGGATTCCTCTCCCGTCCATGCCGGGGCCTCAGTCCTTGTGTGGAGTCGGGGCCGTAACCTGAGGATTCCTCTCCAGTGTTGCCATGGATCTTGGGGTGCTTGTGAGTCTTCCCAGGGGAGTCAGGCCTCGTCTCGAGTGGCGGCATGCACGTGCACTTTCCTCCCGAGCTGCAGCAGTAGTGTCACGCTTCCTGTCACGTGGATCAAGGGATCTGTGGCTTTCCCTCGAGGCTGTCCCTCGAGGCTTTCCCACGAGGCTTTCCCACAGGGCTGTGCCACGTGCCACCTTGGTGTGAGTCGATCCTGGGCGTGAAAGACGAGCCGGTGAAGGGAAAAAAGGTTCCTCTGGAATGGACTGAGACATCTGGGGGACTCTTGGAATGGTGGCACGACCCTGGAGTTCCTCTCGCCGTTCCTGTTGAGAGGGCCTCCACTTGAGATGCGACGGGAACGCCGGGAACTCTTTCCCGACGAAGCAGGGAAAGGATCCCTCATCTCGAGCTACGAGGCGGAAACGGGGCTCCTCTGGATGTGGGCGGGACCCACGTGATTCCTCTCGAGTGGAGACGGCTAGGTCGGGGAACTTCTTGATTTGCACCAAGGGTGTGAAGGACCCTTTCGAAGTTCCAGAGGTGAGGTGTGATCAGCCTCGAGACGCCTCAGCGGAAATGGGCCTCATCTCGCCTGGAGGGGAGAACCTCCTGGATTTTCTCGAGATGCGGCAGGTCTTCTCGAGTTACGACGGGGACCTCAGGGACCCGCTCTGGTGGCCTCAGGAAAGGCCAGTCCCAATGCAAGTTGCTAGGGGACCTCTCGGGATTCCTCTCCCGTCCATGCCGGGGCCTCAGTCCTTGTGTGGAGTCGGGGCCGGAACCTGAGGATTCCTCTCCAGTGTTGCCATGTATCTTGGGGTGCTTCTGAGTCTCCCCAGGGGAGTCAGGCCTCGTCTCGAGTGACGGCATGCACGTGCGCTTTCCTCCCGAGCTGCAGCAGTAGTGTCACGCTTCCTGTCACGTGGATCAAGGGATCTGTGGCTTTCCCTCGAGGCTGTCCCTCGAGGCTTTCCCACGAGGCTTTCCCACAGGGCTGTGGCACGTGCCACCTTGGTGTGAGTCGATCCTCGGCGTGAAAGACGAGCCGGTGAAGGGAAAAGAGGTTCCTCTGGAATGGACTGAGACATCTGGGGGACTCTTGGAATGGTGGCACGACCCTGGAGTTCCTCTCGCCGTTCCTGTTGAGAGGGCCTCCACTTGAGATGCGACGGGAACGCCGGGAACTCTTTCCCGACGAAGCAGGGAAAGGATCCCTCATCTCGATCTACGAGGCGGAAACGGGGCTCCTCTGGATGTGGGCGGGACCCACGTGATTCCTCTCGAGTGGAGACGGCTAGGTCGGGGAACTTCTTGATTTGCACCAAGGGTGTGAAGGACCCTTTCGAAGTTCCAGAGGTGAGGTGTGATCAGCCTCGAGACGCCTCAGCGGAAATGGGCCTCATCTCGCCTGGAGGGGAGAACCTCCTGGATTTTCTCGAGATGCGGCAGGTCTTCTCGAGTTACGACGGGGACCTCAGGGACCCGCTCTGGTGGCCTCAGGAAAGGCCAGTCCCAATGCAAGTTGCTAGGGGACCTCTCGGGATTCCTCTCCCGTCCATGCCGGGGCCTCAGTCCTTGTGTGGAGTCGGGGCCGGAACCTGAGGATTCCTCTCCAGTGTTGCCATGGATCTTGGGGTGCTTCTGAGTCTCCCCAGGGGAGTCAGGCCTCGTCTCGAGTGGGGGCATGCACGTGCGCTTTCCTCCCGAGCTGCAGCAGTAGTGTCACGCTTCCTGTCACGTGGATCAAGGGATCTGTGGCTTTCCCTCGAGGCTGTCCCTCGAGGCTTTCCCACGAGGCTTTCCCACAGGGCTGTGCCACGTGCCACCTTGGTGTGAGTCGATCCTCGGCGTGAAAGACGAGCCGGTGAAGGGAAAAGAGGTTCCTCTGGAATGGACTGAGACATCTGGGGGACTCTTGGAATGGTGGCACGACCCTGGAGTTCCTCTCACCGTTCCTGTTGAGAGGGCCTCCACTTGAGATGCGACGGGAACGCCGGGAACTCTTTCCCGACGAAGCAGGGAAAGGATCCCTCATCTCGAGCTACGAGGCGGAAACGGGGCTCCTCTGGATGTGGGCGGGACCCACGTGATTCCTCTCGAGTGGAGACGGCTAGGTCGGGGAACTTCTTGATTTGCACCAAGGGTGTGAAGGACCCTTTCGAAGTTCCAGAGGTGAGGTGTGATCAGCCTCGAGACGCCTCAGCGGAAATGGGCCTCATCTCGCCTGGAGGGGAGAACCTCCTGGATTTTCTCGAGTTGCGGCAGGTCTTCTCGAGTTACGACGGGGACCTCAGGGAACCGCTCTGGTGGCCTCAGGAAAGGCCAGTCCCCATGCGAGTTGCTTGGGGACCTCTCGGGATTCCTCTCCCGTCCATGCCGGGGCCTCAGTCCTTGTGTGGAGTCGGGGCCGGAACCTGAGGATTCCTCCCCAGTGTTGCCATGGATCTTGGGGTGCTTCTGAGTCTCCCCAGGGGAGTCAGGTCACGTCTCGAGTGGGGGCATGCACGTGCGCTTTCCTCCCGAGCTGCAGCAGTAGTGTCACGCATCCTGTCACGTGGATCAAGGGATCTGTGGCTTTCCCTCGAGGCTGTCCCTCGAGGCTTTCCCACGAGGCTTTCCCACAGGGCTGTGCCACGTGCCACCTTGGTGTGTGTCGATCCTCGGTGTGAAAGACGAGCCGGTGAAGGGAAAAGAGGTTCCTCTGGAATGGACTGAGACATCTGGGGGACTCTTGGAATGGTGGCACGACCCTGGAGTTCCTCTCGCCTTTCCTGTTGAGAGGGCCTCCTCTTGAGATGCGACGGGAACGCCAGGAACTCTTTCCCGACGAAGCAGGGAAAGGATCCCGCATCTCGAGCTACGAGGCGGAAACGGGGCTCCTCTGGATGTGGGCGTGACCCTCGTGATTCCTCTCGAGTGGAGACGGGTATGTCGGGGAACCTCTTGATTTGCACCAAGGGTGTGAAGGAGCCTTTCGAAGTTCCAGAGGTGAGGTGTGATCAGCCTCGAGACGCCTCAGCGGAAATGGGCCTCATCTCGCCTGGAGGGGAGAACCTCCTGGATTTTCTCGAGTTGCGGTAGGTCTTCTCGAGTTACGACGGGGACCACAGGAACCCGCTCTGGTGGCCTCAGGAAAGGCCAGTCCCCATCCGAGTTGCTAGGGGACCTCTCTTGATTCCTCTCCCGTTCATGCCGGGGCCTCAGTCCTTGTGTGGAGTCGGGGCCGGAACCTGAGGATTCCTCTCCAGTGTTGCCATGGATCTTGGGGTGCTTCTGAGTCGCCCCAGGGGAGTCAGGCCTCATCTCGAGTGGCGGCATGCACGTGCGCTTTCCTCCCGAGCTGCAGCAGTAGTGTCACGCTTCCTGTCACGTGGATCAAGGGATCTGTGGCTTTCCCTCGAGGCTGTCCCTCGAGGCTTTCCCACGAGGCTTTCCCACAGGGCTGTGCCACGTGCCACCTTGGTGTGAGTCGATCCTCGGCGTGAAAGACGAGCCGGTGAAGGGAAAAGAGGTTCCTCTGGAATGGACTGAGACATCTGGGGGACTCTTGAAATGGTGGCACGACCCTGGAGTTCCTCTCGCCGTTCCTGTTGAGAGGGCCTCCTCTTGAGATGCGACGGGAACGCCGGGAACTCTTTCCCGACGAAGCAGGGAAAGGATCCCTCATCTCGAGCTACGAGGCGGAAACGGGGCTCCTCTGGATGTGGGCGGGACCCACGTGATTCCTCTCGAGTGGAGACGGCTAGGTCGGGGAACTTCTTGATTTGCACCAAGGGTGTGAAGGACCCTTTCGAAGTTCCAGAGGTGAGGTGTGATCAGCCTCGAGACGCCTCAGCGGAAATGGGCCTCATCTCGCCTGGAGGGGAGAACCTCCTGGATTTTCTCGAGTTGCGGCAGGTCTTCTCGAGTTACGACGGGGACCTCAGGGACCCGCTCTGGTGGCCTCAGGAAAGGCCAGTCCCCATGCGAGTTGCTAGGGGACCTCTCGGGATTCCTCTCCCGTCCATGCCGGGGCCTCAGTCCTTGTGTGGAGTCGGGGCCGGAACCTGAGGATTCCTCTCCAGTGTTGCCATGGATCTTGGGGTGCTTCTGAGTCTCCCCAGGGGAGTCAGGCCTCGTCTCGAGTGGCGGCATGCACGTGCGCTTTCCTCCCGAGCTGCAGCAGTAGTGTCACGCTTCCTGTCACGTGGATCAAGGGATCTGTGGCTTTCCCTCGAGGCTGTCCCTCGAGGCTTTCCCACGAGGCTTTCCCACAGGGCTGTGCCACGTGCCACCTTGGTGTGAGTCGATCCTCGGTGTGAAAGACGAGCCGGTGAAGGGAAAAGAGGTTCCTCTGGAATGGACTGAGACATCTGGGGGACTCTTGGAATTGTGGCACGACCCTGGAGTTCCTCTCGCCGTTCCTGTTGAGAGGGCCTCCTCTTGAGATGCGACGGGAACGCCAGGAACTCTTTCCCGACGAAGCAGGGAAAGGATCCCGCATCTCGAGCTACGAGGCGGAAACGGGGCTCCTCTGGATGTGGGCGGGACCCTCGTGATTTCTCTCGAGTGGAGACGGGTATGTCGGGGAACTTCTTGATTTGCACCAAGGGTGTGAAGGACCCTTTCGAAGTTCCAGAGGTGAGGTGTGATCAGCCTCGAGACGCCTCAGCGGAAATGGGCCTCATCTCGCCTGGAGGGGAGAACCACCTGGATTTTCTCGAGTTGCGGCAGGTCTTCTCGAGTTACGACGGGGACCTCAGGGACCCGCTCTGGTGGCCTCAGGAAAGGCCAGTCCCCATGCGAGTTGCTAGGCGTTCTCTCGGGATTCCTCTCCCGTCCATGCCGGGGCCTCAGTCCATGTGTGGAGTCGGGGCCGGAACCTGAGGATTCCTCCCCAGTGTTGCCATGGATCTTGGGGTGTTTCTGAGTCTCCCCAGGGGAGTCAGGCCTCGTCTCGAGTGGGGGCATGCACGTGCGCTTTCCTCCCGAGCTGCAGCAGTAGTGTAACGCTTCCTGTCACGTGGATCAAGGGATCTGTGGCTTTCCCTCGAGGCTGTCCCTCGAGGCTTTCCCATGAGGCTTTCCCACAGGGCTGTGCCACGTGCCACCTTGGTGTGAGTCGATCCTCGGCGTGAAAGACGAGCCGGTGAAGGGAAAAGAGGTTCCTCTGGAATGGACTGAGACATCTGGTGGACTCTTGGAATGGTGGCACGACTCTGGAGTTCCTCTCGCCGTTCCTGTTGAGAGGGCCTCCTCTTGAGATGCGACGGGAACGCCGGAAACTCTTTCCCGACGAAGCAGGGAAAGGATCCCTCATCTCGAGCTACGAGGCGGAAACGGGGCTCCTCTAGATGTGGCCTGACCCTCGTTATTCCTCTCGAGTGGAGACGGGTATGTCGGGGTACTTCTTGATTTGCAACAAGGGTGTGAAGGACCCTTTCGAAGTTCCAGAGGTGAGGTGTGATCAGCCTCGAGACGCCTCAGCGGAAATGGGCCTCATCTCGCCGGTAGGGGAGAACCTCCTGGATTTTCTCGAGTTGCGGCAGGTCTTCTCGAGTTACGACGGGGACCTCAGGGACCCGCTCTGGTGGCCTCAGGAAAGGCCAGCCCCAATGCAAGTTGCTAGGGGACCTCTCGGGATTCCTCTCCCGTCCATGCCGGGGCCTCAGTCCTTGTGTGGAGTCGGGGCCGGAACCTGAGGATTCCTCTCCAGTGTTGCCATGGATCTTGGGGTGCTTCTGAGTCTCCCCAGGGGAGTCAGGCCTCGTCTCGAGTGGGGGCATGCACGTGCGCTTTCCTCCCGAGCTGCAGCAGTAGTGTCACGCTTCCTGTCACGTGGATCAAGGGATCTGTGGCTTTCCCTCGAGGCTGTCCCTCGAGGCTTTCCCACGAGGCTTTCCCACAGGGCTGTGCCAGGTGCCACCTTGGTGTGAGTCGATCCTCGGCGTGAAAGACGAGCCGGTGAAGGGAAAAGAGGTTCCTCTGGAATGGACTGAGACATCTGGGGGACTCTTGGAATGGTGGCACGACCCTGGAGTTCCTCTCGCCGTTCCTGTTGAGAGGGCCTCCACTTGAGATGCGACGGGAACGCCTGGAACTCTTTCCCGACGAAGCAGGGAAAGGATCCCTCATCTCGAGCTACGAGGCAGAAACGGGGCTCCTCTGGATGTGGGCGGGACCCACGTGATTCCTTTCGAGTGGAGACGGGTATGTCGGGGAACTTCTTGATTTGCACCAAGGGTGTGAAGGACCCTTTCGAAGTTCCAGAGGGAGGTGTGATCAGCCTCGAGACGCCTCAGCGGAAATGGGCCTCATCTCGCCTGGAGGGGAGAACCTCCTGGATTTTCTCGAGTTGCGGCAGGTCTTCTCGAGTTACGACGGGGACCTCAGGGACCCGCTCTGGTGGCCTCAGGAAAGGCCAGTCCCAATGCAAGTTGCTAGAGGACCTCTCGGGATTCCTCTCCCGTCCATGCCGGGGCCTCAGTCCTTGTGTGGATTCGGGGCCGGAACCTGAGGATTCCTCTCCAGTGTTGCCATGGATCTTGGGGTGCTTCTGAGTCTCCCCAGGGGAGTCAGGCCTCGTCTCGAGTGGGGGCATGCACGTGCGCTTTCCTCCCGAGCTGCAGCAGTAGTGTCACGCTTCCTGTCACGTGGATCAAGGGATCTGTGGCTTTCCCTCGAGGCTGTCCCTCGAGGCTTTCCCACGAGGCTTTCCCACAGGGCTGTGCCACGTGCCACCTTGGTGTGAGTCGATCCTCGGCGTGAAAGACGAGCCGGTGAAGGGAAAAGAGGTTCCTCTGGAATGGACTGAGACATCTGGGGGACTCTTGGAATGGTGGCACGACCCTGGATTTCCTCTCACCGTTCCTGTTGAGAGGGCCTCCTCTTGAGATGCGACGGTAACGCCGGGAACTCTTTCCCGACGAAGCAGGGAAAGGATCCCTCATCTCGAGCTACGAGGCGGAAACGGGGCTCCTCTGGATGTGGGCGGGACCCACGTGATTCCTCTCGAGTGGAGACGGCTAGGTCGGGGAACTTCTTGATTTGCACCAAGGGTGTGAAGGACCCTTTCGAAGTTCCAGAGGTGAGGTGTGATCAGCCTTGAGACGCCTCAGCGGAAATGGGCCTCATCTCGCCTGGAGGGGAGAACCTCCTGGATTTTCAAGAGTTGCGGCAGGTCTTCTCGAGTTACGACGGGGACCTCAGGGACCCGCTCTGGTGGCCTCAGGAAAGGCCAGTCCCCATGCGAGTTGCTTGGGGACCTCTCGGGATTCCTCTCCCGTCCATGCCGGGGCCTCAGTCCTTGTGTGGAGTCGGGGCCGGAACCTGAGGATTCCTCCCCAGTGTTGCCATGGATCTTGGGGTGCTTCTGAGTCTCCCCAGGGGAGTCAGGTCTCGTCTCGAGTGGGGGCATGCACGTGCGCTTTCCTCCCGAGCTGCAGCAGTAGTGTCACGCTTCCTGTCACGTGGATCAAGGGATCTGTGGCTTTCCCTCGAGGCTGTCCCTCGAGGCTTTCCCACGAGGCTTTCCCACAGGGCTGTGCCACGTGCCACCTTGGTGTGAGTCGATCCTCGGCGTGAAAGACGAGCCGGTGAAGGGAAAAGAGGTTCCTCTGGAATGGACTGAGACATCTGGGGGACTCTTGGAATGGTGGCACGACCCTGGAGTTCCTCTCGCCGTTCCTGTTGAGAGGGCCTCCTCTTGAGATGCGACGGGAACGCCAGGAACTCTTTCCCGACGAAGCAGGGAAAGGATCCCGCATCTCGAGCTACGAGGCGGAAACGGGGCTCCTCTGGATGTGGGCGTGACCCTCGTGATTTCTCTCGAGTGGAGACGGGTATGTCGGGGAACTTCTTGATTTGAACCAAGGGTGTGAAGGACCCTTTCGAAGTTCCAGAGGTGAGGTGTGATCAGCCTCGAGACGCCTCAGCGGAAATGGGCCTCATCTCGCCTGGAGGGGAGAACCTCCTGGATTTTCTCCAGTTGCGGCAGGTCTTCTCGAGTTACGACGGGGACCTCAGGGACCCGCTCTGGTGGCCTCAGGAAAGGCCAGTCCCAATGCAAGTTGCTAGGGGACCTCTCGGGATTCCTCTCCCGTCCATGCCGGGGCCTCAGTCCTTGTGTGGAGTCGGGGCCGGAACCTGAGGATTCCTCTCCAGTGTTGCCATGGATCTTGGGGTGCTTCTGAGTCTCCCCAGGGGAGTCAGGCCTCGTCTCGAGTGGCGGCATGCACGTGCGCTTTCCTCCCGAGCTGCAGCAGTAGTGTCACGCTTCCTGTCACGTGGATCAAGGGATCTGTGGCTTTCCCTCGAGGCTGTCCCTCGAGGCTTTCCCACGAGGCTTTCCCACAGGGCTGTGCCACGTGCCACCTTGGTGTGAGTCGATCCTCGGCGTGAAAGACGAGCCGGTGAAGGGAAAAGAGGTTCCTCTGGAATGGACTGAGACATCTGGGGGACTCTTGGAATGGTGGCACGACCCTGGAGTTCCTCTCGCCGTTCCTGTTGAGAGGGCCTCCACTTGAGATGCGACGGGAACGCCGGGAACTCTTTCCCGACGAAGCAGGGAAAGGATCCCTCATCTCGAGCTAAGAGGCGGAAACGGGGCTCCTCTGGATGTGGGCGGGACCCACGTGATTCCTCTCGAGTGGAGACGGCTAGGTCGGGGAACTTCTTGATTTGCACCAAGGGTGTGAAGGACCCTTTCGAAGTTCCAGAGGGGAGGTGTGATCAGCCTCGAGACGCCTCAGCGGAAATGGGCCTCATCTCGCCTGGAGGGGAGAACCTCCTGGATTTTCTCGAGTTGCCGCAGGTCTTCTCGAGTTACGACGGCGACCTCAGGGACCCGCTCTGGTGGCCTCAGGAAAGGCCAGTCTCCATGCGAGTTTCTAGGGGTTCTCTCGGGATTTCTCTCCCGTCCATGCCGGGGCCTCAGTCCATGTGTGGAGTCGGGGCCGGAACCTGAGGATTCCTCTCCAGTGTTGCCATGGATCTTGGGGTGTTTCTGAGTCTCCCCAGGGGAGTCAGGCCTCCTCTCGAGTGGGGGCATGCACGTGCGCTTTCCTGCCGAGCTGCAGCAGTAGTGTAACGCTTTCTGTCACGTGGATCAAGGGATCTGTGGCTTTCCCTCGAGGCTGTCCCTCGAGGCTTTCCCATGAGGCTTTCCCACAGGGCTGTGCCACGTTCCACCTTGGTGTGAGTCGATCCTCGGCGTGAAAGATGAGCCGGTGAAGGGAAAAGAGGTTCCTCTGGAATGGACTGAGACATCTGGGGGACTCTTGGAATGGTGGCACAACTCTGGAGTTCCTCTCGTCGTTCCTGTTGAGAGCGCCTCCTCTTGAGATGCGACGGGAACGCCGGAAACTCTTTCCCGACGGAGCAGGGAAAGGATCCCTCATCTCCAGCTACGAGGCGGAAACGGGTCTCCTCTGGATGTGGGCGGGACCCTCGTGATTCCTCTCGAGTGGAGACGGGTATGTCGGGGAACTTCTTGATTTGCACCAAGGGTGTGAAGGAGCCTTTCGAAGTTCCAGAGGGGAGGTGTGATCAGCCTCGAGACGCCTCAGCGGAAATGGGCCTCATCTCGCCTGGAGGGGAGAACCTCCTGGATTTTCTCGAGTTGCGGCAGGTCTTCTCGAGTTACGACGGGGACCACAGGAACCCGCTCTGGTGGCCTCAGGAAAGGCCAGTCCCCATCCGAGTTGCTAGGGGACCTCTCTTGATTCCTCTCCCGTTCATGCCGGGGCCTCAGTCCTTGTGTGGAGTCGGGGCCGGAACCTGAGGATTCCTCTCCAGTGTTGCCATGGATCTTGGGGTGCCTCTGAGTCTCCCCAGGGGAGTCAGGCCTCATCTCGAGTGGCGGCATGCACGTGCGCTTTCCTCCCGAGCTGCAGCAGTAGTGTCACGCTTCCTGTCACGTGGATCAAGGGATCTGTGGCTTTCCCTCGAGGCTGTCCCTCGAGGCTTTCCCACGAGGCTTTCCCACAGGGCTGTGCCACGTGCCACCTTGGTGTGACTCGATCCTCGGCGTGAAAGACGAGCCGGTGAAGGGAAAAGAGGTTCCTCTGGAATGGACTGAGACATCTGGTGGACTCTTGGAATGGTGGCACGACTCTGGAGTTCCTCTCGCCGTTCCTGTTGAGAGGGCCTCCTCTTTAGATGCGACGGGAACGCCGGAAACTCTTTCCCGACGAAGCAGGGAAAGGATCCCTCATCTCGATCTACGAGGCGGAAACGGGGCTCCTCTAGATGTGGCCTGACCCTCGTTATTCCTCTCGAGTGGAGACGGGTATGTCGGGGTACTTCTTGATTTGCACCAAGGGTGTGAAGGACCCTTTCGAAGTTCCAGAGGTGAGGTGTGATCAGCCTCGAGACGCCTCAGCGGAAATGGGCCTCATCTCGCCTGTAGGGGAGAACCTCCTGGATTTTCTCGAGTTGCGGCAGGTCTTCTCGAGGTACGACGGGGACCTCAGGGACCCGCTCTGGTGGCCTCAGGAAAGGCCAGTCCCAATGCAAGTTGCTAGGGGACCTCTCGGGATTCCTCTCCCGTCCATGCCGGGGCCTCAGTCCTTGTGTGGAGTCGGGGCCGGAACCTGAGGATTCCTCCCCAGTGTTGCCATGGATCTTGGGGTGCTTCTGAGCCTCCCCAGGGGAGTCAGGTCTCGTCTCGAGTGGGGGCATGCACGTGCGCTTTCCTCCCGAGCTGCAGCAGTAGTGTCACGCTTCCTGTCACGTGGATCAAGGGATCTGTGGCTTTCCCTCGAGGCTGTCCCTCGAGGCTTTCCCACGAGGCTTTCCCACAGGGCTGTGCCACGTGCCACCTTGGTGTGAGTCGATCCTCGGCGTGAAAGACGAGCCGGTGAAGGGAAAAGAGGTTCCTCTGGAATGGACTGAGACATCTGGGGGACTCTTGGAATGGTGGCACGACCCTGGAGTTCCTCTCGCCGTTCCTGTTGAGAGGGCCTCCACTTGAGATGCGACGGGAACGCCGGGAACTCTTTCCCGACGAAGCAGGGAAAGGATCCCTCATCTCGAGCTACGAGGCGGAAACGGGGCTCCTCTGGATGTGGGCGGGACCCACGTGATTCCTCTCGAGTGGAGACGGCTAGGTCGGGGAACTTCTTGATTTGCACCAAGGGTGTGAAGGACCCTTTCGAAGTTCCAGAGGTGAGGTGTGATCAGCCTCGAGACGCCTCAGCGGAAATGGGCCTCATCTCGCCTGGTGGGGAGAACCTCCTGGATTTTCTCGAGTTGCGGCAGGTCTTCTCGAGTTACGACGGGGACCTCAGGGACCCGCTCTGGTGGCCTCAGGAAAGGCCAGTCCCAATGCAAGTTGCTAGGGGACCTCTCGGGATTCCTCTCCCGTCCATGCCGGGGCCTCAGTCCTTGTGTGGAGTCGGGGCCGGAACCTGAGGATTCCTCTCCAGTGTTGCCATGGATCTTGGGGTGCTTCTGAGTCTCCCCAGGGTAGTCAGGCCTCGTCTCGAGTGGGGGCATGCACGTGCGCTTTCCTCCCGAGCTGCAGCAGTAGTGTCACGCTTCCTGTCACGTGGATCAAGGGATCTGTGGCTTTCTCTCGAGGCTGTCCCTCGAGGCTTTCCCACGAGGCTTTCCCACAGGGCTGTGCCACGTGCCACCTTGGTGTGAGTCGATCCTCGGCGTGAAAGACGAGCCGGTGAAGGGAAAAGAGGTTCCTCTGGAATGGACTGAGACATCTGGGGGACTCTTGGAATGGTGGCACGACCCTGGAGTTCCTCTCGCCGTTCCTGTTGAGAGGGCCTCCTCTTGAGATGCGACGGGAACGCCAGGAACTCTTTCCCGACGAAGCAGGGAAAGGATCCCGCATTTCGAGCTATGAGGCGGAAACGGGGCTCCTCTGGATGTGGGCGTGACCCTCGTGATTTCTCTCGAGTGGAGACGGGTATGTCGGGGAACTTCTTGATTTGCACCAAGGGTGTGAAGGACCCTTTCGAAGTTCCAGAGGTGAGGTGTGATCAGCCTCGAGACGCCTCAGCGGAAATGGGCCTCATCTCGCCGGTAGGGGAGAACCTCCTGGATTTTCTCGAGTTGCGGCAGGTCTTCTCGAGTTACGACGGGGACCTCAGGGACCCGCTCTGATGGCCTCAGGAAAGGCCAGTCCCAATGCAAGTTGCTAGGGGACCTCTCGGGATTCCTCTCCCGTCCATGCCGGGGCCTCAGTCCTTGTGTGGAGTCGGGGCCGGAACCTGAGGATTCCTCTCCAGTGTTGCCATGGATCTTGGGGTGCTTCTGAGTCTCCGCAGGGGAGTCAGGCCTCGTCTCGAGTGGCGGCATGCACGTGCGCTTTCCTCCCGAGCTGCAGCAGTAGTGTCACGCTTCCTGTCACGTGGATCAAGGGATCTGTGGCTTTCCCTCGAGGCTGTCCCTCGAGGCTTTCCCACGAGGCTTTCCCACAGGGCTGTGCCACGTGCCACCTTGGTGTGAGTCGATCCTCGGCGTGAAAGACGAGCCGGTGAAGGGAAAAGAGGTTCCTCTGGAATGGACTGAGACATCTGGGGGACTCATGCAATGGTGGCACGACCCTGGAGTTCCTCTCGCCGTTCCTGTTGAGAGGGCCTCCACTTGAGATGCGACGGGAACGCCGGGAACTCTTTCCCGACGAAGCAGGGAAAGGATCCCTCATCTCGAGCTACGAGGCGGAAACGGGGCTCCTCTGGATGTGGGCGGGACCCACGTGATTCCTCTCGAGTGGAGACGGCTAGGTCGGGGAACTTCTTGATTTGCACCAAGGGTGTGAAGGACCCTTTCGAAGTTCCAGAGGTGAGGTGTGATCAGCCTCGAGACGCCTCAGCGGAAATGGGCCTCATCTCGCCTGGAGGGGAGAACCTCCTGGATTTTCTCGAGTTGCGGCAGGTCTTCTCGAGTTACGACGGGGACCTCAGGGACCCGCTCTGGTGGCCTCAGGAAAGGCCAGTCCCCATGCGAGTTGCTAGGGGTTCTCTCGGGATTCCTCTCCCGTCCATGCCGGGGCCTCAGTCCATGTGTGGAGTCGGGGCCGGAACCTGAGGATTCCTCTCCTGTGTTGCCATGGATCTTGGGGTGTTTATCAGTCTCCCGAGGGGAGTCAGGCCTCGTCTCGAGTGGGGGCATGCACGTGCGCTTTCCTCCCGAGCTGCAGCAGTAGTGTAACGCTTCCTGTCACGTGGATCAAGGGATCTGTGGCTTTCCCTCGAGGCTGTCCCTCGAGGCTTTCCCATGAGGCTTTCCCACAGGGCTGTGCCACGTGCCACCTTGGTGTGAGTCGATCCTCGGCGTGAAAGACGAGCCGGTGAAGGGAAAAGAGGTTCCTCTGGAATGGACTGAGACATCTGGGGGACTCTTGGAATGGTGGCACGACCCTGGAGTTCCTCTCGCCGTTCCTGTTGAGAGGGCCTCCTCTTGAGATGCGACGGGAACGCCAGGAACTCTTTCCCGACGAAGCAGGGAAAGGATCCCTCATCTCGAGCTACGAGGCGGAAACGGGGCTCCTCTGGATGTGGGCGTGACCCTCGTGATTTCTCTCGAGTGGAGACGGGTATGTCGGGGAACTTCTTGATTTGCACCAAGGGTGTGAAGGACCCTTTCGAAGTTCCAGAGGTGAGGTGTGATCAGCCTCGAGACGCCTCAGCGGAAATGGGCCTCATCTCGCCGGTAGGGGAGAACCTACTGGATTTTCTCGAGTTGCGGCAGGTCTTCTCGAGTTACGACGGGGACCTCAGGGACCCGCTCTGGTGGCCTCAGGAAAGGCCAGTCCCAATGCAAGTTGCTAGGGGACCTCTCGGGATTCCTCTCCCGTCCATGCCGGGGCCTCAGTCCTTGTGTGGAGTCGGGGCCGGAACCTGAGGATTCCTCTCCAGTGTTGCCATGGATCTTGGGGTGCTTCTAAGTCTCCCCAGGGGAGTCAGGCCTCGTCTCGAGTGGCGGCATGCACGTGCGCTTTCCTCCCGAGCTGCAGCAGTAGTGTCACGCTTCCTGTCACGTGGATCAAGGGATCTGTGGCTTTCCCTCGAGGCTGTCCCTCGAGGCTTTCCCACGAGGCTTTCCCACAGGGCTGTGCCACGTGCCACCTTGGTGTGAGTCGATCCTCGGCGTGAAAGACGAGCCGGTGAAAGGAAAAGAGGTTCCTCTGGAATGGACTGAGACATCTGGGGGACTCTTGGAATGGTGGCACGACCCTGGAGTTCCTCTCGCCGTTCCTGTTGAGAGGGCCTCCACTTGAGATGCGACGGGAACGCCGGGAACTCTTTCCCGACGAAGCAGGGAAAGGATCCCTCATCTCGAGCTACGAGGCGGAAACGGGGCTCCTCTGGATGTGGGCGGGACCCACGTGATTCCTCTCGAGTGGAGACGGCTAGGTCGGGGAACTTCTTGATTTGCACCAAGGGTGTGAAGGACCCATTCGAAGTTCCAGAGGTGAGGTGTGATCAGCCTCGAGACGCCTCAGCGGAAATGGGCCTCATCTCGCCTGGAGGGGAGAAACTCCTGGATTTTCTCGAGTTGCGGCAGGTCTTCTCGAGTTACGACGGGGACCTCAGGGACCCGCTCTGGTGGCCTCAGGAAAGGCCAGTCCCCATGCGAGTTGCTAGGGGTTCTCTCGGGATTCCTCTCCCGTCCATGCCGGGGCCTCAGTCCATGTGTGGAGTCGGGGCCGGAACCTGAGGATTCCTCTCCAGTGTTGCCATGGATCTTGTGGTGTTTATTAGTCTCCCGAGGGGAGTCAGGCCTCGTCTCGAGTGGGGGCATGCACGTGCGCTTTCCTCCCGAGCTGCAGCAGTAGTGTCACGCTTCCTGTCACGTGGATCAAGGGATCTGTGGCTTTCCCTCGAGGCTGTCCCTCGAGGCTTTCCCATGAGGCTTTCCCACAGGGCTGTGCCACGTGCCACCTTGGTGTGAGTCGATCCTCGGCGTGAAAGACGAGCCGGTGAAGGGAAAAGAGGTTCCTCTGGAATGGACTGAGACATCTGGGGGACTCTTGGAATGGTGGCACGACCCTGGAGTTCCTCTCGCCGTTCCTGTTGAGAGGGCCTCCTCTTGAGATGCGACGGGAACGCCAGGAACTCTTTCCCTACGAAGCAGGGAAAGGATCCCGCATCTCGAGCTACGAGGCGGAAACGGGGCTCCTCTGGATGTGGGCGGGACCCTCGTGATTTCTCTCGAGTGGAGACGGGTATGTCGGGGAACTTCTTGATTTGCACCAAGGGTGTGAAGGACCCTTTCGAAGTTCCAGAGGTGAGGTGTGATCAGCCTCGAGACGCCTCAGCGGAAATGGGCCTCATCTCGCCGGTAGGGGAGAACCTCCTGGATTTTCTCGAGTTGCGGCAGGTCTTCTCGACTTACGACGGGGACCTCAGGGACCCGCTCTGGTGGCCTCAGGAAAGGCCAGTCCCAATGCAAGTTGCTAGGGGACCTCTCGGGATTCCTCTCCCGTCCATGCCGGGGCCTCAGTCCTTGTGTGGAGTCGGGGCCGGAACCTGAGGATTCCTCTCCAGTGTTGCCATGGATCTTGGGGTGCTTCTGAATCTCCCCAGGGGAGTCAGGCCTCGTCTCGAGTGGCGGCATGCACGTGCGCTTTCCTCCCGAGCTGCAGCAGTAGTGTCACGCTTCCTGTCACGTGGATCAAGGGATCTGTGGCTTTCCCTCGAGTCTGTCCCTCGAGGCTTTCCCACGAGGCTTTCCCACAGGGCTGTGGCACGTGCCACCTTGGTGTGAGTCGATCCTCGGCGTGAAAGACGAGCCGGTGAAGGGAAAAGAGGTTCCTCTGGAATGGACTGAGACATCTGGGGGACTCTTGGAATGGTGGCACGACCCTGGAGTTCCTCTCGCCGTTCCTGTTGAGAGGGCCTCCTCTTGAGATGCGACGGGAACGCCGGGAATTCTTTCCCGAAGAAGCAGCGAAAGGATCCCTCATCTCGAGCTACGAGGCGGAAACGGGGCTCCTCTGGATGTGGGCGGGACCCTCGTGATTCCTCTCGAGTGGAGACGGCTAGGTCGGGGAACTTCTTGATTTGCACCAAGGGTGTGAAGGACCCTTTCGAAGTTCCAGAGGTGAGGTGTGATCAGCCTCGAGACGCCTCAGCGGAAATGGGCCTCATCTCGCCTGGAGGGGAGAACCTCCTGGATTTTCTTGAGTTGCGGCAGGTCTTCTCGAGTTACGACGGGGACCTCAGGGACCCGCTCTGGTGGCCTCAGGAAAGGCCAGTCCCCATGCGAGTTGCTAGGGGACCTCTCGGGATTCCTCTCCCGTGCATGCCGGGGCCTCAGTCCTTGTGTGGAGTCGGGGCCGGAACCTGAGGATTCCTCTCCAGTGTTGCCATGGACCTTGGGGTGCTTCTGAGTCTCCCCAGGGGAGTCAGGCCTCGTCTCGAGTGGGGGCATGCACGTGCGCTTTCCTCCCGAGCTGCAGCAGTAGGGTCACGCTTCCTGTCACGTGGATCAAGGGATCTGTGGCTTTCCCTCGAGGCTGTCCCTCGAGGCTTTCCCACGAGGCTTTCCCACAGGGCTGTGCCACGTGCCACCTTGGTGTGAGTCGATCCTCGGCGTGAAAGACGAGCCGGTGAAGGGAAAAGAGGTTCCTCTGGAATGGACTGAGACATCTGGGGGACTCTTGGAATGGTGGCACGACCCTGGAGTTCCTCTCGCTGTTCCTGTTGAGAGGGCCTCCTCTTGAGATGCGACGGGAACGCCGGGAACTCTTTCCCGACGAAGCAGGGAAAGGATCCCTCATCTCGAGCTATGAGGCGGAAACGGGGCTCCTCTGGATGTGGGCGGGACCCTCGTGATTCCTCTCGAGTGGAGACGGCTAGGTTGGGGAACTTCTTGTTTTGCACCAAGGGTGTGAAGGACCCTTTCTAAGTTCCAGAGGTGAGGTGTGATCAGCCTCGAGACGCCTCAGCGGAAATGGGCCTCATCTCGCCTGGAGGGGAGAACCTCCTGGATTTTCTCGAGTTGCGGCAGGTCTTCTCGAGTTACGACGGGGACCTCAGGGACCCGCTCTGGTGGCCTCAGGAAAGGCCAGTCCCCATGCGAGTTGCTAGGGGACCTCTCGGGATTCCTCTCCCGTCCATTCCGGGGCCTCAGTCCTTGTGTGGAGTCGGGGCCGGAACCTGAGGATTCCTCTCCAGTGTTGCCATGGATCTTGGGGTGCTTCTGAGTCTCCCCAGGGGAGTCAGGCCTCGTCTCGAGTGGGGGCATGCACGTGCGCTTTCCTCCCGAGCTGCAGCAGTAGTGTCACGCTTCCTGTCACGTGGATCAAGGGATCTGTGGCTTTCCCTCGAGGCTGTCCCTCGAGGCTTTCCCTCGAGGCTTTCCCACGAGGCTTTCCCACAGGGCTGTGCCACGTGCCACCTTGGTGTGAGTCGATCCTCGGCGTGAAAGACGAGCCGGTGAAGGGAAAAGAGGTTCCTCTGGAATGGACTGAGACATCTGGGGGACTCTTGGAATGGTGGCACGACCCTGGAGTTCCTCTCGCCGTTCCTGTTGAGAGGGCCTCCTCTTGAGATGCGACGGGAACGCCAGGAACTCTTTCCCGACGAAGCAGGGAAAGGATCCCGCATCTCGAGCTACGAGGCGGAAACGGGGCACCTCTGGATGTGGGCGTGACCCTCGTGATTTCTCTCGAGTGGAGACGGGTATGTCGGGGAACTTCTTGATTTGCACCAAGGGTGTGAAGGACCCTTTCGAAGTTCCAGAGGTGAGGTGTGATCAGCCTCGAGACGCCTCAGCGGAAATGGGCCTCATCTCGCCGGTAGGGGAGAACCTCCTGGATTTTCTCGAGTTGCGGCAGGTCTTCTCGAGTTACGACGGGGACCTCAGGGACCCGCTCTGGTGGCCTCAGGAAAGGCCAGTCCCAATGCAAGTTGCTAGGGGAACTCTCGGGATTCCTCTCCCGTCCATGCCGGGGCCTCAGTCCTTGTGTGGAGTCGGGGCCGGAACCTGAGGATTCCTCTCCAGTGTTGCCATGGATCTTGGGGTGCTTCTGAATCTCCCCAGGGGAGTCAGGCCTCGTCTCGAGTGGCGGCATGCACGTGCGCTTTCCTCCCGAGCTGCAGCAGTAGTGTCACGCTTCCTGTCACGTGGATCAAGGGATCTGTGGCTTTCCCTCGAGGCTGTCCCTCGAGGCTTTCCCACGAGGCTTTCCCACAGGGCTGTGGCACGTGCCACCTTGGTGTGAGTCGATCCTCGGCGTGAAAGACGAGCCGGTGAAGGGAAAAGAGGTTCCTCTGGAATGGACTGAGACATCTGGGGGACTCTTGGAATGGTGGCACGACCCTGGAGTTCCTCTCGCCGTTCCTGTTGAGAGGGCCTCCACTTGAGATGCGACGGGAACGCCGGGAACTCTTTCCCGACGAAGCAGGGAAAGGATCCCTCATCTCGAGCTACGAGGCGGAAACGGGGCTCCTCTGGATGTGGGCGGGACCCACGTGATTCCTCTCGAGTGGAGACGGCTAGGTCGGGGAACTTCTTGATTTGCACCAAGGGTGTGAAGGACCCTTTCGAAGTTCCAGAGGTGAGGTGTGATCAGCCTCGAGACGCCTCAGCGGAAATGGGCCTCATCTCGCCTGGAGGGGAGAACCTCCTGGATTTTCTCGAGTTGCGGCAGGTCTTCTCGAGTTACGACGGGGACCTTAGGGACCCGCTCTGGTGGCCTCAGGAAAGGCCAGTCCCCATGCGAGTTGCTAGGGGTTCTCTCGGGATTCCTCTCCCGTCCATGCCGGGGCCTCAGTCCATGTGTGGAGTCGGGGCCGGAACCTGAGGATTCCTCTCCAGTGTTGCCATGGATCTTGGGCTGTTTCTGAGTCTCCCCAGGGGAGTCAGGCCTCGTCTCGAGTGGGGGCATGCACGTGCGCTTTCCTCCCGAGCTGCAGCAGTAGTGTAACGCTTCCTGTCACGTGGATCAAGGGATCTGTGGCTTTCCCTCGAGGCTGTCCCTCGAGGCTTTCCCATGAGGCTTTCCCACAGGGCTGTGCCACGTGCCACCTTGGTGTGAGTCGATCCTCGGCGTGAAAGACGAGCCGGTGAAGGGAAAAGAGGTTCCTCTGGAATGGACTGAGACATCTGGGGGACTCTTGGAATGGTGGCACGACTCTGGAGTTCCTCTCGCCGTTCCTGTTGAGAGGGCCTCCTCTTGAGATGCGACGGGAACGCCGGAAACTCTTTCCCGACGGAGCAGGGAAAGGATCCCTCATCTCGAGCTACGAGGCGGAAACGGGGCTCCTCTAGATGTGGCCTGACCCTCGTTATTCCTCTCGAGTGGAAACGGGTATGTCGGGGTACTTCTTGATTTGCAACAAGGGTGTGAAGGACCCTTTCGAAGTTCCAGAGGTGAGGTGTGATCAGCCTCGAGACGCCTCAGCGGAAATGGGCCTCATCTCGCCGGTAGGGGAGAACCTCCTGGATTTTCTCGAGTTGCGGCAGGTCTTCTCGAGTTACGACGGGGACCTCAGGGACCCGCTCTGGTGGCCTCAGGAAAGGCCAGTCCCAATGCAAGTTGCTAGGGGACCTCTCGGGATTCCTCTCCCGTCCATGCCGGGGCCTCAGTCCTTGTGTGGATTCGGGGCCGTAACCTGAGGATTCCTCTCCAGTGTTGCCATGGATCTTGGGGTGCTTGTGAGTCTCCCCAGGGGAGTCAGGTCTCGTCTCGAGTGGGGGCATGCACGTGCGCTTTCCTCCCGAGCTGCAGCAGTAGTGTCACGCTTCCTGTCACGTGGATCAAGGGATCTGTGGCTTTCCCTCGAGGCTGTCCCTCGAATCTTTCCCACGAGGCTTTCCCACAGGGCTGTGCCACGTGCCACCTTGGTGTGAGTCGATCCTCGGCGTGAAAGACGAGCCGGTGAAGGGAAAAGAGGTTCCTCTGGAATGGACTGAGACATCTGGGGGACTCTTGGAATGGTGGCACGACCCTGGAGTTCCTCTCGCCGTTCCTGTTGAGAGGGCCTCCTCTTGAGATGCGACGGGAACGCCGGGAATTCTTTCCCGAAGAAGCAGCGAAAGGATCCCTCATCTCGAGCTACGAGGCGGAAACGGGGCTCCTCTGGATGTGGGCGTGACCCTCGTGATTTCTCTCGAGTGGAGACGGGTATGTCGGGGAACTTCTTGATTTGCACCAAGGGTGTGAAGGACCCTTTCGAAGTTCCAGAGGTGAGGTGTGATCAGCCTCGAGACGCCTCAGCGGAAATGGGCCTCATCTCGCCGGTAGGGGAGAACCTCCTGGATTTTCTCGAGTTGCGGCAGGTCTTCTCGAGTTACGACGGGGACCTCAGGGACCCGCTCTGGTGGCCTCAGGAAAGGCCAGTCCCCATGCAAGTTGCTAGGGGACCTCTCGGGATTCCTCTCCCGTCCATGCCGGGGCCACAGTCCTTGTGTGGAGTCGGGGCCGGAACCTGAGGATTCCTCTCCAGTGTTGCCATGGACCTTGGGGTGCTTCTGAGTCTCCCCAGGGGAGTCAGGCCTCGTCTCGAGTGGGGGCATGCACGTGCGCTTTCCTCCCGAGCTGCAGCAGTAGGGTCACGCTTCCTGTCACGTGGATCAAGGGATCTGTGGCTTTCCCTCGAGGCTGTCCCTCGAGGCTTTCCCACGAGGCTTTCCCACAGGGCTGTGCCACGTGCCACCTTGGTGTGAGTCGATCCTCGGCGTGAAAGACGAGCCGTTGAAGGGAAAAGAGGTTCCTCTGGAATGGACTGAGACATCTGGGGGACTCTTGGAATGGTGGCACGACCCTGGAGTTCCTCTCGCTGTTCCTGTTGAGAGGGCCTCCTCTTGAGATGCGACGGGAACGCCGGGAACTCTTTCCCGAAGAAGCAGGGAAAGGATCCCTCATCTCGAGCTATGAGGCGGAAACGGGGCTCCTCTGGATGTGGGCGGGACCCTCGTGATTCCTCTCGAGTGGAGACGGCTAGGTCGGGGAACTTCTTGTTTTGCACCAAGGGTGTGAAGGACCCTTTCTAAGTTCCAGAGGTGAGGTGTGATCAGCCTCGAGACGCCTCAGCGGAAATGGGCCTCATCTCGCCTGGAGGGGAGAACCTCCTGGATTTTCTCGAGTTGCAGCAGGTCTTCTCGAGTTACGACGGGGACCTCAGGGACCCGCTCTGGTGGCCTCAGGAAAGGCCAGTCCCCATGCGAGTTGCTAGGGGACCTCTCGGGATTCCTCTCCCGTCCATTCCGGGGCCTCAGTCCTTGTGTGGAGTCGGGGCCGGAACCTGAGGATTCCTCTCCAGTGTTGCCATGGATCTTGGGGTGCTTCTGAGTCTCCCCAGGGGAGTCAGGCCTCGTCTCGAGTGGGGGCATGCACGTGCGCTTTCCTCCCGAGCTGCAGCAGTAGTGTCACGCTTCCTGTCACTTGGATCAAGGGATCTGTGGCTTTCCCTCGAGGCTGTCCCTCGAGGCTTTCCCTCGAGGCTTTCCCACGAGGCTTTCCCACAGGGCTGTGCCACGTGCCACCTTGGTGGGAGTCGATCCTCGGCGTGAAAGACGAGCCGGTGAAGGGAAAAGAGGTTCCTCTGGAATGGACTGAGACATCTGGGGGACTCTTGGAATGGTGGCACGACCCTGGAGTTCCTCTCGCCGTTCCTGTTGAGAGGGCCTCCTCTTGAGATGCGACGGGAACGCCAGGAACTCTTTCCCGACGAAGCAGGGAAAGGATCCCGCATCTCGAGCTACGAGGCGGAAACGGGGCACCTCTGGATGTGGGCGTGACCCTCGTGATTTCTCTCGAGTGGAGACGGGTATGTCGGGGAACTTCTTGATTTGCACCAAGGGTGTGAAGGACCCTTTCGAAGTTCCAGAGGTGAGGTGTGATCAGCCTCGAGACGCCTCAGCGGAAATGGGCCTCATCTCGCCGGTAGGGGAGAACCTCCTGGATTTTCTCGAGTTGCGGCAGGTCTTCTCGAGTTACGACGGGGACCTCAGGGACCCGCTCTGGTGGCCTAAGGAAAGGCCAGTCCCAATGCAAGTTGCTAGGGGAACTCTCGGGATTCCTCTCCCGTCCATGCCGGGGCCTCAGTCCTTGTGTGGAGTCGGGGCCGGAACCTGAGGATTCCTCTCCAGTGTTGCCATGGATCTTGGGGTGCTTCTGAATCTCCCCAGGGGAGTCAGGCCTCGTCTCGAGTGGCGGCATGCACGTGCGCTTTCCTCCCGAGCTGCAGCAGTAGTGTCACGCTTCCTGTCACGTGGATCAAGGGATCTGTGGCTTTCCCTCGAGGCTGTCCCTCGAGGCTTTCCCACGAGGCTTTCCCACAGGGCTGTGGCACGTGCCACCTTGGTGTGAATCGATCCTCGGCGTGAAAGACGAGCCGGTGAAGGGAAAAGAGGTTCCTCTGGAATGGACTGAGACATCTGGGGGACTCTTGGAATGGTGGCACGACCCTGGAGTTCCTCTCGCCGTTCCTGTTGAGAGGGCCTCCACTTGAGATGCGACGGGAACGCCGGGAACTCTTTCCCGACGAAGCAGGGAAAGGATCCCTCATCTCGAGCTACGAGGCGGAAACGGGGCTCCTCTGGATGTGGGCGGGACCCACGTGATTCCTCTCGAGTGGAGACGGCTAGGTCGGGGAACTTCTTGATTTGCACCAAGGGTGTGAAGGACCCTTTCGAAGTTCCAGAGGTGAGGTGTGATCAGCCTCGAGACGCCTCAGCGGAAATGGGCCTCATCTCGCCTGGAGGGGAGAACCTCCTGGATTTTCTCGAGTTGCGGCAGGTCTTCTCGAGTTACGACGGGGACCTTAGGGACCCGCTCTGGTGGCCTCAGGAAAGGCCAGTCCCCATGCGAGTTGCTAGGGGTTCTCTCGGGATTCCTCTCCCGTCCATGCCGGGGCCTCAGTCCATGTGTGGAGTCGGGGCCGGAACCTGAGGATTCCTCTCCAGTGTTGCCATGGATCTTGGGCTGTTTCTGAGTCTCCCCAGGGGAGTCAGGCCTCGTCTCGAGTGGGGGCATGCACGTGCGCTTTCCTCCCGAGCTGCAGCAGTAGTGTAACGCTTCCTGTCACGTGGATCAAGGGATCTGTGGCTTTCCCTCGAGGCTGTCCCTCGAGGCTTTCCCATGAGGCTTTCCCACAGGGCTGTGCCACGTGCCACCTTGGTGTGAGTCGATCCTCGGCGTGAAAGACGAGCCGGTGAAGGGAAAAGAGGTTCCTCTGGAATGGACTGAGACATCTGGGGGACTCTTGGAATGGTGGCACGACTCTGGAGTTCCTCTCGCCGTTCCTGTTGAGAGGGCCTCCTCTTGAGATGCGACGGGAACGCCGGAAACTCTTTCCCGACGGAGCAGGGAAAGGATCCCTCATCTCGAGCTACGAGGCGGAAACGGGGCTCCTCTAGATGTGGCCTGACCCTCGTTATTCCTCTCGAGTGGAAACGGGTATGTCGGGGTACTTCTTGATTTGCAACAAGGGTGTGAAGGACCCTTTCGAAGTTCCAGAGGTGAGGTGTGATCAGCCTCGAGACGCCTCAGCGGAAATGGGCCTCATCTCGCCGGTAGGGGAGAACCTCCTGGATTTTCTCGAGTTGCGGCAGGTCTTCTCGAGTTACGACGGGGACCTCAGGGACCCGCTCTGGTGGCCTCAGGAAAGGCCAGTCCCAATGCAAGTTGCTAGGGGACCTCTCGGGATTCCTCTCCCGTCCATGCCGGGGCCTCAGTCCTTGTGTGGATTCGGGGCCGTAACCTGAGGATTCCTCTCCAGTGTTGCCATGGATCTTGGGGTGCTTGTGAGTCTCCCCAGGGGAGTCAGGTCTCGTCTCGAGTGGGGGCATGCACGTGCGCTTTCCTCCCGAGCTGCAGCAGTAGTGTCACGCTTCCTGTCACGTGGATCAAGGGATCTGTGGCTTTCCCTCGAGGCTGTCCCTCGAATCTTTCCCACGAGGCTTTCCCACAGGGCTGTGCCACGTGCCACCTTGGTGTGAGTCGATCCTCGGCGTGAAAGACGAGCCGGTGAAGGGAAAAGAGGTTCCTCTGGAATGGACTGAGACATCTGGGGGACTCTTGGAATGGTGGCACGACCCTGGAGTTCCTCTCGCCGTTCCTGTTGAGAGGGCCTCCTCTTGAGATGCGACGGGAACGCCGGGAATTCTTTCCCGAAGAAGCAGCGAAAGGATCCCTCATCTCGAGCTACGAGGCGGAAACGGGGCTCCTCTGGATGTGGGCGTGACCCTCGTGATTTCTCTCGAGTGGAGACGGGTATGTCGGGGAACTTCTTGATTTGCACCAAGGGTGTGAAGGACCCTTTCGAAGTTCCAGAGGTGAGGTGTGATCAGCCTCGAGACGCCTCAGCGGAAATGGGCCTCATCTCGCCGGTAGGGGAGAACCTCCTGGATTTTCTCGAGTTGCGGCAGGTCTTCTCGAGTTACGACGGGGACCTCAGGGACCCGCTCTGGTGGCCTCAGGAAAGGCCAGTCCCCATGCGAGTTGCTAGGGGACCTCTCGGGATTCCTCTCCCGTCCATGCCGGGGCCACAGTCCTTGTGTGGAGTCGGGGCCGGAACCTGAGGATTCCTCTCCAGTGTTGCCATGGATCTTGGGGTGCTTCTGAGTCTCCCCAGGGGAGTCAGGCCTCGTCTCGAGTGGGGGCATGCACGTGCGCTTTCCTCCCGAGCTGCAGCAGTAGTGTCACGCTTCCTGTCACTTGGATCAAGGGATCTGTGGCTTTCCCTCGAGGCTGTCCCTCGAGGCTTTCCCTCGAGGCTTTCCCACGAGGCTTTCCCACAGGGCTGTGCCACGTGCCACCTTGGTGGGAGTCGATCCTCGGCGTGAAAGACGAGCCGGTGAAGGGAAAAGAGGTTCCTCTGGAATGGACTGAGACATCTGGGGGACTCTTGGAATGGTGGCACGACCCTGGAGTTCCTCTCGCCGTTCCTGTTGAGAGGGCCTCCTCTTGAGATGCGACGGGAACGCCAGGAACTCTTTCCCGACGAAGCAGGGAAAGGATCCCGCATCTCGAGCTACGAGGCGGAAACGGGGCACCTCTGGATGTGGGCGTGACCCTCGTGATTTCTCTCGAGTGGAGACGGGTATGTCGGGGAACTTCTTGATTTGCACCAAGGGTGTGAAGGACCCTTTGGAAGTTCCAGAGGTGAGGTGTGATCAGCCTCGAGACGCCTCAGCGGAAATGGGCCTCATCTCGCCGGTAGGGGAGAACCTCCTGGATTTTCTCGAGTTGCGGCAGGTCTTCTCGAGTTACGACGGGGACCTCAGGGACCCGCTCTGGTGGCCTCAGGAAAGGCCAGTCCCAATGCAAGTTGCTAGGGGACCTCTCGGGATTCCTCTCCCGTCCATGCCGGGGCCTCAGTCCTTGTGTGGAGTCGGGGCCGGAACCTGAGGATTCCTCTCCAGTGTTGCCATGGATCTTGGGGTGCTTCTGAATCTCCCCAGGGGAGTCAGGCCTCGTCTCGAGTGGCGGCATGCACGTGCGCTTTCCTCCCGAGCTGCAGCAGTAGTGTCACGCTTCCTGTCACGTGGATCAAGGGATCTGTGGCTTTCCCTCGAGGCTGTCCCTCGAGGCTTTCCCACGAGGCTTTCCCACAGGGCTGTGGCACGTGCCACCTTGGTGTGAGTCGATCCTCGGCGTGAAAGACGAGCCGGTGAAGGGAAAAGAGGTTCCTCTGGAATGGACTGAGACATCTGGGGGACTCTTGGAATGGTGGCACGACCCTGGAGTTCCTCTCGCCGTTCCTGTTGAGAGGGCCTCCACTTGAGATGCGACGGGAACGCCGGGAACTCTTTCCCGACGAAGCAGGGAAAGGATCCCTCATCTCGAGCTACGAGGCTGAAACGGGGCTCCTCTGGATGTGGGCGGGACCCACGTGATTCCTCTCGAGTGGAGACGGCTAGGTCGGGGAACTTCTTGATTTGCACCAAGGGTGTGAAGGACCCTTTCGAAGTTCCAGAGGTGAGGTGTGATCAGCCTCGAGACGCCTCAGCGGAAATGGGCCTCATCTCGCCTGGAGGGGAGAACCTCCTGGATTTTCTCGAGTTGCGGCAGGTCTTCTCGAGTTACGACGGGGACCTTAGGGACCCGCTCTGGTGGCCTCAGGAAAGGCCAGTCCCCATGCGAGTTGCTAGGGGTTCTCTCGGGATTCCTCTCCCGTCCATGCCGGGGCCTCAGTCCATGTGTGGAGTCGGGGCCGGAACCTGAGGATTCCTCTCCAGTGTTGCCATGGATCTTGGGGTGTTTCTGAGTCTCCCCAGGGGAGTCAGGCCTCGTCTCGAGTGGGGGCATGCACGTGCGCTTTCCTCCCGAGCTGCAGCAGTAGTGTAACGCTTCCTGTCACGTGGATCAAGGGATCTGTGGCTTTCCCTCGAGGCTGTCCCTCGAGGCTTTCCCATGAGGCTTTCCCACAGGGCTGTGCCACGTGCCACCTTGGTGTGAGTCGATCCTCGGCGTGAAAGACGAGCCGGTGAAGGGAAAAGAGGTTCCTCTGGAATGGACTGAGACATCTGGGGGACTCTTGGAATGGTGGCACGACTCTGGAGTTCCTCTCGCCGTTCCTGTTGAGAGGGCCTCCTCTTGAGATGCGACGGGAACGCCGGAAACTCTTTCCCGACGGAGCAGGGAAAGGATCCCTCATCTCGAGCTACGAGGCGGAAACGGGGCTCCTCTAGATGTGGCCTGACCCTCGTTATTCCTCTCGAGTGGAAACGGGTATGTCGGGGTACTTCTTGATTTGCAACAAGGGTGTGAAGGACCCTTTCGAAGTTCCAGAGGTGAGGTGTGATCAGCCTCGAGACGCCTCAGCGGAAATGGGCCTCATCTCGCCGGTAGGGGAGAACCTCCTGGATTTTCTCGAGTTGCGGCAGGTCTTCTCGAGTTACGACGGGGACCTCAGGGACCCGCTCTGGTGGCCTCAGGAAAGGCCAGTCCCAATGCAAGTTGCTAGGGGACCTCTCGGGATTCCTCTCCCGTCCATGCCGGGGCCTCAGTCCTTGTGTGGATTCGGGGCCGTAACCTGAGGATTCCTCTCCAGTGTTGCCATGGATCTTGGGGTGCTTGTGAGTCTCCCCAGGGGAGTCAGGTCTCGTCTCGAGTGGGGGCATGCACGTGCGCTTTCCTCCCGAGCTGCAGCAGTAGTGTCACGCTTCCTGTCACGTGGATCAAGGGATCTGTGGCTTTCCCTCGAGGCTGTCCCTCGAATCTTTCCCACGAGGCTTTCCCACAGGGCTGTGGCACGTGCCACCTTGGTGTGAGTCGATCCTCGGCGTGAAAGACGAGCCGGTGAAGGGAAAAGAGGTTCCTCTGGAATGGACTGAGACATCTGGGGGACTCTTGGAATGGTGGCACGACCCTGGAGTTCCTCTCGCCGTTCCTGTTGAGAGGGCCTCCTCTTGAGATGCGACGGGAACGCCGGGAATTCTTTCCCGAAGAAGCAGCGAAAGGATCCCTCATCTCGAGCTACGAGGCGGAAACGGGGCTCCTCTGGATGTGGGCGTGACCCTCGTGATTCCTCTCGAGTGGAGACGGCTAGGTCGGGGAACTTCTTGATTTGCACCAAGGGTGTGAAGGACCCTTTCGAAGTTCCAGAGGTGAGGTGTGATCAGCCTCGAGACGCCTCAGCGGAAATGGGCCTCATCTCGCCTGGAGGGGAGAACCTCCTGGATTTTCTTGAGTTGCGGCAGGTCTTCTCGAGTTACGACGGGGACCTCAGGGACCCGCTCTGGTGGCCTCAGGAAAGGCCAGTCCCCATGCGAGTTGCTAGGGGACCTCTCGGGATTCCTCTCCCGTCCATGCCGGGGCCACAGTCCTTGTGTGGAGTCGGGGCCGGAACCTGAGGATTCCTCTCCAGTGTTGCCATGGATCTTGGGGTGCTTCTGAGTCTCCCCAGGGGAATCAGGCCTCGTCTCGAGAGGGGGCATGCACGTGCGCTTTCCTCCCGAGCTGCAGCAGTAGTGTCACGCTTCCTGTCACGTGGATCAAGAGATCTGTGGCTTTCCCTCGAGGCTGTCCCTCGAGGCTTTCCCACGAGGCTTTCCCACAGGGCTGTGCCACGTGCCACCTTGGTGTGAGTCGATCCTCGGCGTGAAAGACGAGCCGGTGAAGGGAAAAGAGGTTCCTCTGGAATGGACTGAGACATCTGGGGGACTCTTGGAATGGTGGCACGACCCTGGAGTTCCTCTCGCCGTTCCTGTTGAGAGAGCCTCCTCTTGAGATGCGACGGGAACGCCGGGAACTCTTTCCCGACGAAGCAGGGAAAGGATCCCTCATCTCGAGCTACGAGGCGGAAACGGGGCTCCTCTGGATGTGGGCGGGACCCTCGTGATTCCTCTCGAGTGGAGACGGGTATGTTGGGGAACTTCTTGATTTGCACCAAGGGTGTGAAGGAGCCTTTCGAAGTTCCAGAGGTGAGGTGTGATCAGCCTCGAGACGCCTCAGCGGAAATGGGCCTCATCTCGCCTGTAGGGGAGAACCTCCTGGATTTTCTCCAGTTGCGGCAGGTCTTCTCGAGTTACGACGGGGACCTCAGGGACCCGCTCTGGTGGCCTCAGGAAAGGCCAGTCCCCATGCGAGTTGCTAGGGGACCTCTCGGGATTCCTCTCCCGTCCATGCCGGGGCCTCAGTCCTTGTGTGGAGTCGGGGCCGGAACCTGAGGATTCCTCTCCAGTGTTGCCATGGACCTTGGGTTGCTTCTGAGTCTCCCCAGGGGAGTCAGGCCTCGTCTCGAGTGGGGGCATGCACGTGCGCTTTCCTCCCGAGCTGCAGCAGTAGGGTCACGCTTCCTGTCACGTGGATCAAGGGATCTGTGGCTTTCCCTCGAGGCTGTCCCTCGAGGCTTTCCCACGAGGCTTTCCCACAGGGCTGTGCCACGTGCCACCTTGGTGTGAGTCGATCCTCGGCGTGAAAGACGAGCCGGTGAAGGGAAAAGAGGTTCCTCTGGAATGGACTGAGACATCTGGGGGACTCTTGGAATGGTGGCACGACCCTGGAGTTCCTCTCGCCGTTCCTGTTGAGAGGGCCTCCTCTTGAGATGCGACGGGAACGCCGGGAACTCTTTCCCGACGAAGCAGGGAAAGGATCCCTCATCTCGAGCTATGAGGCGGAAACGGGGCTCCTCTGGATGTGGGCGGGACCCTCGTGATTCCTCTCGAGTGGAGACGGCTAGGTCGGGGAACTTCTTGTTTTGCACCAAGGGTTTGAAGGACCCTTTCGAAGTTCCAGAGGTGAGGTGTGATCAGCCTCGAGACGCCTCAGCGGAAATGGGCCTCATCTCGCCTGGAGGGGAGAACCTCCTGGATTTTCTCGAGTTGCGGCAGGTCTTCTCGAGTTACGACGGGGACCTCAGGGACCCGCTCTGGTGGCCTCAGGAAAGGCCAGTCCCCATGCGAGTTGCTAGGGGACCTCTCGGGATTCCTCTCCCGTCCATTCCGGGGCCTCAGTCCTTGTGTGGAGTCGGGGCCGGAACCTGAGGATTCCTCTCCAGTGTTGCCATGGATCTTGGGGTGCTTCTGAGTCTCCCCAGGGGAGTCAGGCCTCGTCTCGAGTGGGGGCATGCACGTGCGCTTTCCTCCCGAGCTACAGCAGTAGTGTCACGCTTCCTGTCACTTGGATCAAGGGATCTGTGGCTTTCCCTCGAGGCTGTCCCTCGAGGCTTTCCCTCGAGGCTTTCCCACGAGGCTTTCCCACAGGGCTGTGCCACGTGCCACCTTGGTGTGAGTCGATCCTCGGCGTGAAAGACGAGCCGGTGAAGGGAAAAGAGGTTCCTCTGGAATGGACTGAGACATCTGGGGGACTCTTGGAATGGTGGAACGACCCTGGAGTTCCTCTCGCCATTCCTGTTGAGAGGGCCTCCTCTTGAGATGCGACGGGAACGCCGGGAACTCTTTCCCGAAGAAGCAGGGAAAGGATCCCTCATCTCGAGCTACGAGGCGGAAACGGGGCTCCTCTGGATGTGGGCGGGACCCTCGTGATTCCTCTCGAGTGGAGACGGGTATGTTGGGGAACTTCTTGATTTGCACCAAGGGTGTGAAGGAGCCTTTCGAAGTTCCAGAGGTGAGGTGTGATCAGCCTCGAGACGCCTCAGCGGAAATGGGCCTCATCTCGCCTGGAGGGGAGAACCTCCTGGATTTTCTCCAGTTGCGGCAGGTCTTCTCGAGTTACGACGGGGACCTCAGGGACCCGCTCTGGTGGCCTCAGGAAAGGCCAGTCCCCATGCGAGTTGCTAGGGGACCTCTCGGGATTCCTCTCCCGTCCATGCCGGGGCCTCAGTCCTTGTGTGGAGTCGGGGCCGGAACCTGAGGATTCCTCTCCAGTGTTGCCATGGACCTTGGGGTGCTTCTGAGTCTCCCCAGGGGAGTCAGGCCTCGTCTCGAGTGGGGGCATGCACGTGCGCTTTCCTCCCGAGCTGCAGCAGTAGGGTCACGCTTCCTGTCACGTGGATCAAGGGATCTGTGGCTTTCCCTCGAGGCTGTCCCTCGAGGCTTTCCCACGAGGCTTTCCCACAGGGCTGTGCCACGTGCCACCTTGGTGTGAGTCGATCCTCGGCGTGAAAGACGAGCCGGTGAAGGGAAAAGAGGTTCCTCTGGAATGGACTGAGACATCTGGGGGACTCTTGGAATGGTGGCACGACCCTGGAGTTCCTCTCGCCGTTCCTGTTGAGAGGGCCTCCTCTTGAGATGCGACGGGAACGCCGGGAACTCTTTCCCGACGAAGCAGGGAAAGGATCCCTCATCTCGAGCTATGAGGCGGAAACGGGGCTCCTCTGGATGTGGGCGGGACCCTCGTGATTCCTCTCGAGTGGAGACGGCTAGGTCGGGGAACTTCTTGTTTTGCACCAAGGTTGTGAAGGACCCTTTCGAAGTTCCAGAGGTGAGGTGTGATCAGCCTCGAGACGCCTCAGCGGAAATGGGCCTCATCTCGCCTGGAGGGGAGAACCTCCTGGATTTTCTCGAGTTGCGGCAGGTCTTCTCGAGTTACGACGGGGACCTCAGGGACCCGCTCTGGTGGCCTCAGGAAAGGCCAGTCCCCATGCGAGTTGCTAGGGGACCTCTCGGGATTCCTCTCCCGTCCATTCCGGGGCCTCAGTCCTTGTGTGGAGTCGGGGCCGGAACCTGAGGATTCCTCTCCAGTGTTGCCATGGATCTTGGGGTGCTTCTGAGTCTCCCCAGGGGAGTCAGGCCTCGTCTCGAGTGGGGGCATGCACGTGCGCTTTCCTCCCGAGCTGCAGCAGTAGTGTCACGCTTCCTGTCACTTGGATCAAGGGATCTGTGGCTTTCCCTCGAGGCTGTCCCTCGAGGCTTTCCCTCGAGGCTTTCCCACGAGGCTTTCCCACAGGGCTGTGCCACGTGCCACCTTGGTGTGAGTCGATCCTCGGCGTGAAAGACGAGCCGGTGAAGGGAAAAGAGGTTCCTCTGGAATGGACTGAGACATCTGGGGGACTCTTGGAATGGTGGCACGACCCTGGAGTTCCTCTCGCCGTTCCTGTTGAGAGGGCCTCCTCTTGAGATGCGACGGGAACGCCGGGAACTCTTTCCCGAAGAAGCAGGGAAAGGATCCCTCATCTCGAGCTACGAGGCGGAAACGGGGCTCCTCTGGATGTGGGCGGGACCCTCGTGATTCCTCTCGAGTGGAGACGGGTATGTCGGGGAACTTCTTGATTTGCACCAAGGGTGTGAAGGAGCCTTTCGAAGTTCCAGAGGTGAGGTGTGATCAGCCTCGAGACGCCTCAGCGGAAATGGGCCTCATCTCGCCTGGAGGGGAGAACCTCCTGGATTTTCTCGAGTTGCGGCAGGTCTTCTCGAGTTACGACGGGGACCTTAGGGACCCGCTCTGGTGGCCTCAGGAAAGGCCAGTCCCCATGCGAGTTGCTAGGGGACCTCTCGGGATTCCTCTCCCGTCCATGCCGGGGCCTCAGTCCTTGTGTGGAGTCGGGGCCGGAACCTGAGGATTCCTCTCCAGTGTTGCCATGGATCTTGGGGTGCTTCTGAGTCTCCCCAGGGGAGTCAGGCCTCGTCTCGAGTGGGGGCATGCACGTGCGCTTTCCTCCCGAGCTGCAGCAGTAGGGTCACGCTTCTTGTCACGTGGATCAAGGGATCTGTGGCTTTCCCTCGAGGCTGTCCCTCGAGGCTTTCCCACGAGGCTTTCCCACAGGGCTGTGCCACATGCCACCTTGGTGTGAGTCGATCCTCGGCGTGAAAGACGAGCCGGTGAAGGGAAAAGAGGTTCCTCTGGAATGGACTGAGACATCTGGGGGACTCTTGGAATGGTGGCACGACCCTGGAGTTCCTCTCGCCGTTCCTGTTGAGAGGGCCTCCTCTTGAGATGCGACGGGAACGCCGGGAACTCTTTCCCGACGAAGCAGGGAAAGGATCCCTCATCTCGAGCTACGAGGCTGAAACGGGGCTCCTCTGGATGTGGGCGGGACCCTCTTGATTCCTCTCGAGTGGAGACGGGTATGTCGGGGAACTTCTTGATTTGCACCAAGGGTGTGAAGGACCCTTTCGAAGTTCCAGAGGTGAGGTGTGATCAGCCTCGAGACGCCTCAGCGGAAATGGGCCTCATCTCGCCTGGAGGGGAGAACCTCCTGGATTTTCTCGAGTTGCGGCAGGTCTTCTCGAGTTACGAAGGGGACCTCAGGGACCCGCTCTGTTGGGCTCAGGAAAGGCCAGTCCCCATGCGAGTTGCTAGGGGACCTCTCGGGATTCCTCTCCCGTCCATGCCGGGGCCTCAGTCCTTTTGTGGAGTCGGGGCCGGAACCTGAGGATTCCTCTCCAGTGTTGCCATGGATCTTGGGGTGCTTCTGAGTCTCCCCAGGGGAGTCAGGCCTCGTCTCGAGTGGGGGCATGCACGTGCGCTTTCCTCCCGAGCTGCAGCAGTAGGGTCACGCTTCCTGTCACTTGGATCAAGGGATCTGTGGCTTTCCCTCGAGGCTGTCCCTCGAGGCTTTCCCTCGAGGCTTTCCCACGAGGCTTTCCCACAGGGCTGTGCCACGTGCCACCTTGGTGTGAGTCGATCCTCGGCGTGAAAGACGAGCCGGTGAAGGGAAAAGAGGTTCCTCTGGAATGGACTGAGACATCTGGGGGACTCTTGGAATGGTGGCACGACCCTGGAGTTCCTCTCGCCGTTCCTGTTGAGAGGGCCTCCTCTTGAGATGCGACGGGAACGCCGGGAACTCTTTCCCGAAGAAGCAGGGAAAGGATCCCTCATCTCGAGCTACGAGGCGGAAACGGGGCTCCTCTGGATGTGGGCGGGACCCTCGTGATTCCTCTCGAGTGGAGACGGGTATGTCGGGGAACTTCTTGATTTGCACCAAGGGTGTGAAGGACCCTTTCGAAGTTCCAGAGGTGAGGTGTGATCAGCCTCGAGACGCCTCAGCGGAAATGGGCCTCATCTCGCCTGGAGGGGAGCACCTCCTGGATTTTCTCGAGTTGCGGCAGGTCTTCTCGAGTTACGACGGGGACCTCAGGGACCCGCTCTGGTGGCCTCAGGAAAGGCCAGTCCCCATGCGAGTTGCTAGGGGACCTCTCGGGATTCCTCTCCCGTCCATGCCGGGGCCTCAGTCCTTGTGTGGAGTCGGGGCCGGAACCTGAGGATTCCTCTCCAGTGTTGCCATGGATCTTGGGGTGCTTCTGAGTCTCCCCAGGGGAGTCAGGCCTCGTCTCGAGTGGGGGCATGCACGTGCGCTTTCCTCGCGAGCTGCAGCAGTAGTGTCACGCTTCCTGTCACGTGGATCAAGGGATCTGTGGCTTTCCCTCGAGGCTGTCCCTCGAGGCTTCCCCACGAGGCTTTCCCACAGGGCTGTGCCACGTGCCACCTTGGTGTGAGTCGATCCTCGGCGTGAAAGACGAGCCGGTGAAGGGAAAAGAGGTTCCTCTGGAATGGACTGAGACATCTGGGGGACTCTTGGAATGGTGGCACGACCCTGGAGTTCCTCTCGCCGTTCCTGTTGAGAGGGCCTCCTCTTGAGATGCGACGGGAACGCCGGGAACTCTTTCCCGACGAAGCAGGGAAAGGATCCCTCATCTCGAGCTATGAGGCGGAAACGGGGCTCCTCTGGATGTGGGCGGGACCCTCGTGATTCCTCTCGAGTGGAGACGGCTAGGTCGGGGAACTTCTTGTTTTGCACCAAGGGTTTGAAGGACCCTTTCGAAGTTCCAGAGGTGAGGTGTGATCAGCCTCGAGACGCCTCAGCGGAAATGGGCCTCATCTCGCCTGGAGGGGAGAACCTCCTGGATTTTCTCGAGTTGCGGCAGGTCTTCTCGAGTTACGACGGGGACCTCAGGGACCCGCTCTGGTGGCCTCAGGAAAGGCCAGTCCCCATGCGAGTTGCTAGGGGACCTCTCGGGATTCCTCTCCCGTCCATTCCGGGGCCTCAGTCCTTGTGTGGAGTCGGGGCCGGAACCTGAGGATTCCTCTCCAGTGTTGCCATGGATCTTGGGGTGCTTCTGAGTCTCCCCAGGGGAGTCAGGCCTCGTCTCGAGTGGGGGCATGCACGTGCGCTTTCCTCCCGAGCTACAGCAGTAGTGTCACGCTTCCTGTCACTTGGATCAAGGGATCTGTGGCTTTCCCTCGAGGCTGTCCCTCGAGGCTTTCCCTCGAGGCTTTCCCACGAGGCTTTCCCACAGGGCTGTGCCACGTGCCACCTTGGTGTGAGTCGATCCTCGGCGTGAAAGACGAGCCGGTGAAGGGAAAAGAGGTTCCTCTGGAATGGACTGAGACATCTGGGGGACTCTTGGAATGGTGGAACGACCCTGGAGTTCCTCTCGCCATTCCTGTTGAGAGGGCCTCCTCTTGAGATGCGACGGGAACGCCGGGAACTCTTTCCCGAAGAAGCAGGGAAAGGATCCCTCATCTCGAGCTACGAGGCGGAAACGGGGCTCCTCTGGATGTGGGCGGGACCCTCGTGATTCCTCTCGAGTGGAGACGGGTATGTTGGGGAACTTCTTGATTTGCACCAAGGGTGTGAAGGAGCCTTTCGAAGTTCCAGAGGTGAGGTGTGATCAGCCTCGAGACGCCTCAGCGGAAATGGGCCTCATCTCGCCTGGAGGGGAGAACCTCCTGGATTTTCTCCAGTTGCGGCAGGTCTTCTCGAGTTACGACGGGGACCTCAGGGACCCGCTCTGGTGGCCTCAGGAAAGGCCAGTCCCCATGCGAGTTGCTAGGGGACCTCTCGGGATTCCTCTCCCGTCCATGCCGGGGCCTCAGTCCTTGTGTGGAGTCGGGGCCGGAACCTGAGGATTCCTCTCCAGTGTTGCCATGGACCTTGGGGTGCTTCTGAGTCTCCCCAGGGGAGTCAGGCCTCGTCTCGAGTGGGGGCATGCACGTGCGCTTTCCTCCCGAGCTGCAGCAGTAGGGTCACGCTTCCTGTCACGTGGATCAAGGGATCTGTGGCTTTCCCTCGAGGCTGTCCCTCGAGGCTTTCCCACGAGGCTTTCCCACAGGGCTGTGCCACGTGCCACCTTGGTGTGAGTCGATCCTCGGCGTGAAAGACGAGCCGGTGAAGGGAAAAGAGGTTCCTCTGGAATGGACTGAGACATCTGGGGGACTCTTGGAATGGTGGCACGACCCTGGAGTTCCTCTCGCCGTTCCTGTTGAGAGGGCCTCCTCTTGAGATGCGACGGGAACGCCGGGAACTCTTTCCCGACGAAGCAGGGAAAGGATCCCTCATCTCGAGCTATGAGGCGGAAACGGGGCTCCTCTGGATGTGGGCGGGACCCTCGTGATTCCTCTCGAGTGGAGACGGCTAGGTCGGGGAACTTCTTGTTTTGCACCAAGGGTGTGAAGGACCCTTTCGAAGTTCCAGAGGTGAGGTGTGATCAGCCTCGAGACGCCTCAGCGGAAATGGGCCTCATCTCGCCTGGAGGGGAGAACCTCCTGGATTTTCTCGAGTTGCGGCAGGTCTTCTCGAGTTACGACGGGGACCTCAGGGACCCGCTCTGGTGGCCTCAGGAAAGGCCAGTCCCCATGCGAGTTGCTAGGGGACCTCTCGGGATTCCTCTCCCGTCCATTCCGGGGCCTCAGTCCTTGTGTGGAGTCGGGGCCGGAACCTGAGGATTCCTCTCCAGTGTTGCCATGGATCTTGGGGTGCTTCTGAGTCTCCCCAGGGGAGTCAGGCCTCGTCTCGAGTGGGGGCATGCACGTGCGCTTTCCTCCCGAGCTGCAGCAGTAGTGTCACGCTTCCTGTCACTTGGATCAAGGGATCTGTGGCTTTCCCTCGAGGCTGTCCCTCGAGGCTTTCCCTCGAGGCTTTCCCACGAGGCTTTCCCACAGGGCTGTGCCACGTGCCACCTTGGTGTGAGTCGATCCTCGGCGTGAAAGACGAGCCGGTGAAGGGAAAAGAGGTTCCTCTGGAATGGACTGAGACATCTGGGGGACTCTTGGAATGGTGGCACGACCCTGGAGTTCCTCTCGCCGTTCCTGTTGAGAGGGCCTCCTCTTGAGATGCGACGGGAACGCCGGGAACTCTTTCCCGAAGAAGCAGGGAAAGGATCCCTCATCTCGAGCTACGAGGCGGAAACGGGGCTCCTCTGGATGTGGGCGGGACCCTCGTGATTCCTCTCGAGTGGAGACGGGTATGTCGGGGAACTTCTTGATTTGCACCAAGGGTGTGAAGGAGCCTTTCGAAGTTCCAGAGGTGAGGTGTGATCAGCCTCGAGACGCCTCAGCGGAAATGGGCCTCATCTCGCCTGGAGGGGAGAACCTCCTGGATTTTCTCGAGTTGCGGCAGGTCTTCTCGAGTTACGACGGGGACCTTAGGGACCCGCTCTGGTGGCCTCAGGAAAGGCCAGTCCCCATGCGAGTTGCTAGGGGACCTCTCGGGATTCCTCTCCCGTCCATGCCGGGGCCTCAGTCCTTGTGTGGAGTCGGGGCCGGAACCTGAGGATTCCTCTCCAGTGTTGCCATGGATCTTGGGGTGCTTCTGAGTCTCCCCAGGGGAGTCAGGCCTCGTCTCGAGTGGGGGCATGCACGTGCGCTTTCCTCCCGAGCTGCAGCAGTAGGGTCACGCTTCTTGTCACGTGGATCAAGGGATCTGTGGCTTTCCCTCGAGGCTGTCCCTCGAGGCTTTCCCACGAGGCTTTCCCACAGGGCTGTGCCACATGCCACCTTGGTGTGAGTCGATCCTCGGCGTGAAAGACGAGCCGGTGAAGGGAAAAGAGGTTCCTCTGGAATGGACTGAGACATCTGGGGGACTCTTGGAATGGTGGCACGACCCTGGAGTTCCTCTCGCCGTTCCTGTTGAGAGGGCCTCCTCTTGAGATGCGACGGGAACGCCGGGAACTCTTTCCCGACGAAGCAGGGAAAGGATCCCTCATCTCGAGCTACGAGGCTGAAACGGGGCTCCTCTGGATGTGGGCGGGACCCTCTTGATTCCTCTCGAGTGGAGACGGGTATGTCGGGGAACTTCTTGATTTGCACCAAGGGTGTGAAGGACCCTTTCGAAGTTCCAGAGGTGAGGTGTGATCAGCCTCGAGACGCCTCAGCGGAAATGGGCCTCATCTCGCCTGGAGGGGAGAACCTCCTGGATTTTCTCGAGTTGCGGCAGGTCTTCTCGAGTTACGAAGGGGACCTCAGGGACCCGCTCTGTTGGGCTCAGGAAAGGCCAGTCCCCATGCGAGTTGCTAGGGGACCTCTCGGGATTCCTCTCCCGTCCATGCCGGGGCCTCAGTCCTTTTGTGGAGTCGGGGCCGGAACCTGAGGATTCCTCTCCAGTGTTGCCATGGATCTTGGGGTGCTTCTGAGTCTCCCCAGGGGAGTCAGGCCTCGTCTCGAGTGGGGGCATGCACGTGCGCTTTCCTCCCGAGCTGCAGCAGTAGGGTCACGCTTCCTGTCACTTGGATCAAGGGATCTGTGGCTTTCCCTCGAGGCTGTCCCTCGAGGCTTTCCCTCGAGGCTTTCCCACGAGGCTTTCCCACAGGGCTGTGCCACGTGCCACCTTGGTGTGAGTCGATCCTCGGCGTGAAAGACGAGCCGGTGAAGGGAAAAGAGGTTCCTCTGGAATGGACTGAGACATCTGGGGGACTCTTGGAATGGTGGCACGACCCTGGAGTTCCTCTCGCCGTTCCTGTTGAGAGGGCCTCCTCTTGAGATGCGACGGGAACGCCGGGAACTCTTTCCCGAAGAAGCAGGGAAAGGATCCCTCATCTCGAGCTACGAGGCGGAAACGGGGCTCCTCTGGATGTGGGCGGGACCCTCGTGATTCCTCTCGAGTGGAGACGGGTATGTCGGGGAACTTCTTGATTTGCACCAAGGGTGTGAAGGAGCCTTTCGAAGTTCCAGAGGTGAGGTGTGATCAGCCTCGAGACGCCTCAGCGGAAATGGGCCTCATCTCGCCTGGAGGGGAGCACCTCCTGGATTTTCTCGAGTTGCGGCAGGTCTTCTCGAGTTACGACGGGGACCTCAGGGACCCGCTCTGGTGGCCTCAGGAAAGGCCAGTCCCCATGCGAGTTGCTAGGGGACCTCTCGGGATTCCTCTCCCGTCCATGCCGGGGCCTCAGTCCTTGTGTGGAGTCGGGGCCGGAACCTGAGGATTCCTCTCCAGTGTTGCCATGGATCTTGGGGTGCTTCTGAGTCTCCCCAGGGGAGTCAGGCCTCGTCTCGAGTGGGGGCATGCACGTGCGCTTTCCTCGCGAGCTGCAGCAGTAGTGTCACGCTTCCTGTCACGTGGATCAAGGGATCTGTGGCTTTCCCTCGAGGCTGTCCCTCGAGGCTTCCCCACGAGGCTTTCCCACAGGGCTGTGCCACGTGCCACCTTGGTGTGAGTCGATCCTCGGCGTGAAAGACGAGCCGGTGAAGGGAAAAGAGGTTCCTCTGGAATGGACTGAGACATCTGGGGGACTCTTGGAATGGTGGCACGACTCTGGAGTTCCTCTCGCCGTTCCTGTTGAGAGGGCCTCCTCTTGAGATGCGACGGGAACGCCGGAAACTCTTTCCCGACGGAGCAGGGAAAGGATCCCTCATCTCGAGCTACGAGGCGGAAACGGGGCTCCTCTAGATGTGGCCTGACCCTCGTTATTCCTCTCGAGTGGAAACGGGTATGTCGGGGTACTTCTTGATTTGCACCAAGGGTGTGAAGGACCCTTTCGAAGTTCCAGAGGTGAGGTGTGATCAGCCTCGAGACGCCTCAGCGGAAATGGGCCTCATCTCGCCTGGAGGGGAGAACCTCCTGGATTTTCTCGAGTTGCGGCAGGTCTTCTCGAGTTACGACGGGGACCTCAGGGACCCGCTCTGGTGGCCTCAGGAAAGGCCAGTCCCAATGCAAGTTGCTAGGGGACCTCTCGGGATTCCTCTCCCGTCCATGCCGGGGCCTCAGTCCTTGTGTGGAGTCGGGGCCGTAACCTGAGGATTCCTCTCCAGTGTTGCCATGGATCTTGGGGTGCTTGTGAGTCTCCCCAGGGGAGTCAGGTCTCGTCTCGAGTGGGGGCATGCACGTGCTCTTTCCTCCCGAGCTGCAGCAGTAGTGTCACGATTCCTGTCACGTGGATCAAGGGATCTGTGGCTTTCCCTCGAGTCTGTCCCTCGAGGCTTTCCCACGAGGCTTTCCCACAGGGCTGTGGCACGTGCCACCTTGGTGTGAGTCGATCCTCGGCGTGAAAGACGAGCCGGTGAAGGGAAAAGAGGTTCCTCTGGAATGGACTGAGACATCTGGGGGACTCTTGGAATGGTGGCACGACCCTGGAGTTCCTCTCGCCGTTCCTGTTGAGAGGGCCTCCTCTTGAGATGCGACGGGAACGCCGGGAATTCTTTCCCGAAGAAGCAGCGAAAGGATCCCTCATCTCGAGCTACGAGGCGGAAACGGGGCTCCTCTGGATGTGGGCGTGACCCTCGTGATTCCTCTCGAGTGGAGACGGCTAGGTCGGGGAACTTCTTGATTTGCACCAAGGGTGTGAAGGACCCTTTCGAAGTTCCAGAGGTGAGGTGTGATCAGCCTCGAGACGCCTCAGCGGAAATGGGCCTCATCTCGCCTGGAGGGGAGAACCTCCTGGATTTTCTCGAGTTGCGGCAGGTCTTCTCGAGTTACGACGGGGACCTCAGGGAACCGCTCTGGTGGCCTCAGGAAAGGCCAGTCCCCATGCGAGTTGCTAGGGGACCTCTCGGGATTCCTCTCCCGTCCATGCCGGGGCCACAGTCCTTGTGTGGAGTCGGGGCCGGAACCTGAGGATTCCTCTCCAGTGTTGCCATGGATCTTGGGGTGCTTCTGAGTCTCCCCAGGGGAGTCAGGCCTCGTCTCGAGTGGGGGCATGCACGTGCGCTTTCCTCCCGAGCTGCAGCAGTAGTGTCACGCTTCCTGTCACGTGGATCAAGGGATCTGTGGCTTTCCCTCGAGGCTGTCCCTCGAGGCTTTCCCACGAGGCTTTCCCACAGGGCTGTGCCACGTGCCACCTTGGTGTGAGTCGATCCTCGGCGTGAAAGACGAGCCGGTGAAGGGAAAAGAGGTTCCTCTGGAATGGACTGAGACATCTGGGGGACTCTTGGAATGGTGGCACGACCCTGGAGTTCCTCTCGCCGTTCCTGTTGAGAGAGCCTCCTCTTGAGATGCGACGGGAACGCCGGGAACTCTTTCCCGACGAAGCAGGGAAAGGATCCCTCATCTCGAGCTACGAGGCGGAAACGGGGCTCCTCTGGATGTGGGCGGGACCCTCGTGATTCCTCTCGAGTTGAGACGGGTATGTTGGGGAACTTCTTGATTTGCACCAAGGGTGTGAAGGAGCCTTTCGAAGTTCCAGAGGTGAGGTGTGATCAGCCTCGAGACGCCTCAGCGGAAATGGGCCTCATCTCGCCTGGAGGGGAGAACCTCCTGGATTTTCTCCAGTTGCGGCAGGTCTTCTCGAGTTACGACGGGGACCTCAGGGACCCGCTCTGGTGGCCTCAGGAAAGGCCAGTCCCCATGCGAGTTGCTAGGGGACCTCTCGGGATTCCTCTCCCGTCCATGCCGGGGCCTCAGTCCTTGTGTGGAGTCGGGGCCGAAACCTGAGGATTCCTCTCCAGTGTTGCCATGGACCTTGGGGTGCTTCTGAGTCTCCCCAGGGGAGTCAGGCCTCGTCTCGAGTGGGGGCATGCACGTGCGCTTTCCTCCCGAGCTGCAGCAGTTGGGTCACGCTTCCTGTCACGTGGATCAAGGGATCTGTGGCTTTCCCTCGAGGCTGTCCCTCGAGGCTTTCCCACGAGGCTTTCCCACAGGGCTGTGCCACGTGCCACCTTGGTGTGAGTCGATCCTCGGCGTGAAAGACGAGCCGGTGAAGGGAAAAGAGGTTCCTCTGGAATGGACTGAGACATCTGGGGGACTCTTGGAATGGTGGCACGACCCTGGAGTTCCTCTCGCCGTTCCTGTTGAGAGGGCCTCCTCTTGAGATGCGACGGGAACGCCGGGAACTCTTTCCCGAAGAAGCAGGGAAAGGATCCCTCATCTCGAGCTACGAGGCGGAAACGGGGCTCCTCTGGATGTGGGCGGGACCCTCGTGATTCCTCTCGAGTGGAGACGGGTATGTCGGGGAACTTCTTGATTTGCACCAAGGGTGTGAAGGAGCCTTTCGAAGTTCCAGAGGTGAGGTGTGATCAGCCTCGAGACGCCTCAGCGGAAATGGGCCTCATCTCGCCTGGAGGGGAGAACCTCCTGGATTTTCTCCAGTTGCGGCAGGTCTTCTCGAGTTACGACGGGGACCTCAGGGACCCGCTCTGGTGGCCTCAGGAAAGGCCAGTCCCCATGCGAGTTGCTAGGGGACCTCTCGGGATTCCTCTCCCGTCCATGCCGGGGCCTCAGTCCTTGTGTGGAGTCGGGGCCGGAACCTGAGGATTCCTCTCCAGTGTTGCCATGGATCTTGGGGTGCTTCTGAGTCTCCCCAGGGGAGTCAGGCCTCGTCTCGAGTTGGGGCATGCACGTTCGCTTTCCTCCCGAGCTGCAGCAGTAGGGTCACGCTTCCTGTCACGTGGATCAAGGGATCTGTGGCTTTCCCTCGAGGCTGTCCCTCGAGGCTTTCCCACGAGGCTTTCCCACAGGGCTGTGCCACGTGCCACCTTGGTGTGAGTCGATCCTCGGCGTGAAAGACGAGCCGGTGAAGGGAAAAGAGGTTCCTCTGGAATGGACTGAGACATCTGGGGGACTCTTGGAATGGTGGCACGACCCTGGAGTTCCTCTCGCCGTTCCTGTTGAGAGGGCCTCCTCTTGAGATGCGACGGGAACGCCGGGAACTCTTTCCCGACGAAGCAGGGAAAGGATCCCTCATCTCGAGCTACGAGGCTGAAACGGGGCTCCTCTGGATGTGGGCGGGACCCTCTTGATTCCTCTCGAGTGGAGACGGGTATGTCGGGGAACTTCTTGATTTGCACCAAGGGTGTGAAGGACCCTTTCGAAGTTCCAGAGGTGAGGTGTGATCAGCCTCGAGACGCCTCAGCGGAAATGGGCCTCATCTCGCCTGGAGGGGAGAACCTCCTGGATTTTCTCGAGTTGTGGCAGGTCTTCTCGAGTTACGAAGGGGACCTCAGGGACCCGCTCTGGTGGCCTCAGGAAAGGCCAGTCCCCATGCGAGTTGCTAGGGGACCTCTCGGGATTCCTCTCCCGTCCATGCCGGGGCCTCAGTCCTTGTGTGGAGTCGGGGCCGGAACCTGAGGATTCCTCTCCAGTGTTGCCATGGATCTTGGGGTGCTTCTGAGTCTCCCCAGGGGAGTCAGGCCTCGTCTCGTGTGGGGGCATGCACGTGCGCTTTCCTCCCGAGCTGCAGCAGTAGGGTCACGCTTCCTGTCACGTGGATCAAGGGATCTGTGGCTTTCCCTCGAGGCTGTCCCTCGAGGCTTTCCCACGAGGCTTTCCCACAGGGCTGTGCCACGTGCCACCTTGGTGTGAGTCGATCCTCGGCGTGAAAGACGAGCCGGTGAAGGGAAAAGAGGTTCCTCTGGAATGGACTGAGACATCTGGGGGACTCTTGGAATGGTGGCACGACCCTGGAGTTCCTCTCGCCGTTCCTGTTGAGAGGGCCTCCTCTTGAGATGCGACGGGAACGCCGGGAACTCTTTCCCGAAGAAGCAGGGAAAGGATCCCTCATCTCGAGCTACGAGGCTGAAACGGGGCTCCTCTGGATGTGGGCGGGACCCTCTTGATTCCTCTCGAGTGGAGACGGGTATGTCGGGGAACTTCTTGATTTGCACCAAGGGTGTGAAGGACCCTTTCGAAGTTCCAGAGGTGAGGTGTGATCAGCCTCGAGACGCCTCAGCGGAAATGGGCCTCATCTCGCCTGGAGGGGAGAACCTCCTGGATTTTCTCGAGTTGCGGCAGGTCTTCTCGAGTTACGAAGGGGACCTCAGGGACCCGCTCTGGTGGCCTCAGGAAAGGCCAGTCCCCATGCGAGTTGCTAGGGGACCTCTCGGGATTCCTCTCCCGTCCATGCCGGGGCCTCAGTCCTTGTGTGGAGTCGGGGCCGGAACCTGAGGATTCATCTCCAGTGTTGCCATGGATCTTGGAGTGCTTCTGAGTCTCCCCAGGGGAGTCAGGCCTCGTCTCGAGTGGGGGCATGCACGTGCGCTTTCCTCCCGAGCTGCAGCAGTAGTGTCACGCTTCCTGTCACGTGGATCAAGGGATCTGTGGCTTTCCCTCGAGGCTGTCCCTCGAGGCTTTCCCACGAGGCTTTCCCACAGGGCTGTGCCACGTGCCACCTTGGTGTGAGTCGATCCTCGGCGTGAAAGACGAGCCGGTGAAGGGAAAAGAGGTTCCTCTGGAATGGACTGAGACATCTGGGGGACTCTTGGAATGGTGGCACGACCCTGGAGTTCCTCTCGCCGTTCCTGTTGAGAGAGCCTCCTCTTGAGATGCGACGGGAACGCCGGGAACTCTTTCCCGACGAAGCAGGGAAAGGATCCCTCATCTCGAGCTACGAGGCGGAAACGGGGCTCCTCTGGATGTGGGCGGGACCCTCGTGATTCCTCTCGAGTTGAGACGGGTATGTTGGGGAACTTCTTGATTTGCACCAAGGGTGTGAAGGAGCCTTTCGAAGTTCCAGAGGTGAGGTGTGATCAGCCTCGAGACGCCTCAGCGGAAATGGGCCTCATCTCGCCTGGAGGGGAGAACCTCCTGGATTTTCTCCAGTTGCGGCAGGTCTTCTCGAGTTACGACGGGGACCTCAGGGACCCGCTCTGGTGGCCTCAGGAAAGGCCAGTCCCCATGCGAGTTGCTAGGGGACCTCTCGGGATTCCTCTCCCGTCCATGCCGGGGCCTCAGTCCTTGTGTGGAGTCGGGGCCGAAACCTGAGGATTCCTCTCCAGTGTTGCCATGGACCTTGGGGTGCTTCTGAGTCTCCCCAGGGGAGTCAGGCCTCGTCTCGAGTGGGGGCATGCACGTGCGCTTTCCTCCCGAGCTGCAGCAGTAGGGTCACGCTTCCTGTCACGTGGATCAAGGGATCTGTGGCTTTCCCTCGAGGCTGTCCCTCGAGGCTTTCCCACGAGGCTTTCCCACAGGGCTGTGCCACGTGCCACCTTGGTGTGAGTCGATCCTCGGCGTGAAAGACGAGCCGGTGAAGGGAAAAGAGGTTCCTCTGGAATGGACTGAGACATCTGGGGGACTCTTGGAATGGTGGCACGACCCTGGAGTTCCTCTCGCCGTTCCTGTTGAGAGGGCCTCCTCTTGAGATGCGACGGGAACGCCGGGAACTCTTTCCCGAAGAAGCAGGGAAAGGATCCCTCATCTCGAGCTACGAGGCGGAAACGGGGCTCCTCTGGATGTGGGCGGGACCCTCGTGATTCCTCTCGAGTGGAGACGGGTATGTCGGGGAACTTCTTGATTTGCACCAAGGGTGTGAAGGAGCCTTTCGAAGTTCCAGAGGTGAGGTGTGATCAGCCTCGAGACGCCTCAGCGGAAATGGGCCTCATCTCGCCTGGAGGGGAGAACCTCCTGGATTTTCTCGAGTTGCGGCAGGTCTTCTCGAGTTACGACGGGGACCTCAGGGACCCGCTCTGGTGGCCTCAGGAAAGGCCAGTCCCCATGCGAGTTGCTAGGGGACCTCTCGGGATTCCTCTCCCGTCCATGCCGGGGCCTCAGTCCTTGTGTGGAGTCGGGGCCGGAACCTGAGGATTCCTCTCCAGTGTTGCCATGGATCTTGGGGTGCTTCTGAGTCTCCCCAGGGGAGTCAGGCCTCGTCTCGAGTGGGGGCATGCACGTGCGCTTTCCTCCCGAGCTGCAGCAGTAGGGTCACGCTTCCTGTCACGTGGATCAAGGGATCTGTGGCTTTCCCTCGAGGCTGTCCCTCGAGGCTTTCCCACGAGGCTTTCCCACAGGGCTGTGCCACGTGCCACCTTGGTGTGACTCGATCCTCGGCGTGAAAGACGAGCCGGTGAAGGGAAAAGAGGTTCCTCTGGAATGGACTGAGACATCTGGGGGACTCTTGGAATGGTGGCACGACCCTGGAGTTCCTCTCGCCGTTCCTGTTGAGAGGGCCTCCTCTTGAGATGCGACGGGAACGCCGGGAACTCTTTCCCGACGAAGCAGGGAAAGGATCCCTCATCTCGAGCTACGAGGCTGAAACGGGGCTCCTCTGGATGTGGGCGGGACCCTCTTGATTCCTCTCGAGTGGAGACGGGTATGTCGGGGAACTTCTTGATTTGCACCAAGGGTGTGAAGGACCCTTTCGAAGTTCCAGAGGTGAGGTGTGATCAGCCTCGAGACGCCTCAGCGGAAATGGGCCTCATCTCGCCTGGAGGGGAGAACCTCCTGGATTTTCTCGAGTTGCGGCAGGTCTTCTCGAGTTACGAAGGGGACCTCAGGGACCCGCTCTGGTGGCCTCAGGAAAGGCCAGTCCCCATGCGAGTTGCTAGGGGACCTCTCGGGATTCCTCTCCCGTCCATGCCGGGGCCTCAGTCCTTGTGTGGAGTCGGGGCCGGAACCTGAGGATTCCTCTCCAGTGTTGCCATGGATCTTGGGGTGCTTCTGAGTCTCCCCAGGGGAGTCAGGCCTCGTCTCGAGTGGGGGCATGCACGTGCGCTTTCCTCCCGAGCTGCAGCAGTAGGGTCACGCTTCCTGTCACGTGGATCAAGGGATCTGTGGCTTTCCCTCGAGGCTGTCCCTCGAGGCTTTCCCACGAGGCTTTCCCACAGGGCTGTGCCACGTGCCACCTTGGTGTGAGTCGATCCTCGGCGTGAAAGACGAGCCGGTGAAGGGAAAAGAGGTTCCTCTGGAATGGACTGAGACATCTGGGGGACTCTTGGAATGGTGGCACGACCCTGGAGTTCCTCTCGCCGTTCCTGTTGAGAGAGCCTCCTCTTGAGATGCGACGGGAACGCCGGGAACTCTTTCCCGACGAAGCAGGGAAAGGATCCCTCATCTCGAGCTACGAGGCGGAAACGGGGCTCCTCTGGATGTGGGCGGGACCCTCGTGATTCCTCTCGAGTTGAGACGGGTATGTTGGGGAACTTCTTGATTTGCACCAAGGGTGTGAAGGAGCCTTTCGAAGTTCCAGAGGTGAGGTGTGATCAGCCTCGAGACGCCTCAGCGGAAATGGGCCTCATCTCGCCTGGAGGGGAGAACCTCCTGGATTTTCTCCAGTTGCGGCAGGTCTTCTCGAGTTACGACGGGGACCTCAGGGACCCGCTCTGGTGGCCTCAGGAAAGGCCAGTCCCCATGCGAGTTGCTAGGGGACCTCTCGGGATTCCTCTCCCGTCCATGCCGGGGCCTCAGTCCTTGTGTGGATTCGGGGCCGGAACCTGAGGATTCCTCTCCAGTGTTGCCATGGATCTTGGGGTGCTTCTGAGTCTCCCCAGGGGAGTCAGGCCTCGTCTCGAGTGGGGGCATGCACGTGCGCTTTCCTCCCGAGCTGCAGCAGTAGTGTCACGCTTCCTGTCACGTGGATCAAGGGATCTGTGGCTTTCCCTCGTGGCTGTCCCTCGAGGCTTTCCCACGAGGCTTTCCCACAGGGCTGTGCCACGTGCCACCTTGGTGTGAGTCGATCCTCGGCGTGAAAGACGAGCCGGTGAAGGGAAAAGAGGTTCCTCTGGAATGGACTGAGACATCTGGGGGACTCTTGGAATGGTGGCACGACTCTGGAGTTCCTCTCGCCGTTCCTGTTGAGAGGGCCTCCTCTTGAGATGCGACGGGAACGCCGGAAACTCTTTCCCGACGAAGCAGGGAAAGGATCCCTCATCTCGAGCTACGAGGTGGAAACGGGGCTCCTCTGGATGTGTCCTGACCCTGGTGATTCCTCTCGAGTGGAGACGGGTATGTCGGGGAACTTCTTGGTTTACACCAAGGGTGTGAAGGACCCTTTCGAAGTTCCAGAGGTGAGGTGTTGTCAGCCTCGAGACGCCTCAGCGGAAATGGGCCTCATCTCGCCGGTAGGGGAGAACCTCCTGGATTTTCTCGAGTTGCGGCAGGTCTTCTCGAGTTACGACGGGGACCTCAGGAACCCACTCTGGTGGCCTCAGGAAAGGCCAGTCCCCATTCGAGTTGCTAGGGGACCTCTCGGGATTCCTCTCCCGTCCATGCCGGGGCCTCAGTCCTTGTGTGGAGTCGGGGCCGGAACCTGAGGATTCCTCTCCAGGGTTGCCATGGATCTTGGGGTGCTTCTGAGTCTCCCCAGGGGAGTCAGGCCTCGTCTCGAGTGGGGGCATGCACGTGCGCTTTCCTCCCGAGCTGCAGCAGTAGTGTCACGCTTCCTGTCACGTGGATCAAGGGATCTGTGGCTTTCCCTCGAGGCTGTCCCTCGAGGCTTTCCCACGAGGCTTTCCCACAGGGCTGTGCCACGTGCCACCTTGGTGTGAGTCGATCCTCGGCGTGAAAGACGAGCCGGTGAAGGGAAAAGAGGTTCCTCTGGAATGGACTGAGACATCTGGGGGACTCTTGGAATGGTGGCACGACCCTGGAGTTCCTCTCGCCTTTCCTGTTGAGAGGGCCTCCTCTTGAGATGTGACGGGAAGGCCGGGAACTCTTTCGCGACGATGCAGGGAAAGGATCCCTCATCTCGAGCTACGAGGCGGAAACGGGGCTCCTCTGGATGGGGGCGGGACCCTCGTGATTCCTCTCGAGTGGAGACGGCTAGGTCGGGGAACTTCTTGTTTTGCACCAAGGGTGTGAAGGACCCTTTCGAAGTTCCAGAGGTGAGGTGTGATCAGCCTCGAGACGCCTCAGCGGAAATGGGCCTCATCTCGCCTGGAGGGGAGAACCTCCTGGATTTTCTCCAGTTGCGGCAGGTCTTCTCGAGTTACGACGGGGACCTCAGGGACCCGCTCTGGTGGCCTCAGGAAAGGCCAGTCCCCATGCGAGTTGCTAGGGGACCTCTCGGGATTCCTCTCCCGTCCATTCCGGGGCCTCAGTCCTTGTGTGGAGTCGGGGCCGGAACCTGAGGATTCCTCTCCAGTGTTGCCATGGATCTTGGGGTGCTTCTGAGTCTCCCCAGGGGAGTCAGGCCTCGTCTCGAGTGGGGGCATGCACGTGCGCTTTCCTCCCGAGCTTCAGCAGTAGTGTCACGCTTCCTGTCACTTGGATCAAGGGATCTGTGGCTTTCCCTCGAGGCTGTCCCTCGAGGCTTTCCCTCGAGGCTTTCCCACGAGGCTTTCCCACAGGGCTAGGCCACGTGCCACCTTGGTGTGAGTCGATCCTCGGCGTGAAAGACGAGCCGGTGAAGGGAAAAGAGGTTCCTCTGGAATGGACTGAGACATCTGGGGGACTCTTGGAATGGTGGCACGACCCTGGAGTTCCTCTCGCCGTTCCTGTTGAGAGGGCCTCCACTTGAGATGCGACGGGAACGCCGGGAACTCTTTCCCGACGAAGCAGGGAAAGGATCCCTCATCTCGAGCTACGAGGCGGAAACGGGGCTCCTCTGGATGTGGGCGGGACCCTCGTGATTCCTCTCGAGTGGAGACGGGTATGTCGGGGAACTTCTTGATTTGCACCAAGGGTGTGAAGGAGCCTTTCGAAGTTCCAGAGGTGAGGTGTGATCAGCCTCGAGACGCCTCAGCGGAAATGGGCCTCATCTCGCCTGGAGGGGAGAACCTCCTGGATTTTCTCGAGTTGCGGCAGGTCTTCTCGAGTTACGACGGGGACCTCAGGGACCCGCTCTGGTGGCCTCAGGAAAGGCCAGTCCCCATGCGAGTTGCTAGGGGACCTCTCGGGATTCCTCTCCCGTCCATGCCGGGGCCTCAGTCCTTGTGTGGAGTCGGGGCCGGAACCTGAGGATTCCTCTCCAGTGTTGCCATGGATCTTGGGGTGCTTCTGAGTCTCCCCAGGGGAGTCAGGCCTCGTCTCGAGTGGGGGCATGCACGTGCGCTTTCCTCCCGAGCTGCAGCAGTAGGGTCATGCTTCCTGTCACGTGGATCAAGGGATCTGTGGCTTTCCCTCGAGGCTGTCCCTCGAGGCTTTCCCACGAGGCTTTCCCACAGGGCTGTGCCACGTGCCACCTTGGTGTGAGTCGATCTTCGGCGTGAAAGACGAGCCGGTGAAGGGAAAAGAGGTTCCTCTGGAATGGACTGAGACATCTGGGGGACTCTTGGAATGGTGGCACGACCCTGGAGTTCCTCTCGCCGTTCCTGTTGAGAGGGCCTCCTCTTGAGATGCGACGGGAACGCCAGGAACTCTTTCCCGACGAAGCAGGGAAAGGATCCCTCATCTCGAGCTACGAGGCGGAAACGGGGCTCCTCTGGATTTGGGCGGGACCCTCGTGATTCCTCTCGAGAGGAGACGGGTATGTCGGGGAACTTCTTGATTTGCACCAAGGGTGTGAAGGAGACTTTCGAAGTTCCAGAGCTGAGATGTGAACAGCCTCGAGACGCCTCAGCGGAAATGGGCCTCATCTCGCCTGGAGGGGAGAACCTCCTGGATTTTCTCGAGTTGCGTCAGGTCTTCTCGAGTTACGACGGGGACCTCAGGGACCCGCTCTGGTGGCCTCAGGAAAGGCCAGTCCCCATGCGAGTTGCTAGGGGACCTCTCGGGATTCCTCTCCCGTCCATGCCGGGGCCTCAGTCCTTGTGTGGATTCGGGGCCGGAACCTGAGGATTCCTCTCCAGTGTTGCCATGGATCTTGGGGTGCTTCTGAGTCTCCCCAGGGGAGTCAGGCCTCGTCTCGATTGGGGGCATGCACGTGCGCTTTCCTCCCGAGCTGCAGCAGTAGTGTCACGCTTCCTGTCACGTGGATCAAGGGATCTGTGGCTTTCCCTCGAGGCTGTCCCTCGAGGCTTTCCCACGAGGCTTTCCCACAGGGCTGTGCCACGTGCCACCTTGGTGTGAGTCGATCCTCGGCGTGAAAGACGAGCCGGTGAAGGGAAAAGAGGTTCCTCTGGAATGGACTGAGACATCTGGGGGACTCTTGGAATGGTGGCACGACTCTGGAGTTCCTCTCGCCGTTCCTGTTGAGAGGGCCTCCTCTTGAAATGCGACGGGAACGCCGGAAACTCTTTCCCGACGAAGCAGGGAAAGGATCCCTCATCTCGAGCTACGAGGCGGAAACGGGGCTCCTCTGGATGTGTCCTGACCCTGGTGATTCCTCTCGAGTGGAGACGGGTATGTCGGGGAACTTCTTGATTTGCACCAAGGGTGTGAAGGACCCTTTCGAAGTTCCAGAGGTGAGGTGTGATCAGGCTCGAGACGCCTCAGCGGAAATGGGCCTCATCTCGCCTGGAGGGGAGAACCTCCTGGATTTTCTCGAGTTGCGGCAGGTCTTCTCGAGTTACGACGGGGACCGCAGGGACCGGCTCTGGTGGCCTCAGGAAAGGCCAGTCCCCATTCGAGTTGCTAGGGGACCTCTCGGGATTCCTCTCCCGTCCATGCCAGGTCCTCAGTCCTTGTGTGGAGTCGGGGCCGGAACCTGAGGATTCCTCTCCAGTGTTGCCATGGATCTTGGGGTGCTTCTGAGTCTCCCCAGGGGAGTCAGGCCTCGTCTCGAGTGGGGGCATGCACGTGCGCTTTCCTCCCGAGCTGCAGCAGTAGTGTCACGCTTCCTGTCACGTGGATCAAGGGATCTGTGGCTTTCCCTCGAGGCTGTCCCTCGAGGCTTTCCCACGAGGCTTTCCCACAGGGCTGTGCCACGTGCCACCTTGGTGTGAGTCGATCCTCGGCGTGAAAGACGAGCCGGTGAAGGGAAAAGAGGTTCCTCTGGAATGGACTGAGACATCTGGGGGACTCTTGGAATGGTGGCACGACCCTGGAGTTCCTCTCGCCGTTCCTGTTGAGAGGGCCTCCTCTTGAGATGCGACGGGAACGCCGGGAACTCTTTCCCGACGAAGCAGGGAAAGGATCCCTCATCTCGAGCTACGAGGCGGAAACGGGGCTCCTCTGGATGTGGGCGGGACCCTCGTGATTCCTCTCGAGTGGAGACGGCTAGGTCGGGGAACTTCTGGATTTGCACCAATGGTGTGAAGGACCCTTTCGAAGTTCCAGAGGTGAGGTGTGATCAGCCTCGAGACGCCTCAGCGGAAATGGGCCTCATCTCGCCTGGAGGGGAGAACCTCCTGGATTTTCTCGAGTTGCGGCAGGTCTTCTCGAGTTACGACGGGGACCTCAGGGACCCGCTCTGGTGGCCTCAGGAAAGGCCAGTCCCCATGCGAGTTGCTAGGGGACCTCTCGGGATTCCTCTCCCGTCCATGCCGGGGCCTCAGTCCTTGTGTGGAGTCGGGGCCGGAACCTGAGGATTCCTCTCCAGGGTTGCCATGGATCTTGGGGTGCTTCTGAGTCTCCCCAGGGGAGTCAGGCCTCGTCTCGAGTGGGGGCATGCACGTGCGCTTTCCTCCCGAGCTGCAGCAGTAGTGTCACGCTTCCTGTCACGTGGATCAAGGGATCTGTGGCTTTCCCTCGAGGCTGTCCCTCGAGGCTTTCCCACGAGGCTTTCCCACAGGGCTGTGCCACGTGCCACCTTGGTGTGAGTCGATCCTCGGCGTGAAAGACGAGCCGGTGAAGGGAAAAGAGGTTCCTCTGGAATGGACTGAGACATCTGGGGGACTCTTGGAATGGTGGCACGACCCTGGAGTTCCTCTCGCCGTTCCTGTTGAGAGGGCCTCCTCTTGAGATGCGACGGGAACGCCGGGAACTCTTTCCCGACGAAGCAGGGAAAGGATCCCTCATCTCGAGCTATGAGGCGGAAACGGGGCTCCTCTGGATGTGGGCGGGACCCTCGTGATTCCTCTCGAGTGGAGACGGCTAGGTCGGGGAACTTCTGGATTTGCACCAAGGGTGTGAAGGACCCTTTCGAAGTTCCAGAGGTGAGGCGTGATCAGCCTCGAGACGCCTCAGCGGAAATGGGCCTCATCTCGCCTGGAGGGGAGAACCTCCTGGATTTTCTCGAGTTGCGGCAGGTCTTCTCGAGTTACGACGGGGACCTCAGGGACCCGCTCTGGTGGCCTCAGGAAAGGCCAGTCCCCATGCGAGTTGCTAGGGGACCTCTCGGGATTCCTCTCCCGTCCATGCCGGGGCCTCAGTCCTTGTGTGGAGTCGGGGCCGGAACCTGAGGATTCCTCTCCAGTGTTGCCATGGATCTTGGGGTGCTTCTGAGTCTCCCCAGGGGAGTCAGGCCTCGTCTCGAGTGGGGGCATGCACGTGCGCTTTCCTCCCGAGCTGCAGCAGTAGTGTCACGCTTCCTGTCACGTGGATCAAGGGATCTGTGGCTTTCCCTCGAGGCTGTCCCTCGAGGCTTTCCCACGAGGCTTTCCCACAGGGCTGTGCCACGTGCCACCTTGGTGTGAGTCGATCCTCGGCGTGAAAGACGAGCCGGTGAAGGGAAAAGAGGTTCCTCTGGAATGGACTGAGACATCTGGGGGACTCTTGGAATGGTGGCACGACCCTGGAGTTCCTCTCGCCGTTCCTGTTGAGAGGGCCTCCTCTTGAGATGCGACGGGAACGCCGGGAACTCTTTCCCGACGAAGCAGGGAAAGGATCTCTCATCTCGAGCTACGAGGCGGAAACGGGGCTCCTCTGGATGTGGGCGGGACCCTCGTGATTCCTCTCGAGTGGAGACGGCTAGGTCGGGGAACTTCTGGATTTGCACCAAGGGTGTGAAGGACCCTTTCGAAGTTCCAGAGGTGAGGTGTGATCAGCCTCGAGACGCCTCAGCGGAAATGGGCCTCATCTCGCCTGGAGGGGAGAACCTCCTGGATTTTCTCGAGTTGCGGCAGGTCTTCTCGAGTTACGACGGGGACCTCAGGGACCCGCTCTGGTGGCCTCAGGAAAGGCCAGTCCCCATGCGAGTTGCTAGGGGACCTCTCGGGATTCCTCTCCCGTCCATGCCGGGGCCTCAGTCCTTGTGTGGAGTCGGGGCCGGAACCTGAGGATTCCTCTCCAGTGTTGCCATGGATCTTGGGGTGCTTCTGAGTCTCCCCAGGGGAGTCAGGCCTCGTCTCGAGTGGGGGCATGCACGTGCGCTTTCCTCCCGAGCTGAAGCAGTAGTGTCACGCTTCCTGTCACGTGGATCAAGGGATCTGTGGCTTTCCCTCGAGGCTGTCCCTCGAGGCTTTCCCACGAGGCTTTCCCACAGGGCTGTGCCACGTGCCACCTTGGTGTGAGTCGATCCTCGGCGTGAAAGACGAGCCGGTGAAGGGAAAAGAGGTTCCTCTGGAATGGACTGAGACATCTGGGGGACTCTTGGAATGGTGGCACGACCCTGGAGTTCCTCTCGCCGTTCCTGTTGAGAGGGCCTCCTCTTGAGATGCGACGGGAACGCCGGGAACTCTTTCCCGACGAAGCAGGGAAAGGATCCCTCATCTCGAGCTACGAGGCGGAAACGGGGCTCCTCTGGATGTGGGCGGGACCCTCGTGATTCCTCTCGAGTGGAGACGGCTAGGTCGGGGAACTTCTGGATTTGCACCAAGGGTGTGAAGGACCCTTTCGAAGTTCCAGAGGTGAGGTGTGATCAGCCTCGAGACGCCTCAGCGGAAATGGGCCTCATCTCGCCTGGAGGGGAGAACCTTCTGGATTTTCTCGACTTGCGGCAGGTGTTTCTCGAGTTACGACGGGGACCTCAGGGACCCGCTCTGGTGGCCTCAGGAAAGGCCAGTCCCCAAGCGAGTTGCTAGGGGACCTCTCGGGATTCCTCTCCCGTCCATGCCGGGGCCTCAGTCCTTGTTGGAGTCGGGGCCGGAACCTGAGGATTCCTCTCCAGTGTTGCCATGGATCTTGGGGTGCTTCTGAGTCTCCCCAGGGGAGTCAGGCCTCGTCTCGAGTGGGGGCATGCACGTGCGCTTTCCTCCCGAGCTGCAGCAGTAGTGTCACGCTTCCTGTCACGTGGATCAAGGGATCTGTGGCTTTCCCTCGAGGCTGTCCCTCGAGGCTTTCCCACGAGGCTTTCCCACAGGGCTGTGCCACGTGCCACCTTGGTGTGAGTCGATCCTCGGCGTGAAAGACGAGCCGGTGAAGGGAAAAGAGGTTCCTCTGGAATGGACTGAGACATCTGGGGGACTCTTGGAATGGTGGCACGACCCTGGAGTTCCTCTCGCCGTTCCTGTTGAGAGGGCCTCCTCTTGAGATGCGACGGGAACGCCGGGAACTCTTTCCCGACGAAGCAGGGAAAGGATCCCTCATCTCGAGCTACGAGGCGGAAACGGGGCTCCTCTGGATGTGGGCGGGACCCTCGTGATTCCTCTCGAGTGGAGACGGCTAGGTCGGGGAACTTCTGGATTTGCACCAAGGGTGTGAAGGACCCTTTCGAAGTTCCAGAGGTGAGGCGTGATCAGCCTCGAGACGCCTCAGCGGAAATGGGCCTCATCTCGCCTGGAGGGGAGAACCGCCTGGATTTTCTCGAATTGCGGCAGGTCTTCTCGAGTTACGACGGGGACCTCAGGGACCCGCTCTGGTGGCCTCAGGAAAGGCCAGTCCCCATGCGAGTTGCTAGGGGACCTCTCGGGATTCCTCTCCCGTCCATGCCGGGGCCTCAGTCCTTGTGTGGAGTCGGGGCCGGAACCTGAGGATTCGTCTCCAGTGTTGCCATGGATCTTGGGGTGCTTCTGAGTCTCCCCAGGGGAGTCAGGCCTCGTCTCGAGTGGGGGCATGCACGTGCGCTTTCCTCCCGAGCTGCAGCAGTAGTGTCACGCTTCCTGTCACGTGGATCAAGGGATCTGTGGCTTTCCCTCGAGGCTGTCCCTCGAGGCTTTCCCACGAGGCTTTCCCACAGGGCTGTGCCACGTGCCACCTTGGTGTGAGTCGATCCTCGGCGTGAAAGACGAGCCGGTGAAGGGAAAAGAGGTTCCTCTGGAATGGACTGAGACATCTGGTGGACTCTTGGAATGGTGGCACGACCCTGGAGTTCCTCTCGCCGTTCCTGTTGAGAGGGCCTCCTCTTGAGATGCGACGGGAACGCCGGGAACTCTTTCCCGATGAAGCAGGGAAAGGATCCCTCATCTCGAGCTACGAGGCGGAAACGGGGCTCCTCTGGATGTGGGCGGGACCCTCGTGATTCCTCTCGAGTGGAGACGGCTAGGTCGGGGAACTTCTGGATTTGCACCAAGGGTGTGAAGGACCCTTTCGAAGTTCCAGAGGTGAGGTGTGATCAGCCTCGAGACGCCTCAGCAGAAATGGGCCTCATCTCGCCTGGAGGGGAGAACCTCCTGGATTTTCGCGAGTTGCGGCAGGTCTTCTCGAGCTACGACGGGGACCTCAGGGACCCGCTCTGGTGGCCTCAGGAAAGGCCAGTCCCCATGCGAGTTGCTAGGGGCCATCTCGGGATCCCTCACCCGTCCATACCGGGGCTTAAGACCTAGTGTGGAGTCGGGGCCGGAACCTGAGGATTCCTCTCCAGTGTTGCCATGGATCTTGGGGTGCTTCTGAGTCTCCCCAGGGGAGTCAGGCCTCGTCTCGGGTGGGGGCATGCACGTGCGCTTTCCTCCCGAGCTGCAGCAGTAGTGTCACGCTTCCTGTCACGTGGATCAAGGGATCTGTGGCTTTCCCTCGAGGCTGTCCCTCGAGGCTTTCCCACGAGGCTTTCCCACAGGGCTGTGCCACGTGCCACCTTGGTGGGAGTCGATCCTCGGCGTGAAAGACGAGCCGGTGAAGGGAAAAGAGGTTCCTCTGGAATGGACTGAGACATCTGGGGGACTGTTGCAATGGTGGCACGACCCTGGAGTTCCTCTCGCCGTTCCTGTTGAGAGGGCCTCCTCTTGAGATGCGACGGGAACGCCGGGAACTCTTTCCCGACGAAGCAGGGAAAGGATCCCTCATCTCGAGCTATGAGGCGGAAACGGGGCTCCTCTGGATGTGGGCGGGACCCTCGTGATTCCTCTCGAGTGGAGACGGCTAGGTCGGGGAACTTCTGGATTTGCACCAAGGGTGTGAAGGACCCTTTCGAAGTTCCAGAGGTGAGGTGTGATCAGCCTCGAGACGCCTCAGCGGAAATGGGCCTCATCTCGCCTGGAGGGGAGAACCTCCTGGATTTTCTCGAGTTGCGGCAGGTCTTCTCGAGTTACGACGGGGACCTCAGGGACCCGCTCTGGTGGCCTCAGGAAAGGCCAGTCCCCATGCGAGTTGCTAGGGGACCTCTCGGGATTCCTCTCCCGTCCATGCCGGGGCCTCAGTCCTTGTGTGGAGTCGGGGCCGGAACCTGAGGATTCCTCTCCAGTGTTGCCATGGATCTTGGGGTGCTTCTGAGTCTCCCCAGGGGAGTCAGGCCTCGTCTCGAGTGGGGGCATGCACGTGCGCTTTCCACCCGAGCTGCAGCAGTAGTGTCACGCTTCCTGTCACGTGGATCAAGGGATCTGTGGCTTTCCCTCGAGGCTGTCCCTCGAGGCTTTCCCACGAGGCTTTCCCACAGGGCTGTACCACGTGCCACCTTGGTGTGAGTCGATCCTCGGCGTGAAAGACGAGCCGGTGAAGGGAAAAGAGGTTCCTCTGGAATGGACTGAGACATCTGGGGGACTCTTGGTATGGTGGCACGACCCTGGAGTTCCTCTCGCCGTTCCTGTTGAGAGGGCCTCCTCTTGAGATGCGACGGGAACGCCGGGAACTCTTTCCCGACGAAGCAGGGAAAGGATCCCTCATCTCGAGCTACGAGGCTGAAACGGGGCTCCTCTGGATGTGGGCGGGACCCTCGTGATTCCTCTCGAGTGGAGACGGCTAGGTCGGGGAACTTCTGGATTTGCACCAAGGGTGTGAAGGACCCTTTCGAAGTTCCAGAGGTGAGGTGTGATCAGCCTCGAGACGCCTCAGCGGAAATGGGCCTCATCTCGCCTGGAGGGGAGAACCTCCTGGATTTTCTCGAGTTGCGGCAGGTCTTCTCGAGTTACGACGGGGACCTCAGGGACCCGCTCTGGTGGCCTCAGGAAAGGCCAGTCCCCATGCGAGTTGCTAGGGGACCTCTCGGGATTCCTCTCCCGTCCATGCCGGGGCCTCAGTCCTTGTGTGGAGTCGGGGTCGGAACCTGAGGATTCCTCTCCAGTGTTGCCATGGATCTTGGGGTGCTTCTGAGTCTCCCCAGGGGAGTCAGGCCTCGTCTCGAGTGGGGGCATGCACGTGCGCTTTCCTCCCGAGCTGCAGCAGTAGTGTCACGCTTCCTGTCACGTGGATCAAGGGATCTGTGGCTTTCCCTCGAGGCTGTCCCTCGAGGCTTTCCCACGAGGCTTTCCCACAGGGCTGTGCCACGTGCCACCTTGGTGTGAGTCGATCCTCGGCGTGAAAGACGAGCCGGTGAAGGGAAAAGAGGTTCCTCTGGAATGGACTGAGACATCTGGGGGACTCTTGGAATGGTGGCACGACCCTGGAGTTCCTCTCGCCGTTCCTGTTGAGAGGGCCTCCTCTTGAGATGCGACGGGAACGCCGGGAACTCTTTCCCGACGAAGCAGGGAAAGGATCCCTCATCTCGAGCTACGAGGCGGAAACGGGGCTCCTCTGGATGTGGGCGGGACCCTCGTGATTCCTCTCGAGTGGAGACGGGTATGTCGGGGAACTTCTGGATTTGCACCAAGGGTGTGAAGGACCCTTTCGAAGTTCCAGAGGTGAGGTGTGATCAGCCTCGAGACGCCTCAGCAGAAATGGGCCTCATCTCGCCTGGAGGGGAGAATCTCCTGGATTTTCTCGAGTTGCGGCAGGTCTTCTCGAGTTACGACGGGGACCTCAGGGACCCGCTCTGGTGGCCTCAGGAAAGGCCAGTCCCCATGCGAGTTGCTAGGGGCCATCTCGGGATCCCTCACCCGTCCATACCGGGGCTTAAGACCTAGTGTGGAGTCGGGGCCGGAACCTGAGGATTCCTCTCCAGTGTTGCCATGGATCTTGGGGTGCTTCTGAGTCTCCCCAGGGGAGTCAGGCCTCGTCTCGAGTGGGGGCATGCACGTGCGCTTTCCTCCCGAGCTGCAGCAGTAGTGTCACACTTCCTGTCACGTGGATCAAGGGATCTGTGGCTTTCCCTCGAGGCTGTCCCTCGAGGCTTTCCCACGAGGCTTTCCCACAGGGCTGTGCCGCGTGCCACCTTGGTGGGAGTCGATCCTCGGCGTGAAAGACGAGCCGGTGAAGGGAAAAGAGGTTCCTCTGGAATGGACTGAGACATATGGTGGACTCTTGGAATGGTGGCACGACCCTGGAGTTCCTCTCGCCGTTCCTGTTGAGAGGGCCTCCTCTTGAGATGCGACGGGAACGCCGGGAACTCTTTCCCGACGAAGCAGGGAAAGGATCCCTCATCTCGAGCTACGAGGCGGAAACGGGGCTCCTCTGGATGTGGGCGGGACCCTCGTGATTCCTCTCGAGTGGAGACGGCTAGGTCGGGGAACTTCTGGATTTGCACCAAGGGTGTGAAGGACCCTTTCGAAGTTCCAGAGGTGAGGTGTGATCAGCCTCGAGACGCCTCAGCGGAAATGGGCCTCATCTCGCCTGGAGGGGAGAACCTCCTGGATTTTCTCGAGTTGCGGCAGGTCTTCTCGAGTTACGACGGGGACCTCAGGGACCCGCTCTGGTGGCCTCAGGAAAGGCCAGTCCCCATGCGAGTTGCTAGGGGCCATCTCGGATCCCTCACCCGTCCATACCGGGGCTTAAGACCTAGTGTGGAGTCGGGGCCGGAACCTGAGGATTCCTCTCCAGTGTTGCCATGGATCTTGGGGTGCTTCTGAGTCTCCCCAGGGGAGTCAGGCCTCGTCTCGAGTGGGGGCATGCACGTGCGCTTTCCTCCCGAGCTGCAGCAGTAGTGTCACGCTTCCTGTCACGTGGATCAAGGGATCTGTGGCTTTCCCTCGAGGCTGTCCCTCGAGGCTTTCCCACGAGGCTTTCCCACAGGGCTGTGCCACGTGCCACCTTGGTGTGAGTCGATCCTCGGCGTGAAAGACGTGCCGGTGAAGGGAAAAGAGGTTCCTCTGGAATGGACTGAGACATCTGGGGGACTGTTGCAATGGTGGCACGACCCTGGAGTTCCTCTCGCCGTTCCTGTTGAGAGGGCCTCCTCTTGAGATGCGACGGGAACGCCGGGAACTCTTTCCCGACGAAGCAGGGAAAGGATCCCTCATCTCGAGCTACGAGGCGGAAACGGGGCTCCTCTGGATGTGGGCGGGACCCTCGTGATTCCTCTCGAGTGGAGACGGCTAGGTCGGGGAACTTCTGGATTTGCACCAAGGGTGTGAAGGACCCTTTCGAAGTTCCAGAGGTGAGGTGTGATCAGCCTCGAGACGCCTCAGCGGAAATGGGCCTCATCTCGCCTGGAGGGGAGAACCTCCTGGATTTTCTCGAGTTGCGGCAGGTCTTCTCGAGTTACGACGGGGACCTCAGGGACCCGCTCTGGTGGCCTCAGGAAAGGCCAGTCCCCATGCGAGTTGCTAGGGGACCTCTCGGGATTCCTCTCCCGTCCATGCCGGGGCCTCAGTCCTTGTGTGGAGTCGGGGCCGGAACCTGAGGATTCCTCTCCAGTGTTGCCATGGATCTTGGGGTGCTTCTGAGTCTCCCCAGGGGAGTCAGGCCTCGTCTCGAGTGGGGGCATGCACGTGCGCTTTCCTCCCGAGCTGCAGCAGTAGTGTCACGCTTCCTGTCACGAGGATCAAGGGATCTGTGGCTTTCCCTCGAGGCTGTCCCTCGAGGCTTTCCCACGAGGCTTTCCCACAGGGCTGTACCACGTGCCACCTTGGTGTGAGTCGATCCTCGGCGTGAAAGACGAGCCGGTGAAGGGAAAAGAGGTTCCTCTGGAATGGACTGAGACATCTGGGGGACTCTTGGAATGGTGGCCGACCCTGGAGTTCCTCTCGCCGTTCCTGTTGAGAGGGCCTCCTCTTGAGATGCGACGGGAACGCCGGGAACTCTTTCCCGACGAAGCAGGGAAAGGATCCCTCATCTCGAGCTACGAGGCGGAAACGGGGCTCCTCTGGATGTGGGCGGGACCCTCGTGATTCCTCTCGAGTGGAGACGGCTACGTCGGGGAACTTCTGGATTTGCACCAAGGGTGTGAAGGACCCTTTCGAAGTTCCAGAGGTGAGGTGTGATCAGCCTCGAGACGCCTCAGCGGAAATGGGCCTCATCTCGCCTGGAGGGGAGAACCTCCTGGATTTTCTCGAGTTGCGGCAGGTCTTCTCGAGTTACGACGGGGACCTCAGGGACCCGCTCTGGTGGCCTCAGGAAAGGCCAGTCCCCATGCGAGTTGCTAGGGGACCTCTCGGGATTCCTCTCCCGTCCATGCCGGGGCCTCAGTCCTTGTGTGGAGTCGGGGTCGGAACCTGAGGATTCCTCTCCAGTGTTGCCATGGATCTTGGGGTGCTTCTGAGTCTCCCCAGGGGAGTCAGGCCTCGTCTCGAGTGGGGGCATGCACGTGCGCTTTCCTCCCGAGCTGCAGCAGTAGTGTCACGCTTCCTGTCACGTGGATCAAGGGATCTGTGGCTTTCCCTCGAGGCTGTCCCTCGAGGCTTTCCCACGAGGCTTTCCCACAGGGCTGTGCCACGTGCCACCTTGGTGGGAGTCGATCCTCGGCGTGAAAGACGAGCCGGTGAAGGGAAAAGAGGTTCCTCTGGAATGGACTGAGACATCTGGGGGACTCTTGGAATGGTGGCACGACCCTGGAGTTCCTCTCGCCGTTCCTGTTGAGAGGGCCTCCTCTTGAGATGCGACGGGAACGCCGGGAACTCTTTCCCGACGAAGCAGGGAAAGGATCCCTCATCTCGAGCTACGAGGCGGAAACGGGGCTCCTCTGGATGTGGGCGGGTCCCTCGTGATTCCTCTCGAGTGGAGACGGGTATGTCGGGGAACTTCTGGATTTGCACCAAGGGTGTGAAGGACCCTTTCGAAGTTCCAGAGGTGAGGTGTGATCAGCCTCGAGACGCCTCAGCAGAAATGGGCCTCATCTCGCCTGGAGGGGAGAATCTCCTGGATTTTCTCGAGTTGCGGCAGGTCTTCTCGAGTTACGACGGGGACCTCAGGGACCCGCTCTGGTGGCCTCAGGAAAGGCCAGTCCCCATGCGAGTTGCTAGGGGCCATCTCGGGATCCCTCACCCGTCCATACCGGGGCTTAAGACCTAGTGTGGAGTCGGGGCCGGAACCTGAGGATTCCTCTCCAGTGTTGCCATGGATCTTGGGGTGCTTCTGAGTCTCCCCAGGGGAGTCAGGCCTCGTCTCGAGTGGGGGCATGCACGTGCGCTTTCCTCCCGAGCTGCAGCAGTAGTGTCACACTTCCTGTCACGTGGATCAAGGGATCTGTGGCTTTCCCTCGAGGCTGTCCCTCGAGGCTTTCCCACGAGGCTTTCCCACAGGGCTGTGCCACGTGCCACCTTGGTGGGAGTCGATCCTCGGCGTGAAAGACGAGCCGGTGAAGGGAAAAGAGGTTCCTCTGGAATGGACTGAGACATATGGTGGACTCTTGGAATGGTGGCACGACCCTGGAGTTCCTCTCGCCGTTCCTGTTGAGAGGGCCTCCTCTTGAGATGCGACGGGAACGCCGGGAACTCTTTCCCGACGAAGCAGGGAAAGGATCCCTCATCTCGAGCTACGAGGCGGAAACGGGGCTCCTCTGGATGTGGGCGGGACCCTCGTGATTCCTCTCGAGTGGAGACGGCTAGGTCGGGGAACTTCTGGATTTGCACCAAGGGTGTGAAAGACCCTTTCGAAGTTCCAGAGGTGAGGTGTGATCAGCCTCGAGACGCCTCAGCGGAAATGGGCCTCATCTCGCCTGGAGGGGAAAACCTCCTGGATTTTCTCGAGTTGCGGCAGGTCTTCTCGAGTTACGACGGGGACCTCAGGGACCCGCTCTGGTGGCCTCAGGAAAGGCCAGTCCCCATGCGAGTTGCTAGGGGCCATCTCGGATCCCTCACCCGTCCATACCGGGGCTTAAGACCTAGTGTGGAGTCGGGGCCGGAACCTGAGGATTCCTCTCCAGTGTTGCAATGGATCTTGGGGTGCTTCTGAGTCTCCCCAGGGGAGTCAGGCCTCGTCTCGAGTGGGGGCATGCACGTGCGCTTTCCTCCCGAGCTGCAGCAGTAGTGTCACGCTTCCTGTCACGTGGATCAAGGGATCTGTGGCTTTCCCTCGAGGCTGTCCCTCGAGGCTTTCCCACGAGGCTTTCCCACAGGGCTGTGCCACGTGCCACCTTGGTGTGAGTCGATCCTCGGCGTGAAAGACGTGCCGGTGAAGGGAAAAGAGGTTCCTCTGGAATGGACTGAGACATCTGGGGGACTGTTGCAATGGTGGCACGACCCTGGAGTTCCTCTCGCCGTTCCTGTTGAGAGGGCCTCCTCTTGAGATGCGACGGGAACGCCGGGAACTCTTTCCCGACGAAGCAGGGAAAGGATCCCTCATCTCGAGCTACGAGGCGGAAACGGGGCTCCTCTGGATGTGGGCGGGACCCTCGTGATTCCTCTCGAGTGGAGACGGCTAGGTCGGGGAACTTCTGGATTTGCACCAAGGGTGTGAAGGACCCTTTCGAAGTTCCAGAGGTGAGGTGTGATCAGCCTCGAGACGCCTCAGCGGAAATGGGCCTCATCTCGCCTGGAGGGGAGAACCTCCTGGATTTTCTCGAGTTGCGGCAGGTCTTCTCGAGTTACGACGGGGACCTCAGGGACACGCTCTGGTGGCCTCAGGAAAGGCCAGTCCCCATGCGAGTTGCTAGGGGACCTCTCGGGATTCCTCTCCCGTCCATGCCGGGGCCTCAGTCCTTGTGTGGAGTCGGGGCCGGAACCTGAGGATTCCTCTCCAGTGTTGCCATGGATCTTGGGGTGCTTCTGAGTCTACCCAGGGGAGTCAGGCCTCGTCTCGAGTGGGGGCATGCACGTGCGCTTTCCTCCCGAGCTGCAGCAGTAGTGTCACGCTTCCTGTCACGTGGATCAAGGGATCTGTGGCTTTCCCTCGAGGCTGTCCCTCGAGGCTTTCCCACGAGGCTTTCCCACAGGGCTGTGCCACGTGCCACCTTGGTGGGAGTCGATCCTCGGCGTGAAAGACGAGCCGGTGAAGGGAAAAGAGGTTCCTCTGGAATGGACTGAGACATCTGGGGGACTCTTGGAATGGTGGCACGACCCTGGAGTTCCTCTCGCCGTTCCTGTTGAGAGGGCCTCCTCTTGAGATGCGACGGGAACGCCGGGAACTCTTTCCCGACGAAGCAGGGAAAGGATCCCTCATCTCGAGCTACGAGGCGGAAACGGGGCTCCTCTGGATGTGGGCGGGACCCTCGTGATTCCTCTCGAGTGGAGACGGCTAGGTCGGGGAACTTCTGGATTTGCACCAAGGGTGTGAAGGACCCTTTCGAAGTTCCAGAGGTGAGGTGTGATCAGCCTCGTGACGCCTCAGCGGAAATGGGCCTCATCTCGCCTGGAGGGGAGAACCTCCTGGATTTTCTCGAGTTGCGGCAGGTCTTCTCGAGTTACGACGGGGACCTCAGGGACCCGCTCTGGTGGCCTCAGGAAAGGCCAGTCCCCATGCGAGTTGCTAGGGGCCATCTCGGATCCCTCACCCGTCCATACCGGGGCTTAAGACCTAGTGTGGAGTCGGGGCCGGAACCTGAGGATTCCTCTCCAGTGTTGCCATGGATCTTGGGGTGCTTCTGAGTCTCCCCAGGGGAGTCAGGCCTCGTCTCGAGTGGGGGCATGCACGTGCGCTTTCCTCCCGAGCTGCAGCAGTAGTGTCACGCTTCCTGTCACGTGGATCAAGGGATCTGTGGCTTTCCCTCGAGGCTGTCCCTCGAGGCTTTCCCACGAGGCTTTCCCACAGGGCTGTGCCACGTGCCACCTTGGTGTGAGTCGATCCTCGGCGTGAAAGACGTGCCGGTGAAGGGAAAAGAGGTTCCTCTGGAATGGACTGAGACATCTGGGGGACTGTTGCAATGGTGGCACGACCCTGGAGTTCCTCTCGCCGTTCCTGTTGAGAGGGCCTCCTCTTGAGATGCGACGGGAACGCCGGGAACTCTTTCCCGACGAAGCAGGGAAAGGATCCCTCATCTCGAGCTACGAGGCGGAAACGGGGCTCCTCTGGATGTGGGCGGGACCCTCGTGATTCCTCTCGAGTGGAGACGGCTAGGTCGGGGAACTTCTGGATTTGCACCAAGGGTGTGAAGGACCCTTTCGAAGTTCCAGAGGTGAGGCGTGATCAGCCTCGAGACGCCTCAGCGGAAATGGGCCTCATCTCGCCTGGAGGGGAGAACCTCCTGGATTTTCTCGAGTTGCGGCAGGTCTTCTCGAGTTACGACGGGGACCTCAGGGACCCGCTCTGGTGGCCTCAGGAAAGGCCAGTCCCCATGCGAGTTGCTAGGGGACCTCTCGGGATTCCTCTCCCGTCCATGCCGGGGCCTCAGTCCTTGTGTGGAGTCGGGGCCGGAACCTGAGGATTCCTCTCCAGTGTTGCCATGGATCTTGGGGTGCTTCTGAGTCTCCCCAGGGGAGTCAGGCCTCGTCTCGAGTGGGGGCATGCACGTGCGCTTTCCTCCCGAGCTGCAGCAGTAGTGTCACGCTTCCTGTCACGTGGATCAAGGGATCTGTGGCTTTCCCTCGAGGCTGTCCCTCGAGGCTTTCCCACGAGGCTTTCCCACAGGGCTGTGCCACGTGCCACCTTGGTGTGAGTCGATCCTCGGCGTGAAAGACGAGCCGGTGAAGGGAAAAGAGGTTCCTCTGGAATGGACTGAGACATCTGGGGGACTCTTGGAATGGTGGCACGACCCTGGAGTTCCTCTCGCCGTTCCTGTTGAGAGGGCCTCCTCTTGAGATGCGACGGGAACGCCGGGAACTCTTTCCCGACGAAGCAGGGAAAGGATCCCTCATCTCGAGCTACGAGGCGGAAACGGGGCTCCTCTGGATGTGGGCGGGACCCTCGTGATTCCTCTCGAGTGGAGACGGCTAGGTCGGGGAACTTCTGGATTTGCACCAAGGGTGTGAAGGACCCTTTCGAAGTTCCAGAGGTGAGGCGTGATCAGCCTCGAGACGCCTCAGCGGAAATGGGCCTCATCTCGCCTGGAGGGGAGAACCTCCTGGATTTTCTCGAGTTGCGGCAGGTCTTCTCGAGTTACGACGGGGACCTCAGGGACCCGCTCTGGTGGCCTCAGGAAAGGCCAGTCCCCATGCGAGTTGCTAGGGGACCTCTCGGGATTCCTCTCCCGTCCATGCCGGGGCCTCAGTCCTTGTGTGGAGTCGGGGCCGGAACCTGAGGATTCCTCTCCAGTGTTGCCATGGATCTTGGGGTGCTTCTGAGTCTCCCCAGGGGAGTCAGGCCTCGTCTCGAGTGGGGGCATGCACGTGCGCTTTCCTCCCGAGCTGCAGCAGTAGTGTCACGCTTCCTGTCACGTGGATCAAGGGATCTGTGGCTTTCCCTCGAGGCTGTCCCTCGAGGCTTTCCCACGAGGCTTTCCCACAGGGCTGTGCCACGTGCCACCTTGGTGTGAGTCGATCCTCGGCGTGAAAGACGAGCCGGTGAAGGGAAAAGAGGTTCCTCTGGAATGGACTGAGACATCTGGGGGACTCTTGGAATGGTGGCACGACCCTGGAGTTCCTCTCGCCGTTCCTGTTGAGAGGGCCTCCTCTTGAGATGCGACGGGAACGCCGGGAACTCTTTCCCGACGAAGCAGGGAAAGGATCCCTCATCTCGAGCTACGAGGCGGAAACGGGGCTCCTCTGGATGTGGGCGGGACCCTCGTGATTCCTCTCGAGTGGAGACGGCTAGGTCGGGGAACTTCTGGATTTGCACCAAGGGTGTGAAGGACCCTTTCGAAGTTCCAGAGGTGAGGTGTGATCAGCCTCGAGACGCCTCAGCGGAAATGGGCCTCATCTCGCCTGGAGGGGAGAACCTCCTGGATTTTCTCGAGTTGCGGCAGGTCTTCTCGAGTTACGACGGGGACCTCAGGGACCCGCTCTGGTGGCCTCAGGAAAGGCCAGTCCCCATGCGAGTTGCTAGGGGACCTCTCGGGATTCCTCTCCCGTCCATGCCGGGGCCTCAGTCCTTGTGTGGAGTCGGGGCCGGAACCTGAGGATTCCTCTCCAGTGTTGCCATGGATCTTGGGGTGCTTCTGAGTCTCCCCAGGGGAGTCAGGCCTCGTCTCGAGTGGGGGCATGCACGTGCGCTTTCCTCCCGAGCTGCAGCAGTAGTGTCACGCTTCCTGTCACGTGGATCAAGGGATCTGTGGCTTTCCCTCGAGGCTGTCCCTCGAGGCTTTCCCACGAGGCTTTCCCACAGGGCTGTGCCACGTGCCACCTTGGTGTGAGTCGATCCTCGGCGTGAAAGACGAGCCGGTGAAGGGAAAAGAGGTTCCTCTGGAATGGACTGAGACATCTGGGGGACTCTTGGAATGGTGGCACGACCCTGGAGTTCCTCTCGCCGTTCCTGTTGAGAGGGCCTCCTCTTGAGATGCGACGGGAACGCCGGGAACTCTTTCCCGACGAAGCAGGGAAAGGATCCCTCATCTCGAGCTACGAGGCGGAAACGGGGCTCCTCTGGATGTGGGCGGGACCCTCGTGATTCCTCTCGAGTGGAGACGGCTAGGTCGGGGAACTTCTGGATTTGCACCAAGGGTGTGAAGGACCCTTTCGAAGTTCCAGAGGTGAGGTGTGATCAGCCTCGAGACGCCTCAGCGGAAATGGGCCTCATCTCGCCTGGAGGGGAGAACCTCCTGGATTTTTTCGAGTTGCGGCAGGTCTTCTCGAGTTACGACGGGGACCTCAGGGACCCGCTCTGGTGGCCTCAGGAAAGGCCAGTCCCCATGCGAGTTGCTAGGGGACCTCTCGGGATTCCTCTCCCGTCCATGCCGGGGCCTCAGTCCTTGTGTGGAGTCGGGGCCGGAACCTGAGGATTCCTCTCCAGTGTTGCCATGGATCTTGGGGTGCTTCTGAGTCTCCCCAGGGGAGTCAGGCCTCGTCTCGAGTGGGGGCATGCACGTGCGCTTTCCTCCCGAGCTGCAGCAGTAGTGTCATGCTTCCTGTCACGTGGATCAAGGGATCTGTGGCTTTCCCTCGAGGCTGTCCCTCGAGGCTTTCCCACGAGGCTTTCCCACAGGGCTGTGCCACGTGCCACCTTGGTGTGAGTCGATCCTCGGCGTGAAAGGCGAGCCGGTGAAAGGAAAAGAGGTTCCTCTGGAATGGACTGAGACATCTGGGGGACTCTTGGAATGGTGGCACGACCCTGGAGTTCCTCTCGCCGTTCCTGTTGAGAGGGCCTCCTCTTGAGATGCGACGGGAACGCCGGGAACTCTTTTCCGTCGAAGCAGGGAAAGGATCCCTCATCTCGAGCTACGAGGCGGAAACGGGGCTCCTCTGGATGTGGGCGGGACCCTCGTGATTCCTCTCGAGTGGAGACGGCTAGGTCGGGGAACTTCTGGATTTGCACCAAGGGTGTGAAGGACCCTTTCGAAGTTCCAGAGGTGAGGCGTGATCAGCCTCGAGACGCCTCAGCGGAAATGGGCCTCATCTCGCCTGGAGGGGAGAACCTCCTGGATTTTCTCGAGTTGCGGCAGGTCTTCTCGAGTTACGACGGGGACCTCAGGGACCCGCTCTGGTGGCCTCAGGAAAGGCCAGTCCCCATGCGAGTTGCTAGGGGCCATCTCGGGATCCCTCACCCGTCCATACCGGGGCTTAAGACCTAGTGTGGAGTCGGGGCCGGAACCTGAGGATTCCTCTCCAGTGTTGCCATGGATCTTGGGGTGCTTCTGAGTCTCCCCAGGGGAGTCAGGCCTCGTCTCGAGTGGGGGCATGCACGTGCGCTTTCCTCCCGAGCTGCAGCAGTAGTGTCACGCTTCCTGTCACGTGGATCAAGGGATCCGTGGCTTTCCCTCGAGGCTGTCCTTCGAGGCTTTCCCACGAGGCTTTCCCACAGGGCTGTGCCACGTGCCACCTTGGTGTGAGTCGATCCTCGGCGTGAAAGACGTGCCGGTGAAGGGAAAAGAGGTTCCTCTGGAATGGACTGAGACATCTGGGGGACTGTTGCAATGGTGGCACGACCCTGGAGTTCCTCTCGCCGTTCCTGTTGAGAGGGCCTCCTCTTGAGATGCGACGGGAACGCCGGGAACTCTTTCCCGACGAAGCAGGGAAAGGATCCCTCATCTCGAGCTACGAGGCGGAAACGGGGCTCCTCTGGATGTGGGCGGGACCCTCGTGATTCCTCTCGAGTGGAGACGGCTAGGTCGGGGAACTTCTGGATTTGCACCAAGGGTGTGAAGGACCCTTTCGAAGTTCCAGAGGTGAGGCGTGATCAGCCTCGAGACGCCTCAGCGGAAATGGGCCTCATCTCGCCTGGAGGGGAGAACCTCCTGGATTTTCTCGAGTTGCGGCAGGTCTTCTCGAGTTACGACGGGGACCTCAGGGACCCGCTCTGGTGGCCTCAGGAAAGGCCAGTCCCCATGCGAGTTGCTAGGGGACCTCTCGGGATTCCTCTCCCGTCCATGCCGGGGCCTCAGTCCTTGTGTGGAGTCGGGGCCGGAACCTGAGGATTCCTCTCCAGTGTTGCCATGGATCTTGGGGTGCTTCTGAGTCTCCCCAGGGGAGTCAGGCCTCGTCTCGAGTGGGGGCATGCACGTGCGCTTTCCTCCCGAGCTGCAGCAGTAGTGTCACGCTTCCTGTCACGTGGATCAAGGGATCTGTGGCTTTCCCTCGAGGCTGTCCCTCGAGGCTTTCCCACGAGGCTTTCCCACAGGGCTGTGCCACGTGCCACCTTGGTGTGAGTCGATCCTCGGCGTGAAAGACGTGCCGGTGAAGGGAAAAGAGGTTCCTCTGGAATGGACTGAGACATCTGGGGGACTGTTGCAATGGTGGCACGACCCTGGAGTTCCTCTCGCCGTTCCTGTTGAGAGGGCCTCCTCTTGAGATGCGACGGGAACGCCGGGAACTCTTTCCCGACGAAGCAGGGAAAGGATCCCTCATCTCGAGCTACGAGGCGGAAACGGGGCTCCTCTGGATGTGGGCGGGACCCTCGTGATTCCTCTCGAGTGGAGACGGCTAGGTCGGGGAACTTCTGGATTTGCACCAAGGGTGTGAAGGACCCTTTCGAAGTTCCAGAGGTGAGGCGTGACCAGCCTCGAGACGCCTCAGCGGAAATGGGCCTCATCTCGCCTGGAGGGGAGAACCTCCTGGATTTTCTCGAGTTGCGACAGGTCTTCTCGAGTTACGACGGGGACCTCAGGGACCCGCTCTGGTGGCCTCAGGAAAGGCCAGTCCCCATGCGAGTTGCTAGGGGACCTCTCGGGATTCCTCTCCCGTCCATACCGGGGCTTAAGACCTAGTGTGGAGTCGGGGCCGGAACCTGAGGATTCCTCTCCAGTGTTGCCATGGATCTTGGGGTGCTTCTGAGTCTCCCCAGGGGAGTCAGGCCTCGTCTCGAGTGGGGGCATGCACGTGCGCTTTCCTCCCGAGCTGCAGCAGTAGTGTCACGCTTCCTGTCACGTGGATCAAGGGATCTGTGGCTTTCCCTCGAGGCTGTCCCTCGAGGCTTTCCCACGAGGCTTGCCCACAGGGCTGTGCCACGTGCCACCTTGGTGGGAGTCGATCCTCGGCGTGAAAGACGAGCCGGTGAAGGGAAAAGAGGTTCCTCTGGAATGGACTGAGACATATGGTGGACTCTTGGAATGGTGGCACGACCCTGGAGTTCCTCTCGCCGTTCCTGTTGAGAGGGCCTCCTCTTGAGATGCGACGGGAACGCCGGGAACTCTTTCCCGACGAAGCAGGGAAAGGATCCCTCATCTCGAGCTACGAGGCGGAAACGGGGCTCCTCTGGATGTGGGCGGGACCCTCGTGATTCCTCTCGAGTGGAGACGGCTAGGTCGGGGAACTTCTGGATTTGCACCAAGGGTGTGAAGGACCCTTTCGAAGTTCCAGAGGTGAGGTGTGATCAGCCTCGAGACGCCTCAGCGGAAATGGGCCTCATCTCGCCTGGAGGGGAGAACCTTCTGGATTTTCTCGAGTTGCGGCAGGTCTTCTCGAGTTACGACGGGGACCTCAGGGACCCGCTCTGGTGGCCTCAGGAAAGGCCAGTCCCCATGCGAGTTGCTAGGGGCCATCTCGGGATCCCTCACCCGTCCATACCGGGGCTTAAGACCTAGTGTGGAGTCGGGGCCGGAACCTGAGGATTCCTCTCCAGTGTTGCCATGGATCTTGGGGTGCTTCTGAGTCTCCCCAGGGGAGTCAGGCCTCGTCTCGAGTGGGGGCATGCACGTGCGCTTTCCTCCCGAGCTGCAGCAGTAGTGTCACGCTTCCTGTCACGTGGATCAAGGGATCTGTGGCTTTCCCTCGAGGCTGTCCCTCGAGGCTTTCCCACGAGGCTTTCCCACAGGGCTGTCCCACGTGCCACCTTGGTGGGAGTCGATCCTCGGCGTGAAAGACGTGCCGGTGAAGGGAAAAGAGGTTCCTCTGGAATGGACTGAGACATCTGGGGGACTGTTGCAATGGTGGAACGACCCTGGAGTTCCTCTCGCCGTTCCTGTTGAGAGGGCCTCCTCTTGAGATGCGACGGGAACGCCGGGAACTCTTTCCCGACGAAGCAGGGAAAGGATCCCTCATCTCGAGCTACGAGGCGGAAACGGGGCTCCTCTGGATGTGGGCGGGACCCTCGTGATTCCTCTCGAGTGGAGACGGCTAGGTCGGGGAACTTCTGGATTTGCACCAAGGGTGTGAAGGACCCTTTCGAAGTTCCAGAGGTGAGGTGTGATCAGCCTCGAGACGCCTCAGCGGAAATGGGCCTCATCTCGCCTGGAGGGGAGAACCTCCTGGATTTTCTCGAGTTGCGGCAGGTCTTCTCGAGTTACGACGGGGACCTCAGGGACCCGCTCTGGTGGCCTCAGGAAAGGCCAGTCCCCATGCGAGTTGCTAGGGGACCTCTCGGGATTCCTCTCCCGTCCATGCCGGGGCCTCAGTCCTTGTGTGGAGTCGGGGCCGGAACCTGAGGATTCCTCTCCAGTGTTGCCATGGATCTTGGGGTGCTTCTGAGTCTCCCCAGGGGAGTCAGGCCTCGTCTCGAGTGGGGGCATGCACGTGCGCTTTCCTCCCGAGCTGCAGCAGTAGTGTCACGCTTCCTGTCACGTGGATCAAGGGATCTGTGGCTTTCCCTCGAGGCTGTCCCTCGAGGCTTTCCCACGAGGCTTTCCCACAGGGCTGTGCCACGTGCCACCTTGGTGTGAGTCGATCCTCGGCGTGAAAGACGAGCCGGTGAAGGGAAAAGAGGTTCCTCTGGAATGGACTGAGACATCTGGGGGACTCTTGGAATGGTGGCACGACCCTGGAGTTCCTCTCGCCGTTCCTGTTGAGAGGGCCTCCTCTTGAGATGCGACGGGAACGCCGGGAACTCTTTCCCGACGAAGCAGGGAAAGGATCCCTCATCTCGAGCTACGAGGCGGAAACGGGGCTCCTCTGGATGTGGGCGGGACCCTCGTGATTCCTCTCGAGTGGAGACGGCTAGGTCGGGGAACTTCTGGATTTGCACCAAGGGTGTGAAGGACCCTTTCGAAGTTCCAGAGGTGAGGCGTGATCAGCCTCGAGACGCCTCAGCGGAAATGGGCCTCATCTCGCCTGGAGGGGAGAACCTCCTGGATTTTCTCGAGTTGCGGCAGGTCTTCTCGAGTTACGACGGGGACCTCAGGGACCCGCTCTGGTGGCCTCAGGAAAGGCCAGTCCCCATGCGAGTTGCTAGGGGACCTCTCGGGATTCCTCTCCCGTCCATGCCGGGGCCTCAGTCCTTGTGTGGAGTCGGGGCCGGAACCTGAGGATTCCTCTCCAGTGTTGCCATGGATCTTGGGGTGCTTCTGAGTCTCCCCAGGGGAGTCAGGCCTCGTCTCGAGTGGGGGCATGCACGTGCGCTTTCCTCCCGAGCTGCAGCAGTAGTGTCACGCTTCCTGTCACGTGGATCAAGGGATCTGTGGCTTTCCCTCGAGGCTGTCCCTCGAGGCTTTCCCACGAGGCTTTCCCACAGGGCTGTGCCACGTGCCACCTTGGTGGGAGTCGATCCTCGGCGTGAAAGACGAGCCGGTGAAGGGAAAAGAGGTTCCTCTGGAATGGACTGAGACATATGGTGGACTCTTGGAATGGTGGCACGACCCTGGAGTTCCTCTCGCCGTTCCTGTTGAGAGGGCCTCCTCTTGAGATGCGACGGGAACGCCGGGAACTCTTTCCCGACGAAGCAGGGAAAGGATCCCTCATCTCGACCTACGAGGCGGTAACGGGGCTCCTCTGGATGTGGGCGGGACCCTCGTGATTCCTCTCGAGTGGAGACGGCTAGGTCGGGGAACTTCTGGATTTGCACCAAGGGTGTGAAGGACCCTTTCGAAGTTCCAGAGGTGAGGTGTGATCAGCCTCGAGACGCCTCAGCGGAAATGGGCCTCATCTCGCCTGGAGGGGAGAACCTTCTGGATTTTCTCGAGTTGCGGCAGGTCTTCTCGAGTTACGACGGGGACCTCAGGGACCCGCTCTGGGGGCCTCAGGAAAGGCCAGTCCCCATGCGAGTTGCTAGGGGCCATCTCGGGATCCCTCACCCGTCCATACCGGGCCTTAAGACCTAGTGTGGAGTCGGGGCCGGAACCTGAGGATTCCTCTCCAGTGTTGCCATGGATCTTGGGGTGCTTCTGAGTCTCCCCAGGGGAGTCAGGCCTCGTCTCGAGTGGGGGCATGCACGTGCGCTTTCCTCCCGAGCTGCAGCAGTAGTGTCACGCTTCCTGTCACGTGGATCAAGGGATCTGTGGCTTTCCCTCGAGGCTGTCCCTCGAGGCTTTCCCACGAGGCTTTCCCACAGGGCTGTGCCACGTGCCACCTTGGTGTGAGTCGATCCTCGGCGTGAAAGACGTGCCGGTGAAGGGAAAAGAGGTTCCTCTGGAATGGACTGAGACATCTGGGGGACTGTTGCAATGGTGGCACGACCCTGGAGTTCCTCTCGCCGTTCCTGTTGAGAGGGCCTCCTCTTGAGATGCGACGGGAACGCCGGGAACTCTTTCCCGACGAAGCAGGGAAAGGATCCCTCATCTCGAGCTACGAGGCGGAAACGGGGCTCCTCTGGATGTGGGCGGGACCCTCGTGATTCCTCTCGAGTGGAGACGGCTAGGTCGGGGAACTTCTGGATTTGCACCAAGGGTGTGAAGGACCCTTTCGAAGTTCCAGAGGTGAGGTGTGATCAGCCTCGAGACGCCTCAGCGGAAATGGGCCTCATCTCGCCTGGAGGGGAGAACCTCCTGGATTTTCTCGAGTTGCGGCAGGTCTTCTCGAGTTACGACGGGGACCTCAGGGACCCGCTCTGGTGGCCTCAGGAAAGGCCAGTTCCCATGCGAGTTGCTAGGGGACCTCTCGGGATTCCTCTCCCGTCCATGCCGGGGCCTCAGTCCTTGTGTGGAGTCGGGGCCGGAACCTGAGGATTCCTCTCCAGTGTTGCCATGGATCTTGGGGTGGTTCTGAGTCTCCCCAGGGGAGTCAGGCCTCGTCTCGAGTGGGGGCATGCACGTGCGCTATCCTCCCGAGCTGCAGCAGTAGTGTCACGCTTCCTGTCACATGGATCAAGGGATCTGTGGCTTTCCCTCGAGGCTGTCCCTCGAGGCTTTCCCACGAGGCTTTCCCACAGGGCTGTGCCACGTGCCACCTTGGTGTGAGTCGATCCTCGGCGTGAAAGACGAGCCGGTGAAGGGAAAAGAGGTTCCTCTGGAATGGACTGAGACATCTGGGGGACTGTTGCAATGGTGGCACGACCCTGGAGTTCCTCTCGCCGTTCCTGTTGAGAGGGCCTCCTCTTGAGATGCGACGGGAACGCCGGGAACTCTTTCCCGACGAAGCAGGGAAAGGATCCCTCATCTCGAGCTACGAGGCGGAAACGGGGCTCCTCTGGATGTGGGCGGGACCCTCGTGATTCCTCTCGAGTGGAGACGGCTAGGTCGGGGAACTTCTGGATTTGCACCAAGGGTGTGAAGGACCCTTTCGAAGTTCCAGAGGTGAGGTGTGATCAGCCTCGAGACGCCTCAGCGGAAATGGGCCTCATCTCGCCTGGAGGGGAGAACCTCCTGGATTTTCTCGAGTTGCGGCAGGTCTTCTCGAGTTACGACGGGGACCTCAGGGACCCGCTCTGGTGGCCTCAGGAAAGGCCAGTCCCCATGCGAGTTGCTAGGGGACCTCTCGGGATTCCTCTCCTGTCCATGCCGGGGCCTCAGTCCTTGTGTGGAGTCGGGGCCGGAACCTGAGGATTCCTCTCCAGTGTTGCCATGGATCTTGGGGTGCTTCTGAGTCTCCCCAGGGGAGTCAGGCCTCGTCTCGAGTGGGGGCATGCACGTGCGCTTTCCTCCCGAGCTGCAGCAGTAGTGTCACGCTTCCTGTCACGTGGATCAAGGGATCTGTGGCTTTCCCTCGAGGCTGTCCCTCGAGGCTTTCCCACGAGGCTTTCCCACAGGGCTGTGCCACGTGCCACCTTGGTGGGAGTCGATCCTCGGCGTGAAAGACGAGCCGGTGAAGGGAAAAGAGGTTCCTCTGGAATGGACTGAGACATCTGGGGGACTCTTGGAATGGTGGCACGACCCTGGAGTTCCTCTCGCCGTTCCTGTTGAGAGGGCCTCCTCTTGAGATGCGACGGGAACGCCGGGAACTCTTTCCCGACGAAGCAGGGAAAGGATCCCTCATCTCGAGCTACGAGGCGGAAACGGGGCTCCTCTGGATGTGGGCGGGACCCTCGTGATTCCTCTCGAGTGGAGACGGCTAGGTCGGGGAACTTCTGGATTTGCACCAAGGGTGTGAAGGACCCTTTCGAAGTTCCAGAGGTGAGGCGTGATCAGCCTCGAGACGCCTCAGCGGAAATGGGCCTCATCTCGCCTGGAGGGGAGAACCTCCTGGATTTTCTCGAGTTGCGGCAGGTCTTCTCGAGTTACGACGGGGACCTCAGGGACCCGCTCTGGTGGCCTCAGGAAAGGCCAGTCCCCATGCGAGTTGCTAGGGGACCTCTCGGGATTCCTCTCCCGTCCATACCGGGGCTTAAGACCTAGTGTGGAGTCGGGGCCGGAACCTGAGGATTCCTCTCCAGTGTTGCCATGGATCTTGGGGTGCTTCTGAGTCTCCCCAGGGGAGTCAGGCCTCGTCTCTAGTGGGGGCATGCACGTGCGCTTTCCTCCCGAGCTGCAGCAGTAGTGTCACGCTTCCTGTCACGTGGATCAAGGGATCTGTGGCTTTCCCTCGAGGCTGTCCCTCGAGGCTTTCCCACGAGGCTTTCCCACAGGGCTGTGCCACGTGCCACCTTGGTGTGAGTCGATCCTCGGCGTGAAAGACGTGCCGGTGAAGGGAAAAGAGGTTCCTCTGGAATGGACTGAGACATCTGGGGGACTGTTGCAATGGTGGCACGACCCTGGAGTTCCTCTCGCCGTTCCTGTTGAGAGGGCCTCCTCTTGAGATGCGACGGGAACGCCGGGAACTCTTTCCCGACGAAGCAGGGAAAGGATCCCTCATCTCGAGCTACGAGGCGGAAACGGGGCTCCTCTGGATGTGGGCGGGACCCTCGTGATTCCTCTCGAGTGGAGACGGCTAGGTCGGGGAACTTCTTGATTTGCACCAAGGGTGTGAAGGACCCTTTCGAAGTTCCAGAGGTGAGGTGTGATCAGCCTCGAGACGCCTCAGCGGAAATGGGCCTCATCTCGCCTGGAGGGGAGAACCTCCTGGATTTTCTCGAGTTGCGGCAGGTCTTCTCGAGTTACGACGGGGACCTCAGGGACCCGCTCTGGTGGCCTCAGGAAAGGCCAGTCCCCATGCGAGTTGCTAGGGGACCTCTCGGGATTCCTCTCCCGTCCATGCCGGGGCCTCAGTCCTTGTGTGGAGTCGGGGCCGGAACCTGAGGATTCCTCTCCAGTGTTGCCATGGATCTTGGGGTGCTTCTGAGTCTCCCCAGGGGAGTCAGGCCTCGTCTCGAGTGGGGGCATGCACGTGCGCTATCCTCCCGAGCTGCAGCAGTAGTGTCACGCTTCCTGTCATATGGATCAAGGGATCTGTGGCTTTCCCTCGAGGCTGTCCCTCGAGGCTTTCCCACGAGGCTTTCCCACAGGGCTGTGCCACGTGCCACCTTGGTGTGAGTCGATCCTCGGCGTGAAAGACGAGCCGGTGAAGGGAAAAGAGGTTCCTCTGGAATGGACTGAGACATCTGGGGGACTGTTGCAATGGTGGCACGACCCTGGAGTTCCTCTCGCCGTTCCTGTTGAGAGGGCCTCCTCTTGAGATGCGACGGGAACGCCGGGAACTCTTTCCCGACGAAGCAGGGAAAGGATCCCTCATCTCGAGCTACGAGGCGGAAACGGGGCTCCTCTGGATGTGGGCGGGACCCTCGTGATTCCTCTCGAGTGGAGACGGCTAGGTCGGGGAACTTCTGGATTTGCACCAAGGGTGTGAAGGACCCTTTCGAAGTTCCAGAGGTGAGGTGTGATCAGCCTCGAGACGCCTCAGCGGAAATGGGCCTCATCTCGCCTGGAGGGGAGAACCTCCTGGATTTTCTCGAGTTGCGGCAGGTCTTCTCGAGTTACGACGGGGACCTCAGGGACCCGCTCTGGTGGCCTCAGGAAAGGCCAGTCCCCATGCGAGTTGCTAGGGGACCTCTCGGGATTCCTCTCCCGTCCATGCCGGGGCCTCAGTCCTTGTGTGGAGTCGGGGCCGGAACCTGAGGATTCCTCTCCAGTGTTGCCATGGATCTTGGGGTGCTTCTGAGTCTCCCCAGGGGAGTCAGGCCTCGTCTCGAGTGGGGGCATGCACGTGCGCTATCCTCCCGAGCTGCAGCAGTAGTGTCACGCTTCCTGTCACATGGATCAAGGGATCTGTGGCTTTCCCTCGAGGCTGTCCCTCGAGGCTTTCCCACGAGGCTTTCCCACAGGGCTGTGCCACGTGCCACCTTGGTGGGAGTCGATCCTCGGCGTGAAAGACGAGCCGGTGAAGGGAAAAGAGGTTCCTCTGGAATGGACTGAGACATCTGGGGGACTGTTGCAATGGTGGCACGACCCTGGAGTTCCTCTCGCCGTTCCTGTTGAGAGGGCCTCCTCTTGAGATGCGACGGGAACGCCGGGAACTCTTTCCCGACGAAGCAGGGAAAGGATCCCTCATCTCGAGCTACGAGGCGGAAACGGGGCTCCTCTGGATGTGGGCGGGACCCTCGTGATTCCTCTCGAGTGGAGACGGCTAGGTCGGGGAACTTCTGGATTTGCACCAAGGGTGTGAAGGACCCTTTCGAAGTTCCAGAGGTGAGGTGTGATCAGCCTCGAGACGCCTCAGCGGAAATGGGCCTCATCTCGCCTGGAGGGGAGAACCTCCTGGATTTTCTCGAGTTGCGGCAGGTCTTCTCGAGTTACGACGGGGACCTCAGGGACCCGCTCTGGTGGCCTCAGGAAAGGCCAGTCCCCATGCGAGTTGCTAGGGGACCTCTCGGGATTCCTCTCCCGTCCATGCCGGGGCCTCAGTCCTTGTGTGGAGTCGGGGCCGGAACCTGAGGATTCCTCTCCAGTGTTGCCATGGATCTTGGGGTGCTTCTGAGTCTCCCCAGGGGAGTCAGGCCTCGTCTCGAGTGGGGGCATGCACGTGCGCTATCCTCCCGAGCTGCAGCAGTAGTGTCACGCTTCCTGTCACATGGATCAAGGGATCTGTGGCTTTCCCTCGAGGCTGTCCCTCGAGGCTTTCCCACGAGGCTTTCCCACAGGGCTGTGCCACGTGCCACCTTGGTGGGAGTCGATCCTCGGCGTGAAAGACGAGCCGGTGAAGGGAAAAGAGGTTCCTCTGGAATGGACTGAGACATCTGGGGGACTGTTGCAATGGTGGCACGACCCTGGAGTTCCTCTCGCCGTTCCTGTTGAGAGGGCCTCCTCTTGAGATGCGACGGGAACGCCGGGAACTCTTTCCCGACGAAGCAGGGAAAGGATCCCTCATCTCGAGCTACGAGGCGGAAACGGGGCTCCTCTGGATGTGGGCGGGACCCTCGTGATTCCTCTCGAGTGGAGACGGCTAGGTCGGGGAACTTCTGGATTTGCACCAAGGGTGTGAAGGACCCTTTCGAAGTTCCAGAGGTGAGGCGTGATCAGCCTCGAGACGCCTCAGCGGAAATGGGCCTCATCTCGCCTGGAGGGGAGAACCTCCTGGATTTTCTCGAGTTGCGGCAGGTCTTCTCGAGTTACGACGGGGACCTCAGGGACCCGCTCTGGTGGCCTCAGGAAAGGCCAGTCCCCATGCGAGTTGCTAGGGGACCTCTCGGGATTCCTCTCCCGTCCATACCGGGGCTTAAGACCTAGTGTGGAGTCGGGGCCGGAACCTGAGGATTCCTCTCCAGTGTTGCCATGGATCTTGGGGTGCTTCTGAGTCTCCCCAGGGGAGTCAGGCCTCGTCTCGAGTGGGGGCATGCACGTGCGCTTTCCTCCCGAGCTGCAGCAGTAGTGTCACGCTTCCTGTCACGTGGATCAAGGGATCTGTGGCTTTCCCTCGAGGCTGTCCTTCGAGGCTTTCCCACGAGGCTTTCCCACAGGGCTGTGCCACGTGCCACCTTGGTGGGAGTCGATCCTCGGCGTGAAAGACGAGCCGGTGAAGGGAAAAGAGGTTCCTCTGGAATGGACTGAGACATATGGTGGACTCTTGGAATGGTGGCACGACCCTGGAGTTCCTCTCGCCGTTCCTGTTGAGAGGGCCTCCTCTTGAGATGCGACGGGAACGCCGGGAACTCTTTCCCGACGAAGCAGGGAAAGGATCCCTCATCTCGAGCTACGAGGCGGAAACGGGGCTCCTCTGGATGTGGGCGGGACCCTCGTGATTCCTCTCGAGTGGAGACGGCTAGGTCGGGGAACTTCTGGATTTGCACCAAGGGTGTGAAGGACCCTTTCGAAGTTCCAGAGGTGAGGTGTGATCAGCCTGGAGACGCCTCAGCGGAAATGGGCCTCATCTCGCCTGGAGGGGAGAACCTTCTGGATTTTCTCGAGTTGCGGCAGGTCTTCTCGAGTTACGACGGGGACCTCAGGGACCCGCTCTGGTGGCCTCAGGAAAGGCCAGTCCCCATGCGAGTTGCTAGGGGCCATCTCGGGATCCCTCACCCGTCCATACCGGGGCTTAAGACCTAGTGTGGAGTCGGGGCCGGAACCTGAGGATTCCTCTCCAGTGTTTCCATGGATCTTGGGGTGCTTCTGAGTCTCCCCAGGGGAGTCAGGCCTCGTCTCGAGTGGGGGCATGCACGTGCGCTTTCCTCCCGAGCTGCAGCAGTAGTGTCACGCTTCCTGTCACGTGGATCAAGGGATCTGTGGCTTTCCCTCGAGGCTGTCCCTCGAGGCTTTCCCACGAGGCTTTCCCACAGGGCTGTGCCACGTGCCACCTTGGTGTGAGTCGATCCTCGGCGTGAAAGACGTGCCGGTGAAGGGAAAAGAGGTTCCTCTGGAATGGACTGAGACATCTGGGGGACTGTTGCAATGGTGGCACGACCCTGGAGTTCCTCTCGCCGTTCCTGTTGAGAGGGCCTTCTCTTGAGATGCGACGGGAACGCCGGGAACTCTTTCCCGACGAAGCAGGGAAAGGATCCCTCATCTCGAGCTACGAGGCGGAAACGGGGCTCCTCTGGATGTGGGCGGGACCCTCGTGATTCCTCTCGAGTGGAGACGGCTAGGTCGGGGAACTTCTGGATTTGCACCAAGGGTGTGAAGGACCCTTTCGAAGTTCCAGAGGTGAGGTGTGATCAGCCTCGAGACGCCTCAGCGGAAATGGGCCTCATCTCGCCTGGAGGGGAGAACCTCCTGGATTTTCTCGAGTTGCGGCAGGTCTTCTCGAGTTACGACGGGGACCTCAGGGACCCGCTCTGGTGGCCTCAGGAAAGGCCAGTCCCCATGCGAGTTGCTAGGGGACCTCTCGGGATTCCTCTCCCGTCCATGCCGGGGCCTCAGTCCTTGTGTGGAGTCGGGGCCGGAACCTGAGGATTCCTCTCCAGTGTTGCCATGGATCTTGGGGTGCTTCTGAGTCTCCCCAGGGGAGTCAGGCCTCGTCTCGAGTGGGGGCATGCACGTGCGCTTTCCTCCCGAGCTGCAGCAGTAGTGTCACGCTTCCTGTCACGTGGATCAAGGGATCTGTGGCTTTCCCTCGAGGCTGTCCCTCGAGGCTTTCCCACGAGGCTTTCCCACAGGGCTGTGCCACGTGCCACCTTGGTGTGAGTCGATCCTCGGCGTGAAAGACGAGCCGGTGAAGGGAAAAGAGGTTCCTCTGGAATGGACTGAGACATCTGGGGGACTCTTGGAATGGTGGCACGACCCTGGAGTTCCTCTCGCCGTTCCTGTTGAGAGGGCCTCCTCTTGAGATGCGACGGGAACGCCGGGAACTCTTTCCCGACGAAGCAGGGAAAGGATCCCTCATCTCGAGCTACGAGGCGGAAACGGGGCTCCTCTGGATGTGGGCGGGACCCTCGTGATTCCTCTCGAGTGGAGACGGCTAGGTCGGGGAACTTCTGGATTTGCACCAAGGGTGTGAAGGACCCTTTCGAAGTTCCAGAGGTGAGGCGTGATCAGCCTCGAGACGCCTCAGCGGAAATGGGCCTCATCTCGCCTGGAGGGGAGAACCTCCTGGATTTTCTCGAGTTGCGGCAGGTCTTCTCGAGTTACGACGGGGACCTCAGGGACCCGCTCTGGTGGCCTCAGGAAAGGCCAGTCCCCATGCGAGTTGCTAGGGGACCTCTCGGGATTCCTCTCCCGTCCATGCCGGGGCCTCAGTCCTTGTGTGGAGTCGGGGCCGGAACCTGAGGATTCCTCTCCAGTGTTGCCATGGATCTTGGGGTGCTTCTGAGTCTCCCCAGGGGAGTCAGGCCTCGTCTCGAGTGGGGGCATGCACGTGCGCTTTCCTCCCGAGCTGCAGCAGTAGTGTCACGCTTCCTGTCACGTGGATCAAGGGATCTGTGGCTTTCCCTCGAGGCTGTCCCTCGAGGCTTTCCCACGAGGCTTTCCCACAGGGCTGTGCCACGTGCCACCTTGGTGTGAGTCGATCCTCGGCGTGAAAGACGTGCCGGTGAAGGGAAAAGAGGTTCCTCTGGAATGGACTGAGACATCTGGGGGACTGTTGCAATGGTGGCACGACCCTGGAGTTCCTCTCGCCGTTCCTGTTGAGAGGGCCTCCTCTTGAGATGCGACGGGAACGCCGGGAACTCTTTCCCGACGAAGCAGGGAAAGGATCCCTCATCTCGAGCTACGAGGCGGAAACGGGGCTCCTCTGGATGTGGGCGGGACCCTCGTGATTCCTCTCGAGTGGAGACGGCTAGGTCGGGGAACTTCTGGATTTGCACCAAGGGTGTGAAGGACCCTTTCGAAGTTCCAGAGGTGAGGCGTGATCAGCCTCGAGACGCCTCAGCGGAAATGGGCCTCATCTCGCCTGGAGGGGAGAACCTCCTGGATTTTCTCGAGTTGCGGCAGGTCTTCTCGAGTTACGACGGGGACCTCAGGGACCCGCTCTGGTGGCCTCAGGAAAGGCCAGTCCCCATGCGAGTTGCTAGGGGACCTCTCGGGATTCCTCTCCCGTCCATACCGGGGCTTAAGACCTAGTGTGGAGTCGGGGCCGGAACCTGAGGATTCCTCTCCAGTGTTGCCATGGATCTTGGGGTGCTTCTGAGTCTCCCCAGGGGAGTCAGGCCTCGTCTCGAGTGGGGGCATGCACGTGCGCTTTCCTCCCGAGCTGCAGCAGTAGTGTCACGCTTCCTGTCACGTGGATCAAGGGATCTGTGGCTTTCCCTCGAGGCTGTCCCTCGAGGCTTTCCCACGAGGCTTTCCCACAGGGCTGTGCCACGTGCCACCTTGGTGGGAGTCGATCCTCGGCGTGAAAGACGAGCCGGTGAAGGGAAAAGAGGTTCCTCTGGAATGGACTGAGACATATGGTGGACTCTTGGAATGGTGGCACGACCCTGGAGTTCCTCTCGCCGTTCCTGTTGAGAGGGCCTCCTCTTGAGATGCGACGGGAACGCCGGGAACTCTTTCCCGACGAAGCAGGGAAAGGATCCCTCATCTCGAACTACGAGGCGGAAACGGGGCTCCTCTGGATGTGGGCGGGACCCTCGTGATTCCTCTCGAGTGGAGACGGCTAGGTCGGGGAACTTCTGGATTTGCACCAAGGGTGTGAAGGACCCTTTCGAAGTTCCAGAGGTGAGGTGTGATCAGCCTCGAGACGCCTCAGCGGAAATGGGCCTCATCTCGCCTGGAGGGGAGAACCTTCTGGATTTTCTCGAGTTGCGGCAGGTCTTCTCGAGTTACGACGGGGACCTCAGGGACCCGCTCTGGTGGCCTCAGGAAAGGCCAGTCCCCATGCGAGTTGCTAGGGGCCATCTCGGGATCCCTCACCCGTCCATACCGGGGCTTAAGACCTAGTGTGGAGTCGGGGCCGGAACCTGAGGATTCCTCTCCAGTGTTGCCATGGATCTTGGGGTGCTTCTGAGTCTCCCCAGGGGAGTCAGGCCTCGTCTCGAGTGGGGGCATGCACGTGCGCTTTCCTCCCGAGCTGCAGCAGTAGTGTCACGCTTCCTGTCACGTGGATCAAGGGATCTGTGGCTTTCCCTCGAGGCTGTCCCTCGAGGCTTTCCCACGAGGCTTTCCCACAGGGCTGTGCCACGTGCCACCTTGGTGTGAGTCGATCCTCGGCGTGAAAGACGTGCCGGTGAAGGGAAAAGAGGTTCCTCTGGAATGGACTGAGACATCTGGGGGACTGTTGCAATGGTGGCACGACCCTGGAGTTCCTCTCGCCGTTCCTGTTGAGAGGGCCTTCTCTTGAGATGCGACGGGAACGCCGGGAACTCTTTCCCGACGAAGCAGGGAAAGGATCCCTCATCTCGAGCTACGAGGCGGAAACGGGGCTCCTCTGGATGTGGGCGGGACCCTCGTGATTCCTCTCGAGTAGAGACGGCTAGGTCGGGGAACTTCTGGATTTGCACCAAGGGTGTGAAGGACCCTTTCGAAGTTCCAGAGGTGAGGTGTGATCAGCCTCGAGACGCCTCAGCGGAAATGGGCCTCATCTCGCCTGGAGGGGAGAACCTCCTGGATTTTCTCGAGTTGCGGCAGGTCTTCTCGAGTTACGACGGGGACCTCAGGGACCCGCTCTGGTGGCCTCAGGAAAGGCCAGTCCCCATGCGAGTTGCTAGGGGACCTCTCGGGATTCCTCTCCCGTCCATGCCGGGGCCTCAGTCCTTGTGTGGAGTCGGGGCCGGAACCTGAGGATTCCTCTCCAGTGTTGCCATGGATCTTGGGGTGCTTCTGAGTCTCCCCAGGGGAGTCAGGCCTCGTCTCGAGTGGGGGCATGCACGTGCGCTTTCCTCCCGAGCTGCAGCAGTAGTGTCACGCTTCCTGTCACGTGGATCAAGGGATCTGTGGCTTTCCCTCGAGGCTGTCCCTCGAGGCTTTCCCACGAGGCTTTCCCACAGGGCTGTGCCACGTGCCACCTTGGTGTGAGTCGATCCTCGGCGTGAAAGACGAGCCGGTGAAGGGAAAAGAGGTTCCTCTGGAATGGACTGAGACATCTGGGGGACTCTTGGAATGGTGGCACGACCCTGGAGTTCCTCTCGCCGTTCCTGTTGAGAGGGCCTCCTCTTGAGATGCGACGGGAACGCCGGGAACTCTTTCCCGACGAAGCAGGGAAAGGATCCCTCATCTCGAGCTACGAGGCGGAAACGGGGCTCCTCTGGATGTGGGCGGGACCCTCGTGATTCCTCTCGAGTGGAGACGGCTAGGTCGGGGAACTTCTGGATTTGCACCAAGGGTGTGAAGGACCCTTTCGAAGTTCCAGAGGTGAGGCGTGATCAGCCTCGAGACGCCTCAGCGGAAATGGGCCTCATCTCGCCTGGAGGGGAGAACCTCCTGGATTTTCTCGAGTTGCGGCAGGTCTTCTCGAGTTACGACGGGGACCTCAGGGACCCGCTCTGGTGGCCTCAGGAAAGGCCAGTCCCCATGCGAGTTGCTAGGGGACCTCTCGGGATTCCTCTCCCGTCCATGCCGGGGCCTCAGTCCTTGTGTGGAGTCGGGGCCGGAACCTGAGGATTCCTCTCCAGTGTTGCCATGGATCTTGGGGTGCTTCTGAGTCTCCCCAGGGGAGTCAGGCCTCGTCTCGAGTGGGGGCATGCACGTGCGCTTTCCTCCCGAGCTGCAGCAGTAGTGTCACGCTTCCTGTCACGTGGATCAAGGGATCTGTGGCTTTCCCTCGAGGCTGTCCTTCGAGGCTTTCCCACGAGGCTTTCCCACAGGGCTGTGCCACGTGCCACCTTGGTGGGAGTCGATCCTCGGCGTGAAAGACGAGCCGGTGAAGGGAAAAGAGGTTCCTCTGGAATGGACTGAGACATATGGTGGACTCTTGGAATGGTGGCACGACCCTGGAGTTCCTCTCGCCGTTCCTGTTGAGAGGGCCTCCTCTTGAGATGCGACGGGAACGCCGGGAACTCTTTCCCGACGAAGCAGGGAAAGGATCCCTCATCTCGAACTACGAGGCGGAAACGGGGCTCCTCTGGATGTGGGCGGGACCCTCGTGATTCCTCTCGAGTGGAGACGGCTAGGTCGGGGAACTTCTGGATTTGCACCAAGGGTGTGAAGGACCCTTTCGAAGTTCCAGAGGTGAGGTGTGATCAGCCTCGAGACGCCTCAGCGGAAATGGGCCTCATCTCGCCTGGAGGGGAGAACCTTCTGGATTTTCTCGAGTTGCGGCAGGTCTTCTCGAGTTACGACGGGGACCTCAGGGACCCGCTCTGGTGGCCTCAGGAAAGGCCAGTCCCCATGCGAGTTGCTAGGGGCCATCTCGGGATCCCTCACCCGTCCATACCGGGGCTTAAGACCTAGTGTGGAGTCGGGGCCGGAACCTGAGGATTCCTCTCCAGTGTTTCCATGGATCTTGGGGTGCTTCTGAGTCTCCCCAGGGGAGTCAGGCCTCGTCTCGAGTGGGGGCATGCACGTGCGCTTTCCTCCCGAGCTGCAGCAGTAGTGTCACGCTTCCTGTCACGTGGATCAAGGGATCTGTGGCTTTCCCTCGAGGCTGTCCCTCGAGGCTTTCCCACGAGGCTTTCCCACAGGGCTGTGCCACGTGCCACCTTGGTGTGAGTCGATCCTCGGCGTGAAAGACGTGCCGGTGAAGGGAAAAGAGGTTCCTCTGGAATGGACTGAGACATCTGGGGGACTGTTGCAATGGTGGCACGACCCTGGAGTTCCTCTCGCCGTTCCTGTTGAGAGGGCCTTCTCTTGAGATGCGACGGGAACGCCGGGAACTCTTTCCCGACGAAGCAGGGAAAGGATCCCTCATCTCGAGCTACGAGGCGGAAACGGGGCTCCTCTGGATGTGGGCGGGACCCTCGTGATTCCTCTCGAGTGGAGACGGCTAGGTCGGGGAACTTCTGGATTTGCACCAAGGGTGTGAAGGACCCTTTCGAAGTTCCAGAGGTGAGGTGTGATCAGCCTCGAGACGCCTCAGCGGAAATGGGCCTCATCTCGCCTGGAGGGGAGAACCTCCTGGATTTTCTCGAGTTGCGGCAGGTCTTCTCGAGTTACGACGGGGACCTCAGGGACCCGCTCTGGTGGCCTCAGGAAAGGCCAGTCCCCATGCGAGTTGCTAGGGGACCTCTCGGGATTCCTCTCCCGTCCATGCCGGGGCCTCAGTCCTTGTGTGGAGTCGGGGCCGGAACCTGAGGATTCCTCTCCAGTGTTGCCATGGATCTTGGGGTGCTTCTGAGTCTCCCCAGGGGAGTCAGGCCTCGTCTCGAGTGGGGGCATGCACGTGCGCTTTCCTCCCGAGCTGCAGCAGTAGTGTCACGCTTCCTGTCACGTGGATCAAGGGATCTGTGGCTTTCCCTCGAGGCTGTCCCTCGAGGCTTTCCCACGAGGCTTTCCCACAGGGCTGTGCCACGTGCCACCTTGGTGTGAGTCGATCCTCGGCGTGAAAGACGAGCCGGTGAAGGGAAAAGAGGTTCCTCTGGAATGGACTGAGACATCTGGGGGACTCTTGGAATGGTGGCACGACCCTGGAGTTCCTCTCGCCGTTCCTGTTGAGAGGGCCTCCTCTTGAGATGCGACGGGAACGCCGGGAACTCTTTCCCGACGAAGCAGGGAAAGGATCCCTCATCTCGAGCTACGAGGCGGAAACGGGGCTCCTCTGGATGTGGGCGGGACCCTCGTGATTCCTCTCGAGTGGAGACGGCTAGGTCGGGGAACTTCTGGATTTGCACCAAGGGTGTGAAGGACCCTTTCGAAGTTCCAGAGGTGAGGCGTGATCAGCCTCGAGACGCCTCAGCGGAAATGGGCCTCATCTCGCCTGGAGGGGAGAACCTCCTGGATTTTCTCGAGTTGCGGCAGGTCTTCTCGAGTTACGACGGGGACCTCAGGGACCCGCTCTGGTGGCCTCAGGAAAGGCCAGTCCCCATGCGAGTTGCTAGGGGACCTCTCGGGATTCCTCTCCCGTCCATGCCGGGGCCTCAGTCCTTGTGTGGAGTCGGGGCCGGAACCTGAGGATTCCTCTCCAGTGTTGCCATGGATCTTGGGGTGCTTCTGAGTCTCCCCAGGGGAGTCAGGCCTCGTCTCGAGTGGGGGCATGCACGTGCGCTTTCCTCCCGAGCTGCAGCAGTAGTGTCACGCTTCCTGTCACGTGGATCAAGGGATCTGTGGCTTTCCCTCGAGGCTGTCCCTCGAGGCTTTCCCACGAGGCTTTCCCACAGGGCTGTGCCACGTGCCACCTTGGTGTGAGTCGATCCTCGGCGTGAAAGACGTGCCGGTGAAGGGAAAAGAGGTTCCTCTGGAATGGACTGAGACATCTGGGGGACTGTTGCAATGGTGGCACGACCCTGGAGTTCCTCTCGCCGTTCCTGTTGAGAGGGCCTCCTCTTGAGATGCGACGGGAACGCCGGGAACTCTTTCCCGACGAAGCAGGGAAAGGATCCCTCATCTCGAGCTACGAGGCGGAAACGGGGCTCCTCTGGATGTGGGCGGGACCCTCGTGATTCCTCTCGAGTGGAGACGGCTAGGTCGGGGAACTTCTGGATTTGCACCAAGGGTGTGAAGGACCCTTTCGAAGTTCCAGAGGTGAGGCGTGATCAGCCTCGAGACGCCTCAGCGGAAATGGGCCTCATCTCGCCTGGAGGGGAGAACCTCCTGGATTTTCTCGAGTTGCGGCAGGTCTTCTCGAGTTACGACGGGGACCTCAGGGACCCGCTCTGGTGGCCTCAGGAAAGGCCAGTCCCCATGCGAGTTGCTAGGGGACCTCTCGGGATTCCTCTCCCGTCCATACCGGGGCTTAAGACCTAGTGTGGAGTCGGGGCCGGAACCTGAGGATTCCTCTCCAGTGTTGCCATGGATCTTGGGGTGCTTCTGAGTCTCCCCAGGGGAGTCAGGCCTCGTCTCGAGTGGGGGCATGCACGTGCGCTTTCCTCCCGAGCTGCAGCAGTAGTGTCACGCTTCCTGTCACGTGGATCAAGGGATCTGTGGCTTTCCCTCGAGGCTGTCCCTCGAGGCTTTCCCACGAGGCTTTCCCACAGGGCTGTGCCACGTGCCACCTTGGTGGGAGTCGATCCTCGGCGTGAAAGACGAGCCGGTGAAGGGAAAAGAGGTTCCTCTGGAATGGACTGAGACATATGGTGGACTCTTGGAATGGTGGCACGACCCTGGAGTTCCTCTCGCCGTTCCTGTTGAGAGGGCCTCCTCTTGAGATGCGACGGGAACGCCGGGAACTCTTTCCCGACGAAGCAGGGAAAGGATCCCTCATCTCGAACTACGAGGCGGAAACGGGGCTCCTCTGGATGTGGGCGGGACCCTCGTGATTCCTCTCGAGTGGAGACGGCTAGGTCGGGGAACTTCTGGATTTGCACCAAGGGTGTGAAGGACCCTTTCGAAGTTCCAGAGGTGAGGTGTGATCAGCCTCGAGACGCCTCAGCGGAAATGGGCCTCATCTCGCCTGGAGGGGAGAACCTTCTGGATTTTCTCGAGTTGCGGCAGGTCTTCTCGAGTTACGACGGGGACCTCAGGGACCCGCTCTGGTGGCCTCAGGAAAGGCCAGTCCCCATGCGAGTTGCTAGGGGCCATCTCGGGATCCCTCACCCGTCCATACCGGGGCTTAAGACCTAGTGTGGAGTCGGGGCCGGAACCTGAGGATTCCTCTCCAGTGTTGCCATGGATCTTGGGGTGCTTCTGAGTCTCCCCAGGGGAGTCAGGCCTCGTCTCGAGTGGGGGCATGCACGTGCGCTTTCCTCCCGAGCTGCAGCAGTAGTGTCACGCTTCCTGTCACGTGGATCAAGGGATCTGTGGCTTTCCCTCGAGGCTGTCCCTCGAGGCTTTCCCACGAGGCTTTCCCACAGGGCTGTGCCACGTGCCACCTTGGTGTGAGTCGATCCTCGGCGTGAAAGACGTGCCGGTGAAGGGAAAAGAGGTTCCTCTGGAATGGACTGAGACATCTGGGGGACTGTTGCAATGGTGGCACGACCCTGGAGTTCCTCTCGCCGTTCCTGTTGAGAGGGCCTTCTCTTGAGATGCGACGGGAACGCCGGGAACTCTTTCCCGACGAAGCAGGGAAAGGATCCCTCATCTCGAGCTACGAGGCGGAAACGGGGCTCCTCTGGATGTGGGCGGGACCCTCGTGATTCCTCTCGAGTGGAGACGGCTAGGTCGGGGAACTTCTGGATTTGCACCAAGGGTGTGAAGGACCCTTTCGAAGTTCCAGAGGTGAGGTGTGATCAGCCTCGAGACGCCTCAGCGGAAATGGGCCTCATCTCGCCTGGAGGGGAGAACCTCCTGGATTTTCTCGAGTTGCGGCAGGTCTTCTCGAGTTACGACGGGGACCTCAGGGACCCGCTCTGGTGGCCTCAGGAAAGGCCAGTCCCCATGCGAGTTGCTAGGGGACCTCTCGGGATTCCTCTCCCGTCCATGCCGGGGCCTCAGTCCTTGTGTGGAGTCGGGGCCGGAACCTGAGGATTCCTCTCCAGTGTTGCCATGGATCTTGGGGTGCTTCTGAGTCTCCCCAGGGGAGTCAGGCCTCGTCTCGAGTGGGGGCATGCACGTGCGCTTTCCTCCCGAGCTGCAGCAGTAGTGTCACGCTTCCTGTCACGTGGATCAAGGGATCTGTGGCTTTCCCTCGAGGCTGTCCCTCGAGGCTTTCCCACGAGGCTTTCCCACAGGGCTGTGCCACGTGCCACCTTGGTGTGAGTCGATCCTCGGCGTGAAAGACGAGCCGGTGAAGGGAAAAGAGGTTCCTCTGGAATGGACTGAGACATCTGGGGGACTCTTGGAATGGTGGCACGACCCTGGAGTTCCTCTCGCCGTTCCTGTTGAGAGGGCCTCCTCTTGAGATGCGACGGGAACGCCGGGAACTCTTTCCCGACGAAGCAGGGAAAGGATCCCTCATCTCGAGCTACGAGGCGGAAACGGGGCTCCTCTGGATGTGGGCGGGACCCTCGTGATTCCTCTCGAGTGGAGACGGCTAGGTCGGGGAACTTCTGGATTTGCACCAAGGGTGTGAAGGACCCTTTCGAAGTTCCAGAGGTGAGGCGTGATCAGCCTCGAGACGCCTCAGCGGAAATGGGCCTCATCTCGCCTGGAGGGGAGAACCTCCTGGATTTTCTCGAGTTGCGGCAGGTCTTCTCGAGTTACGACGGGGACCTCAGGGACCCGCTCAGGTGGCCTCAGGAAAGGCCAGTCCCCATGCGAGTTGCTAGGGGACCTCTCGGGATTCCTCTCCCGTCCATGCCGGGGCCTCAGTCCTTGTGTGGAGTCGGGGCCGGAACCTGAGGATTCCTCTCCAGTGTTGCCATGGATCTTGGGGTGCTTCTGAGTCTCCCCAGGGGAGTCAGGCCTCGTCTCGAGTGGGGGCATGCACGTGCGCTTTCCTCCCGAGCTGCAGCAGTAGTGTCACGCTTCCTGTCACGTGGATCAAGGGATCTGTGGCTTTCCCTCGAGGCTGTCCCTCGAGGCTTTCCCACGAGGCTTTCCCACAGGGCTGTGCCACGTGCCACCTTGGTGTGAGTCGATCCTCGGCGTGAAAGACGTGCCGGTGAAGGGAAAAGAGGTTCCTCTGGAATGGACTGAGACATCTGGGGGACTGTTGCAATGGTGGCACGACCCTGGAGTTCCTCTCGCCGTTCCTGTTGAGAGGGCCTCCTCTTGAGATGCGACGGGAACGCCGGGAACTCTTTCCCGACGAAGCAGGGAAAGGATCCCTCATCTCGAGCTACGAGGCGGAAACGGGGCTCCTCTGGATGTGGGCGGGACCCTCGTGATTCCTCTCGAGTGGAGACGGCTAGGTCGGGGAACTTCTGGATTTGCACCAAGGGTGTGAAGGACCCTTTCGAAGTTCCAGAGGTGAGGCGTGATCAGCCTCGAGACGCCTCAGCGGAAATGGGCCTCATCTCGCCTGGAGGGGAGAACCTCCTGGATTTTCTCGAGTTGCGACAGGTCTTCTCGAGTTACGACGGGGACCTCAGGGACCCGCTCTGGTGGCCTCAGGAAAGGCCAGTCCCCATGCGAGTTGCTAGGGGACCTCTCGGGATTCCTCTCCCGTCCATACCGGGGCTTAAGACCTAGTGTGGAGTCGGGGCTGGAACCTGAGGATTCCTCTCCAGTGTTGCCATGGATCTTGGGGTGCTTCTGAGTCTCCCCAGGGGAGTCAGGCCTCGTCTCGAGTGGGGGCATGCACGTGCGCTTTCCTCCCGAGCTGCAGCAGTAGTGTCACGCTTCCTGTCACGTGGATCAAGGGATCTGTGGCTTTCCCTCGAGGCTGTCCCTCGAGGCTTTCCCACGAGGCTTTCCCACAGGGCTGTCCCACGTGCCACCTTGGTGGGAGTCGATCCTCGGCGTGAAAGACGTGCCGGTGAAGGGAAAAGAGGTTCCTCTGGAATGGACTGAGACATCTGGGGGACTGTTGCAATGGTGGCACGACCCTGGAGTTCCTCTCGCCGTTCCTGTTGAGAGGGCCTCCTCTTGAGATGCGACGGGAACGCCGGGAACTCTTTCCCGACGAAGCAGGGAAAGGATCCCTCATCTCGAGCTACGAGGCGGAAACGGGGCTCCTCTGGATGTGGGCGGGACCCTCGTGATTCCTCTCGAGTGGAGACGGCTAGGTCGGGGAACTTCTGGATTTGCACCAAGGGTGTGAAGGACCCTTTCGAAGTTCCAGAGGTGAGGCGTTTTCAGCCTCGAGACGCCTCAGCGGAAACGGGCCTCATCTCGCCTGGAGGGGAGAACCTCCTGGATTTTCTCGAGTTGCGGCAGGTCTTCTCGAGTTACGACGGGGACCTCAGGGACCCGCTCTGGTGGCCTCAGGAAAGGCCAGTCCCCATGCGAGTTGCTAGGGGACCTCTCGGGATTCCTCTCCCGTCCATGCCGGGGCCTCAGTCCTTGTGTGGAGTCGGGGCCGGAACCTGAGGATTCCTCTCCAGTGTTGCCATGGATCTTGGGGTGCTTCTGAGTCTCCCCAGGGGAGTCAGGCCTCGTCTCGAGTGGGGGCATGCACGTGCGCTTTCCTCCCGAGCTGCAGCAGTAGTGTCACGCTTCCTGTCACGTGGATCAAGGGATCTGTGGCTTTCCCTCGAGGCTGTCCCTCGAGGCTTTCCCACGAGGCTTTCCCACAGGGCTGTGCCACGTGCCACCTTGGTGGGAGTCGATCCTCGGCGTGAAAGACGAGCCGGTGAAGGGAAAAGAGGTTCCTCTGGAATGGACTGAGACATCTGGGGGACTCTTGGAATGGTGGAACGACCCTGGAGTTCCTCTCGCCGTTCCTGTTGAGAGGGCCTCCTCTTGAGATGCGACGGGAACGCCGGGAACTCTTTCCCGACGAAGCAGGGAAAGGATCCCTCATCTCGAGCTACGAGGCGGAAACGGGGCTCCTCTGGATGTGGGCGGGACCCTCGTGATTCCTCTCGAGTGGAGACGGCTAGGTCGGGGAACTTCTGGATTTGCACCAAGGGTGTGAAGGACCCTTTCGAAGTTCCAGAGGTGAGGTGTGATCAGCCTCGAGACGCCTCAGCGGAAATGGGCCTCATCTCGCCTGGAGGGGAGAACCTCCTGGATTTTCTCGAGTTGCGGCAGGTCTTCTCGAGTTACGACGGGGACCTCAGGGACCCGCTCTGGTGGCCTCAGGAAAGGCCAGTCCCCATGCGAGTTGCTAGGGGACCTCTCGGGATTCCTCTCCCGTCCATGCCGGGGCCTCAGTCCTTGTGTGGAGTCGGGGCCGGAACCTGAGGATTCCTCTCCAGTGTTGCCATGGATCTTGGGGTGCTTCTGAGTCTCCCCAGGGGAGTCAGGCCTCGTCTCGAGTGGGGGCATGCACGTGCGCTTTCCTCCCGAGCTGCAGCAGTAGTGTCACGCTTCCTGTCACGTGGATCAAGGGATCTGTGGCTTTCCCTCGAGGCTGTCCCTCGAGGCTTTCCCACGAGGCTTTCCCACAGGGCTGTGCCACGTGCCACCTTGGTGTGAGTCGATCCTCGGCGTGAAAGACGAGCCGGTGAAGGGAAAAGAGGTTCCTCTGGAATGGACTGAGACATCTGGGGGACTCTTGGAATGGTGGCACGACCCTGGAGTTCCTCTCGCCGTTCCTGTTGAGAGGGCCTCCTCTTGAGATGCGACGGGAACGCCGGGAACTCTTTCCCGACGAAGCAGGGAAAGGATCCCTCATCTCGAGCTACGAGGCGGAAACGGGGCTCCTCTGGATGTGGGCGGGACCCTCGTGATTCCTCTCGAGTGGAGACGGCTAGGTCGGGGAACTTCTGGATTTGCACCAAGGGTGTGAAGGACCCTTTCGAAGTTCCAGAGGTGAGGCGTGATCAGCCTCGAGACGCCTCAGCGGAAATGGGCCTCATCTCGCCTGGAGGGGAGAACCTCCTGGATTTTCTCGAGTTGCGGCAGGTCTTCTCGAGTTACGACGGGGACCTCAGGGACCCGCTCTGGTGGCCTCAGGAAAGGCCAGTCCCCATGCGAGTTGCTAGGGGACCTCTCGGGATTCCTCTCCCGTCCATGCCGGGGCCTCAGTCCTTGTGTGGAGTCGGGGCCGGAACCTGAGGATTCCTCTCCAGTGTTGCCATGGATCTTGGGGTGCTTCTGAGTCTCCCCAGGGGAGTCAGGCCTCGTCTCGAGTGGGGGCATGCACGTGCGCTTTCCTCCCGAGCTGCAGCAGTAGTGTCACGCTTCCTGTCACGTGGATCAAGGGATCTGTGGCTTTCCCTCGAGGCTGTCCCTCGAGGCTTTCCCACGAGGCTTTCCCACAGGGCTGTGCCACGTGCCACCTTGGTGTGAGTCGATCCTCGGCGTGAAAGACGTGCCGGTGAAGGGAAAAGAGGTTCCTCTGGAATGGACTGAGACATCTGGGGGACTGTTGCAATGGTGGCACGACCCTGGAGTTCCTCTCGCCGTTCCTGTTGAGAGGGCCTCCTCTTGAGATGCGACGGGAACGCCGGGAACTCTTTCCCGACGAAGCAGGGAAAGGATCCCTCATCTCGAGCTACGAGGCGGAAACGGGGCTCCTCTGGATGTGGGCGGGACCCTCGTGATTCCTCTCGAGTGGAGACGGCTAGGTCGGGGAACTTCTGGATTTGCACCAAGGGTGTGAAGGACCCTTTCGAAGTTCCAGAGGTGAGGCGTGATCAGCCTCGAGACGCCTCAGCGGAAATGGGCCTCATCTCGCCTGGAGGGGAGAACCTCCTGGATTTTCTCGAGTTGCGACAGGTCTTCTCGAGTTACGACGGGGACCTCAGGGACCCGCTCTGGTGGCCTCAGGAAAGGCCAGTCCCCATGCGAGTTGCTAGGGGACCTCTCGGGATTCCTCTCCCGTCCATACCGGGGCTTAAGACCTAGTGTGGAGTCGGGGCTGGAACCTGAGGATTCCTCTCCAGTGTTGCCATGGATCTTGGGGTGCTTCTGAGTCTCCCCAGGGGAGTCAGGCCTCGTCTCGAGTGGGGGCATGCACGTGCGCTTTCCTCCCGAGCTGCAGCAGTAGTGTCACGCTTCCTGTCACGTGGATCAAGGGATCTGTGGCTTTCCCTCGAGGCTGTCCCTCGAGGCTTTCCCACGAGGCTTTCCCACAGGGCTGTCCCACGTGCCACCTTGGTGGGAGTCGATCCTCGGCGTGAAAGACGTGCCGGTGAAGGGAAAAGAGGTTCCTCTGGAATGGACTGAGACATCTGGGGGACTGTTGCAATGGTGGCACGACCCTGGAGTTCCTCTCGCCGTTCCTGTTGAGAGGGCCTCCTCTTGAGATGCGACGGGAACACCGGGAACTCTTTCCCGACGAAGCAGGGAAAGGATCCCTCATCTCGAGCTACGAGGCGGAAACGGGGCTCCTCTGGATGTGGGCGGGACCCTCGTGATTCCTCTCGAGTGGAGACGGCTAGGTCGGGGAACTTCTGGATTTGCACCAAGGGTGTGAAGGACCCTTTCGAAGTTCCAGAGGTGAGGTGTGATCAGCCTCGAGACGCCTCAGCGGAAATGGGCCTCATCTCGCCTGGAGGGGAGAACCTCCTGGATTTTCTCGAGTTGCGGCAGGTCTTCTCGAGTTACGACGGGGACCTCAGGGACCCGCTCTGGTGGCCTCAGGAAAGGCCAGTCCCCATGCGAGTTGCTAGGGGACCTCTCGGGATTCCTCTCCCGTCCATGCCGGGGCCTCAGTCCTTGTGTGGAGTCGGGGCCGGAACCTGAGGATTCCTCTCCAGTGTTGCCATGGATCTTGGGGTGCTTCTGAGTCTCCCCAGGGGAGTCAGGCCTCGTCTCGAGTGGGGGCATGCACGTGCGCTTTCCTCCCGAGCTGCAGCAGTAGTGTCACGCTTCCTGTCACGTGGATCAAGGGATCTGTGGCTTTCCCTCGAGGCTGTCCCTCGAGGCTTTCCCACGAGGCTTTCCCACAGGGCTGTGCCACGTGCCACCTTGGTGGGAGTCGATCCTCGGCGTGAAAGACGAGCCGGTGAAGGGAAAAGAGGTTCCTCTGGAATGGACTGAGACATCTGGGGGACTCTTGGAATGGTGGCACGACCCTGGAGTTCCTCTCGCCGTTCCTGTTGAGAGGGCCTCCTCTTGAGATGCGACGGGAACACCGGGAACTCTTTCCCGACGAAGCAGGGAAAGGATCCCTCATCTCGAGCTACGAGGCGGAAACGGGGCTCCTCTGGATGTGGGCGGGACCCTCGTGATTCCTCTCGAGTGGAGACGGCTAGGTCGGGGAACTTCTGGATTTGCACCAAGGGTGTGAAGGACCCTTTCGAAGTTCCAGAGGTGAGGTGTGATCAGCCTCGAGACGCCTCAGCGGAAATGGGCCTCATCTCGCCTGGAGGGGAGAACCTCCTGGATTTTCTCGAGTTGCGGCAGGTCTTCTCGAGTTACGACGGGGACCTCAGGGACCCGCTCTGGTGGCCTCAGGAAAGGCCAGTCCCCATGCGAGTTGCTAGGGGACCTCTCGGGATTCCTCTCCCGTCCATGCCGGGGCCTCAGTCCTTGTGTGGAGTCGGGGCCGGAACCTGAGGATTCCTCTCCAGTGTTGCCATGGATCTTGGGGTGCTTCTGAGTCTCCCCAGGGGAGTCAGGCCTCGTCTCGAGTGGGGGCATGCACGTGCGCTTTCCTCCCGAGCTGCAGCAGTAGTGTCACGCTTCCTGTCACGTGGATCAAGGGATCTGTGGCTTTCCCTCGAGGCTGTCCCTCGAGGCTTTCCCACGAGGCTTTCCCACAGGGCTGTGCCACGTGCCACCTTGGTGGGAGTCGATCCTCGGCGTGAAAGACGAGCCGGTGAAGGGAAAAGAGGTTCCTCTGGAATGGACTGAGACATCTGGGGGACTCTTGGAATGGTGGCACGACCCTGGAGTTCCTCTCGCCGTTCCTGTTGAGAGGGCCTCCTCTTGAGATGCGACGGGAACGCCGGGAACTCTTTCCCGACGAAGCAGGGAAAGGATCCCTCATCTCGAGCTACGAGGCGGAAATGGGGCTCCTCTGGATGTGGGCGGGACCCTCGTGATTCCTCTCGAGTGGAGACGGCTAGGTCGGGGAACTTCTGGATTTGCACCAAGGGTGTGAAGGACCCTTTCGAAGTTCCAGAGGTGAGGCGTGATCAGCCTCGAGACGCCTCAGCGGAAATGGGCCTCATCTCGCCTGGAGGGGAGAACCTCCTGGATTTTCTCGAGTTGCGGCAGGTCTTCTCGAGTTACGACGGGGACCTCAGGGACCCGCTCTGGTGGCCTCAGGAAAGGCCAGTCCCCATGCGAGTTTCTAGGGGACCTCTCGGGATTCCTCTCCCGTCCATGCCGGGGCCTCAGTCCTTGTGTGGAGTCGGGGCCGGAACCTGAGGATTCCTCTCCAGTGTTGCCATGGATCTTGGGGTGCTTCTGAGTCTCCCCAGGGGAGTCAGGCCTCGTCTCGAGTGGGGGCATGCACGTGCGCTTTCCTCCCGAGCTGCAGCAGTAGTGTCACGCTTCCTGTCACGTGGATCAAGGGATCTGTGGCTTTCCCTCGAGGCTGTCCCTCGAGGCTTTCCCACGAGGCTTTCCCACAGGGCTGTGCCACGTGCCACCTTGGTGTGAGTCGATCCTCGGCGTGAAAGACGTGCCGGTGAAGGGAAAAGAGGTTCCTCTGGAATGGACTGAGACATCTGGGGGACTGTTGCAATGGTGGCACGACCCTGGAGTTCCTCTCGCCGTTCCTGTTGAGAGGGCCTCCTCTTGAGATGCGACGGGAACGCCGGGAACTCTTTCCCGACGAAGCAGGGAAAGGATCCCTCATCTCGAGCTACGAGGCGGAAACGGGGCTCCTCTGGATGTGGGCGGGACCCTCGTGATTCCTCTCGAGTGGAGACGGCTAGGTCGGGGAACTTCTGGATTTGCACCAAGGGTGTGAAGGACCCTTTCGAAGTTCCAGAGGTGAGGCGTGATCAGCCTCGAGACGCCTCAGCGGAAATGGGCCTCATCTCGCCTGGAGGGGAGAACCTCCTGGATTTTCTCGAGTTGCGACAGGTCTTCTCGAGTTACGACGGGGACCTCAGGGACCCGCTCTGGTGGCCTCAGGAAAGGCCAGTCCCCATGCGAGTTGCTAGGGGACCTCTCGGGATTCCTCTCCCGTCCATACCGGGGCTTAAGACCTAGTGTGGAGTCGGGGCTGGAACCTGAGGATTCCTCTCCAGTGTTGCCATGGATCTTGGGGTGCTTCTGAGTCTCCCCAGGGGAGTCAGGCCTCGTCTCGAGTGGGGGCATGCACGTGCGCTTTCCTCCCGAGCTGCAGCAGTAGTGTCACGCTTCCTGTCACGTGGATCAAGGGATCTGTGGCTTTCCCTCGAGGCTGTCCCTCGAGGCTTTCCCACGAGGCTTTCCCACAGGGCTGTCCCACGTGCCACCTTGGTGGGAGTCGATCCTCGGCGTGAAAGACGTGCCGGTGAAGGGAAAAGAGGTTCCTCTGGAATGGACTGAGACATCTGGGGGACTGTTGCAATAGTGGCACGACCCTGGAGTTCCTCTCGCCGTTCCTGTTGAGAGGGCCTCCTCTTGAGATGCGACGGGAACGCCGGGAACTCTTTCCCGACGAAGCAGGGAAAGGATCCCTCATCTCGAGCTACGAGGCGGAAACGGGGCTCCTCTGGATGTGGGCGGGACCCTCGTGATTCCTCTCGAGTGGAGACGGCTAGGTCGGGGAACTTCTGGATTTGCACCAAGGGTGTGAAGGACCCTTTCGAAGTTCCAGAGGTGAGGCGTTTTCAGCGTCGAGACGCCTCAGCGGAAACGGGCCTCATCTCGCCTGGAGGGGAGAACCTCCTGGATTTTCTCGAGTTGCGGCAGGTCTTCTCGAGTTACGACGGGGACCTCAGGGACCCGCTCTGGTGGCCTCAGGAAAGGCCAGTCCCCATGCGAGTTGCTAGGGGACCTCTCGGGATTCCTCTCCCGTCCATGCCGGGGCCTCAGTCCTTGTGTGGAGTCGGGGCCGGAACCTGAGGATTCCTCTCCAGTGTTGCCATGGATCTTGGGGTGCTTCTGAGTCTCCCCAGGGGAGTCAGGCCTCGTCTCGAGTGGGGGCATGCACGTGCGCTTTCCTCCCGAGCTGCAGCAGTAGTGTCACGCTTCCTGTCACGTGGATCAAGGGATCTGTGGCTTTCCCTCGAGGCTGTCCCTCGAGGCTTTCCCACGAGGCTTTCCCACAGGGCTGTGCCACGTGCCACCTTGGTGGGAGTCGATCCTCGGCGTGAAAGACGAGCCGGTGAAGGGAAAAGAGGTTCCTCTGGAATGGACTGAGACATCTGGGGGACTCTTGGAATGGTGGAACGACCCTGGAGTTCCTCTCGCCGTTCCTGTTGAGAGGGCCTCCTCTTGAGATGCGACGGGAACGCCGGGAACTCTTTCCCGACGAAGCAGGGAAAGGATCCCTCATCTCGAGCTACAAGGCGGAAACGGGGCTCCTCTGGATGTGGGCGGGACCCTCGTGATTCCTCTCGAGTGGAGACGGCTAGGTCGGGGAACTTCTGGATTTGCACCAAGGGTGTGAAGGACCCTTTCGAAGTTCCAGAGGTGAGGTGTGATCAGCCTCGAGACGCCTCAGCGGAAATGGGCCTCATCTCGCCTGGAGGGGAGAACCTCCTGGATTTTCTCGAGTTGCGGCAGGTCTTCTCGAGTTACGACGGGGACCTCAGGGACCCGCTCTGGTGGCCTCAGGAAAGGCCAGTCCCCATGCGAGTTGCTAGGGGACCTCTCGGGATTCCTCTCCCGTCCATGCCGGGGCCTCAGTCCTTGTGTGGAGTCGGGGCCGGAACCTGAGGATTCCTCTCCAGTGTTGCCATGGATCTTGGGGTGCTTCTGAGTCTCCCCAGGGGAGTCAGGCCTCGTCTCGAGTGGGGGCATGCACGTGCGCTTTCCTCCCGAGCTGCAGCAGTAGTGTCACGCTTCCTGTCACGTGGATCAAGGGATCTGTGGCTTTCCCTCGAGGCTGTCCCTCGAGGCTTTCCCACGAGGCTTTCCCACAGGGCTCTGCCACGTGCCACCTTGGTGTGAGTCGATCCTCGGCGTGAAATACGAGCCGGTGAAGGGAAAAGAGGTTCCTCTGGAATGGACTGAGACATCTGGGGGACTCTTGGAATGGTGGCACGACCCTGGAGTTCCTCTCGCCGTTCCTGTTGAGAGGGCCTCCTCTTGAGATGCGACGGGAACGCCGGGAACTCTTTCCCGACGAAGCAGGGAAAGGATCCCTCATCTCGAGCTACGAGGCGGAAACGGGGCTCCTCTGGATGTGGGCGGGACCCTCGTGATTCCTCTCGAGTGGAGACGGCTAGGTCGGGGAACTTCTGGATTTGCACCAAGGGTGTGAAGGACCCTTTCGAAGTTCCAGAGGTGAGGCGTGATCAGCCTCGAGACGCCTCAGCGGAAATGGGCCTCATCTCGCCTGGAGGGGAGAACCTCCTGGATTTTCTCGAGTTGCGGCAGGTCTTCTCGAGTTACGACGGGGACCTCAGGGACCCGCTCTGGTGGCCTCAGGAAAGGCCAGTCCCCATGCGAGTTGCTAGGGGACCTCTCGGGATTCCTCTCCCGTCCATGCCGGGGCCTCAGTCCTTGTGTGGAGTCGGGGCCGGAACCTGAGGATTCCTCTCCATTGTTGCCATGGATCTTGGGGTGCTTCTGAGTCTCCCCAGGGGAGTCAGGCCTCGTCTCGAGTGGGGGCATGCACGTGCGCTTTCCTCCCGAGCTGCAGCAGTAGTGTCACGCTTCCTGTCACGTGGATCAAGGGATCTGTGGCTTTCCCTCGAGGCTGTCCCTCGAGGCTTTCCCACGAGGCTTTCCCACAGGGCTGTGCCACGTGCCACCTTGGTGTGAGTCGATCCTCGGCTTGAAAGACGTGCCGGTGAAGGGAAAAGAGGTTCCTCTGGAATGGACTGAGACATCTGGGGGACTGTTGCAATGGTGGCACGACCCTGGAGTTCCTCTCGCCGTTTCTGTTGAGAGGGCCTCCTCTTGAGATGCGACGGGAACGCCGGGAACTCTTTCCCGACGAAGCAGGGAAAGGATCCCTCATCTCGAGCTACGAGGCGGAAACGGGGCTCCTCTGGATGTGGGCGGGACCCTCGTGATTCCTCTCGAGTGGAGACGTCTAGGTCGGGGAACTTCTGGATTTGCACCAAGGGTGTGAAGGACCCTTTCGAAGTTCCAGAGGTGAGGCGTGATCAGCCTCGAGACGCCTCAGCGGAAATGGGCCTCATCTCGCCTGGAGGGGAGAACCTCCTGGATTTTCTCGAGTTGCGACAGGTCTTCTCGAGTTACGACGGGGACCTCAGGGACCCGCTCTGGTGGCCTCAGGAAAGGCCAGTCCCCATGCGAGTTGCTAGGGGACCTCTCGGGATTCCTCTCCCGTCCATACCGGGGCTTAAGACCTAGTGTGGAGTCGGGGCTGGAACCTGAGGATTCCTCTCCAGTGTTGCCATGGATCTTGGGGTGCTTCTGAGTCTCCCCAGGGGAGTCAGGCCTCGTCTCGAGTGGGGGCATGCACGTGCGCTTTCCTCCCGAGCTGCAGCAGTAGTGTCACGCTTCCTGTCACGTGGATCAAGGGATCTGTGGCTTTCCCTCGAGGCTGTCCCTCGAGGCTTTCCCACGAGGCTTTCCCACAGGGCTGTCCCACGTGCCACCTTGGTGGGAGTCGATCCTCGGCGTGAAAGACGTGCCGGTGAAGGGAAAAGAGGTTCCTCTGGAATGGACTGAGACATCTGGGGGACTGTTGCAATGGTGGCACGACCCTGGAGTTCCTCTCGCCGTTCCTGTTGAGAGGGCCTCCTCTTGAGATGCGACGGGAACGCCGGGAACTCTTTCCCGACGAAGCAGGGAAAGGATCCCTCATCTCGAGCTACGAGGCGGAAACGGGGCTCCTCTGGATGTGGGCGGGACCCTCGTGATTCCTCTCGAGTGGAGACGGCTAGGTCGGGGAACTTCTGGATTTGCACCAAGGGTGTGAAGGACCCTTTCGAAGTTCCAGAGGTGAGGTGTGATCAGCCTCGAGACGCCTCAGCGGAAATGGGCCTCATCTCGCCTGGAGGGGAGAACCTCCTGGATTTTCTCGAGTTGCGGCAGGTCTTCTCGAGTTACGACGGGGACCTCAGGGACCCGCTCTGGTGGCCTCAGGAAAGGCCAGTCCCCATGCGAGTTGCTAGGGGACCTCTCGGGATTCCTCTCCCGTCCATGCCGGGGCCTCAGTCCTTGTGTGGAGTCGGGGCCGGAACCTGAGGATTCCTCTCCAGTGTTGCCATGGATCTTGGGGTGCTTCTGAGTCTCCCCAGGGGAGTCAGGCCTCGTCTCGAGTGGGGGCATGCACGTGCGCTTTCCTCCCGAGCTGCAGCAGTAGTGTCACGCTTCCTGTCACGTGGATCAAGGGATCTGTGGCTTTCCCTCGAGGCTGTCCCTCGAGGCTTTCCCACGAGGCTTTCCCACAGGGCTGTGCCACGTGCCACCTTGGTGGGAGTCGATCCTCGGCGTGAAAGACGAGCCGGTGAAGGGAAAAGAGGTTCCTCTGGAATGGACTGAGACATCTGGGGGACTCTTGGAATGGTGGCACGACCCTGGAGTTCCTCTCGCCGTTCCTGTTGAGAGGGCCTCCTCTTGAGATGCGACGGGAACGCCGGGAACTCTTTCCCGACGAAGCAGGGAAAGGATCCCTCATCTCGAGCTACGAGGCGGAAACGGGGCTCCTCTGGATGTGGGCGGGACCCTCGTGATTCCTCTCGAGTGGAGACGGCTAGGTCGGGGAACTTCTGGATTTGCACCAAGGGTGTGAAGGACCCTTTCGAAGTTCCAGAGGTGAGGCGTGATCAGCCTCGAGACGCCTCAGCGGAAATGGGCCTCATCTCGCCTGGAGGGGAGAACCTCCTGGATTTTCTCGAGTTGCGGCAGGTCTTCTCGAGTTACGACGGGGACCTCAGGGACCCGCTCTGGTGGCCTCAGGAAAGGCCAGTCCCCATGCGAGTTGCTAGGGGACCTCTCGGGATTCCTCTCCCGTCCATGCCGGGGCCTCAGTCCTTGTGTGGAGTCGGGGCCGGAACCTGAGGATTCCTCTCCAGTGTTGCCATGGATCTTGGGGTGCTTCTGAGTCTCCCCAGGGGAGTCAGGCCTCGTCTCGAGTGGGGGCATGCACGTGCGCTTTCCTCCCGAGCTGCAGCAGTAGTGTCACGCTTCCTGTCACGTGGATCAAGGGATCTGTGGCTTTCCCTCGAGGCTGTCCCTCGAGGCTTTCCCACGAGGCTTTCCCACAGGGCTGTGCCACGTGCCACCTTGGTGTGAGTCGATCATCGGCGTGAAAGACGTGCCGGTGAAGGGAAAAGAGGTTCCTCTGGAATGGACTGAGACATCTGGGGGAATGTTGCAATGGTGGCACGACCCTGGAGTTCCTCTCGCCGTTCCTGTTGAGAGGGCCTCCTCTTGAGATGCGACGGGAACGCCGGGAACTCTTTCCCGACGAAGCAGGGAAAGGATCCCTCATCTCGAGCTACGAGGCGGAAACGGGGCTCCTCTGGATGTGGGCGGGACCCTCGTGATTCCTCTCGAGTGGAGACGGCTAGGTCGGGGAACTTCTGGATTTGCACCAAGGGTGTGAAGGACCCTTTCGAAGTTCCAGAGGTGAGGCGTGATCAGCCTCGAGACGCCTCAGCGGAAATGGGCCTCATCTCGCCTGGAGGGGAGAACCTCCTGGATTTTCTCGAGTTGCGGCAGGTCTTCTCGAGTTACGACGGGGACCTCAGGGACCCGCTCTGGTGGCCTCAGGAAAGGCCAGTCCCCATGCGAGTTGCTAGGGGACCTCTCGGGATTCCTCTCCCGTCCATACCGGGGCTTAAGACCTAGTGTGGAGTCGGGGCCGGAACCTGAGGATTCCTCTCCAGTGTTGCCATGGATCTTGGGGTGCTTCTGAGTCTCCCCAGGGGAGTCAGGCCTCGTCTCGAGTGGGGGCATGCACGTGCGCTTTCCTCCCGAGCTGCAGCAGTAGTGTCACGCTTCCTGTCACGTGGATCAAGGGATCTGTGGCTTTCCCTCGAGGCTGTCCCTCGAGGCTTTCCCACGAGGCTTTCCCACAGGGCTGTGCCACGTGCCACCTTGGTGGGAGTCGATCCTCGGCGTGAAAGACGAGCCGGTGAAGGGAAAAGAGGTTCCTCTGGAATGGACTGAGACATATGGTGGACTCTTGGAATGGTGGCACGACCCTGGAGTTCCTCTCGCCGTTCCTGTTGAGAGGGCCTCCTCTTGAGATGCGACGGGAACGCCGGGAACTCTTTCCCGACGAAGCAGGGAAAGGATCCCTCATCTCGAGCTACGAGGCGGAAACGGGGCTCCTCTGGATGTGGGCGGGACCCTCGTGATTCCTCTCGAGTGGAGACGGCTAGGTCGGGGAACTTCTGGATTTGCACCAAGGGTGTGAAGGACCCTTTCGAAGTTCCAGAGGTGAGGTGTGATCAGCCTCGAGACGCCTCAGCGGAAATGGGCCTCATCTCGCCTGGAGGGGAGAACCTTCTGGATTTTCTCGAGTTGCGGCAGGTCTTCTCGAGTTACGACGGGGACCTCAGGGACCCGCTCTGGGGGCCTCAGGAAAGGCCAGTCCCCATGCGAGTTGCTAGGGGCCATCTCGGGATCCCTCACCCGTCCATACCGGGCCTTAAGACCTAGTGTGGAGTCGGGGCCGGAACCTGAGGATTCCTCTCCAGTGTTGCCATGGATCTTGGGGTGCTTCTGAGTCTCCCCAGGGGAGTCAGGCCTCGTCTCGAGTGGGGGCATGCACGTGCGCTTTCCTCCCGAGCTGCAGCAGTAGTGTCACGCTTCCTGTCACGTGGATCAAGGGATCTGTGGCTTTCCCTCGAGGCTGTCCCTCGAGGCTTTCCCACGAGGCTTTCCCACAGGGCTGTGCCACGTGCCACCTTGGTGTCAGTCGATCCTCGGCGTTAAAGACGTGCCGGTGAAGGGAAAAGAGGTTCCTCTGGAATGGACTGAGACATCTGGGGGACTGTTGCAATGGTGGCACGACCCTGGAGTTCCTCTCGCCGTTCCTGTTGAGAGGGCCTCCTCTTGAGATGCGACGGGAACGCCGGGAACTCTTTCCCGACGAAGCAGGGAAAGGATCCCTCATCTCGAGCTACGAGGCGGAAACGGGGCTCCTCTGGATGTGGGCGGGACCCTCGTGATTCCTCTCGAGTGGAGACGGCTAGGTCGGGGAACTTCTGGATTTGCACCAAGGGTGTGAAGGACCCTTTCGAAGTTCCAGAGGTGAGGTGTGATCAGCCTCGAGACGCCTCAGCGGAAATGGGCCTCATCTCGCCTGGAGGGGAGAACCTCCTGGATTTTCTCGAGTTGCGGCAGGTCTTCTCGAGTTACGACGGGGACCTCAGGGACCCGCTCTGGTGGCCTCAGGAAAGGCCAGTCCCCATGCGAGTTGCTAGGGGACCTCTCGGGATTCCTCTCCCGTCCATACCGGGGCTTAAGACCTAGTGTGGAGTCGGGGCCGGAACCTGAGGATTCCTCTCCAGTGTTGCCATGGATCTTGGGGTGCTTCTGAGTCTCCCCAGGGGAGTCAGGCCTCGTCTCGAGTGGGGGCATGCACGTGCGCTTTCCTCCCGAGCTGCAGCAGTAGTGTCACGCTTCCTGTCACGTGGATCAAGGGATCTGTGGCTTTCCCTCGAGGCTGTCCCTCGAGGCTTTCCCACGAGGCTTTCCCACAGGGCTGTGCCACGTGCCACCTTGGTGGGAGTCGATCCTCGGCGTGAAAGACGAGCCGGTGAAGGGAAAAGAGGTTCCTCTGGAATGGACTGAGACATATGGTGGACTCTTGGAATGGTGGCACGACCCTGGAGTTCCTCTCGCCGTTCCTGTTGAGAGGGCCTCCTCTTGAGATGCGACGGGAACGCCGGGAACTCTTTCCCGACGAAGCAGGGAAAGGATCCCTCATCTCGAGCTACGAGGCGGAAACGGGGCTCCTCTGGATGTGGGCGGGACCCTCGTGATTCCTCTCGAGTGGAGACGGCTAGGTCGGGGAACTTCTGGATTTGCACCAAGGGTGTGAAGGACCCTTTCGAAGTTCCAGAGGTGAGGTGTGATCAGCCTCGAGACGCCTCAGCGGAAATGGGCCTCATCTCGCCTGGAGGGGAGAACCTTCTGGATTTTCTCGAGTTGCGGCAGGTCTTCTCGAGTTACGACGGGGACCTCAGGGACCCGCTCTGGGGGCCTCAGGAAAGGCCAGTCCCCATGCGAGTTGCTAGGGGCCATCTCGGGATCCCTCACCCGTCCATACCGGGCCTTAAGACCTAGTGTGGAGTCGGGGCCGGAACCTGAGGATTCCTCTCCAGTGTTGCCATGGATCTTGGGGTGCTTCTGAGTCTCCCCAGGGGAGTCAGGCCTCGTCTCGAGTGGGGGCATGCACGTGCGCTTTCCTCCCGAGCTGCAGCAGTAGTGTCACGCTTCCTGTCACGTGGATCAAGGGATCTGTGGCTTTCCCTCGAGGCTGTCCCTCGAGGCTTTCCCACGAGGCTTTCCCACAGGGCTGTGCCACGTGCCACCTTGGTGTGAGTCGATCCTCGGCGTTAAAGACGTGCCGGTGAAGGGAAAAGAGGTTCCTCTGGAATGGACTGAGACATCTGGGGGACTGTTGCAATGGTGGCACGACCCTGGAGTTCCTCTCGCCGTTCCTGTTGAGAGGGCCTCCTCTTGAGATGCGACGGGAACGCCGGGAACTCTTTCCCGACGAAGCAGGGAAAGGATCCCTCATCTCGAGCTACGAGGCGGAAACGGGGCTCCTCTGGATGTGGGCGGGACCCTCGTGATTCCTCTCGAGTGGAGACGGCTAGGTCGGGGAACTTCTGGATTTGCACCAAGGGTGTGAAGGACCCTTTCGAAGTTCCAGAGGTGAGGTGTGATCAGCCTCGAGACGCCTCAGCGGAAATGGGCCTCATCTCGCCTGGAGGGGAGAACCTCCTGGATTTTCTCGAGTTGTGGCAGGTCTTCTCGAGTTACGACGGGGACCACAGGGACCCGCTCTGGTGGCCTCAGGAAAGGCCAGTCCCCATGCGAGTTGCTAGGGGACCTCTCGGGATTCCTCTCCCGTCCATGCCGGGGCCTCAGTCCTTGTGTGGAGTCGGGGCCGGAACCTGAGGATTCCTCTCCAGTGTTGCCATGGATCTTGGGGTGCTTCTGAGTCTCCCCAGGAGAGTCAGGCCTCGTCTCGAGTGGGGGCATGCACGTGCGCTTTCCTCCCGAGCTGCAGCAGTAGTGTCACGCTTCCTGTCACGTGGATCAAGGGATCTGTGGCTTTCCCTCGAGGCTGTCCCTCGAGGCTTTCCCACGAGGCTTTCCCACAGGGCTGTGCCACGTGCCACCTTGGTGTGAGTCGATCCTCGGCGTGAAAGACGTGCCGGTGAAGGGAAAAGAGGTTCCTCTGGAATGGACTGAGACATCTGGGGGACTGTTGCAATGGTGGCACGACCCTGGAGTTCCTCTCGCCGTTCCTGTTGAGAGGGCCTCCTCTTGAGATGCGACGGGAACGCCGGGACCTCTTTCCCGACGAAGCAGGGAAAGGATCCCTCATCTCGAGCTACGAGGCGGAAACGGGGCTCCTCTGGATGTGGGCGGGACCCTCGTGATTCCTCTCGAGTGGAGACGGCTAGGTCGGGGAACTTCTGGATTTGCACCAAGGGTGTGAAGGACCCTTTCGAAGTTCCAGAGGTGAGGCGTGATCAGCCTCGAGACGCCTCAGCGGAAATGGGCCTCATCTCGCCTGGAGGGGAGAACCTCCTGGATTTTCTCGAGTTGCGGCAGGTCTTCTCGAGTTACGACGGGGACCTCAGGGACCCGCTCTGGTGGCCTCAGGAAAGGCCAGTCCCCATGCGAGTTGCTAGGGGACCTCTCGGGATTCCTCTCCCGTCCATGCCGGGGCCTCAGTCCTTGTGTGGAGTCGGGGCCGGAACCTGAGGATTCCTCTCCAGTGTTGCCATGGATCTTGGGGTGCTTCTGAGTCTCCCCAGGGGAGTCAGGCCTCGTCTCGAGTGGGGGCATGCACGTGCGCTTTCCTCCCGAGCTGCAGCAGTAGTGTCACGCTTCCTGTCACGTGGATCAAGGGATCTGTGGCTTTCCCTCGAGGCTGTCCCTCGAGGCTTTCCCACGAGGCTTTCCCACAGGGCTGTGCCACGTGCCACCTTGGTGGGAGTCGATCCTCGGCGTGAAAGACGAGCCGGTGAAGGGAAAAGAGGTTCCTCTGGAATGGACTGAGACATCTGGGGGACTCTTGGAATGGTGGCACGACCCTGGAGTTCCTCTCGCCATTCCTGTTGAGAGGGCCTCCTCTTGAGATGCGACGGGAACGCCGGGAACTCTTTCCCGACGAAGCAGGGAAAGGATCCCTCATCTCGAGCTACGAGGCGGAAACGGGGCTCCTCTGGATGTGGGCGGGACCCTCGTGATTCCTCTCGAGTGGAGACGGCTAGGTCGGGGAACTTCTGGATTTGCACCAAGGGTGTGAAGGACCCTTTCGAAGTTCCAGAGGTGAGGCGTGATCAGCCTCGAGACGCCTCAGCGGAAATGGGCCTCATCTCGCCTGGAGGGGAGAACCTCCTGGATTTTCTCGAGTTGCGGCAGGTCTTCTCGAGTTACGACGGGGACCTCAGGGACCCGCTCTGGTGGCCTCAGGAAAGGCCAGTCCCCATGCGAGTTGCTAGGGGACCTCTCGGGATTCCTCTCCCGTCCATGCCGGGGCCTCAGTCCTTGTGTGGAGTCGGGGCCGGAACCTGAGGATTCCTCTCCAGTGTTGCCATGGATCTTGGGGTGCTTCTGAGTCTCCCCAGGGGAGTCAGGCCTCGTCTCGAGTGGGGGCATGCACGTGCGCTTTCCTCCCGAGCTGCAGCAGTAGTGTCACGCTTCCTGTCACGTGGATCAAGGGATCTGTGGCTTTCCCTCGAGGCTGTCCCTCGAGGCTTTCCCACAGGGCTGTGCCACGTGCCACCTTGGTGTGAGTCGATCCTCGGCGTGAAAGACGAGCCGGTGAAGGGAAAAGAGGTTCCTCTGGAATGGACTGAGACATCTGGGGGACTCTTGGAATGGTGGCACGACCCTGGAGTTCCTCTCGCCGTTCCTGTTGAGAGGGCCTCCTCTTGAGATGCGACGGGAACGCCGGGAACTCTTTCCCGACGAAGCAGGGAAAGGATCCCTCATCTCGAGCTACGAGGCGGAAACGGGGCTCCTCTGGATGTGGGCGGGACCCTCGTGAATCCTCTCGAGTGGAGACGGCTAGGTCGGGGAACTTCTGGATTTGCACCAAGGGTGTGAAGGACCCTTTCGAAGTTCCAGAGGTGAGGCGTGATCAGCCTCGAGACGCCTCAGCGGAAATGGGCCTCATCTCGCCTGGAGGGGAGAACCTCCTGGATTTTCTCGAGTTGCGGCAGGTCTTCTCGAGTTACGACGGGGACCTCAGGGACCCGCTCTGGTGGCCTCAGGAAAGGCCAGTCCCCATGCGAGTTGCTAGGGGACCTCTCGGGATTCCTCTCCCGTCCATGCCGGGGCCTCAGTCCTTGTGTGGAGTCGGGGCCGGAACCTGAGGATTCCTCTCCAGTGTTGCCATGGATCTTGGGGTGCTTCTGAGTCTCCCCAGGGGAGTCAGGCCTCGTCTCGAGTGGGGGCATGCACGTGCGCTTTCCTCCCGAGCTGCAGCAGTAGTGTCACGCTTCCTGTCACGTGGATCAAGGGATCTGTGGCTTTCCCTCGAGGCTGTCCCTCGAGGCTTTCCCACAGGGCTGTGCCACGTGCCACCTTGGTGTGAGTCGATCCTCGGCGTGAAAGACGAGCCGGTGAAGGGAAAAGAGGTTCCTCTGGAATGGACTGAGACATCTGGGGGACTCTTGCAATGGTGGCACGACCCTGGAGTTCCTCTCGCCGTTCCTGTTGAGAGGGCCTCCTCTTGAGATGCGACGGGAACGCCGGGAACTCTTTCCCGACGAAGCAGGGAAAGGATCCCTCATCTCGAGCTACGAGGCGGAAACGGGGCTCCTCTGGATGTGGGCGGGACCCTCGTGATTCCTCTCGAGTGGAGACGGCTAGGTCGGGGAACTTCTGGATTTGCACCAAGGGTGTGAAGGACCCTTTCGAAGTTCCAGAGGTGAGGCGTGATCAGCCTCGAGACGCCTCAGCGGAAATGGGCCTCATCTCGCCTGGAGGGGAGAACCTCCTGGATTTTCTCGAGTTGCGGCAGGTCTTCTCGAGTTACGACGGGGACCTCAGGGACCCGCTCTGGTGGCCTCAGGAAAGGCCAGTCCCCATGCGAGTTGCTAGGGGACCTCTCGGGATTCCTCTCCCGTCCATGCCGGGGCCTCAGTCCTTGTGTGGAGTCGGGGCCGGAACCTGAGGATTCCTCTCCAGTGTTGCCATGGATCTTGGGGTGCTTCTGAGTCTCCCCAGGGGAGTCAGGCCTCGTCTCGAGTGGGGGCATGCACGTGCGCTTTCCTCCCGAGCTGCAGCAGTAGTGTCACGCTTCCTGTCACGTGGATCAAGGGATCTGTGGCTTTCCCTCGAGGCTGTCCCTCGAGGCTTTCCCACGAGGCTTTCCCACAGGGCTGTGCCACGTGCCACCTTGGTGTGAGTCGATCCTCGGCGTGAAAGACGTGCCGGTGAAGGGAAAAGAGGTTCCTCTGGAATGGACTGAGACATCTGGGGGACTGTTGCAATGGTGGCACGACCCTGGAGTTCCTCTCGCCGTTCCTGTTGAGAGGGCCTCCACTTGAGATGCGACGGGAACGCCGGGAACTCTTTCCCGATGAAGCAGGGAAAGGATCCCTCATCTCGAGCTACGAGGCGGAAACGGGGCTCCTCTGGATGTGGGCGGGACCCTCGTGATTCCTCTCGAGTGGAGACGGCTAGGTCGGGGAACTTCTGGATTTGCACCAAGGGTGTGAAGGACCCTTTCGAAGTTCCAGAGGTGAGGCGTGATCAGCCACGAGACGCCTCAGCGGAAATGGGCCTCATCTCGCCTGGAGGGGAGAACCTCCTGGATTTTCTCGAGTTGCGGCAGGTCTTCTCGAGTTACGACGGGGACCTCAGGGACCCGCTCTGGTGGCCTCAGGAAAGGCCAGTCCCCATGCGAGTTGCTAGGGGACCTCTCGGGATTCCTCTCCCGTCCATGCCGGGGCCTCAGTCCTTGTGTGGAGTCGGGGCCGGAACCTGAGGATTCCTCTCCAGTGTTGCTATGGATCTTGGGGTGCTTCTGAGTCTCCCCAGGGAAGTCAGGCCTCGTCTCGAGTGGGGGCATGCACGTGCGCTTTCCTCCCGAGCTGCAGCAGTAGTGTCACGCTTCCTGTCACGTGGATCAAGGGATCTGTGGCTTTCCCTCGAGGCTGTCCCTCGAGGCTTTCCCACGAGGCTTTCCCACAGGGCTGTGCCACGTGCCACCTTGGTGTGAGTCGATCCTCGGCGTGAAAGACGAGCCGGTGAAGGGAAAAGAGGTTCCTCTGGAATGGACTGAGACATCTGGGGGACTCTTGGAATGGTGGCACGACCCTGGAGTTCCTCTCGCCGTTCCTGTTGAGAGGGCCTCCTCTTGAGATGCGACGGGAACGCCGGGACCTCTTTCCCGACGAAGCAGGGAAAGGATCCCTCATCTCGAGCTACGAGGCGGAAACGGGGCTCCTCTGGATGTGGGCGGGACCCTCGTGATTCCTCTCGAGTGGAGACGGCTAGGTCGGGGAACTTCTGGATTTGCACCAAGGGTGTGAAGGACCCTTTCGAAGTTCCAGAGGTGAGGCGTGATCAGCCTCGAGACGCCTCAGCGGAAATGGGCCTCATCTCGCCTGGAGGGGAGAACCTCCTGGATTTTCTCGAGTTGCGGCAGGTCTTCTCGAGTTACGACGGGGACCTCAGGGACCCGCTCTGGTGGCCTCAGGAAAGGCCAGTCCCCATGCGAGTTGCTAGGGGACCTCTCGGGATTCCTCTCCCGTCCATGCCGGGGCCTCAGTCCTTGTGTGGAGTCGGGGCCGGAACCTGAGGATTCCTCTCCAGTGTTGCCATGGATCTTGGGGTGCTTCTGAGTCTCCCGAGGGGAGTCAGGCCTCGTCTCGAGTGGGGGCATGCACGTGCGCTTTCCTCCCGAGCTGCAGCAGTAGTGTCACGCTTCCTGTCACGTGGATCAAGGGATCTGTGGCTTTCCCTCGAGGCTGTCCCTCGAGGCTTTCCCACGAGGCTTTCCCACAGGGCTGTGCCACGTGCCACCTTGGTGGGAGTCGATCCTCGGCGTGAAAGACGAGCCGGTGAAGGGAAAAGAGGTTCCTCTGGAATGGACTGAGACATCTGGGGGACTCTTGGAATGGTGGCACGACCCTGGAGTTCCTCTCGCCATTCCTGTTGAGAGGGCCTCCTCTTGAGATGCGACGGGAACGCCGGGAACTCTTTCCCGACGAAGCAGGGAAAGGATCCCTCATCTCGAGCTACGAGGCGGAAACGGGGCTCCTCTGGATGTGGGCGGGACCCTCGTGATTCCTCTCGAGTGGAGACGGCTAGGTCGGGGAACTTCTGGATTTGCACCAAGGGTGTGAAGGACCCTTTCGAAGTTCCAGAGGTGAGGCGTGATCAGCCTCGAGACGCCTCAGCGGAAATGGGCCTCATCTCGCCTGGAGGGGAGAACCTCCTGGATTTTCTCGAGTTGCGGCAGGTCTTCTCGAGTTACGACGGGGACCTCAGGGACCCGCTCTGGTGGCCTCAGGAAAGGCCAGTCCCCATGCGAGTTGCTAGGGGACCTCTCGGGATTCCTCTCCCGTCCATGCCGGGGCCTCAGTCCTTGTGTGGAGTCGGGGCCGGAACCTGAGGATTCCTCTCCAGTGTTGCCATGGATCTTGGGGTGCTTCTGAGTCTCCCCAGGGGAGTCAGGCCTCGTCTCGAGTGGGGGCATGCACGTGCGCTTTCCTCCCGAGCTGCAGCAGTAGTGTCACGCTTCCTGTCACGTGGATCAAGGGATCTGTGGCTTTCCCTCGAGGCTGTCCCTCGAGGCTTTCCCACGAGGCTTTCCCACAGGGCTGTGCCACGTGCCACCTTGGTGTGAGTCGATCCTCGGCTTGAAAGACGTGCCGGTGAAGGGAAAAGAGGTTCCTCTGGAATGGACTGAGACATCTGGGGGACTGTTGCAATGGTGGCACGACCCTGGAGTTCCTCTCGCCGTTCCTGTTGAGAGGGCCTCCTCTTGAGATGCGACGGGAACGCCGGGAACTCTTTCCCGACGAAGCAGGGAAAGGATCCCTCATCTCGAGCTACGAGGCGGAAACGGGGCTCCTCTGGATGTGGGCGGGACCCTCGTGATTCCTCTCGAGTGGAGACGGCTAGGTCGGGGAACTTCTGGATTTGCACCAAGGGTGTGAAGGACCCTTTCGAAGTTCCAGAGGTGAGGCGTGATCAGCCTCGAGACGCCTCAGCGGAAATGGGCCTCATCTCGCCTGGAGGGGAGAACCTCCTGGATTTTCTCGAGTTGCGACAGGTCTTCTCGAGTTACGACGGGGACCTCAGGGACCCGCTCTGGTGGCCTCAGGAAAGGCCAGTCCCCATGCGAGTTGCTAGGGGACCTCTCGGGATTCCTCTCCCGTCCATACCGGGGCTTAAGACCTAGTGTGGAGTCGGGGCTGGAACCTGAGGATTCCTCTCCAGTGTTGCCATGGATCTTGGGGTGCTTCTGAGTCTCCCCAGGGGAGTCAGGCCTCGTCTCGAGTGGGGGCATGCACGTGCGCTTTCCTCCCGAGCTGCAGCAGTAGTGTCACGCTTCCTGTCACGTGGATCAAGGGATCTGTGGCTTTCCCTCGAGGCTGTCCCTCGAGGCTTTCCCACGAGGCTTTCCCACAGGGCTGTCCCACGTGCCACCTTGGTGGGAGTCGATCCTCGGCGTGAAAGACGTGCCGGTGAAGGGAAAAGAGGTTCCTCTGGAATGGACTGAGACATCTGGGGGACTGTTGCAATGGTGGCACGACCCTGGAGTTCCTCTCGCCGTTCCTGTTGAGAGGGCCTCCTCTTGAGATGCGACGGGAACGCCGGGAACTCTTTCCCGACGAAGCAGGGAAAGGATCCCTCATCTCGAGCTACGAGGCGGAAACGGGGCTCCTCTGGATGTGGGCGGGACCCTCGTGATTCCTCTCGAGTGGAGACGGCTAGGTCGGGGAACTTCTGGATTTGCACCAAGGGTGTGAAGGACCCTTTCGAAGTTCCAGAGGTGAGGCGTGATCAGCCTCGAGACGCCTCAGCGGAAATGGGCCTCATCTCGCCTGGAGGGGAGAACCTCCTGGATTTTCTCCAGTTGCGGCAGGTCTTCTCGAGTTACGACGGGGACCTCAGGGACCCGCTCTGGTGGCCTCAGGAAAGGCCAGTCCCCATGCGAGTTGCTAGGGGACCTCTCGGGATTCCTCTCCCGTCCATACCGGGGCTTAAGACCTAGTGTGGAGTCGGGGCCGGAACCTGAGGATTCCTCTCCAGTGTTGCCATGGATCTTGGGGTGCTTCTGAGTCTCCCCAGGGGAGTCAGGCCTCGTCTCGAGTGGGGGCATGCACGTGCGCTTTCCTCCCGAGCTGCAGCAGTAGTGTCACGCTTCCTGTCACGTGGATCAAGGGATCTGTGGCTTTCCCTCGAGGCTGTCCCTCGAGGCTTTCCCACGAGGCTTTCCCACAGGGCTGTGCCACGTGCCACCTTGGTGGGAGTCGATCCTCGGCGTGAAAGACGAGCCGGTGAAGGGAAAAGAGGTTCCTCTGGAATGGACTGAGACATATGGTGGACTCTTGGAATGGTGGCACGACCCTGGAGTTCCTCTCGCCGTTCCTGTTGAGAGGGCCTCCTCTTGAGATGCGACGGGAACGCCGGGAACTCTTTCCCGACGAAGCAGGGAAAGGATCCCTCATCTCGAGCTACGAGGCGGAAACGGGGCTCCTCTGGATGTGGGCGGGACCCTCGTGATTCCTCTCGAGTGGAGACGGCTAGGTCGGGGAACTTCTGGATTTGCACCAAGGGTGTGAAGGACCCTTTCGAAGTTCCAGAGGTGAGGTGTGATCAGCCTCGAGACGCCTCAGCGGAAATGGGCCTCATCTCGCCTGGAGGGGAGAACCTTCTGGATTTTCTCGAGTTGCGGCAGGTCTTCTCGTGTTACGACGGGGACCTCAGGGACCCGCTCTGGGGGCCTCAGGAAAGGCCAGTCCCCATACGAGTTGCTAGGGGCCATCTCGGGATCCCTCACCCGTCCATACCGGGCCTTAAGACCTAGTGTGGAGTCGGGGCCGGAACCTGAGGATTCCTCTCCAGTGTTGCCATGGATCTTGGGGTGCTTCTGAGTCTCCCCAGGGGAGTCAGGCCTCGTCTCGAGTGGGGGCATGCACGTGCGCTTTCCTCCCGAGCTGCAGCAGTAGTGTCACGCTTCCTGTCACGTGGATCAAGGGATCTGTGGCTTTCCCTCGAGGCTGTCCCTCGAGGCTTTCCCACGAGGCTTTCCCACAGGGCTGTGCCACGTGCCACCTTGGTGTGAGTCGATCCTCGGCGTGAAAGACGTGCCGGTGAAGGGAAAAGAGGTTCCTCTGGAATGGACTGAGACATCTGGGGGACTGTTGCAATGGTGGCACGACCCTGGAGTTCCTCTCGCCGTTCCTGTTGAGAGGGCCTCCTCTTGAGATGCGACGGGAACGCCGGGAACTCTTTCCCGACGAAGCAGGGAAAGGATCCCTCATCTCGAGCTACGAGGCGGAAACGGGGCTCCTCTGGATGTGGGCGGGACCCTCGTGATTCCTCTCGAGTGGAGACGGCTAGGTCGGGGAACTTCTGGATTTGCACCAAGGGTGTGAAGGACCCTTTCGAAGTTCCAGAGGTGAGGCGTGATCAGCCTCGAGACGCCTCAGCGGAAATGGGCCTCATCTCGCCTGGAGGGGAGAACCTCCTGGATTTTCTCGAGTTGCGACAGGTCTTCTCGAGTTACGACGGGGACCTCAGGGACCCGCTCTGGTGGCCTCAGGAAAGGCCAGTCCCCATGCGAGTTGCTAGGGGACCTCTCGGGATTCCTCTCCCGTCCATACCGGGGCTTAAGACCTAGTGTGGAGTCGGGGCTGGAACCTGAGGATTCCTCTCCAGTGTTGCCATGGATCTTGGGGTGCTTCTGAGTCTCCCCAGGGGAGTCAGGCCTCGTCTCGAGTGGGGGCATGCACGTGCGCTTTCCTCCCGAGCTGCAGCAGTAGTGTCACGCTTCCTGTCACGTGGATCAAGGGATCTGTGGCTTTCCCTCGAGGCTGTCCCTCGAGGCTTTCCCACGAGGCTTTCCCACAGGGCTGTCCCACGTGCCACCTTGGTGGGAGTCGATCCTCGGCGTGAAAGACGTGCCGGTGAAGGGAAAAGAGGTTCCTCTGGAATGGACTGAGACATCTGGGGGACTGTTGCAATGGTGGCACGACCCTGGAGTTCCTCTCGCCGTTCCTGTTGAGAGGGCCTCCTCTTGAGATGCGACGGGAACGCCGGGAACTCTTTCCCGACGAAGCAGGGAAAGGATCCCTCATCTCGAGCTACGAGGCGGAAACGGGGCTCCTCTGGATGTGGGCGGGACCCTCGTGATTCCTCTCGAGTGGAGACGGCTAGGTCGGGGAACTTCTGGATTTGCACCAAGGGTGTGAAGGACCCTTTCGAAGTTCCAGAGGTGAGGTGTGATCAGCCTCGAGACGCCTCAGCGGAAATGGGCCTCATCTCGCCTGGAGGGGAGAACCTCCTGGATTTTCTCGAGTTGCGGCAGGTCTTCTCGAGTTACGACGGGGACCTCAGGGACCCGCTCTGGTGGCCTCAGGAAAGGCCAGTCCCCATGCGAGTTGCTAGGGGACCTCTCGGGATTCCTCTCCCGTCCATGCCGGGGCCTCAGTCCTTGTGTGGAGTCGGGGCCGGAACCTGAGGATTCCTCTCCAGTGTTGCCATGGATCTTGGGGTGCTTCTGAGTCTCCCCAGGGGAGTCAGGCCTCGTCTCGAGTGGGGGCATGCACGTGCGCTTTCCTCCCGAGCTGCAGCAGTAGTGTCACGCTTCCTGTCACGTGGATCAAGGGATCTGTGGCTTTCCCTCGAGGCTGTCCCTCGAGGCTTTCCCACGAGGCTTTCCCACAGGGCTGTGCCACGTGCCACCTTGGTGGGAGTCGATCCTCGGCGTGAAAGACGAGCCGGTGAAGGGAAAAGAGGTTCCTCTGGAATGGACTGAGACATCTGGGGGACTCTTGGAATGGTGGCACGACCCTGGAGTTCCTCTCGCCGTTCCTGTTGAGAGGGCCTCCTCTTGAGATGCGACGGGAACGCCGGGAACTCTTTCCCGACGAAGCAGGGAAAGGATCCCTCATCTCGAGCTACGAGGCGGAAACGGGGCTCCTCTGGATGTGGGCGGGACCCTCGTGATTCCTCTCGAGTGGAGACGGCTAGGTCGGGGAACTTCTGGATTTGCACCAAGGGTGTGAAGGACCCTTTCGAAGTTCCAGAGGTGAGGCGTGATCAGCCTCGAGACGCCTCAGCGGAAATGGGCCTCATCTCGCCTGGAGGGGAGAACCTCCTGGATTTTCTCGAGTTGCGGCAGGTCTTCTCGAGTTACGACGGGGACCTCAGGGACCCGCTCTGGTGGCCTCAGGAAAGGCCAGTCCCCATGCGAGTTGCTAGGGGACCTCTCGGGATTCCTCTCCCGTCCATGCCGGGGCCTCAGTCCTTGTGTGGAGTCGGGGCCGGAACCTGAGGATTCCTCTCCAGTGTTGCCATGGATCTTGGGGTGCTTCTGAGTCTCCCCAGGGGAGTCAGGCCTCGTCTCGAGTGGGGGCATGCACGTGCGCTTTCCTCCCGAGCTGCAGCAGTAGTGTCACGCTTCCTGTCACGTGGATCAAGGGATCTGTGGCTTTCCCTCGAGGCTGTCCCTCGAGGCTTTCCCACGAGGCTTTCCCACAGGGCTGTGCCACGTGCCACCTTGGTGTGAGTCGATCCTCGGCGTGAAAGACGAGCCGGTGAAGGGAAAAGAGGTTCCTCTGGAATGGACTGAGACATATGGTGGACTCTTGGAATGGTGGCACGACCCTGGAGTTCCTCTCGCTGTTCCTGTTGAGAGGGCCTCCTCTTGAGATGCGACGGGAACGCCGGGAACTCTTTCCCGACGAAGCAGGGAAAGGATCCCTCATCTCGAGCTACGAGGCGGAAACGGGGCTCCTCTGGATGTGGGCGGGACCCTCGTGATTCCTCTCGAGTGGAGACGGCTAGGTCGGGGAACTTCTGGATTTGCACCAAGGGTGTGAAGGACCCTTTCGAAGTTCCAGAGGTGAGGCGTGATCAGCCTCGAGACGCCTCAGCGGAAATGGGCCTCATCTCGCCTGGAGGGGAGAACCTCCTGGATTTTCTCGAGTTGCGACAGGTCTTCTCGAGTTACGACGGGGACCTCAGGGACCCGCTCTGGTGGCCTCAGGAAAGGCCAGTCCCCATGCGAGTTGCTAGGGGACCTCTCGGGATTCCTCTCCCGTCCATACCGGGGCTTAAGACCTAGTGTGGAGTCGGGGCTGGAACCTGAGGATTCCTCTCCAGTGTTGCCATGGATCTTGGGGTGCTTCTGAGTCTCCCCAGGGGAGTCAGGCCTCGTCTCGAGTGGGGGCATGCACGTGCGCTTTCCTCCCGAGCTGCAGCAGTAGTGTCACGCTTCCTGTCACGTGGATCAAGGGATCTGTGGCTTTCCCTCGAGGCTGTCCCTCGAGGCTTTCCCACGAGGCTTTCCCACAGGGCTGTCCCACGTGCCACCTTGGTGGGAGTCGATCCTCGGCGTGAAAGACGTGCCGGTGAAGGGAAAAGAGGTTCCTCTGGAATGGACTGAGACATCTGGGGGACTGTTGCAATGGTGGCACGACCCTGGAGTTCCTCTCGCCGTTCCTGTTGAGAGGGCCTCCTCTTGAGATGCGACGGGAACGCCGGGAACTCTTTCCCGACGAAGCAGGGAAAGGATCCCTCATCTCGAGCTACGAGGCGGAAACGGGGCTCCTCTGGATGTGGGCGGGACCCTCGTGATTCCTCTCGAGTGGAGACGGCTAGGTCGGGGAACTTCTGGATTTGCACCAAGGGTGTGAAGGACCCTTTCGAAGTTCCAGAGGTGAGGTGTGATCAGCCTCGAGACGCCTCAGCGGAAATGGGCCTCATCTCGCCTGGAGGGGAGAACCTCCTGGATTTTCTCGAGTTGCGGCAGGTCTTCTCGAGTTACGACGGGGACCTCAGGGACCCGCTCTGGTGGCCTCAGGAAAGGCCAGTCCCCATGCGAGTTGCTAGGGGACCTCTCGGGATTCCTCTCCCGTCCATGCCGGGGCCTCAGTCCTTGTGTGGAGTCGGGGCCGGAACCTGAGGATTCCTCTCCAGTGTTGCCATGGATCTTGGGGTGCTTCTGAGTCTCCCCAGGGGAGTCAGGCCTCGTCTCGAGTGGGGGCATGCACGTGCGCTTTCCTCCCGAGCTGCAGCAGTAGTGTCACGCTTCCTGTCACGTGGATCAAGGGATCTGTGGCTTTCCCTCGAGGCTGTCCCTCGAGGCTTTCCCACGAGGCTTTCCCACAGGGCTGTGCCACGTGCCACCTTGGTGGGAGTCGATCCTCGGCGTGAAAGACGAGCCGGTGAAGGGAAAAGAGGTTCCTCTGGAATGGACTGAGACATCTGGGGGACTCTTGGAATGGTGGCACGACCCTGGAGTTCCTCTCGCCGTTCCTGTTGAGAGGGCCTCCTCTTGAGATGCGACGGGAACGCCGGGAACTCTTTCCCGACGAAGCAGGGAAAGGATCCCTCATCTCGAGCTACGAGGCGGAAACGGGGCTCCTCTGGATGTGGGCGGGACCCTCGTGATTCCTCTCGAGTGGAGACGGCTAGGTCGGGGAACTTCTGGATTTGCACCAAGGGTGTGAAGGACCCTTTCGAAGTTCCAGAGGTGAGGCGTGATCAGCCTCGAGACGCCTCAGCGGAAATGGGCCTCATCTCGCCTGGAGGGGAGAACCTCCTGGATTTTCTCGAGTTGCGGCAGGTCTTCTCGAGTTACGACGGGGACCTCAGGGACCCGCTCTGGTGGCCTCAGGAAAGGCCAGTCCCCATGCGAGTTGCTAGGGGACCTCTCGGGATTCCTCTCCCGTCCATGCCGGGGCCTCAGTCCTTGTGTGGAGTCGGGGCCGGAACCTGAGGATTCCTCTCCAGTGTTGCCATGGATCTTGGGGTGCTTCTGAGTCTCCCCAGGGGAGTCAGGCCTCGTCTCGAGTGGGGGCATGCACGTGCGCTTTCCTCCCGAGCTGCAGCAGTAGTGTCACGCTTCCTGTCACGTGGATCAAGGGATCTGTGGCTTTCCCTCGAGGCTGTCCCTCGAGGCTTTCCCACGAGGCTTTCCCACAGGGCTGTGCCACGTGCCACCTTGGTGTGAGTCGATCCTCGGCGTGAAAGACGAGCCGGTGAAGGGAAAAGAGGTTCCTCTGGAATGGACTGAGACATATGGTGGACTCTTGGAATGGTGGCACGACCCTGGAGTTCCTCTCGCTGTTCCTGTTGAGAGGGCCTCCTCTTGAGATGCGACGGGAACGCCGGGAACTCTTTCCCGACGAAGCAGGGAAAGGATCCCTCATCTCGAGCTACGAGGCGGAAACGGGGCTCCTCTGGATGTGGGCGGGACCCTCGTGATTCCTCTCGAGTGGAGACGGCTAGGTCGGGGAACTTCTGGATTTGCACCAAGGGTGTGAAGGACCCTTTCGAAGTTCCAGAGGTGAGGTGTGATCAGCCTCGAGACGCCTCAGCGGAAATGGGCCTCATCTCGCCTGGAGGGGAGAACCTTCTGGATTTTCTCGAGTTGCGGCAGGTCTTCTCGAGTTACGACGGGGACCTCAGGGACCCGCTCTGGGGGCCTCAGGAAAGGCCAGTCCCCATGCGAGTTGCTAGGGGCCATCTCGGGATCCCTCACCCGTCCATACCGGGCCTTAAGACCTAGTGTGGAGTCGGGGCCGGAACCTGAGGATTCCTCTCCAGTGTTGCCATGGATCTTGGGGTGCTTCTGAGTCTCCCCAGGGGAGTCAGGCCTCGTCTCGAGTGGGGGCATGCACGTGCGCTTTCCTCCCGAGCTGCAGCAGTAGTGTCACGCTTCCTGTCACGTGGATCAAGGGATCTGTGGCTTTCCCTCGAGGCTGTCCCTCGAGGCTTTCCCACGAGGCTTTCCCACAGGGCTGTGCCACGTGCCACCTTGGTGTGAGTCGATCCTCGGCGTGAAAGACGTGCCGGTGAAGGGAAAAGAGGTTCCTCTGGAATGGACTGAGACATCTGGGGGACTGTTGCAATGGTGGCACGACCCTGGAGTTCCTCTCGCCGTTCCTGTTGAGAGGGCCTCCTCTTGAGATGCGACGGGAACGCCGGGAACTCTTTCCCGACGAAGCAGGGAAAGGATCCCTCATCTCGAGCTACGAGGCGGAAACGGGGCTCCTCTGGATGTGGGCGGGACCCTCGTGATTCCTCTCGAGTGGAGACGGCTAGGTCGGGGAACTTCTGGATTTGCACCAAGGGTGTGAAGGACCCTTTCGAAGTTCCAGAGGTGAGGTGTGATCAGCCTCGAGACGCCTCAGCGGAAATGGGCCTCATCTCGCCTGGAGGGGAGAACCTCCTGGATTTTCTCGAGTTGTGGCAGGTCTTCTCGAGTTACGACGGGGACCTCAGGGACCCGCTCTGGTGGCCTCAGGAAAGGCCAGTCCCCATGCGAGTTGCTAGGGGACCTCTCGGGATTCCTCTCCCGTCCATGCCGGGGCCTCAGTCCTTGTGTGGAGTCGGGGCCGGAACCTGAGGATTCCTCTCCAGTGTTGCCATGGATCTTGGGGTGCTTCTGAGTCTCCCCAGGGGAGTCAGGCCTCGTCTCGAGTGGGGGCATGCACGTGCGCTTTCCTCCCGAGCTGCAGCAGTAGTGTCACGCTTCCTGTCACGTGGATCAAGGGATCTGTGGCTTTCCCTCGAGGCTGTCCCTCGAGGCTTTCCCACGAGGCTTTCCCACAGGGCTGTGCCACGTGCCACCTTGGTGGGAGTCGATCCTCGGCGTGAAAGACGAGCCGGTGAAGGGAAAAGAGGTTCCTCTGGAATGGACTGAGACATCTGGGGGACTCTTGGAATGGTGGCACGACCCTGGAGTTCCTCTCGCCATTCCTGTTGAGAGGGCCTCCTCTTGAGATGCGACGGGAACGCCGGGAACTCTTTCCCGACGAAGCAGGGAAAGGATCCCTCATCTCGAGCTACGAGGCGGAAACGGGGCTCCTCTGGATGTGGGCGGGACCCTCGTGATTCCTCTCGAGTGGAGACGGCTAGGTCGGGCAACTTCTGGATTTGCACCAAGGGTGTGAAGGACCCTGTCGAAGTTCCAGAGGTGAGGCGTGATCAGCCTCGAGACGCCTCAGCGGAAATGGGCCTCATCTCGCCTGGAGGGGAGAACCTCCTGGATTTTCTCGAGTTGCGGCAGGTCTTCTCGAGTTACGACGGGGACCTCAGGGACCCGCTCTGGTGGCCTCAGGAAAGGCCAGTCCCCATGCGAGTTGCTAGGGGACCTCTCGGGATTCCTCTCCCGTCCATGCCGGGGCCTCAGTCCTTGTGTGGAGTCGGGGCCGGAACCTGAGGATTCCTCTCCAGTGTTGCCATGGATCTTGGGGTGCTTCTGAGTCTCCCCAGGGGAGTCAGGCCTCGTCTCGAGTGGGGGCATGCACGTGCGCTTTCCTCCCGAGCTGCAGCAGTAGTGTCACGCTTCCTGTCACGTGGATCAAGGGATCTGTGGCTTTCCCTCGAGGCTGTCCCTCGAGGCTTTCCCACAGGGCTGTGCCACGTGCCACCTTGGTGTGAGTCGATCCTCGGCGTGAAAGACGAGCCGGTGAAGGGAAAAGAGGTTCCTCTGGAATGGACTGAGACATCTGGGGGACTCTTGGAATGGTGGCACGACCCTGGAGTTCCTCTCGCCGTTCCTGTTGAGAGGGCCTCCTCTTGAGACGCGACGGGAACGCCGGGAACTCTTTCCCGACGAAGCAGGGAAAGGATCCCTCATCTCGAGCTACGAGGCGGAAACGGGGCTCCTCTGGATGTGGGCGGGACCCTCGTGATTCCTCTCGAGTGGAGACGGCTAGGTCGGGGAACTTCTGGATTTGCACCAAGGGTGTGAAGGACCCTTTCGAAGTTCCAGAGGTGAGGCGTGATCAGCCTCGAGACGCCTCAGCGGAAATGGGCCTCATCTCGCCTGGAGGGGAGAACCTCCTGGATTTTCTCGAGTTGCGGCAGGTCTTCTCGAGTTACGACGGGGACCTCAGGGACCCGCTCTGGTGGCCTCAGGAAAGGCCAGTCCCCATGCGAGTTGCTAGGGGACCTCTCGGGATTCCTCTCCCGTCCATGCCGGGGCCTCAGTCCTTGTGTGGAGTCGGGGCCGGAACCTGAGGATTCCTCTCCAGTGTTGCCATGGATCTTGGGGTGCTTCTGAGTCTCCCCAGGGGAGTCAGGCCTCGTCTCGAGTGGGGGTATGCACGTGCGCTTTCCTCCCGAGCTGCAGCAGTAGTGTCACGCTTCCTGTCACGTGGATCAAGGGATCTGTGGCTTTCCCTCGAGGCTGTCCCTCGAGGCTTTCCCACAGGGCTGTGCCACGTGCCACCTTGGTGTGAGTCGATCCTCGGCGTGAAAGACGAGCCGGTGAAGGGAAAAGAGGTTCCTCTGGAATGGACTGAGACATCTGGGGGACTCTTGCAATGGTGGCACGACCCTGGAGTTCCTCTCGCCGTTCCTGTTGAGAGGGCCTCCTCTTGAGATGCGACGGGAACGCCGGGAACTCTTTCCCGACGAAGCAGGGAAAGGATCCCTCATCTCGAGCTACGAGGCGGAAACGGGGCTCCTCTGGATGTGGGCGGGACCCTCGTGATTCCTCTCGAGTGGAGACGGCTAGGTCGGGGAACTTCTGGATTTGCACCAAGGGTGTGAAGGACCCTTTCGAAGTTCCAGAGGTGAGGCGTGATCAGCCTCGAGACGCCTCAGCGGAAATGGGCCTCATCTCGCCTGGAGGGGAGAACCTCCTGGATTTTCTCGAGTTGCGGCAGGTCTTCTCGAGTTACGACGGGGACCTCAGGGACCCGCTCTGGTGGCCTCAGGAAAGGCCAGTCCCCATGCGAGTTGCTAGGGGACCTCTCGGGATTCCTCTCCCGTCCATACCGGGGCTTAAGACCTAGTGTGGAGTCGGGGCTGGAACCTGAGGATTCCTCTCCAGTGTTGCCATGGATCTTGGGGTGCTTCTGAGTCTCCCCAGGGGAGTCAGGCCTCGTCTCGAGTGGGGGCATGCACGTGCGCTTTCCTCCCGAGCTGCAGCAGTAGTGTCACGCTTCCTGTCACGTGGATCAAGGGATCTGTGGCTTTCCCTCGAGGCTGTCCCTCGAGGCTTTCCCACGAGGCTTTCCCACAGGGCTGTCCCACGTGCCACCTTGGTGGGAGTCGATCCTCGGCGTGAAAGACGTGCCGGTGAAGGGAAAAGAGGTTCCTCTGGAATGGACTGAGACATCTGGGGGACTGTTGCAATGGTGGCACGACCCTGGAGTTCCTCTCGCCGTTCCTGTTGAGAGGGCCTCCTCTTGAGATGCGACGGGAACGCCGGGAACTCTTTCCCGACGAAGCAGGGAAAGGATCCCTCATCTCGAGCTACGAGGCGGAAACGGGGCTCCTCTGGATGTGGGCGGGACCCTCGTGATTCCTCTCGAGTGGAGACGGCTAGGTCGGGGAACTTCTGGATTTGCACCAAGGGTGTGAAGGACCCTTTCGAAGTTCCAGAGGTGAGGTGTGATCAGCCTCGAGACGCCTCAGCGGAAATGGGCCTCATCTCGCCTGGAGGGGAGAACCTCCTGGATTTTCTCGAGTTGCGGCAGGTCTTCTCGAGTTACGACGGGGACCTCAGGGACCCGCTCTGGTGGCCTCAGGAAAGGCCAGTCCCCATGCGAGTTGCTAGGGGACCTCTCGGGATTCCTCTCCCGTCCATGCCGGGGCCTCAGTCCTTGTGTGGAGTCGGGGCCGGAACCTGAGGATTCCTCTCCAGTGTTGCCATGGATCTTGGGGTGCTTCTGAGTCTCCCCAGGGGAGTCAGGCCTCGTCTCGAGTGGGGGCATGCACGTGCGCTTTCCTCCCGAGCTGCAGCAGTAGTGTCACGCTTCCTGTCACGTGGATCAAGGGATCTGTGGCTTTCCCTCGAGGCTGTCCCTCGAGGCTTTCCCACGAGGCTTTCCCACAGGGCTGTGCCACGTGCCACCTTGGTGGGAGTCGATCCTCGGCGTGAAAGACGAGCCGGTGAAGGGAAAAGAGGTTCCTCTGGAATGGACTGAGACATCTGGGGGACTCTTGGAATGGTGGCACGACCCTGGAGTTCCTCTCGCCGTTCCTGTTGAGAGGGCCTCCTCTTGAGATGCGACGGGAACGCCGGGAACTCTTTCCCGACGAAGCAGGGAAAGGATCCCTCATCTCGAGCTACGAGGCGGAAACGGGGCTCCTCTGGATGTGGGCGGGACCCTCGTGATTCCTCTCGAGTGGAGACGGCTAGGTCGGGGAACTTCTGGATTTGCACCAAGGGTGTGAAGGACCCTTTCGAAGTTCCAGAGGTGAGGCGTGATCAGCCTCGAGACGCCTCAGCGGAAATGGGCCTCATCTCGCCTGGAGGGGAGAACCTCCTGGATTTTCTCGAGTTGCGGCAGGTCTTCTCGAGTTACGACGGGGACCTCAGGGACCCGCTCTGGTGGCCTCAGGAAAGGCCAGTCCCCATGCGAGTTGCTAGGGGACCTCTCGGGATTCCTCTCCCGTCCATGCCGGGGCCTCAGTCCTTGTGTGGAGTCGGGGCCGGAACCTGAGGATTCCTCTCCAGTGTTGCCATGGATCTTGGGGTGCTTCTGAGTCTCCCCAGGGGAGTCAGGCCTCGTCTCGAGTGGGGGCATGCACGTGCGCTTTCCTCCCGAGCTGCAGCAGTAGTGTCACGCTTCCTGTCACGTGGATCAAGGGATCTGTGGCTTTCCCTCGAGGCTGTCCCTCGAGGCTTTCCCACGAGGCTTTCCCACAGGGCTGTGCCACGTGCCACCTTGGTGTGAGTCGATCCTCGGCGTGAAAGACGAGCCGGTGAAGGGAAAAGAGGTTCCTCTGGAATGGACTGAGACATATGGTGGACTCTTGGAATGGTGGCACGACCCTGGAGTTCCTCTCGCTGTTCCTGTTGAGAGGGCCTCCTCTTGAGATGCGACGGGAACGCCGGGAACTCTTTCCCGACGAAGCAGGGAAAGGATCCCTCATCTCGAGCTACGAGGCGGAAACGGGGCTCCTCTGGATGTGGGCGGGACCCTCGTGATTCCTCTCGAGTGGAGACGGCTAGGTCGGGGAACTTCTGGATTTGCACCAAGGGTGTGAAGGACCCTTTCGAAGTTCCAGAGGTGAGGTGTGATCAGCCTCGAGACGCCTCAGCGGAAATGGGCCTCATCTCGCCTGGAGGGGAGAACCTTCTGGATTTTCTCGAGTTGCGGCAGGTCTTCTCGAGTTACGACGGGGACCTCAGGGACCCGCTCTGGGGGCCTCAGGAAAGGCCAGTCCCCATGCGAGTTGCTAGGGGCCATCTCGGGATCCCTCACCCGTCCATACCGGGCCTTAAGACCTAGTGTGGAGTCGGGGCCGGAACCTGAGGATTCCTCTCCAGTGTTGCCATGGATCTTGGGGTGCTTCTGAGTCTCCCCAGGGGAGTCAGGCCTCGTCTCGAGTGGGGGCATGCACGTGCGCTTTCCTCCCGAGCTGCAGCAGTAGTGTCACGCTTCCTGTCACGTGGATCAAGGGATCTGTGGCTTTCCCTCGAGGCTGTCCCTCGAGGCTTTCCCACGAGGCTTTCCCACAGGGCTGTGCCACGTGCCACCTTGGTGTGAGTCGATCCTCGGCGTGAAAGACGTGCCGGTGAAGGGAAAAGAGGTTCCTCTGGAATGGACTGAGACATCTGGGGGACTGTTGCAATGGTGGCACGACCCTGGAGTTCCTCTCGCCGTTCCTGTTGAGAGGGCCTCCTCTTGAGATGCGACGGGAACGCCGGGAACTCTTTCCCGACGAAGCAGGGAAAGGATCCCTCATCTCGAGCTACGAGGCGGAAACGGGGCTCCTCTGGATGTGGGCGGGACCCTCGTGATTCCTCTCGAGTGGAGACGGCTAGGTCGGGGAACTTCTGGATTTGCACCAAGGGTGTGAAGGACCCTTTCGAAGTTCCAGAGGTGAGGTGTGATCAGCCTCGAGACGCCTCAGCGGAAATGGGCCTCATCTCGCCTGGAGGGGAGAACCTCCTGGATTTTCTCGAGTTGTGGCAGGTCTTCTCGAGTTACGACGGGGACCTCAGGGACCCGCTCTGGTGGCCTCAGGAAAGGCCAGTCCCCATGCGAGTTGCTAGGGGACCTCTCGGGATTCCTCTCCCGTCCATGCCGGGGCCTCAGTCCTTGTGTGGAGTCGGGGCCGGAACCTGAGGATTCCTCTCCAGTGTTGCCATGGATCTTGGGGTGCTTCTGAGTCTCCCCAGGGGAGTCAGGCCTCGTCTCGAGTGGGGGCATGCACGTGCGCTTTCCTCCCGAGCTGCAGCAGTAGTGTCACGCTTCCTGTCACGTGGATCAAGGGATCTGTGGCTTTCCCTCGAGGCTGTCCCTCGAGGCTTTCCCACGAGGCTTTCCCACAGGGCTGTGCCACGTGCCACCTTGGTGGGAGTCGATCCTCGGCGTGAAAGACGAGCCGGTGAAGGGAAAAGAGGTTCCTCTGGAATGGACTGAGACATCTGGGGGACTCTTGGAATGGTGGCACGACCCTGGAGTTCCTCTCGCCATTCCTGTTGAGAGGGCCTCCTCTTGAGATGCGACGGGAACGCCGGGAACTCTTTCCCGACGAAGCAGGGAAAGGATCCCTCATCTCGAGCTACGAGGCGGAAACGGGGCTCCTCTGGATGTGGGCGGGACCCTCGTGATTCCTCTCGAGTGGAGACGGCTAGGTCGGGCAACTTCTGGATTTGCACCAAGGGTGTGAAGGACCCTGTCGAAGTTCCAGAGGTGAGGCGTGATCAGCCTCGAGACGCCTCAGCGGAAATGGGCCTCATCTCGCCTGGAGGGGAGAACCTCCTGGATTTTCTCGAGTTGCGGCAGGTCTTCTCGAGTTACGACGGGGACCTCAGGGACCCGCTCTGGTGGCCTCAGGAAAGGCCAGTCCCCATGCGAGTTGCTAGGGGACCTCTCGGGATTCCTCTCCCGTCCATGCCGGGGCCTCAGTCCTTGTGTGGAGTCGGGGCCGGAACCTGAGGATTCCTCTCCAGTGTTGCCATGGATCTTGGGGTGCTTCTGAGTCTCCCCAGGGGAGTCAGGCCTCGTCTCGAGTGGGGGCATGCACGTGCGCTTTCCTCCCGAGCTGCAGCAGTAGTGTCACGCTTCCTGTCACGTGGATCAAGGGATCTGTGGCTTTCCCTCGAGGCTGTCCCTCGAGGCTTTCCCACAGGGCTGTGCCACGTGCCACCTTGGTGTGAGTCGATCCTCGGCGTGAAAGACGAGCCGGTGAAGGGAAAAGAGGTTCCTCTGGAATGGACTGAGACATCTGGGGGACTCTTGGAATGGTGGCACGACCCTGGAGTTCCTCTCGCCGTTCCTGTTGAGAGGGCCTCCTCTTGAGACGCGACGGGAACGCCGGGAACTCTTTCCCGACGAAGCAGGGAAAGGATCCCTCATCTCGAGCTACGAGGCGGAAACGGGGCTCCTCTGGATGTGGGCGGGACCCTCGTGATTCCTCTCGAGTGGAGACGGCTAGGTCGGGGAACTTCTGGATTTGCACCAAGGGTGTGAAGGACCCTTTCGAAGTTCCAGAGGTGAGGCGTGATCAGCCTCGAGACGCCTCAGCGGAAATGGGCCTCATCTCGCCTGGAGGGGAGAACCTCCTGGATTTTCTCGAGTTGCGGCAGGTCTTCTCGAGTTACGACGGGGACCTCAGGGACCCGCTCTGGTGGCCTCAGGAAAGGCCAGTCCCCATGCGAGTTGCTAGGGGACCTCTCGGGATTCCTCTCCCGTCCATGCCGGGGCCTCAGTCCTTGTGTGGAGTCGGGGCCGGAACCTGAGGATTCCTCTCCAGTGTTGCCATGGATCTTGGGGTGCTTCTGAGTCTCCCCAGGGGAGTCAGGCCTCGTCTCGAGTGGGGGTATGCACGTGCGCTTTCCTCCCGAGCTGCAGCAGTAGTGTCACGCTTCCTGTCACGTGGATCAAGGGATCTGTGGCTTTCCCTCGAGGCTGTCCCTCGAGGCTTTCCCACAGGGCTGTGCCACGTGCCACCTTGGTGTGAGTCGATCCTCGGCGTGAAAGACGAGCCGGTGAAGGGAAAAGAGGTTCCTCTGGAATGGACTGAGACATCTGGGGGACTCTTGCAATGGTGGCACGACCCTGGAGTTCCTCTCGCCGTTCCTGTTGAGAGGGCCTCCTCTTGAGATGCGACGGGAACGCCGGGAACTCTTTCCCGACGAAGCAGGGAAAGGATCCCTCATCTCGAGCTACGAGGCGGAAACGGGGCTCCTCTGGATGTGGGCGGGACCCTCGTGATTCCTCTCGAGTGGAGACGGCTAGGTCGGGGAACTTCTGGATTTGCACCAAGGGTGTGAAGGACCCTTTCGAAGTTCCAGAGGTGAGGCGTGATCAGCCTCGAGACGCCTCAGCGGAAATGGGCCTCATCTCGCCTGGAGGGGAGAACCTCCTGGATTTTCTCGAGTTGCGGCAGGTCTTCTCGAGTTACGACGGGGACCTCAGGGACCCGCTCTGGTGGCCTCAGGAAAGGCCAGTCCCCATGCGAGTTGCTAGGGGACCTCTCGGGATTCCTCTCCCGTCCATGCCGGGGCCTCAGTCCTTGTGTGGAGTCGGGGCCGGAACCTGAGGATTCCTCTCCAGTGTTGCCATGGATCTTGGGGTGCTTCTGAGTCTCCCCAGGGGAGTCAGGCCTCGTCTCGAGTGGGGGCATGCACGTGCGCTTTCCTCCCGAGCTGCAGCAGTAGTGTCACGCTTCCTGTCACGTGGATCAAGGGATCTGTGGCTTTCCCTCGAGGCTGTCCCTCGAGGCTTTCCCACGAGGCTTTCCCACAGGGCTGTGCCACGTGCCACCTTGGTGTGAGTCGATCCTCGGCGTGAAAGACGTGCCGGTGAAGGGAAAAGAGGTTCCTCTGGAATGGACTGAGACATCTGGGGGACTGTTGCAATGGTGGCACGACCCTGGAGTTCCTCTCGCCGTTCCTGTTGAGAGGGCCTCCTCTTGAGATGCGACGGGAACGCCGGGAACTCTTTCCCGATGAAGCAGGGAAAGGATCCCTCATCTCGAGCTACGAGGCGGAAACGGGGCTCCTCTGGATGTGGGCGGGACCCTCGTGATTCCTCTCGAGTGGAGACGGCTAGGTCGGGGAACTTCTGGATTTGCACCAAGGGTGTGAAGGACCCTTTCGAAGTTCCAGAGGTGAGGCGTGATCAGCCTCGAGACGCCTCAGCGGAAATGGGCCTCATCTCGCCTGGAGGGGAGAACCTCCTGGATTTTCTCGAGTTGCGGCAGGTCTTCTCGAGTTACGACGGGGACCTCAGGGACCCGCTCTGGTGGCCTCAGGAAAGGCCAGTCCCCATGCGAGTTGCTAGGGGACCTCTCGGGATTCCTCTCCCGTCCATGCCGGGGCCTCAGTCCTTGTGTGGAGTCGGGGCCGGAACCTGAGGATTCCTCTCCAGTGTTGCTATGGATCTTGGGGTGCTTCTGAGTCTCCCCAGGGAAGTCAGGCCTCGTCTCGAGTGGGGGCATGCACGTGCGCTTTCCTCCCGAGCTGCAGCAGTAGTGTCACGCTTCCTGTCACGTGGATCAAGGGATCTGTGGCTTTCCCTCGAGGCTGTCCCTCGAGGCTTTCCCACGAGGCTTTCCCACAGGGCTGTGCCACGTGCCACCTTGGTGTGAGTCGATCCTCGGCGTGAAAGACGAGCCGGTGAAGGGAAAAGAGGTTCCTCTGGAATGGACTGAGACATCTGGGGGACTCTTGGAATGGTGGCACGACCCTGGAGTTCCTCTCGCCGTTCCTGTTGAGAGGGCCTCCTCTTGAGATGCGACGGGAACGCCGGGACCTCTTTCCCGACGAAGCAGGGAAAGGATCCCTCATCTCGAGCTACGAGGCGGAAACGGGGCTCCTCTGGATGTGGGCGGGACCCTCGTGATTCCTCTCGAGTGGAGACGGCTAGGTCGGGGAACTTCTGGATTTGCACCAAGGGTGTGAAGGACCCTTTCGAAGTTCCAGAGGTGAGGCGTGATCAGCCTCGAGACGCCTCAGCGGAAATGGGCCTCATCTCGCCTGGAGGGGAGAACCTCCTGGATTTTCTCGAGTTGCGGCAGGTCTTCTCGAGTTACGACGGGGACCTCAGGGACCCGCTCTGGTGGCCTCAGGAAAGGCCAGTCCCCATGCGAGTTGCTAGGGGACCTCTCGGGATTCCTCTCCCGTCCATGCCGGGGCCTCAGTCCTTGTGTGGAGTCGGGGCCGGAACCTGAGGATTCCTCTCCAGTGTTGCCATGGATCTTGGGGTGCTTCTGAGTCTCCCCAGGGGAGTCAGGCCTCGTCTCGAGTGGGGGCATGCACGTGCGCTTTCCTCCCGAGCTGCAGCAGTAGTGTCACGCTTCCTGTCACGTGGATCAAGGGATCTGTGGCTTTCCCTCGAGGCTGTCCCTCGAGGCTTTCCCACAGGGCTGTGCCACGTGCCACCTTGGTGTGAGTCGATCCTCGGCGTGAAAGACGAGCCGGTGAAGGGAAAAGAGGTTCCTCTGGAATGGACTGAGACATCTGGGGGACTCTTGGAATGGTGGCACGACCCTGGAGTTCCTCTCGCCGTTCCTGTTGAGAGGGCCTCCTCTTGAGATGCGACGGGAACGCCGGGAACTCTTTCCCGACGAAGCAGGGAAAGGATCCCTCATCTCGAGCTACGAGGCGGAAACGGGGCTCCTCTGGATGTGGGCGGGACCCTCATGATTCCTCTCGAGTGGAGACGGCTAGGTCGGGGAACTTCTGGATTTGCACCAAGGGTGTGAAGGACCCTTTCGAAGTTCCAGAGGTGAGGCGTGATCAGCCTCGAGACGCCTCAGCGGAAATGGGCCTCATCTCGCCTGGAGGGGAGAACCTCCTGGATTTTCTCGAGTTGCGGCAGGTCTTCTCGAGTTACGACGGGGACCTCAGGGACCCGCTCTGGTGGCCTCAGGAAAGGCCAGTCCCCATGCGAGTTGCTAGGGGACCTCTCGGGATTCCTCTCCCGTCCATGCCGGGGCCTCAGTCCTTGTGTGGAGTCGGGGCCGGAACCTGAGGATTCCTCTCCAGTGTTGCCATGGATCTTGGGGTGCTTCTGAGTCTCCCCAGGGGAGTCAGGCCTCGTCTCGAGTGGGGGCATGCACGTGCGCTTTCCTCCCGAGCTGCAGCAGTAGTGTCACGCTTCCTGTCACGTGGATCAAGGGATCTGTGGCTTTCCCTCGAGGCTGTCCCTCGAGGCTTTCCCACGAGGCTTTCCCACAGGGCTGTGCCACGTGCCACCTTGGTGTGAGTCGATCCTCGGCGTGAAAGACGAGCCGGTGAAGTGAAAAGAGGTTCCTCTGGAATGGACTGAGACATCTGGGGGACTCTTGGAATGGTGGCACGACCCTGGAGTTCCTCTCGCCGTTCCTGTTGAGAGGGCCTCCTCTTGAGATGCGACGGGAACGCCGGGACCTCTTTCCCGACGAAGCAGGGAACGGATCCCTCATCTCGAGCTACGAGGCGGAAACGGGGCTCCTCTGGATGTGGGCGGGACCCTCGTGATTCCTCTCGAGTGGAGACGGCTAGGTCGGGGAACTTCTGGATTTGCACCAAGGGTGTGAAGGACCCTTTCGAAGTTCCAGAGGTGAGGCGTGATCAGCCTCGAGACGCCTCAGCGGAAATGGGCCTCATCTCGCCTGGAGGGGAGAACCTCCTGGATTTTCTCGAGTTGCGGCAGGTCTTCTCGAGTTACGACGGGGACCTCAGGGACCCGCTCTGGTGGCCTCAGGAAAGGCCAGTCCCCATGCGAGTTGCTAGGGGACCTCTCGGGATTCCTCTCCCGTCCATGCCGGGGCCTCAGTCCTTGTGTGGAGTCGGGGCCGGAACCTGAGGATTCCTCTCCAGTGTTGCCATGGATCTTGGGGTGCTTCTGAGTCTCCCCAGGGGAGTCAGGCCTCGTCTCGAGTGGGGGCATGCACGTGCGCTTTCCTCCCGAGCTGCAGCAGTAGTGTCACGCTTCCTGTCACGTGGATCAAGGGATCTGTGGCTTTCCCTCGAGGCTGTCCCTCGAGGCTTTCCCACGAGGCTTTCCCACAGGGCTGTGCCACGTGCCACCTTGGTGGGAGTCGATCCTCGGCGTGAAAGACGAGCCGGTGAAGGGAAAAGAGGTTCCTCTGGAATGGACTGAGACATCTGGGGGACTCTTGGAATGGTGGCACGACCCTGGAGTTCCTCTCGCCATTCCTGTTGAGAGGGCCTCCTCTTGAGATGCGACGGGAACGCCGGGAACTCTTTCCCGACGAAGCAGGGAAAGGATCCCTCATCTCGAGCTACGAGGCGGAAACGGGGCTCCTCTGGATGTGGGCAGGACCCTCGTGATTCCTCTCGAGTGGAGACGGCTAGGTCGGGGAACTTCTGGATTTGCACCAAGGGTGTGAAGGACCCTTTCGAAGTTCCAGAGGTGAGGCGTGATCAGCCTCGAGACGCCTCAGCGGAAATGGGCCTCATCTCGCCTGGAGGGGAGAACCTCCTGGATTTTCTCGAGTTGCGGCAGGTCTTCTCGAGTTACGACGGGGACCTCAGGGACCCGCTCTGGTGGCCTCAGGAAAGGCCAGTCCCCATGCGAGTTGCTAGGGGACCTCTCGGGATTCCTCTCCCGTCCATGCCGGGGCCTCAGTCCTTGTGTGGAGTCGGGGCCGGAACCTGAGGATTCCTCTCCAGTGTTGCCATGGATCTTGGGGTGCTTCTGAGTCTCCCCAGGGGAGTCAGGCCTCGTCTCGAGTGGGGGCATGCACGTGCGCTTTCCTCCCGAGCTGCAGCAGTAGTGTCACGCTTCCTGTCACGTGGATCAAGGGATCTGTGGCTTTCCCTCGAGGCTGTCCCTCGAGGCTTTCCCACAGGGCTGTGCCACGTGCCACCTTGGTGTGAGTCGATCCTCGGCGTGAAAGACGAGCCGGTGAAGGGAAAAGAGCTTCCTCTGGAATGGACTGAGACATCTGGGGGACTCTTGGAATGGTGGCACGACCCTGGAGTTCCTCTCGCCGTTCCTGTTGAGAGGGCCTCCTCTTGAGATGCGACGGGAACGCCGGGAACTCTTTCCCGACGAAGCAGGGAAAGGATCCCTCATCTCGAGCTACGAGGCGGAAACGGGGCTCCTCTGGATGTGGGCGGGACCCTCGTGATTCCTCTCGAGTGGAGACGGCTAGGTCGGGGAACTTCTGGATTTGCACCAAGGGTGTGAAGGACCCTTTCGAAGTTCCAGAGGTGAGGCGTGATCAGCCTCGAGACGCCTCAGCGGAAATGGGCCTCATCTCGCCTGGAGGGGAGAACCTCCTGGATTTTCTCGAGTTGCGGCAGGTCTTCTCGAGTTACGACGGGGACCTCAGGGACCCGCTCTGGTGGCCTCAGGAAAGGCCAGTCCCCATGCGAGTTGCTAGGGGACCTCTCGGGATTCCTCTCCCGTCCATGCCGGGGCCTCAGTCCTTGTGTGGAGTCGGGGCCGGAACCTGAGGATTCCTCTCCAGTGTTGCCATGGATCTTGGGGTGCTTCTGAGTCTCCCCAGGGGAGTCAGGCCTCGTCTCGAGTGGGGGCATGCACGTGCGCTTTCCTCCCGAGCTGCAGCAGTAGTGTCACGCTTCCTGTCACGTGGATCAAGGGATCTGTGGCTTTCCCTCGAGGCTGTCCCTCGAGGCTTTCCCACAGGGCTGTGCCACGTGCCACCTTGGTGTGAGTCGATCCTCGGCGTGAAAGACGAGCCGGTGAAGGGAAAAGAGGTTCCTCTGGAATGGACTGAGACATCTGGGGGACTCTTGGAATGGTGGCACGACCCTGGAGTTCCTCTCGCCGTTCCTGTTGAGAGGGCCTCCTCTTGAGATGCGACGGGAACGCCGGGAACTCTTTCCCGACGAAGCAGGGAAAGGATCCCTCATCTCGAGCTACGAGGCGGAAACGGGGCTCCTCTGGATGTGGGCGGGACCCTCGTGATTCCTCTCGAGTGGAGACGGCTAGGTCGGGGAACTTCTGGATTTGCACCAAGGGTGTGAAGGACCCTTTCGAAGTTCCAGAGGTGAGGCGTGATCAGCCTCGAGACGCCTCAGCGGAAATGGGCCTCATCTCGCCTGGAGGGGAGAACCTCCTGGATTTTCTCGAGTTGCGGCAGGTCTTCTCGAGTTACGACGGGGACCTCAGGGACCCGCTCTGGTGGCCTCAGGAAAGGCCAGTCCCCATGCGAGTTGCTAGGGGACCTCTCGGGATTCCTCTCCCGTCCATGCCGGGGCCTCAGTCCTTGTGTGGAGTCGGGGCCGGAACCTGAGGATTCCTCTCCAGTGTTGCCATGGATCTTGGGGTGCTTCTGAGTCTCCCCAGGGGAGTCAGGCCTCGTCTCGAGTGGGGGCATGCACGTGCGCTTTCCTCCCGAGCTGCAGCAGTAGTGTCACGCTTCCTGTCACGTGGATCAAGGGATCTGTGGCTTTCCCTCGAGGCTGTCCCTCGAGGCTTTCCCACGAGGCTTTCCCACAGGGCTGTGCCACGTGCCACCTTGGTGTGAGTCGATCCTCGGCGTGAAAGACGAGCCGGTGAAGGGAAAAGAGGTTCCTCTGGAATGGACTGAGACATCTGGGGGACTCTTGGAATGGTGGCACGACCCTGGAGTTCCTCTCGCCGTTCCTGTTGAGAGGGCCTCCTCTTGAGATGCGACGGGAACGCCGGGAACTCTTTCCCGACGAAGCAGGGAAAGGATCCCTCATCTCGAGCTACAAGGCGGAAACGGGGCTCCTCTGGATGTGGGCGGGACCCTCGTGATTCCTCTCGAGTGGAGACGGCTAGGTCGGGGAACTTCTGGATTTGCACCAAGGGTGTGAAGGACCCTTTCGAAGTTCCAGAGGTGAGGTGTGATCAGCCTCGAGACGCCTCAGCGGAAATGGGCCTCATCTCGCCTGGAGGGGAGAACCTCCTGGATTTTCTCGAGTTGCGGCAGGTCTTCTCGAGTTACGACGGGGACCTCAGGGACCCGCTCTGGTGGCCTCAGGAAAGGCCAGTCCCCATGCGAGTTGCTAGGGGCCATCTCGGGATTCCTCTCCCGTCCATGCCGGGGCCTCAGTCCTTGTGTGGAGTCGGGGCCGGAACCTGAGGATTCCTCTCCAGTGTTGCCATGGATCTTGGGGTGCTTCTGAGTCTCCCCAGGGGAGTCAGGCCTCGTCTCGAGTGGGGGCATGCACGTGCGCTTTCCTCCCGAGCTGCAGCAGTAGTGTCACGCTTCCTGTCACGTGGATCAAGGGATCTGTGGCTTTCCCTCGAGGCTGTCCCTCGAGGCTTTCCCACGAGGCTTTCCCACAGGGTTGTGCCACGTGCCACCTTGGTGTGAGTCGATCCTCGGCGTGAAAGACGAGCCGGTGAAGGGAAAAGAGGTTCCTCTGGAATGGACTGAGACATCTGGGGGACTCTTGGAATGGTGGCACGACCCTGGAGTTCCTCTCGCCGTTCCTGTTGAGAGGGCCTCCTCTTGAGATGCGACGGGAACGCCGGGAACTCTTTCCCGACGAAGCAGGGAAAGGATCCCTCATCTCGAGCTACGAGGCGGAAACGGGGCTCCTCTGGATGTGGGCGGGACCCTCGTGATTCCTCTCGAGTGGAGACGGCTAGGTCGGGGAACTTCTGGATTTACACCAAGGGTGTGAAGGACCCTTTCGAAGTTCCAGAGGTGAGGCGTGATCAGCCTCGAGACGCCTCAGCGGAAATGGGCCTCATCTCGCCTGGAGGGGAGAACCTCCTGGATTTTCTCGAGTTGCGGCAGGTCTTCTCGAGTTACGACGGGGACCTCAGGGACCCGCTCTGGTGGCCTCAGGAAAGGCCAGTCCCCATGCGAGTTGCTAGGGGACCTCTCGGGATTCCTCTCCCGTCCATGCCGGGGCCTCAGTCCTTGTGTGGAATCGGGGCCGGAACCTGAGGATTCCTCTCCAGTGTTGCCATGGATCTTGGGGTGCTTCTGAGTCTCCCCAGGGGAGTCAGGCCTCGTCTCGAGTGGGGGCATGCACGTGCGCTTTCCTCCCGAGCTGCAGCAGTAGTGTCACGCTTCCTGTCACGTGGATCAAGGGATCTGTGGCTTTCCCTCGAGGCTGTCCCTCGAGGCTTTCCCATGAGGCTTTCCCACAGGGCTGTGCCACGTGCCACCTTGGTGTGAGTCGATCCTCGGCGTGAAAGACGTGCCGGTGAAGGGAAAAGAGGTTCCTCTGGAATGGACTGAGACATCTGGGGGACTCTTGGAATGGTGGCACGACCCTGGAGTTCCTCTCGCCGTTCCTGTTGAGAGGGCCTCCTCTTGAGATGCGACGGGAACGCCGGGAACTCTTTCCCGACGAAGCAGGGAAAGGATCCCTCATCTCGAGCTACGAGGCGGAAACGGGGCTCCTCTGGATGTGGGCGGGACCCTCGTGATTCCTCTCGAGTGGAGACGGCTAGGTCGGGGAACTTCTGGATTTGCACCAAGGGTGTGAAGGACCCTTTCGAAGTTCCAGAGGTGAGGTGTGATCAGCCTCGAGACGCCTCAGCGGAAATGGGCCTCATCTCGCCTGGAGGGGAGAACCTCCTGGATTTTCTCGAGTTGCGGCAGGTCTTCTCGAGTTACGACGGGGACCTCAGGGACCCGCTCTGGTGGCCTCAGGAAAGGCCAGTCCCCATGCGAGTTGCTAGGGGACCTCTCGGGATTCCTCTCCCGTCCATGCCGGGGCCTCAGTCCTTGTGTGGAGTCGGGGCCGGAACCTGAGGATTCCTCTCCAGTGTTGCCATGGATCTTGGGGTGCTTCTGAGTCTCCCCAGGGGAGTCAGGCCTCGTCTCGAGTGGGGGCATGCACGTGCGCTTTCCTCCCGAGCTGCAGCAGTAGTGTCACGCTTCCTGTCACGTGGATCAAGGGATCTGTGGCTTTCCCTCGAGGCTGTCCCTCGAGGCTTTCCCACGAGGCTTTCCCACAGGGCTGTGCCACGTGCCACCTTGGTGTGAGTCGATCCTCGGCGTGAAAGACGAGCCGGTGAAGGGAAAAGAGGTTCCTCTGGAATGGACTGAGACATCTGGGGGACTCTTGGAATGGTGGCACGACCCTGGAGTTCCTCTCGCCGTTCCTGTTGAGAGGGCCTCCTCTTGAGATGCGACGGGAACGCCGGGAACTCTTTCCCGACGAAGCAGGGAAAGGATCCCTCATCTCGAGCTACGAGGCGGAAACGGGGCTCCTCTGGATGTGGGCGGGACCCTCGTGATTCCTCTCGAGTGGAGACGGCTAGGTCGGGGAACTTCTGGATTTGCACCAAGGGTGTGAAGGACCCTTTCGAAGTTCCAGAGGTGAGGTGTGATCAGCCTCGAGACGCCTCAGCGGAAATGGGCCTCATCTCGCCTGGAGGGGAGAACCTCCTGGATATTCTCGAGTTGCGGCAGGTCTTCTCGAGTTACGACGGGGACCTCAGGGACCCGCTCTGGTGGCCTCAGGAAAGGCCAGTCCCCATGCGAGTTGCTAGGGGACCTTTCGGGATTCCTCTCCCGTCCATGCCGGGGCCTCAGTCCTTGTGTGGAGTCGGGGCCGGAACCTGAGGATTCCTCTCCAGTGTTGCCATGGATCTTGGGGTGCTTCTGAGTCTCCCCAGGGGAGTCAGGCCTCGTCTCGAGTGGGGGCATGCACGTGCGCTTTCCTCCCGAGCTGCAGCAGTAGTGTCACGCTTCCTGTCACGTGGATCAAGGGATCTGTGGCTTTCCCTCGAGGCTGTCCCTCGAGGCTTTCCCACAGGGCTGTGCCACGTGCCACCTTGGTGTGAGTCGATCCTCGGCGTGAAAGACGAGCCGGTGAAGGGAAAAGAGGTTCCTCTGGAATGGACTGAGACATCTGGGGGACTCTTGGAATGGTGGCACGACCCTGGAGTTCCTCTCGCCGTTCCTGTTGAGAGGGCCTCCTCTTGAGATGCGACGGGAACGCCGGGAACTCTTTCCCGACGAAGCAGGGAAAGGATCCCTCATCTCGAGCTACGAGGCGGAAACGGGGCTCCTCTGGATGTGGGCGGGACCCTCGTGATTCCTCTCGAGTGGAGACGGCTAGGTCGGGGAACTTCTGGATTTGCACCAAGGGTGTGAAGGACCCTTTCGAAGTTCCAGAGGTGAGGCGTTTTCAGCCTCGAGACGCCTCAGCGGAAACGGGCCTCATCTCGCCTGGAGGGGAGAACCTCCTGGATTTTCTCGAGTTGCGGCAGGTCTTCTCGAGTTACGACGGGGACCTCAGGGACCCGCTCTGGTGGCCTCAGGAAAGGCCAGTCCCCATGCGAGTTGCTAGGGGACCTCTCGGGATTCCTCTCCCGTCCATGCCGGGGCCTCAGTCCTTGTGTGGAGTCGGGGCCGGAACCTGAGGATTCCTCTCCAGTGTTGCCATGGATCTTGGGGTGCTTCTGAGTCTCCCCAGGGGAGTCAGGCCTCGTCTCGTGTGGGGGCATGCACGTGCGCTTTCCTCCCGAGCTGCAGCAGTAGTGTCACGCTTCCTGTCACGTGGATCAAGGGATCTGTGGCTTTCCCTCGAGGCTGTCCCTCGAGGCTTTCCCACGAGGCTTTCCCACAGGGCTGTGCCACGTGCCACCTTGGTGGGAGTCGATCCTCGGCGTGAAAGACGAGCCGGTGAAGGGAAAAGAGGTTCCTCTGGAATGGACTGAGACATCTGGGGGACTCTTGGAATGGTGGCACGACCCTGGAGTTCCTCTCGCCGTTCCTGTTGAGAGGGCCTCCTCTTGAGATGCGACGGGAACGCCGGGAACTCTTTCCCGACGAAGCAGGGAAAGGATCCCTCATCTCGAGCTACGAGGCGGAAACGGGGCTCCTCTGGATGTGGGCGGGACCCTCGTGATTCCTCTCGAGTGGAGACGGCTAGGTCGGGGAACTTCTGGATTTGCACCAAGGGTGTGAAGGACCCTTTCGAAGTTCCAGAGGTGAGGTGTGATCAGCCTCGAGACGCCTCAGCGGAAATGGGCCTCATCTCGCCTGGAGGGGAGAACCTCCTGGATTTTCTCGAGTTGCGGCAGGTCTTCTCGAGTTACGACGGGGACCTCAGGGACCCGCTCTGGTGGCCTCAGGAAAGGCCAGTCCCCATGCGAGTTGCTAGGGGCCATCTCGGGATTCCTCTCCCGTCCATGCCGGGGCCTCAGTCCTTGTGTGGAGTCGGGGCCGGAACCTGAGGATTCCTCTCCAGTGTTGCCATGGATCTTGGGGTGCTTCTGAGTCTCCCCAGGGGAGTCAGGCCTCGTCTCGAGTGGGGGCATGCACGTGCGCTTTCCTCCCGAGCTGCAGCAGTAGTGTCACGCTTCCTGTCACGTGGATCAAGGGATCTGTGGCTTTCCCTCGAGGCTGTCCCTCGAGGCTTTCCCACGAGGCTTTCCCACAGGGTTGTGCCACGTGCCACCTTGGTGTGAGTCGATCCTCGGCGTGAAAGACGAGCCGGTGAAGGGAAAAGAGGTTCCTCTGGAATGGACTGAGACATCTGGGGGACTCTTGGAATGGTGGCACGACCCTGGAGTTCCTCTCGCCGTTCCTGTTGAGAGGGCCTCCTCTTGAGATGCGACGGGAACGCCGGGAACTCTTTCCCGACGAAGCAGGGAAAGGATCCCTCATCTCGAGCTACGAGGCGGAAACGGGGCTCCTCTGGATGTGGGCGGGACCCTCGTGATTCCTCTCGAGTGGAGACGGCTAGGTCGGGGAACTTCTGGATTTGCACCAAGGGTGTGAAGGACCCTTTCGAAGTTCCAGAGGTGAGGCGTGATCAGCCTCGAGACGCCTCAGCGGAAATGGGCCTCATCTCGCCTGGAGGGGAGAACCTCCTGGATTTTCTCGAGTTGCGGCAGGTCTTCTCGAGTTACGACGGGGACCTCAGGGACCCGCTCTGGTGGCCTCAGGAAAGGCCAGTCCCCATGCGAGTTGCTAGGGGACCTCTCGGGATTCCTCTCCCGTCCATGCCGGGGCCTCAGTCCTTGTGTGGAGTCGGGGCCGGAACCTGAGGATTCCTCTCCAGTGTTGCCATGGATCTTGGGGTGCTTCTGAGTCTCCCCAGGGGAGTCAGGCCTCGTCTCGAGTGGGGGCATGCACGTGCGCTTTCCTCCCGAGCTGCAGCAGTAGTGTCACGCTTCCTGTCACGTGGATCAAGGGATCTGTGGCTTTCCCTCGAGGCTGTCCCTCGAGGCTTTCCCACGAGGCTTTCCCACAGGGCTGTGCCACGTGCCACCTTGGTGTGAGTCGATCCTCGGCGTGAAAGACGAGCCGGTGAAGGGAAAAGAGGTTCCTCTGGAATGGACTGAGACATCTGGGGGACTCTTGGAATGGTGGCACGACCCTGGAGTTCCTCTCGCCGTTCCTGTTGAGAGGGCCTCCTCTTGAGATGCGACGGGAACGCCGGGAACTCTTTCCCGACGAAGCAGGGAAAGGATCCCTCATCTCGAGCTACGAGGCGGAAACGGGGCTCCTCTGGATGTGGGCGGGACCCTCGTGATTCCTCTCGAGTGGAGACGGCTAGGTCGGGGAACTTCTGGATTTGCACCAAGGGTGTGAAGGACCCTTTCGAAGTTCCAGAGGTGAGGTGTGATCAGCCTCGAGACGCCTCAGCGGAAATGGGCCTCATCTCGCCTGGAGGGGAGAACCTCCTGGATTTTCTCGAGTTGCGGCAGGTCTTCTCGAGTTACGACGGGGACCTCAGGGACCCGCTCTGGTGGCCTCAGGAAAGGCCAGTCCCCATGCGAGTTGCTAGGGGACCTTTCGGGATTCCTCTCCCGTCCATGCCGGGGCCTCAGTCCTTGTGTGGAGTCGGGGCCGGAACCTGAGGATTCCTCTCCAGTGTTGCCATGGATCTTGGGGTGCTTCTGAGTCTCCCCAGGGGAGTCAGGCCTCGTCTCGAGTGGGGGCATGCACGTGCGCTTTCCTCCCGAGCTGCAGCAGTAGTGTCACGCTTCCTGTCACGTGGATCAAGGGATCTGTGGCTTTCCCTCGAGGCTGTCCCTCGAGGCTTTCCCACAGGGCTGTGCCACGTGCCACCACGGTGTGAGTCGATCCTCGGCGTGAAAGACGAGCCGGTGAAGGGAAAAGAGGTTCCTCTGGAATGGACTGAGACATCTGGGGGACTCTTGGAATGGTGGCACGACCCTGGAGTTCCTCTCGCCGTTCCTGTTGAGAGGGCCTCCTCTTGAGATGCGACGGGAACGCCGGGAACTCTTTCCCGACGAAGCAGGGAAAGGATCCCTCATCTCGAGCTACGAGGCGGAAACGGGGCTCCTCTGGATGTGGGCGGGACCCTCGTGATTCCTCTCGAGTGGAGACGGCTAGGTCGGGGAACTTCTGGATTTGCACCAAGGGTGTGAAGGACCCTTTCGAAGTTCCAGAGGTGAGGCGTTTTCAGCCTCGAGACGCCTCAGCGGAAACGGGCCTCATCTCGCCTGGAGGGGAGAACCTCCTGGATTTTCTCGAGTTGCGGCAGGTCTTCTCGAGTTACGACGGGGACCTCAGGGACCCGCTCTGGTGGCCTCAGGAAAGGCCAGTCCCCATGCGAGTTGCTAGGGGACCTCTCGGGATTCCTCTCCCGTCCATGCCGGGGCCTCAGTCCTTGTGTGGAGTCGGGGCCGGAACCTGAGGATTCCTCTCCAGTGTTGCCATGGATCTTGGGGTGCTTCTGAGTCTCCCCAGGGGAGTCAGGCCTCGTCTCGTGTGGGGGCATGCACGTGCGCTTTCCTCCCGAGCTGCAGCAGTAGTGTCACGCTTCCTGTCACGTGGATCAAGGGATCTGTGGCTTTCCCTCGAGGCTGTCCCTCGAGGCTTTCCCACGAGGCTTTCCCACAGGGCTGTGCCACGTGCCACCTTGGTGGGAGTCGATCCTCGGCGTGAAAGACGAGCCGGTGAAGGGAAAAGAGGTTCCTCTGGAATGGACTGAGACATCTGGGGGACTCTTGGAATCGTGGCACGACCCTGGAGTTCCTCTCGCCGTTCCTGTTGAGAGGGCCTCCTCTTGAGATGCGACGGGAACGCCGGGAACTCTTTCCCGACGAAGCAGGGAAAGGATCCCTCATCTCGAGCTACGAGGCGGAAACGGGGCTCCTCTGGATGTGGGCGGGACCCTCGTGATTCCTCTCGAGTGGAGACGGCTAGGTCGGGGAACTTCTGGATTTGCACCAAGGGTGTGAAGGACCCTTTCGAAGTTCCAGAGGTGAGGTGTGATCAGCCTCGAGACGCCTCAGCGGAAATGGGCCTCATCTCGCCTGGAGGGGAGAACCTCCTGGATTTTCTCGAGTTGCGGCAGGTCTTCTCGAGTTACGACGGGGACCTCAGGGACCCGCTCTGGTGGCCTCAGGAAAGGCCAGTCCCCATGCGAGTTGCTAGGGGACCTCTCGGGATTCCTCTCCCGTCCATGCCGGGGCCTCAGTCCTTGTGTGGAGTCGGGGCCGGAACCTGAGGATTCCTCTCCAGTGTTGCCATGGATCTTGGGGTGCTTCTGAGTCTCCCCAGGGGAGTCAGGCCTCGTCTCGAGTGGGGGCATGCACGTGCGCTTTCCTCCCGAGCTGCAGCAGTAGTGTCACGCTTCCTGTCACGTGGATCAAGGGATCTGTGGCTTTCCCTCGAGGCTGTCCCTCGAGGCTTTCCCACGAGGCTTTCCCACAGGGCTGTGCCACGTGCCACCTTGGTGTGAGTCGATCCTCGGCATGAAAGACGAGCCGGTGAAGGGAAAAGAGGTTCCTCTGGAATGGACTGAGACATATGGGGGACTCTTGGAATGGTGGCACGACCCTGGAGTTCCTCTCACCATTCCTGTTGAGAGGGCCTCCTCTTGAGATGCGACGGGAACGCCGGGAACTCTTTCCCGACGAAGCAGGGAAAGGATCCCTCATCTCGAGCTACGAGGCGGAAACGGGGCTCCTCTGGATGTGGGCGGGACCCTCGTGATTCCTCTCGAGTGGAGACGGCTAGGTCGGGGAACTTCTGGATTTGCACCAAGGGTGTGAAGGACCCTTTCGAAGTTCCAGAGGTGAGGTGTGATCAGCCTCGAGACGCCTCAGCGGAAATGGGCCTCATCTCGCCTGGAGGGGAGAACCTCCTGGATTTTCTCGAGTTGCGGCAGGTCTTCTCGAGTTACGACGGGGACCTCAGGGACCCGCTCTGGTGGCCTCAGGAAAGGCCAGTCCCCATGCGAGTTGCTAGGGGACCTCTCGGGATTCCTCTCCCGTCCATGCCGGGGCCTCAGTCCTTGTGTGGAGTCGGGGCCGGAACCTGAGGATTCCTCTCCAGTGTTGCCATGGATCTTGGGGTGCTTCTGAGTCTCCCCAGGGGAGTCAGGCCTCGTCTCGAGTGGGGGCATGCACGTGCGCTTTCCTCCCGAGCTGCAGCAGTAGTGTCACGCTTCCTGTCACGTGGATCAAGGGATCTGTGGCTTTCCCTCGAGGCTGTCCCTCGAGGCTTTCCCACGAGGCTTTCCCACAGGGCTGTGCCACGTGCCACCTTGGTGTGAGTCGATCCTCGGCGTGAAAGACGAGCCGGTGAAGGGAAAAGAGGTTCCTCTGAAATGGACTGAGACATCTGGGGGACTCTTGGAATGGTGGCACGACCCTGGAGTTCCTCTCGCCGTTCCTGTTGAGAGGGCCTCCTCTTGAGATGCGACGGGAACGCCGGGAACTCTTTCCCGACGAAGCAGGGAAAGGATCCCTCATCTCGAGCTACTAGGCGGAAACGGGGCTCCTCTGGATGTGGGCGGGACCCTCGTGATTCCTCTCGAGTGGAGACGGCTAGGTCGGGGAACTTCTGGATTTGCACCAAGGGTGTGAAAGACCCTTTCGAAGTTCCAGACGTGAGGTGTGATCAGCCTCGAGACGCCTCAGCGGAAATGGGCCTCATCTCGCCTGGAGGGGAGAACCTCCTGGATTTTCTCGAGTTGCGGCAGGTCTTCTCGAGTTACGACGGGGACCTCAGGGACCCGCTCTGGTGGCCTCAGGAAAGGCCAGTCCCCATGCGAGTTGCTAGGGGACCTCTCGGGATTCCTCTCCCGTCCATGCCGGGGCCTCAGTCCTTGTGTGGAGTCGGGGCCGGAACCTGAGGATTCCTCTCCAGTGTTGCCATGGATCTTGGGGTGCTTCTGAGTCTCCCCAGGGGAGTCAGGCCTCGTCTCGAGTGGGGGCATGCACGTGCGCTTTCCTCCCGAGCTGCAGCAGTAGTGTCACGCTTCCTGTCACGTGGATCAAGGGATCTGTGGCTTTCCCTCGAGGCTGTCCCTCGAGGCTTTCCCACGAGGCTTTCCCACAGGGCTGTGCCACGTGCCACCTTGGTGTGAGTCGATCCTCGGCGTGAAAGACGAGCCGGTGAAGGGAAAAGAGGTTCCTCTGGAATGGACTGAGACATCTGGGGGACTCTTGGAATGGTGGCACGACCCTGGAGTTCCTCTCGCCGTTCCTGTTGAGAGGGCCTCCTCTTGAGATGCGACGGGAACGCCGGGAAATCTTTCCCGACGAAGCAGGGAAAGGATCCCTCATCTCGAGCTACGAGGCGGAAACGGGGCTCCTCTGGATGTGGGCGGGACCCTCGTGATTCCTCTCGAGTGGAGACGGGTATGTCGGGGAACTTCTGGATTTGCACCAAGGGTGTGAAGGACCCTTTCGAAGTTCCAGAGGGGAGGTGTGATCAGCCTCGAGACGCCTCAGCGGAAATGGGCCTCATCTCGCCTGGAGGGGAGAACCTCCTGGATTTTCTCGAGTTGCGGCAGGTCTTCTCGAGTTACGACGGGGACCTCAGGGACCCGCTCTGGTGGCCTCAGGAAAGGCCAGTCCCCATGCGAGTTGCTAGGGGACCTCTCGGGATTCCTCTCCCGTCCATGCCGGGGCCTCAGTCCTTGTGTGGAGTCGGGGCCGGAACCTGAGGATTCCTCTCCAGTGTTGCCATGGATCTTGGGGTGCTTCTGAGTCTCCCCAGGGGAGTCAGGCCTCGTCTCGAGTGGGGGCATGCACGTGCGCTTTCCTCCCGAGCTGCAGCAGTAGTGTCACGCTTCCTGTCACGTGGATCAAGGGATCTGTGGCTTTCCCTCGAGGCTGTCCCTCGAGGCTTTCCCACGAGGCTTTCCCACAGGGCTGTGCCACGTGCCACCTTGGTGTGAGTCGATCCTCGGCGTGAAAGACGAGCCGGTGAAGGGAAAAGAGGTTCCTCTGGAATGGACTGAGACATCTGGGGCACTCTTGCAATGGTGGCACGACCCTGGAGTTCCTCTCGCCGTTCCTGTTGAGAGGGCCTCCTCTTGAGATGCGACGGGAACGCCGGGAACTCTTTCCCGACGAAGCAGGGAAAGGATCCCTCATCTCGAGCTACGAGGCGGAAACGGGGCTCCTCTGGATGTGGGCGGGACCCTCGTGATTCCTCTCGAGTGGAGACGGCTAGGTCGGGGAACTTCTGGATTTGCACCAAGGGTGTGAAGGACCCTTTCGAAGTTCCAGAGGTGAGGTGTGATCAGCCTCGAGACGCCTCAGCGGAAATGGGCCTCATCTCGCCTGGAGGGGAGAACCTCCTGGATTTTCTCGAGTTGCGGCAGGTCTTCTCGAGTTACGACGGGGATCTCAGGGACCCGCTCTGGTGGCCTCAGGAAAGGCCAGTCCCCATGCGAGTTGCTAGGGGACCTCTCGGGATTCCTCTCCCGTCCATGCCGGGGCCTCAGTCCTTGTGTGGAGTCGGGGCCGGAACCTGAGGATTCCTCTCCAGTGTTGCCATGGATCTTGGGGTGCTTCTGAGTCTCCCCAGGGGAGTCAGGCCTCGTCTCGAGTGGGGGCATGCACGTGCGCTTTCCTCCCGAGCTGCAGCAGTAGTGTCACGCTTCCTGTCACGTGGATCAAGGGATCTGTGGCTTTCCCTCGAGGCTGTCCCTCGAGGCTTTCCCACGAGGCTTTCCCACAGGGCTGTGCCACGTGCCACCTTGGTGTGAGTCGATCCTCGGCGTGAAAGACGAGCCGGTGAAGGGAAAAGAGGTTCCTCTGGAATGGACTGAGACATCTGGGGGACTCGTGGAATGGTGGCACGACCCTGGAGTTCCTCTCACCATTCCTGTTGAGAGGGCCTCCTCTTGAGATGCGACGGGAACGCCGGGAACTCTTTCCCGACGAAGCAGGGAAAGGATCCCTCATCTCGAGCTACGAGGCGGAAACGGGGCTCCTCTGGATGTGGGCGGGACCCTCGTGATTCCTCTCGAGTGGAGACGGCTAGGTCGGGGAACTTCTGGATTTGCACCAAGGGTGTGAAGGACCCTTTCGAAGTTCCAGAGGTGAGGTGTGATCAGCCTCGAGACGCCTCAGCGGAAATGGGCCTCATCTCGCCTGGAGGGGAGAACCTCCTGGATTTTCTCGAGTTGCGGCAGGTCTTCTCGAGTTACGACGGGGACCTCAGGGACCCGCTCTGGTGGCCTCAGGAAAGGCCAGTCCCCATGCGAGTGGCTAGGGGACCTCTCGGGATTCCTCTCCCGTCCATGCCGGGGCCTCAGTCCTTGTGTGGAGTCGGGGCCGGAACCTGAGGATTCCTCTCCAGTGTTGCCATGGATCTTGGGGTGCTTCTGAGTCTCCCCAGGGGAGTCAGGCCTCGTCTCGAGTGGGGGCATGCACGTGCGCTTTCCTCCCGAGCTGCAGCAGTAGTGTCACGCTTCCTGTCACGTGGATCAAGGGATCTGTGGCTTTCCCTCGAGGCTGTCCCTCGAGGCTTTCCCACGAGGCTTTCCCAAAGGGCTGTGCCTCGTGCCACCTTGGTGTGAGTCGATCCTCGGCGTGAAAGACGAGCCGGTGAAGGGAAAAGAGGTTCCTCTGGAATGGACTGAGACATCTGGGGGACTCTTGGAATGGTGGCACGACCCTGGAGTTCCTCTCGCCGTTCCTGTTGAGAGGGCCTCCTCTTGAGATGCGACGGGAACGCCGGGAACTCTTTCCCGACGAAGCAGGGAAAGGATCCCTCATCTCGAGCTACGAGGCGGAAACGGGGCTCCTCTGGATGTGGGCGGGACCCTCGTGATTCCTCTCGAGTGGAGACGGCTAGGTCGGGGAACTTCTGGATTTGCACCAAGGGTGTGAAGGACCCTTTCGAAGTTCCAGAGGTGAGGTGTGATCAGCCTCGAGACGCCTCAGCGGAAATGGGCCTCATCTCGCCTGGAGGGGAGAACCTCCTGGATTTTCTCGAGTTGCGGCAGGTCTTCTCGAGTTACGACGGGGACCTCAGGGACCCGCTCTGGTGGCCTCAGGAAAGGCCAGTCCCCATGCGAGTGGCTAGGGGACCTCTCGGGATTCCTCTCCCGTCCATGCCGGGGCCTCAGTCCTTGTGTGGAGTCGGGGCCGGAACCTGAGGATTCCTCTCCAGTGTTGCCATGGATCTTGGGGTGCTTCTGAGTCTCCCCAGGGGAGTCAGGCCTCGTCTCGAGTGGGGGCATGCACGTGCGCTTTCCTCCCGAGCTGCAGCAGTAGTGTCACGCTTCCTGTCACGTGGATCAAGGGATCTGTGGCTTTCCCTCGAGGCTGTCCCTCGAGGCTTTCCCACGAGGCTTTCCCACAGGGCTGTGCCACGTGCCACCTTGGTGTGAGTCGATCCTCGGCGTGAAAGACGAGCCGGTGAAGGGAAAAGAGGTTCCTCTGGAATGGACTGAGACATCTGGGGGACTCTTGGAATGGTGGCACGACCCTGGAGTTCCTCTCGCCGTTTCTGTTGAGAGGGCCTCCTCTTGAGATGCGACGGGAACGCCGGGAACTCTTTCCCGACGAAGCAGGGAAAGGATCCCTCATCTCGAGCTACGAGGCGGAAACGGGGCTCCTCTGGATGTGGGCGGGACCCTCGTGATTCCTCTCGAGTGGAGACGGGTATGTCGGGGAACTTCTGGATTTGCACCAAGGGTGTGAAGGACCCTTTCGAAGTTCCAGAGGGGAGGTGTGATCAGCCTCGAGACGCCTCAGCGGAAATGGGCCTCATCTCGCCTGGAGGGGAGAACCTCCTGGATTTTCTCGAGTTGCGGCAGGTCTTCTCGAGTTACGACGGGGACCTCAGGGACCCGCTCTGGTGGCCTCAGGAAAGGCCAGTCCCCATGCGAGTTGCTAGGGGACCTCTCGGGATTCCTCTCCCGTCCATGCCGGGGCCTCAGTCCTTGTGTGGAGTCGGGGCCGGAACCTGAGGATTCCTCTCCAGTGTTGCCATGGATCTTGGGGTGCTTCTGAGTCTCCCCAGGGGAGTCAGGCCTCGTCTCGAGTGGGGGCATGCACGTGCGCTTTCCTCCCGAGCTGCAGCAGTAGTGTCATGCTTCCTGTCACGTGGATCAAGGGATCTGTGGCTTTCCCTCGAGGCTGTCCCTCGAGGCTTTCCCACGAGGCTTTCCCACAGGGCTGTGCCACGTGCCACCTTGGTGTGAGTCGATCCTCGGCGTGAAAGACGAGCCGGTGAAGGGAAAAGAGGTTCCTCTGGAATGGACTGAGACATCTGGGGGACTCTTGGAATGGTGGCACGACCCTGGAGTTCCTCTCGCCGTTCCTGTTGAGAGGGCCTCCTCTTGAGATGCGACGGGAACGCCGGGAACTCTTTCCCGACGAAGCAGGGAAAGGATCCCTCATCTCGAGCTACGAGGCGGAAACGGGGCTCCTCTGGATGTGGGCGGGACCCTCGTGATTCCTCTCGAGTGGAGACGGCTAGGTCGGGGAACTTCTGGATTTGCACCAAGGGTGTGAAGGACCCTTTCGAAGTTCCAGAGGTGAGGTGTGATCAGCCTCGAGACGCCTCAGCGGAAATGGGCCTCATCTCGCCTGGAGGGGAGAACCTCCTGGATTTTCTCGAGTTGCGGCAGGTCTTCTCGAGTTACGACGGGGACCTCAGGGACCCGCTCTGGTGGCCTCAGGAAAGGCCAGTCCCCATGCGAGTTGCTAGGGGACCTCTCGGGATTCCTCTCCCGTCCATGCCGGGGCCTCAGTCCTTGTGTGGAGTCGGGGCCGGAACCTGAGGATTCCTCTCCAGTGTTGCCATGGATCTTGGGGTGCTTCTGAGTCTCCCCAGGGGAGTCAGGCCTCGTCTCGAGTGGGGGCATGCACGTGCGCTTTCCTCCCGAGCTGCAGCAGTAGTGTCACGCTTCCTGTCACGTGGATCAAGGGATCTGTGGCTTTCCCTCGAGGCTGTCCCTCGAGGCTTTCCCACGAGGCTTTCCCAAAGGGCTGTGCCACGTGCCACCTTGGTGTGAGTCGATCCTCGGCGTGAAAGACGAGCTGGTGAAGGGAAAAGAGGTTCCTCTGGAATGGACTGAGACATCTGGGGGACTCTTGGAATGGTGGCACGACCCTGGAGTTCCTCTCGCCGTTTCTGTTGAGAGGGCCTCCTCTTGAGATGCGACGGGAACGCCGGGAACTCTTTCCCGACGAAGCAGGGAAAGGATCCCTCATCTCGAGCTACGAGGCGGAAACGGGGCTCCTGTGGATGTGGGCGGGACCCTCGTGATTCCTCTCGAGTGGAGACGGGTATGTCGGCGAACTTCTGGATTTGCACCAAGGGTGTGAAGGACCCTTTCGAAGTTCCAGAGGGGAGGTGTGATCAGCCTCGAGACGCCTCAGCGGAAATGGGCCTCATCTCGCCTGGAGGGGAGAACCTCCTGGATTTTCTCGAGTTGTGGCAGGTCTTCTCGAGTTACGACGGGGACCTCAGGGACCCGCTCTGGTGGCCTCAGGAAAGGCCAGTCCCCATGCGAGTGGCTAGGGGACCTCTCGGGATTCCTCTCCCGTCCATGCCGGGGCCTCAGTCCTTGTGTGGAGTCGGGGCCGGAACCTGAGGATTCCTCTCCAGTGTTGCCATGGATCTTGGGGTGCTTCTGAGTCTCCCCAGGGGAGTCAGGCCTCGTCTCGAGTGGGGGCATGCACGTGCGCTTTCCTCCCGAGCTGCAGCAGTAGTGTCACGCTTCCTGTCACGTGGATCAAGGGATCTGTGGCTTTCCCTGAAGGCTGTCCCTCGAGGCTTTCCGACAAGGCTTTCCCACAGGGCTGTGCCACGTGCCACCTTGGTGTGAGTCGATCCTCGGCGTGAAAGACGAGCCGGTGAAGGGAAAAGAGGTTCCTCTGGAATGGACTGAGACATCTGGGGGACTCTTGGAATGGTGGCACGACCCTGGAGTTCCTCTCGCCGTTCCTGTTGAGAGGGCCTCCTCTTGAGATGCGACGGGAACGCCGGGAACTCTTTCCCGACGAAGCAGGGAAAGGATCCCTCATCTCGAGCTACGAGGCGGAAACGGGGCTCCTCTGGATGTGGGCGGGACCCTCGTGATTCCTCTCGAGTGGAGACGGCTAGGTCGGGGAACTTCTGGATTTGCACCAAGGGTGTGAAGGACCCTTTCGAAGTTCCAGAGGTGAGGTGTGATCAGCCTCGAGACGCCTCAGCGGAAATGGGCCTCATCTCGCCTGGAGGGGAGAACCTCCTGGATTTTCTCGAGTTGCGGCAGGTCTTCTCGAGTTACGACGGGGACCTCAGGGACCCGCTCTGGTGGCCTCAGGAAAGGCCAGTCCCCATGCGAGTTGCTAGGGGACCTCTCGGGATTCCTCTCCCGTCCATGCCGGGGCCTCAGTCCTTGTGTGGAGTCGGGGCCGGAACCTGAGGATTCCTCTCCAGTGTTGCCATGGATCTTGGGGTGCTTCTGAGTCTCTCCAGCGGAGTCAGGCCTCGTCTCGAGTGGGGGCATGCACGTGCGCTTTCCTCCCGAGCTGCAGCAGTAGTGTCACGCTTCCTGTCACGTGGATCAAGGGATCTGTGGCTTTCCCTCGAGGCTGTCCCTCAAGGCTTTCCCACGAGGCTTTCCCACGGGGCTGTGCCACGTGCCATCTTGGTGTGAGTCGATCCTCGGCGTGAAAGACGAGCCGGTGAAGGGAAAAGAGGTTCCTCTGGAATGGACTGAGACATCTGGGGGACTCTTGGAATGGTGGCACGACCCTGGAGTTCCTCTCGCCGTTTCTGTTGAGAGGGCCTCCTCTTGAGATGCGACGGGAACGCCGGGAACTCTTTCCCGACGAAGCAGGGAAAGGATCCCTCATCTCGAGCTACGAGGCGGAAACGGGGCTCCTCTGGATGTGGGCGGGACCCTCGTGATTCCTCTCGAGTGGAGACGGGTATGTCGGGGAACTTCTGGATTTGCACCAAGGGTGTGAAGGACCCTTTCGAAGTTCCAGAGGGGAGGTGTGATCAGCCTCGAGACGCCTCAGCGGAAATGGGCCTCATCTCGCCTGGAGGGGAGAACCTCCTGGATTTTCTCGAGTTGCGGCAGGTCTTCTCGAGTTACGACGGGGACCTCAGGGACCCGCTCTGGTGGCCTCAGGAAAGGCCAGTCCCCATGCGAGTTGCTAGGGGACCTCTCGGGATTCCTCTCCCGTCCATGCCGGGGCCTCAGTCCTTGTGTGGAGTCGGGGCCGGAACCTGAGGATTCCTCTCCAGTGTTGCCATGGATCTTGGGGTGCTTCTGAGTCTCCCCAGGGGAGTCAGGCCTCGTCTCGAGTGGGGGCATGCACGTGCGCTTTCCTCCCGAGCTGCAGCAGTAGTGTCATGCTTCCTGTCACGTGGATCAAGGGATCTGTGGCTTTCCCTCGAGGCTGTCCCTCGAGGCTTTCCCACGAGGCTTTCCCACAGGGCTGTGCCACGTGCCACCTTGGTGGGAGTCGATCCTCGGCGTGAAAGACGAGCCGGTGAAGGGAAAAGAGGTTCCTCTGGAATGGACTGAGACATCTGGGGGACTCTTGGAATGGTGGCACGACCCTGGAGTTCCTCTCGCCGTTCCTGTTGAGAGGGCCTCCTCTTGAGATGCGACGGGAACGCCGGGAACTCTTTCCCGACGAAGCAGGGAAAGGATCCCTCATCTCGAGCTACGAGGCGGAAACGGGGCTCCTCTGGATGTGGGCGGGACCCTCGTGATTCCTCTCGAGTGGAGACGGCTAGGTCGGGGAACTTCTGGATTTGCACCAAGGGTGTGAAGGACCCTTTCGAAGTTCCAGAGGTGAGGTGTGATCAGCCTCGAGACGCCTCAGCGGAAATGGGCCTCATCTCGCCTGGAGGGGAGAACCTCCTGGATTTTCTCGAGTTGCGGCAGGTCTTCTCGAGTTACGACGGGGACCTCAGGGACCCGCTCTGGTGGCCTCAGGAAAGGCCAGTCCCCATGCGAGTGGCTAGGGGACCTCTCGGGATTCCTCTCCCGTCCATGCCGGGGCCTCAGTCCTTGTGTGGAGTCGGGGCCGGAACCTGAGGATTCCTCTCCAGTGTTGCCATGGATCTTGGGGTGCTTCTGAGTCTCCCCAGGGGAGTCAGGCCTCGTCTCGAGTGGGGGCATGCACGTGCGCTTTCCTCCCGAGCTGCAGCAGTAGTGTCACGCTTCCTGTCACGTGGATCAAGGGATCTGTGGCTTTCCCTCGAGGCTGTCCCTCGAGGCTTTCCCACGAGGCTTTCCCACAGGGCTGTGCCACGTGCCACCTTGGTGTGAGTCGATCCTCGGCGTGAAAGACGAGCCGGTGAAGGGAAAAGAGGTTCCTCTGGAATGGACTGAGACATCTGGGGGACTCTTGGAATGGTGGCACGACCCTGGAGTTCCTCTCGCCGTTCCTGTTGAGAGGGCCTCCTCTTGAGATGCGACGGGAACGCCGGGAACTCTTTCCCGACGAAGCAGGGAAAGGATCCCTCATCTCGAGCTACGAGGCGGAAACGGGGCTCCTCTGGATGTGGGCGGGACCCTCGTGATTCCTCTCGAGTGGAGACGGCTAGGTCGGGGAACTTCTGGATTTGCACCAAGGGTGTGAAGGACCCTTTCGAAGTTCCAGAGGTGAGGCGTGATCAGCCTCGAGACGCCTCAGCGGAAATGGGCCTCATCTCGCCTGGAGGGGAGAACCTCCTGGATTTTCTCGAGTTGCGGCAGGTCTTCTCGAGTTACGACGGGGACCTCAGGGACCCGCTCTGGTGGCCTCAGGAAAGGCCAGTCCCCATGCGAGTTGCTAGGGGACCTCTCGGGATTCCTCTCCCGTCCATGCCGGGGCCTCAGTCCTTGTGTGGAGTCGGGGCCGGAACCTGAGGATTCCTCTCCAGTGTTGCCATGGATCTTGGGGTGCTTCTGAGTCTCCCCAGGGGAGTCAGGCCTCGTCTCGAGTGGGGGCATGCACGTGCGCTTTCCTCCCGAGCTGCAGCAGTAGTCTCACGCTTCCTGTCACGTGGATCAAGGGATCTGTGGCTTTCCCTCGAGGCTGTCCCTCGAGGCTTTCCCACGAGGCTTTCCCACAGGGCTGTGCCACGTGCCACCTTGGTGTGAGTCGATCCTCGGCGTGAAAGACGAGCCGGTGAAGGGAAAAGAGGTTCCTCTGGAATGGACTGAGACATCTGGGGGACTCTTGGAATGGTGGCACGACCCTGGAGTTCCTCTCGCCGTTCCTGTTGAGAGGGCCTCCTCTTGAGATGCGACGGGAACGCCGGGAACTCTTTCCCGACGAAGCAGGGAAAGGATCCCTCATCTCGAGCTACGAGGCGGAAACGGGGCTCCTCTGGATGTGGGCGGGACCCTCGTGATTCCTCTCGAGTGGAGACGGCTAGGTCGGGGAACTTCTGGATTTGCACCAAGGGTGTGAAGGACCCTTTCGAAGTTCCAGAGGTGAGGTGTGATCAGCCTCGAGACGCCTCAGCGGAAATGGGCCTCATCTCGCCTGGAGGGGAGAACCTCCTGGATTTTCTCGAGTTGCGGCAGGTCTTCTCGAGTTACGACGGGGACCTCAGGGACCCGCTCTGGTGGCCTCAGGAAAGGCCAGTCCCCATGCGAGTTGCTAGGGGACCTTTCGGGATTCCTCTCCCGTCCATGCCGGGGCCTCAGTCCTTGTGTGGAGTCGGGGCCGGAACCTGAGGATTCCTCTCCAGTGTTGCCATGGATCTTGGGGTGCTTCTGAGTCTCCCCAGGGGAGTCAGGCCTCGTCTCGAGTGGGGGCATGCACGTGCGCTTTCCTCCCGAGCTGCAGCAGTAGTGTCACGCTTCCTGTCACGTGGATCAAGGGATCTGTGGCTTTCCCTCGAGGCTGTCCCTCGAGGCTTTCCCACAGGGCTGTGCCACGTGCCACCTTGGTGTGAGTCGATCCTCGGCGTGAAAGACGAGCCGGTGAAGGGAAAAGAGGTTCCTCTGGAATGGACTGAGACATCTGGGGGACTCTTGGAATGGTGGCACGACCCTGGAGTTCCTCTCGCCGTTCCTGTTGAGAGGGCCTCCTCTTGAGATGCGACGGGAACGCCGGGAACTCTTTCCCGACGAAGCAGGGAAAGGATCCCTCATCTCGAGCTACGAGGCGGAAACGGGGCTCCTCTGGATGTGGGCGGGACCCTCGTGATTCCTCTCGAGTGGAGACGGCTAGGTCGGGGAACTTCTGGATTTGCACCAAGGGTGTGAAGGACCCTTTCGAAGTTCCAGAGGTGAGGCGTTTTCAGCCTCGAGACGCCTCAGCGGAAACGGGCCTCATCTCGCCTGGAGGGGAGAACCTCCTGGATTTTCTCGAGTTGCGGCAGGTCTTCTCGAGTTACGACGGGGACCTCAGGGACCCGCTCTGGTGGCCTCAGGAAAGGCCAGTCCCCATGCGAGTTGCTAGGGGACCTCTCGGGATTCCTCTCCCGTCCATGCCGGGGCCTCAGTCCTTGTGTGGAGTCGGGGCCGGAACCTGAGGATTCCTCTCCAGTGTTGCCATGGATCTTGGGGTGCTTCTGAGTCTCCCCAGGGGAGTCAGGCCTCGTCTCGTGTGGGGGCATGCACGTGCGCTTTCCTCCCGAGCTGCAGCAGTAGTGTCACGCTTCCTGTCACGTGGATCAAGGGATCTGTGGCTTTCCCTCGAGGCTGTCCCTCGAGGCTTTCCCACGAGGCTTTCCCACAGGGCTGTGCCACGTGCCACCTTGGTGGGAGTCGATCCTCGGCGTGAAAGACGAGCCGGTGAAGGGAAAAGAGGTTCCTCTGGAATGGACTGAGACATCTGGGGGACTCTTGGAATGGTGGCACGACCCTGGAGTTCCTCTCGCCGTTCCTGTTGAGAGGGCCTCCTCTTGAGATGCGACGGGAACGCCGGGAACTCTTTCCCGACGAAGCAGGGAAAGGATCCCTCATCTCGAGCTACGAGGCGGAAACGGGGCTCCTCTGGATGTGGGCGGGACCCTCGTGATTCCTCTCGAGTGGAGACGGCTAGGTCGGGGAACTTCTGGATTTGCACCAAGGGTGTGAAGGACCCTTTCGAAGTTCCAGAGGTGAGGTGTGATCAGCCTCGAGACGCCTCAGCGGAAATGGGCCTCATCTCGCCTGGAGGGGAGAACCTCCTGGATTTTCTCGAGTTGCGGCAGGTCTTCTCGAGTTACGACGGGGACCTCAGGGACCCGCTCTGGTGGCCTCAGGAAAGGCCAGTCCCCATGCGAGTTGCTAGGGGACCTCTCGGGATTCCTCTCCCGTCCATGCCGGGGCCTCAGTCCTTGTGTGGAGTCGGGGCCGGAACCTGAGGATTCCTCTCCAGTGTTGCCATGGATCTTGGGGTGTTTCTGAGTCTCCCCAGGGGAGTCAGGCCTCGTCTCGAGTGGGGGCATGCACGTGCGCTTTCCTCCCGAGCTGCAGCAGTAGTGTCACGCTTCCTGTCACGTGGATCAAGGGATCTGTGGCTTTCCCTCGAGGCTGTCCCTCGAGGCTTTCCCACGAGGCTTTCCCACAGGGCTGTGCCACGTGCCACCTTGGTGTGAGTCGATCCTCGGCATGAAAGACGAGCCGGTGAAGGGAAAAGAGGTTCCTCTGGAATGGACTGAGACATATGGGGGACTCTTGGAATGGTGGCACGACCCTGGAGTTCCTCTCACCATTCCTGTTGAGAGGGCCTCCTCTTGAGATGCGACGGGAACGCCGGGAACTCTTTCCCGACGAAGCAGGGAAAGGATCCCTCATCTCGAGCTACGAGGCGGAAACGGGGCTCCTCTGGATGTGGGCGGGACCCTCGTGATTCCTCTCGAGTGGAGACGGGTATGTCGGGGAACTTCTTGATTTGCACCAAGGGTGTGAAGGACCCTTTCGAAGTTCCAGAGGTGAGGTGTGATCAGCCTCGAGACGCCTCAGCGGAAATGGGCCTCATCTCGCCTGGAGGGGAGAACCTCCTGGATTTTCTCGAGTTGCGGCAGGTCTTCTCGCGTTACGACGGGGACCTCAGGGACCTGCTCTGGTGGCCTCAGGAAAGGCCAGTCCCCATGCGAGTTGCTAGGGGCCATCTCGGGATCCCTCACCCGTCCATACCGGGGCTTAAGACCTAGTGTGGAGTCGGGGCCGGAACCTGAGGATTCCTCTCCAGTGTTGCCATGGATCTTGGGGCGCTTCTGAGTCTCCCCAGGGGAGTCAGGCCTCGTCTCGAGTGGGGGCATGCACGTGCGCTTTCCTCCCGAGCTGCAGCAGTAGTGTCACGCTTCCTGTCACGTGGATCAAGGGATCTGTGGCTTTCCCTCGAGGCTGTCCCTCGAGGCTTTCCCACGAGGCTTTCCCACAGGGCTGTGCCACGTGCCACCTTGGTGTGAGTCGATCCTCGGCGTGAAAGACGAGCCGGTGAAGGGAAAAGAGGTTCCTCTGGAATGGACTGAGACATCTGGGGCACTCTTGGAATGGTGGCACGACCCTGGAGTTCCTCTCGCCGTTCCTGTTGAGAGGGCCTCCTCTTGAGATGCGACGGGAACGCCGGGAACTCTTTCCCGACGAAGCAGGGAAAGGATCCCTCATCTCGAGCTACGAGGCGGAAACGGGGCTCCTCTGGATGTGGGCGGGACCCTCGTGATTCCTCTCGAGTGGAGACGGCTAGGTCGGGGAACTTCTGGATTTGCACCAAGGGTGTGAAGGACCCTTTCGAAGTTCCAGAGGTGAGGTGTGATCAGCCTCGAGACGCCTCAGCGGAAATGGGCCTCATCTCGCCTGGAGGGGAGAACCTCCTGGATTTTCTCGAGTTGCGGCAGGTCTTCTCGAGTTACGACGGGGACCTCAGGGACCCGCTCTGGTGGCCTCAGGAAAGGCCAGTCCCCATGCGAGTTGCTAGGGGACCTCTCGGGATTCCTCTCCCGTCCATGCCGGGGCCTCAGTCCTTGTGTGGAGTCGGGGCCGGAACCTGAGGATTCCTCTCCAGTGTTGCCATGGATCTTGGGGTGCTTCTGAGTCTCCCCAGGGGAGTCAGGCCTCGTCTCGAGTGGGGGCATGCACGTGCGCTTTCCTCCCGAGCTGCAGCAGTAGTGTCACGCTTCCTGTCACGTGGATCAAGGGATCTGTGGCTTTCCCTCGAGGCTGTCCCTCGAGGCTTTCCCACGAGGCTTTCCCACAGGGCTGTGCCACGTGCCACCTTGGTGTGAGTCGATCCTCGGCGTGAAAGACGAGCCGGTGAAGGGAAAAGAGGTTCCTCTGAAATGGACTGAGACATCTGGGGGACTCTTGGAATGGTGGCACGACCCTGGAGTTCCTCTCGCCGTTCCTGTTGAGAGGGCCTCCTCTTGAGATGCGACGGGAACGCCGGGAACTCTTTCCCGACGAAGCAGGGAAAGGATCCCTCATCTCGAGCTACTAGGCGGAAACGGGGCTCCTCTGGATGTGGGCGGGACCCTCGTGATTCCTCTCGAGTGGAGACGGCTAGGTCGGGGAACTTCTGGATTTGCACCAAGGGTGTGAAAGACCCTTTCGAAGTTCCAGACGTGAGGTGTGATCAGCCTCGAGACGCCTCAGCGGAAATGGGCCTCATCTCGCCTGGAGGGGAGAACCTCCTGGATTTTCTCGAGTTGCGGCAGGTCTTCTCGAGTTACGACGGGGACCTCAGGGACCCGCTCTGGTGGCCTCAGGAAAGGCCAGTCCCCATGCGAGTTGCTAGGGGACCTCTCGGGATTCCTCTCCCGTCCATGCCGGGGCCTCAGTCCTTGTGTGGAGTCGGGGCCGGAACCTGAGGATTCCTCTCCAGTGTTGCCATGGATCTTGGGGTGCTTCTGAGTCTCCCCAGGGGAGTCAGGCCTCGTCTCGAGTGGGGGCATGCACGTGCGCTTTCCTCCCGAGCTGCAGCAGTAGTGTCACGCTTCCTGTCACGTGGATCAAGGGATCTGTGGCTTTCCCTCGAGGCTGTCCCTCGAGGCTTTCCCACGAGGCTTTCCCACAGGGCTGTGCCACGTGCCACCTTGGTGTGAGTCGATCCTCGGCGTGAAAGACGAGCCGGTGAAGGGAAAAGAGGTTCCTCTGGAATGGACTGAGACATCTGGGGGACTCTTGGAATGGTGGCACGACCCTGGAGTTCCTCTCGCCGTTCCTGTTGAGAGGGCCTCCTCTTGAGATGCGACGGGAACGCCGGGAAATCTTTCCCGACGAAGCAGGGAAAGGATCCCTCATCTCGAGCTACGAGGCGGAAACGGGGCTCCTCTGGATGTGGGCGGGACCCTCGTGATTCCTCTCGAGTGGAGACGGGTATGTCGGGGAACTTCTGGATTTGCACCAAGGGTGTGAAGGACCCTTTCGAAGTTCCAGAGGGGAGGTGTGATCAGCCTCGAGACGCCTCAGCGGAAATGGGCCTCATCTCGCCTGGAGGGGAGAACCTCCTGGATTTTCTCGAGTTGCGGCAGGTCTTCTCGAGTTACGACGGGGACCTCAGGGACCCGCTCTGGTGGCCTCAGGAAAGGCCAGTCCCCATGCGAGTTGCTAGGGGACCTCTCGGGATTCCTCTCCCGTCCATGCCGGGGCCTCAGTCCTTGTGTGGAGTCGGGGCCGGAACCTGAGGATTCCTCTCCAGTGTTGCCATGGATCTTGGGGTGCTTCTGAGTCTCCCCAGGGGAGTCAGGCCTCGTCTCGAGTGGGGGCATGCACGTGCGCTTTCCTCCCGAGCTGCAGCAGTAGTGTCACGCTTCCTGTCACGTGGATCAAGGGATCTGTGGCTTTCCCTCGAGGCTGTCCCTCGAGGCTTTCCCACGAGGCTTTCCCACAGGGCTGTGCCACGTGCCACCTTGGTGTGAGTCGATCCTCGGCGTGAAAGACGAGCCGGTGAAGGGAAAAGAGGTTCCTCTGGAATGGACTGAGACATCTGGGGCACTCTTGCAATGGTGGCACGACCCTGGAGTTCCTCTCGCCGTTCCTGTTGAGAGGGCCTCCTCTTGAGATGCGACGGGAACGCCGGGAACTCTTTCCCGACGAAGCAGGGAAAGGATCCCTCATCTCGAGCTACGAGGCGGAAACGGGGCTCCTCTGGATGTGGGCGGGACCCTCGTGATTCCTCTCGAGTGGAGACGGCTAGGTCGGGGAACTTCTGGATTTGCACCAAGGGTGTGAAGGACCCTTTCGAAGTTCCAGAGGTGAGGTGTGATCAGCCTCGAGACGCCTCAGCGGAAATGGGCCTCATCTCGCCTGGAGGGGAGAACCTCCTGGATTTTCTCGAGTTGCGGCAGGTCTTCTCGAGTTACGACGGGGATCTCAGGGACCCGCTCTGGTGGCCTCAGGAAAGGCCAGTCCCCATGCGAGTTGCTAGGGGACCTCTCGGGATTCCTCTCCCGTCCATGCCGGGGCCTCAGTCCTTGTGTGGAGTCGGGGCCGGAACCTGAGGATTCCTCTCCAGTGTTGCCATGGATCTTGGGGTGCTTCTGAGTCTCTCCAGCGGAGTCAGGCCTCGTCTCGAGTGGGGGCATGCACGTGCGCTTTCCTCCCGAGCTGCAGCAGTAGTGTCACGCTTCCTGTCACGTGGATCAAGGGATCTGTGGCTTTCCCTCGAGGCTGTCCCTCGAGGCTTTCCCACGAGGCTTTCCCACAGGGCTGTGCCACGTGCCACCTTGGTGTGAGTCGATCCTCGGCGTGAAAGACGAGCCGGTGAAGGGAAAAGAGGTTCCTCTGGAATGGACTGAGACATCTGGGGGACTCGTGGAATGGTGGCACGACCCTGGAGTTCCTCTCACCATTCCTGTTGAGAGGGCCTCCTCTTGAGATGCGACGGGAACGCCGGGAACTCTTTCCCGACGAAGCAGGGAAAGGATCCCTCATCTCGAGCTACGAGGCGGAAACGGGGCTCCTCTGGATGTGGGCGGGACCCTCGTGATTCCTCTCGAGTGGAGACGGCTAGGTCGGGGAACTTCTGGATTTGCACCAAGGGTGTGAAGGACCCTTTCGAAGTTCCAGAGGTGAGGTGTGATCAGCCTCGAGACGCCTCAGCGGAAATGGGCCTCATCTCGCCTGGAGGGGAGAACCTCCTGGATTTTCTCGAGTTGCGGCAGGTCTTCTCGAGTTACGACGGGGACCTCAGGGACCCGCTCTGGTGGCCTCAGGAAAGGCCAGTCCCCATGCGAGTGGCTAGGGGACCTCTCGGGATTCCTCTCCCGTCCATGCCGGGGCCTCAGTCCTTGTGTGGAGTCGGGGCCGGAACCTGAGGATTCCTCTCCAGTGTTGCCATGGATCTTGGGGTGCTTCTGAGTCTCCCCAGGGGAGTCAGGCCTCGTCTCGAGTGGGGGCATGCACGTGCGCTTTCCTCCCGAGCTGCAGCAGTAGTGTCACGCTTCCTGTCACGTGGATCAAGGGATCTGTGGCTTTCCCTCGAGGCTGTCCCTCGAGGCTTTCCCACGAGGCTTTCCCAAAGGGCTGTGCCTCGTGCCACCTTGGTGTGAGTCGATCCTCGGCGTGAAAGACGAGCCGGTGAAGGGAAAAGAGGTTCCTCTGGAATGGACTGAGACATCTGGGGGACTCTTGGAATGGTGGCACGACCCTGGAGTTCCTCTCGCCGTTCCTGTTGAGAGGGCCTCCTCTTGAGATGCGACGGGAACGCCGGGAACTCTTTCCCGACGAAGCAGGGAAAGGATCCCTCATCTCGAGCTACGAGGCGGAAACGGGGCTCCTCTGGATGTGGGCGGGACCCTCGTGATTCCTCTCGAGTGGAGACGGCTAGGTCGGGGAACTTCTGGATTTGCACCAAGGGTGTGAAGGACCCTTTCGAAGTTCCAGAGGTGAGGTGTGATCAGCCTCGAGACGCCTCAGCGGAAATGGGCCTCATCTCGCCTGGAGGGGAGAACCTCCTGGATTTTCTCGAGTTGCGGCAGGTCTTCTCGAGTTACGACGGGGACCTCAGGGACCCGCTCTGGTGGCCTCAGGAAAGGCCAGTCCCCATGCGAGTTGCTAGGGGACCTCTCGGGATTCCTCTCCCGTCCATGCCGGGGCCTCAGTCCTTGTGTGGAGTCGGGGCCGGAACCTGAGGATTCCTCTCCAGTGTTGCCATGGATCTTGGGGTGCTTCTGAGTCTCCCCAGGGGAGTCAGGCCTCGTCTCGAGTGGGGGCATGCACGTGCGCTTTCCTCCCGAGCTGCAGCAGTAGTGTCACGCTTCCTGTCACGTGGATCAAGGGATCTGTGGCTTTCCCTCGAGGCTGTCCCTCGAGGCTTTCCCACGAGGCTTTCCCACAGGGCTGTGCCACGTGCCACCTTGGTGTGAGTCGATCCTCGGCGTGAAAGACGAGCCGGTGAAGGGAAAAGAGGTTCCTCTGGAATGGACTGAGACATCTGGGGGACTCTTGGAATGGTGGCACGACCCTGGAGTTCCTCTCGCCGTTTCTGTTGAGAGGGCCTCCTCTTGAGATGCGACGGGAACGCCGGGAACTCTTTCCCGACGAAGCAGGGAAAGGATCCCTCATCTCGAGCTACGAGGCGGAAACGGGGCTCCTCTGGATGTGGGCGGGACCCTCGTGATTCCTCTCGAGTGGAGACGGGTATGTCGGGGAACTTCTGGATTTGCACCAAGGGTGTGAAGGACCCTTTCGAAGTTCCAGAGGGGAGGTGTGATCAGCCTCGAGACGCCTCAGCGGAAATGGGCCTCATCTCGCCTGGAGGGGAGAACCTCCTGGATTTTCTCGAGTTGCGGCAGGTCTTCTCGAGTTACGACGGGGACCTCAGGGACCCGCTCTGGTGGCCTCAGGAAAGGCCAGTCCCCATGCGAGTTGCTAGGGGACCTCTCGGGATTCCTCTCCCGTCCATGCCGGGGCCTCAGTCCTTGTGTGGAGTCGGGGCCGGAACCTGAGGATTCCTCTCCAGTGTTGCCATGGATCTTGGGGTGCTTCTGAGTCTCCCCAGGGGAGTCAGGCCTCGTCTCGAGTGGGGGCATGCACGTGCGCTTTCCTCCCGAGCTGCAGCAGTAGTGTCATGCTTCCTGTCACGTGGATCAAGGGATCTGTGGCTTTCCCTCGAGGCTGTCCCTCGAGGCTTTCCCACGAGGCTTTCCCACAGGGCTGTGCCACGTGCCACCTTGGTGTGAGTCGATCCTCGGCGTGAAAGACGAGCCGGTGAAGGGAAAAGAGGTTCCTCTGGAATGGACTGAGACATCTGGGGGACTCTTGGAATGGTGGCACGACCCTGGAGTTCCTCTCGCCGTTCCTGTTGAGAGGGCCTCCTCTTGAGATGCGACGGGAACGCCGGGAACTCTTTCCCGACGAAGCAGGGAAAGGATCCCTCATCTCGAGCTACGAGGCGGAAACGGGGCTCCTCTGGATGTGGGCGGGACCCTCGTGATTCCTCTCGAGTGGAGACGGCTAGGTCGGGGAACTTCTGGATTTGCACCAAGGGTGTGAAGGACCCTTTCGAAGTTCCAGAGGTGAGGTGTGATCAGCCTCGAGACGCCTCAGCGGAAATGGGCCTCATCTCGCCTGGAGGGGAGAACCTCCTGGATTTTCTCGAGTTGCGGCAGGTCTTCTCGAGTTACGACGGGGACCTCAGGGACCCGCTCTGGTGGCCTCAGGAAAGGCCAGTCCCCATGCGAGTTGCTAGGGGACCTCTCGGGATTCCTCTCCCGTCCATGCCGGGGCCTCAGTCCTTGTGTGGAGTCGGGGCCGGAACCTGAGGATTCCTCTCCAGTGTTGCCATGGATCTTGGGGTGCTTCTGAGTCTCCCCAGGGGAGTCAGGCCTCGTCTCGAGTGGGGGCATGCACGTGCGCTTTCCTCCCGAGCTGCAGCAGTAGTGTCACGCTTCCTGTCACGTGGATCAAGGGATCTGTGGCTTTCCCTCGAGGCTGTCCCTCGAGGCTTTCCCACGAGGCTTTCCCAAAGGGCTGTGCCACGTGCCACCTTGGTGTGAGTCGATCCTCGGCGTGAAAGACGAGCTGGTGAAGGGAAAAGAGGTTCCTCTGGAATGGACTGAGACATCTGGGGGACTCTTGGAATGGTGGCACGACCCTGGAGTTCCTCTCGCCGTTTCTGTTGAGAGGGCCTCCTCTTGAGATGCGACGGGAACGCCGGGAACTCTTTCCCGACGAAGCAGGGAAAGGATCCCTCATCTCGAGCTACGAGGCGGAAACGGGGCTCCTCTGGATGTGGGCGGGACCCTCGTGATTCCTCTCGAGTGGAGACGGGTATGTCGGCGAACTTCTGGATTTGCACCAAGGGTGTGAAGGACCCTTTCGAAGTTCCAGAGGGGAGGTGTGATCAGCCTCGAGACGCCTCAGCGGAAATGGGCCTCATCTCGCCTGGAGGGGAGAACCTCCTGGATTTTCTCGAGTTGTGGCAGGTCTTCTCGAGTTACGACGGGGACCTCAGGGACCCGCTCTGGTGGCCTCAGGAAAGGCCAGTCCCCATGCGAGTGGCTAGGGGACCTCTCGGGATTCCTCTCCCGTCCATGCCGGGGCCTCAGTCCTTGTGTGGAGTCGGGGCCGGAACCTGAGGATTCCTCTCCAGTGTTGCCATGGATCTTGGGGTGCTTCTGAGTCTCCCCAGGGGAGTCAGGCCTCGTCTCGAGTGGGGGCATGCACGTGCGCTTTCCTCCCGAGCTGCAGCAGTAGTGTCACGCTTCCTGTCACGTGGATCAAGGGATCTGTGGCTTTCCCTGAAGGCTGTCCCTCGAGGCTTTCCGACGAGGCTTTCCCACAGGGCTGTGCCACGTGCCACCTTGGTGTGAGTCGATCCTCGGCGTGAAAGACGAGCCGGTGAAGGGAAAAGAGGTTCCTCTGAAATGGACTGAGACATCTGGGGGACTCTTGGAATGGTGGCACGACCCTGGAGTTCCTCTCGCCGTTCCTGTTGAGAGGGCCTCCTCTTGAGATGCGACGGGAACGCCGGGAACTCTTTCCCGACGAAGCAGGGAAAGGATCCCTCATCTCGAGCTACTAGGCGGAAACGGGGCTCCTCTGGATGTGGGCGGGACCCTCGTGATTCCTCTCGAGTGGAGACGGCTAGGTCGGGGAACTTCTGGATTTGCACCAAGGGTGTGAAAGACCCTTTCGAAGTTCCAGACGTGAGGTGTGATCAGCCTCGAGACGCCTCAGCGGAAATGGGCCTCATCTCGCCTGGAGGGGAGAACCTCCTGGATTTTCTCGAGTTGCGGCAGGTCTTCTCGAGTTACGACGGGGACCTCAGGGACCCGCTCTGGTGGCCTCAGGAAAGGCCAGTCCCCATGCGAGTTGCTAGGGGACCTCTCGGGATTCCTCTCCCGTCCATGCCGGGGCCTCAGTCCTTGTGTGGAGTCGGGGCCGGAACCTGAGGATTCCTCTCCAGTGTTGCCATGGATCTTGGGGTGCTTCTGAGTCTCCCCAGGGGAGTCAGGCCTCGTCTCGAGTGGGGGCATGCACGTGCGCTTTCCTCCCGAGCTGCAGCAGTAGTGTCACGCTTCCTGTCACGTGGATCAAGGGATCTGTGGCTTTCCCTCGAGGCTGTCCCTCGAGGCTTTCCCACGAGGCTTTCCCACAGGGCTGTGCCACGTGCCACCTTGGTGTGAGTCGATCCTCGGCGTGAAAGACGAGCCGGTGAAGGGAAAAGAGGTTCCTCTGGAATGGACTGAGACATCTGGGGGACTCTTGGAATGGTGGCACGACCCTGGAGTTCCTCTCGCCGTTCCTGTTGAGAGGGCCTCCTCTTGAGATGCGACGGGAACGCCGGGAAATCTTTCCCGACGAAGCAGGGAAAGGATCCCTCATCTCGAGCTACGAGGCGGAAACGGGGCTCCTCTGGATGTGGGCGGGACCCTCGTGATTCCTCTCGAGTGGAGACGGGTATGTCGGGGAACTTCTGGATTTGCACCAAGGGTGTGAAGGACCCTTTCGAAGTTCCAGAGGGGAGGTGTGATCAGCCTCGAGACGCCTCAGCGGAAATGGGCCTCATCTCGCCTGGAGGGGAGAACCTCCTGGATTTTCTCGAGTTGCGGCAGGTCTTCTCGAGTTACGACGGGGACCTCAGGGACCCGCTCTGGTGGCCTCAGGAAAGGCCAGTCCCCATGCGAGTTGCTAGGGGACCTCTCGGGATTCCTCTCCCGTCCATGCCGGGGCCTCAGTCCTTGTGTGGAGTCGGGGCCGGAACCTGAGGATTCCTCTCCAGTGTTGCCATGGATCTTGGGGTGCTTCTGAGTCTCCCCAGGGGAGTCAGGCCTCGTCTCGAGTGGGGGCATGCACGTGCGCTTTCCTCCCGAGCTGCAGCAGTAGTGTCACGCTTCCTGTCACGTGGATCAAGGGATCTGTGGCTTTCCCTCGAGGCTGTCCCTCGAGGCTTTCCCACGAGGCTTTCCCACAGGGCTGTGCCACGTGCCACCTTGGTGTGAGTCGATCCTCGGCGTGAAAGACGAGCCGGTGAAGGGAAAAGAGGTTCCTCTGGAATGGACTGAGACATCTGGGGCACTCTTGCAATGGTGGCACGACCCTGGAGTTCCTCTCGCCGTTCCTGTTGAGAGGGCCTCCTCTTGAGATGCGACGGGAACGCCGGGAACTCTTTCCCGACGAAGCAGGGAAAGGATCCCTCATCTCGAGCTACGAGGCGGAAACGGGGCTCCTCTGGATGTGGGCGGGACCCTCGTGATTCCTCTCGAGTGGAGACGGCTAGGTCGGGGAACTTCTGGATTTGCACCAAGGGTGTGAAGGACCCTTTCGAAGTTCCAGAGGTGAGGTGTGATCAGCCTCGAGACGCCTCAGCGGAAATGGGCCTCATCTCGCCTGGAGGGGAGAACCTCCTGGATTTTCTCGAGTTGCGGCAGGTCTTCTCGAGTTACGACGGGGATCTCAGGGACCCGCTCTGGTGGCCTCAGGAAAGGCCAGTCCCCATGCGAGTTGCTAGGGGACCTCTCGGGATTCCTCTCCCGTCCATGCCGGGGCCTCAGTCCTTGTGTGGAGTCGGGGCCGGAACCTGAGGATTCCTCTCCAGTGTTGCCATGGATCTTGGGGTGCTTCTGAGTCTCTCCAGCGGAGTCAGGCCTCGTCTCGAGTGGGGGCATGCACGTGCGCTTTCCTCCCGAGCTGCAGCAGTAGTGTCACGCTTCCTGTCACGTGGATCAAGGGATCTGTGGCTTTCCCTCGAGGCTGTCCCTCGAGGCTTTCCCACGAGGCTTTCCCACAGGGCTGTGCCACGTGCCACCTTGGTGTGAGTCGATCCTCGGCGTGAAAGACGAGCCGGTGAAGGGAAAAGAGGTTCCTCTGGAATGGACTGAGACATCTGGGGGACTCGTGGAATGGTGGCACGACCCTGGAGTTCCTCTCACCATTCCTGTTGAGAGGGCCTCCTCTTGAGATGCGACGGGAACGCCGGGAACTCTTTCCCGACGAAGCAGGGAAAGGATCCCTCATCTCGAGCTACGAGGCGGAAACGGGGCTCCTCTGGATGTGGGCGGGACCCTCGTGATTCCTCTCGAGTGGAGACGGCTAGGTCGGGGAACTTCTGGATTTGCACCAAGGGTGTGAAGGACCCTTTCGAAGTTCCAGAGGTGAGGTGTGATCAGCCTCGAGACGCCTCAGCGGAAATGGGCCTCATCTCGCCTGGAGGGGAGAACCTCCTGGATTTTCTCGAGTTGCGGCAGGTCTTCTCGAGTTACGACGGGGACCTCAGGGACCCGCTCTGGTGGCCTCAGGAAAGGCCAGTCCCCATGCGAGTGGCTAGGGGACCTCTCGGGATTCCTCTCCCGTCCATGCCGGGGCCTCAGTCCTTGTGTGGAGTCGGGGCCGGAACCTGAGGATTCCTCTCCAGTGTTGCCATGGATCTTGGGGTGCTTCTGAGTCTCCCCAGGGGAGTCAGGCCTCGTCTCGAGTGGGGGCATGCACGTGCGCTTTCCTCCCGAGCTGCAGCAGTAGTGTCACGCTTCCTGTCACGTGGATCAAGGGATCTGTGGCTTTCCCTCGAGGCTGTCCCTCGAGGCTTTCCCACGAGGCTTTCCCAAAGGGCTGTGCCTCGTGCCACCTTGGTGTGAGTCGATCCTCGGCGTGAAAGACGAGCCGGTGAAGGGAAAAGAGGTTCCTCTGGAATGGACTGAGACATCTGGGGGACTCTTGGAATGGTGGCACGACCCTGGAGTTCCTCTCGCCGTTCCTGTTGAGAGGGCCTCCTCTTGAGATGCGACGGGAACGCCGGGAACTCTTTCCCGACGAAGCAGGGAAAGGATCCCTCATCTCGAGCTACGAGGCGGAAACGGGGCTCCTCTGGATGTGGGCGGGACCCTCGTGATTCCTCTCGAGTGGAGACGGCTAGGTCGGGGAACTTCTGGATTTGCACCAAGGGTGTGAAGGACCCTTTCGAAGTTCCAGAGGTGAGGTGTGATCAGCCTCGAGACGCCTCAGCGGAAATGGGCCTCATCTCGCCTGGAGGGGAGAACCTCCTGGATTTTCTCGAGTTGCGGCAGGTCTTCTCGAGTTACGACGGGGACCTCAGGGACCCGCTCTGGTGGCCTCAGGAAAGGCCAGTCCCCATGCGAGTTGCTAGGGGACCTCTCGGGATTCCTCTCCCGTCCATGCCGGGGCCTCAGTCCTTGTGTGGAGTCGGGGCCGGAACCTGAGGATTCCTCTCCAGTGTTGCCATGGATCTTGGGGTGCTTCTGAGTCTCCCCAGGGGAGTCAGGCCTCGTCTCGAGTGGGGGCATGCACGTGCGCTTTCCTCCCGAGCTGCAGCAGTAGTGTCACGCTTCCTGTCACGTGGATCAAGGGATCTGTGGCTTTCCCTCGAGGCTGTCCCTCGAGGCTTTCCCACGAGGCTTTCCCACAGGGCTGTGCCACGTGCCACCTTGGTGTGAGTCGATCCTCGGCGTGAAAGACGAGCCGGTGAAGGGAAAAGAGGTTCCTCTGGAATGGACTGAGACATCTGGGGGACTCTTGGAATGGTGGCACGACCCTGGAGTTCCTCTCGCCGTTTCTGTTGAGAGGGCCTCCTCTTGAGATGCGACGGGAACGCCGGGAACTCTTTCCCGACGAAGCAGGGAAAGGATCCCTCATCTCGAGCTACGAGGCGGAAACGGGGCTCCTCTGGATGTGGGCGGGACCCTCGTGATTCCTCTCGAGTGGAGACGGGTATGTCGGGGAACTTCTGGATTTGCACCAAGGGTGTGAAGGACCCTTTCGAAGTTCCAGAGGGGAGGTGTGATCAGCCTCGAGACGCCTCAGCGGAAATGGGCCTCATCTCGCCTGGAGGGGAGAACCTCCTGGATTTTCTCGAGTTGCGGCAGGTCTTCTCGAGTTACGACGGGGACCTCAGGGACCCGCTCTGGTGGCCTCAGGAAAGGCCAGTCCCCATGCGAGTTGCTAGGGGACCTCTCGGGATTCCTCTCCCGTCCATGCCGGGGCCTCAGTCCTTGTGTGGAGTCGGGGCCGGAACCTGAGGATTCCTCTCCAGTGTTGCCATGGATCTTGGGGTGCTTCTGAGTCTCCCCAGGGGAGTCAGGCCTCGTCTCGAGTGGGGGCATGCACGTGCGCTTTCCTCCCGAGCTGCAGCAGTAGTGTCATGCTTCCTGTCACGTGGATCAAGGGATCTGTGGCTTTCCCTCGAGGCTGTCCCTCGAGGCTTTCCCACGAGGCTTTCCCACAGGGCTGTGCCACGTGCCACCTTGGTGTGAGTCGATCCTCGGCGTGAAAGACGAGCCGGTGAAGGGAAAAGAGGTTCCTCTGGAATGGACTGAGACATCTGGGGGACTCTTGGAATGGTGGCACGACCCTGGAGTTCCTCTCGCCGTTCCTGTTGAGAGGGCCTCCTCTTGAGATGCGACGGGAACGCCGGGAACTCTTTCCCGACGAAGCAGGGAAAGGATCCCTCATCTCGAGCTACGAGGCGGAAACGGGGCTCCTCTGGATGTGGGCGGGACCCTCGTGATTCCTCTCGAGTGGAGACGGCTAGGTCGGGGAACTTCTGGATTTGCACCAAGGGTGTGAAGGACCCTTTCGAAGTTCCAGAGGTGAGGTGTGATCAGCCTCGAGACGCCTCAGCGGAAATGGGCCTCATCTCGCCTGGAGGGGAGAACCTCCTGGATTTTCTCGAGTTGCGGCAGGTCTTCTCGAGTTACGACGGGGACCTCAGGGACCCGCTCTGGTGGCCTCAGGAAAGGCCAGTCCCCATGCGAGTTGCTAGGGGACCTCTCGGGATTCCTCTCCCGTCCATGCCGGGGCCTCAGTCCTTGTGTGGAGTCGGGGCCGGAACCTGAGGATTCCTCTCCAGTGTTGCCATGGATCTTGGGGTGCTTCTGAGTCTCCCCAGGGGAGTCAGGCCTCGTCTCGAGTGGGGGCATGCACGTGCGCTTTCCTCCCGAGCTGCAGCAGTAGTGTCACGCTTCCTGTCACGTGGATCAAGGGATCTGTGGCTTTCCCTCGAGGCTGTCCCTCGAGGCTTTCCCACGAGGCTTTCCCAAAGGGCTGTGCCACGTGCCACCTTGGTGTGAGTCGATCCTCGGCGTGAAAGACGAGCTGGTGAAGGGAAAAGAGGTTCCTCTGGAATGGACTGAGACATCTGGGGGACTCTTGGAATGGTGGCACGACCCTGGAGTTCCTCTCGCCGTTTCTGTTGAGAGGGCCTCCTCTTGAGATGCGACGGGAACGCCGGGAACTCTTTCCCGACGAAGCAGGGAAAGGATCCCTCATCTCGAGCTACGAGGCGGAAACGGGGCTCCTCTGGATGTGGGCGGGACCCTCGTGATTCCTCTCGAGTGGAGACGGGTATGTCGGCGAACTTCTGGATTTGCACCAAGGGTGTGAAGGACCCTTTCGAAGTTCCAGAGGGGAGGTGTGATCAGCCTCGAGACGCCTCAGCGGAAATGGGCCTCATCTCGCCTGGAGGGGAGAACCTCCTGGATTTTCTCGAGTTGTGGCAGGTCTTCTCGAGTTACGACGGGGACCTCAGGGACCCGCTCTGGTGGCCTCAGGAAAGGCCAGTCCCCATGCGAGTGGCTAGGGGACCTCTCGGGATTCCTCTCCCGTCCATGCCGGGGCCTCAGTCCTTGTGTGGAGTCGGGGCCGGAACCTGAGGATTCCTCTCCAGTGTTGCCATGGATCTTGGGGTGCTTCTGAGTCTCCCCAGGGGAGTCAGGCCTCGTCTCGAGTGGGGGCATGCACGTGCGCTTTCCTCCCGAGCTGCAGCAGTAGTGTCACGCTTCCTGTCACGTGGATCAAGGGATCTGTGGCTTTCCCTGAAGGCTGTCCCTCGAGGCTTTCCGACGAGGCTTTCCCACAGGGCTGTGCCACGTGCCACCTTGGTGTGAGTCGATCCTCGGCGTGAAAGACGAGCCGGTGAAGGGAAAAGAGGTTCCTCTGGAATGGACTGAGACATCTGGGGGACTCTTGGAATGGTGGCACGACCCTGGAGTTCCTCTCGCCGTTCCTGTTGAGAGGGCCTCCTCTTGAGATGCGACGGGAACGCCGGGAACTCTTTCCCGACGAAGCAGGGAAAGGATCCCTCATCTCGAGCTACGAGGCGGAAACGGGGCTCCTCTGGATGTGGGCGGGACCCTCGTGATTCCTCTCGAGTGGAGACGGCTAGGTCGGGGAACTTCTGGATTTGCACCAAGGGTGTGAAGGACCCTTTCGAAGTTCCAGAGGTGAGGTGTGATCAGCCTCGAGACGCCTCAGCGGAAATGGGCCTCATCTCGCCTGGAGGGGAGAACCTCCTGGATTTTCTCGAGTTGCGGCAGGTCTTCTCGAGTTACGACGGGGACCTCAGGGACCCGCTCTGGTGGCCTCAGGAAAGGCCAGTCCCCATGCGAGTTGCTAGGGGACCTCTCGGGATTCCTCTCCCGTCCATGCCGGGGCCTCAGTCCTTGTGTGGAGTCGGGGCCGGAACCTGAGGATTCCTCTCCAGTGTTGCCATGGATCTTGGGGTGCTTCTGAGTCTCTCCAGCGGAGTCAGGCCTCGTCTCGAGTGGGGGCATGCACGTGCGCTTTCCTCCCGAGCTGCAGCAGTAGTGTCACGCTTCCTGTCACGTGGATCAAGGGATCTGTGGCTTTCCCTCGAGGCTGTCCCTCAAGGCTTTCCCACGAGGCTTTCCCACGGGGCTGTGCCACGTGCCACCTTGGTGTGAGTCGATCCTCGGCGTGAAAGACGAGCCGGTGAAGGGAAAAGAGGTTCCTCTGGAATGGACTGAGACATCTGGGGGACTCTTGGAATGGTGGCACGACCCTGGAGTTCCTCTCGCCGTTTCTGTTGAGAGGGCCTCCTCTTGAGATGCGACGGGAACGCCGGGAACTCTTTCCCGACGAAGCAGGGAAAGGATCCCTCATCTCGAGCTACGAGGCGGAAACGGGGCTCCTCTGGATGTGGGCGGGACCCTCGTGATTCCTCTCGAGTGGAGACGGGTATGTCGGGGAACTTCTGGATTTGCACCAAGGGTGTGAAGGAGCCTTTCGAAGTTCCAGAGGGGAGGTGTGATCAGCCTCGAGACGCCTCAGCGGAAATGGGCCTCATCTCGCCTGGAGGGGAGAACCTCCTGGATTTTCTCGAGTTGCGGCAGGTCTTCTCGAGTTACGACGGGGACCTCAGGGACCCGCTCTGGTGGCCTCAGGAAAGGCCAGTCCCCATGCGAGTTGCTAGGGGACCTCTCGGGATTCCTCTCCCGTCCATGCCGGGGCCTCAGTCCTTGTGTGGAGTCGGGGCCGGAACCTGAGGATTCCTCTCCAGTGTTGCCATGGATCTTGGGGTGCTTCTGAGTCTCCCCAGGGGAGTCAGGCCTCGTCTCGAGTGGGGGCATGCACGTGCGCTTTCCTCCCGAGCTGCAGCAGTAGTGTCATGCTTCCTGTCACGTGGATCAAGGGATCTGTGGCTTTCCCTCGAGGCTGTCCCTCGAGGCTTTCCCACGAGGCTTTCCCACAGGGCTGTGCCACGTGCCACCTTGGTGTGAGTCGATCCTCGGCGTGAAAGACGAGCCGGTGAAGGGAAAAGAGGTTCCTCTGGAATGGACTGAGACATCTGGGGGACTCTTGGAATGGTGGCACGACCCTGGAGTTCCTCTCGCCGTTCCTGTTGAGAGGGCCTCCTCTTGAGATGCGACGGGAACGCCGGGAACTCTTTCCCGACGAAGCAGGGAAAGGATCCCTCATCTCGAGCTACGAGGCGGAAACGGGGCTCCTCTGGATGTGGGCGGGACCCTCGTGATTCCTCTCGAGTGGAGACGGCTAGGTCGGGGAACTTCTGGATTTGCACCAAGGGTGTGAAGGACCCTTTCGAAGTTCCAGAGGTGAGGTGTGATCAGCCTCGAGACGCCTCAGCGGAAATGGGCCTCATCTCGCCTGGAGGGGAGAACCTCCTGGATTTTCTCGAGTTGCGGCAGGTCTTCTCGAGTTACGACGGGGACCTCAGGGACCCGCTCTGGTGGCCTCAGGAAAGGCCAGTCCCCATGCGAGTTGCTAGGGGACCTCTCGGGATTCCTCTCCCGTCCATGCCGGGGCCTCAGTCCTTGTGTGGAGTCGGGGCCGGAACCTGAGGATTCCTCTCCAGTGTTGCCATGGATCTTGGGGTGCTTCTGAGTCTCCCCAGGGGAGTCAGGCCTCGTCTCGAGTGGGGGCATGCACGTGCGCTTTCCTCCCGAACTGCAGCAGTAGTGTCACGCTTCCTGTCACGTGGATCAAGGGATCTGTGGCTTTCCCTCGAGGCTGTCCCTCGAGGCTTTCCCACGAGGCTTTCCCAAAGGGCTGTGCCACGTGCCACCTTGGTGTGAGTCGATCCTCGGCGTGAAAGACGAGCTGGTGAAGGGAAAAGAGGTTCCTCTGGAATGGACTGAGACATCTGGGGGACTCTTGGAATGGTGGCACGACCCTGGAGTTCCTCTCGCCGTTTCTGTTGAGAGGGCCTCCTCTTGAGATGCGACGGGAACGCCGGGAACTCTTTCCCGACGAAGCAGGGAAAGGATCCCTCATCTCGAGCTACGAGGCGGAAACGGGGCTCCTCCGGATGTGGGCGGGACCCACGTGATTCCTCTCGAGTGGAGACGGGTATGTCGGCGAACTTCTGGATTTGCACCAAGGGTGTGAAGGACCCTTTCGAAGTTCCAGAGGGGAGGTGTGATCAGCCTCGAGACGCCTCAGCGGAAATGGGTCTCATCTCGCCTGGAGGGGAGAACCTCCTGGATTTTCTCGAGTTGTGGCAGGTCTTCTCGAGTTACGACGGGGACCTCAGGGACCCGCTCTGGTGGCCTCAGGAAAGGCCAGTCCCCATGCGAGTGGCTAGGGGACCTCTCGGGATTCCTCTCCCGTCCATGCCGGGGCCTCAGTCCTTGTGTGGAGTCGGGGCCGGAACCTGAGGATTCCTCTCCAGTGTTGCCATGGATCTTGGGGTGCTTCTGAGTCTCCCCAGGGGAGTCAGGCCTCGTCTCGAGTGGGGGCATGCACGTGCGCTTTCCTCCCGTGCTGCAGCAGTAGTGTCACGCTTCCTGTCACGTGGATCAAGGGATCTGTGGCTTTCCCTCGAGGCTGTCCCTCGAGGCTTTCCCACGAGGCTTTCCCACAGGGCTGTGCCACGTGCCACCTTGGTGTGAGTCGATCCTCGGCGTGAAAGACGAGCTGGTGAAGGGAAAAGAGGTTCCTCTGGAATGGACTGAGACATCTGGGGGACTCTTGGAATGGTGGCACGACCCTGGAGTTCCTCTCGCCGTTTCTGTTGAGAGGGCCTCCTCTTGAGATGCGACGGGAACGCCGGGAACTCTTTCCCGACGAAGCAGGGAAAGGATCCCTCATCTCGAGCTACGAGGCGGAAACGGGGCTCCTCTGGATGTGGGCGGGACCCTCGTGATTCCTCTCGAGTGGAGACGGGTATGTCGGCGAACTTCTGGATTTGCACCAAGGGTGTGAAGGACCCTTTCGAAGTTCCAGAGGGGAGGTGTGATCAGCCTCGAGACGCCTCAGCGGAAATGGGCCTCATCTCGCCTGGAGGGGAGAACCTCCTGGATTTTCTCGAGTTGCGGCAGGTCTTCTCGAGTTACGACGGGGACCTCAGGGACCCGCTCTGGTGGCCTCAGGAAAGGCCAGTCCCCATGCGAGTTGCTAGGGGACCTCTCGGGATTCCTCTCCCGTCCATGCCGGGGCCTCAGTCCTTGTGTGGAGTCGGGGCCGGAACCTGAGGATTCCTCTCCAGTGTTGCCATGGATCTTGGGGTGCTTCTGAGTCTCTCCAGCGGAGTCAGGCCTCGTCTCGAGTGGGGGCATGCACGTGCGCTTTCCTCCCGAGCTGCAGCAGTAGTGTCACGCTTCCTGTCACGTGGATCAAGGGATCTGTGGCTTTCCCTCGAGGCTGTCCCTCGAGGCTTTCCCACGAGGCTTTCCCACGGGGCTGTGCCACGTGCCACCTTGGTGTGAGTCGATCCTCGGCGTGAAAGACGAGCCGGTGAAGGGAAAAGAGGTTCCTCTGGAATGGACTGAGACATCTGGGGGACTCTTGAAATGGTGGCACGACCCTGGAGTTCCTCTCGCCGTTTCTGTTGAGAGGGCCTCCTCTTGAGATGCGACGGGAACGCCGGGAACTCTTTCCCGACGAAGCAGGGAAAGGATCCCTCATCTCGAGCTACGAGGCGGAAACGGGGCTCCTCTGGATGTGGGCGGGACCCTCGTGATTCCTCTCGAGTGGAGACGGGTATGTCGGGGAACTTCTGGATTTGCACCAAGGGTGTGAAGGACCCTTTCGAAGTTCCAGAGGGGAGGTGTGATCAGCCTCGAGACGCCTCAGCGGAAATGGGCCTCATCTCGCCTGGAGGGGAGAACCTCCTGGATTTTCTCGAGTTGCGGCAGGTCTTCTCGAGTTACGACGGGGACCTCAGGGACCCGCTCTGGTGGCCTCAGGAAAGGCAAGTCCCCATGCGAGTTGCTAGGGGACCTCTCGGGATTCCTCTCCCGTCCATGCCGGGGCCTCAGTCCTTGTGTGCAGTCGGGGCCGGAACCTGAGGATTCCTCTCCAGTGTTGCCATGGATCTTGGGGTGCTTCTGAGTCTCCCCAGGGGAGTCAGGCCTCGTCTCGAGTGGGGGCATGCACGTGCGCTTTCCTCCCGAGCTGCAGCAGTAGTGTCACGCTTCCTGTCACGTGGATCAAGGGATCTGTGGCTTTCCCTCGAGGCTGTCCCTCGAGGCTTTCCCACGAGGCTTTCCCACAGGGCTGTGCCACGTGCCACCTTGGTGTGAGTCGATCCTCGGCGTGAAAGACGAGCCGGTGAAGGGAAAAGAGGTTCCTCTGGAATGGACTGAGACATCTGGGGGACTCTTGGAATGGTGGCACGACCCTGGAGTTCCTCTCGCCGTTCCTGTTGAGAGGGCCTCCTCTTGAGATGCGACGGGAACGCCGGGAACTCTTTCCCGACGAAGCAGGGAAAGGATCCCTCATCTCGAGCTACGAGGCGGAAACGGGGCTCCTCTGGATGTGGGCGGGACCCTCGTGATTCCTCTCGAGTGGAGACGGCTAGGTCGGGGAACTTCTGGATTTGCACCAAGGGTGTGAAGGACCCTTTCGAAGTTCCAGAGGTGAGGTGTGATCAGCCTCGAGACGCCTCAGCGGAAATGGGCCTCATCTCGCCTGGAGGGGAGAACCTCCTGGATTTTCTCGAGTTGCGGCAGGTCTTCTCGAGTTACGACGGGGACCTCAGGGACCCGCTCTGGTGGCCTCAGGAAAGGCCAGTCCCCATGCGAGTTGCTAGGGGACCTCTCGGGATTCCTCTCCCGTCCATGCCGGGGCCTCAGTCCTTGTGTGGAGTCGGGGCCGGAACCTGAGGATTCCTCTCCAGTGTTGCCATGGATCTTGGGGTGCTTCTGAGTCTCCCCAGGGGAGTCAGGCCTCGTCTCGAGTGGGGGCATGCACGTGCGCTTTCCTCCCGAGCTGCAGCAGTAGTGTCATGCTTCCTGTCACGTGGATCAAGGGATCTGTGGCTTTCCCTCGAGGCTGTCCCTCGAGGCTTTCCCACGAGGCTTTCCCACAGGGCTGTGCCACGTGCCACCTTGGTGTGAGTCGATCCTCGGCGTGAAAGACGAGCCGGTGAAGGGAAAAGAGGTTCCTCTGGAATGGACTAAGACATCTGGGGGACTCTTGGAATGGTGGCACGACCCTGGAGTTCCTCTCGCCGTTCCTGTTGAGAGGGCCTCCTCTTGAGATGCGACGGGAACGCCGGGAACTCTTTCCCGACGAAGCAGGGAAAGGATCCCTCATCTCGAGCTACGAGGCGGAAACGGGGCTCCTCTGGATGTGGGCGGGACCCTCGTGATTCCTCTCGAGTGGAGACGGCTAGGTCGGGGAACTTCTGGATTTGCACCAAGGGTGTGAAGGACCCTTTCGAAGTTCCAGAGGTGAGGTGTGATCAGCCTCGAGACGCCTCAGCGGAAATGGGCCTCATCTCGCCTGGAGGGGAGAACCTCCTGGATTTTCTCGAGTTGCGGCAGGTCTTCTCGAGTTACGACGGGGACCTCAGGGACCCGCTCTGGTGGCCTCAGGAAAGGCCAGTCCCCATGCGAGTTGCTAGGGGACCTCTCGGGATTCCTCTCCCGTCCATGCCGGGGCCTCAGTCCTTGTGTGGAGTCGGGGCCGGAACCTGAGGATTCCTCTCCAGTGTTGCCATGGATCTTGGGGTGCTTCTGAGTCTCCCCAGGGGAGTCAGGCCTCGTCTCGAGTGGGGGCATGCACGTGCGCTTTCCTCCCGAGCTGCAGCAGTAGTGTCACGCTTCCTGTCACGTGGATCAAGGGATCTGTGGCTTTCCCTCGAGGCTGTCCCTCGAGGCTTTCCCACGAGGCTTTCCCAAAGGGCTGTGCCACGTGCCACCTTGGTGTGAGTCGATCCTCGGCGTGAAAGACGAGCTGGTGAAGGGAAAAGAGGTTCCTCTGGAATGGACTGAGACATCTGGGGGACTCTTGGAATGGTGGCACGACCCTGGAGTTCCTCTCGCCGTTTCTGTTGAGAGGGCCTCCTCTTGAGATGCGACGGGAACGCCGGGAACTCTTTCCAGACGAAGCAGGGAAAGGATCCCTCATCTCGAGCTACGAGGCGGAAACGGGGCTCCTCTGGATGTGGGCGGGACCCTCGTGATTCCTCTCGAGTGGAGACGGGTATGTCGGCGAACTTCTGGATTTGCACCAAGGGTGTGAAGGACCCTTTCGAAGTTCCAGAGGGGAGGTGTGATCAGCCTCGAGACGCCTCAGCGGAAATGGGCCTCATCTCGCCTGGAGGGGAGAACCTCCTGGATTTTCTCGAGTTGTGGCAGGTCTTCTCGAGTTACGACGGGGACCTCAGGGACCCGCTCTGGTGGCCTCAGGAAAGGCCAGTCCCCATGCGAGTGGCTAGGGGACCTCTCGGGATTCCTCTCCCGTCCATGCCGGGGCCTCAGTCCTTGTGTGGAGTCGGGGCCGGAACCTGAGGATTCCTCTCCAGTGTTGCCATGGATCTTGGGGTGCTTCTGAGTCTCCCCAGGGGAGTCAGGCCTCGTCTCGAGTGGGGGCATGCACGTGCGCTTTCCTCCCGAGCTGCAGCAGTAGTGTCACGCTTCCTGTCACGTGGATCAAGGGATCTGTGGCTTTCCCTGAAGGCTGTCCCTCGAGGCTTTCCCACGAGGCTTTCCCACAGGGCTGTGCCACGTGCCACCTTGGTGTGAGTCGATCCTCGGCGTGAAAGACGAGCCGGTGAAGGGAAAAGAGGTTCCTCTGGAATGGACTGAGACATCTGGGGGACTCTTGGAATGGTGGCACGACCCTGGAGTTCCTCTCGCCGTTCCTGTTGAGAGGGCCTCCTCTTGAGATGCGACGGGAACGCCGGGAACTCTTTCCCGACGAAGCAGGGAAAGGATCCCTCATCTCGAGCTACGAGGCGGAAACGGGGCTCCTCTGGATGTGGGCGGGACCCTCGTGATTCCTCTCGAGTGGAGACGGGTATGTCGGGGAACTTCTGGATTTGCACCAAGGGTGTGAAGGACCCTTTCGAAGTTCCAGAGGGGAGGTGTGATCAGCCTCGAGACGCCTCAGCGGAAATGGGCCTCATCTCGCCTGGAGGGGAGAACCTCCTGGATTTTCTCGAGTTGCGGCAGGTCTTCTCGAGTTACGACGGGGACCTCAGGGACCCGCTCTGGTGGCCTCAGGAAAGGCCAGTCCCCATGCGAGTTGCTAGGGGACCTCTCGGGATTCCTCTCCCGTCCATGCCGGGGCCTCAGTCCTTGTGTGGAGTCGGGGCCGGAACCTGAGGATTCCTCTCCAGTGTTGCCATGGATCTTGGGGTGCTTCTGAGTCTCCCCAGGGGAGTCAGGCCTCGTCTCGAGTGGGGGCATGCACGTGCGCTTTCCTCCCGAGCTGCAGCAGTAGTGTCACGCTTCCTGTCACGTGGATCAAGGGATCTGTGGCTTTCCCTCGAGGCTGTCCCTCGAGGCTTTCCCACGAGGCTTTCCCACGGGGCTGTGCCACGTGCCACCTTGGTGTGAGTCGATCCTCGGCGTGAAAGACGAGCCGGTGAAGGGAAAAGAGGTTCCTCTGGAATGGACTGAGACATCTGGGGGACTCTTGAAATGGTGGCACGACCCTGGAGTTCCTCTCGCCGTTTCTGTTGAGAGGGCCTCCTCTTGAGATGCGACGGGAACGCCGGGAACTCTTTCCCGACGAAGCAGGGAAAGGATCCCTCATCTCGAGCTACGAGGCGGAAACGGGGCTCCTCTGGATGTGGGCGGGACCCTCGTGATTCCTCTCGAGTGGAGACGGGTATGTCGGGGAACTTCTGGATTTGCACCAAGGGTGTGAAGGACCCTTTCGAAGTTCCAGAGGGGAGGTGTGATCAGCCTCGAGACGCCTCAGCGGAAATGGGCCTCATCTCGCCTGGAGGGGAGAACCTCCTGGATTTTCTCGAGTTGCGGCAGGTCTTCTCGAGTTACGACGGGGACCTCAGGGACCCGCTCTGGTGGCCTCAGGAAAGGCAAGTCCCCATGCGAGTTGCTAGGGGACCTCTCGGGATTCCTCTCCCGTCCATGCCGGGGCCTCAGTCCTTGTGTGCAGTCGGGGCCGGAACCTGAGGATTCCTCTCCAGTGTTGCCATGGATCTTGGGGTGCTTCTGAGTCTCCCCAGGGGAGTCAGGCCTCGTCTCGAGTGGGGGCATGCACGTGCGCTTTCCTCCCGAGCTGGAGCAGTAGTGTCACGCTTCCTGTCACGTGGATCAAGGGATCTGTGGCTTTCCCTCGAGGCTGTCCCTCGAGGCTTTCCCACGAGGCTTTCCCACAGGGCTGTGCCACGTGCCACCTTGGTGTGAGTCGATCCTCGGCGTGAAAGACGAGCCGGTGAAGGGAAAAGAGGTTCCTCTGGAATGGACTGAGACATCTGGGGGACTCTTGGAATGGTGGCACGACCCTGGAGTTCCTCTCGCCGTTCCTGTTGAGAGGGCCTCCTCTTGAGATGCGACGGGAACGCCGGGAACTCTTTCCCGACGAAGCAGGGAAAGGATCCCTCATCTCGAGCTACGAGGCGGAAACGGGGCTCCTCTGGATGTGGGCGGGACCCTCGTGATTCCTCTCGAGTGGAGACGGCTAGGTCGGGGAACTTCTGGATTTGCACCAAGGGTGTGAAGGACCCTTTCGAAGTTCCAGAGGTGAGGTGTGATCAGCCTCGAGACGCCTCAGCGGAAATGGGCCTCATCTCGCCTGGAGGGGAGAACCTCCTGGATTTTCTCGAGTTGCGGCAGGTCTTCTCGAGTTACGACGGGGACCTCAGGGACCCGCTCTGGTGGCCTCAGGAAAGGCCAGTCCCCATGCGAGTTGCTAGGGGACCTCTCGGGATTCCTCTCCCGTCCATGCCGGGGCCTCAGTCCTTGTGTGGAGTCGGGGCCGGAACCTGAGGATTCCTCTCCAGTGTTGCCATGGATCTTGGGGTGCTTCTGAGTCTCCCCAGGGGAGTCAGGCCTCGTCTCGAGTGGGGGCATGCACGTGCGCTTTCCTCCCGAGCTGCAGCAGTAGTGTCATGCTTCCTGTCACGTGGATCAAGGGATCTGTGGCTTTCCCTCGAGGCTGTCCCTCGAGGCTTTCCCACGAGGCTTTCCCACAGGGCTGTGCCACGTGCCACCTTGGTGTGAGTCGATCCTCGGCGTGAAAGACGAGCCGGTGAAGGGAAAAGAGGTTCCTCTGGAATGGACTAAGACATCTGGGGGACTCTTGGAATGGTGGCACGACCCTGGAGTTCCTCTCGCCGTTCCTGTTGAGAGGGCCTCCTCTTGAGATGCGACGGGAACGCCGGGAACTCTTTCCCGACGAAGCAGGGAAAGGATCCCTCATCTCGAGCTACGAGGCGGAAACGGGGCTCCTCTGGATGTGGGCGGGACCCTCGTGATTCCTCTCGAGTGGAGACGGCTAGGTCGGGGAACTTCTGGATTTGCACCAAGGGTGTGAAGGACCCTTTCGAAGTTCCAGAGGTGAGGTGTGATCAGCCTCGAGACGCCTCAGCGGAAATGGGCCTCATCTCGCCTGGAGGGGAGAACCTCCTGGATTTTCTCGAGTTGCGGCAGGTCTTCTCGAGTTACGACGGGGACCTCAGGGACCCGCTCTGGTGGCCTCAGGAAAGGCCAGTCCCCATGCGAGTTGCTAGGGGACCTCTCGGGATTCCTCTCCCGTCCATGCCGGGGCCTCAGTCCTTGTGTGGAGTCGGGGCCGGAACCTGAGGATTCCTCTCCAGTGTTGCCATGGATCTTGGGGTGCTTCTGAGTCTCCCCAGGGGAGTCAGGCCTCGTCTCGAGTGGGGGCATGCACGTGCGCTTTCCTCCCGAGCTGCAGCAGTAGTGTCACGCTTCCTGTCACGTGGATCAAGGGATCTGTGGCTTTCCCTCGAGGCTGTCCCTCGAGGCTTTCCCACGAGGCTTTCCCAAAGGGCTGTGCCACGTGCCACCTTGGTGTGAGTCGATCCTCGGCGTGAAAGACGAGCTGGTGAAGGGAAAAGAGGTTCCTCTGGAATGGACTGAGACATCTGGGGGACTCTTGGAATGGTGGCACGACCCTGGAGTTCCTCTCGCCGTTTCTGTTGAGAGGGCCTCCTCTTGAGATGCGACGGGAACGCCGGGAACTCTTTCCAGACGAAGCAGGGAAAGGATCCCTCATCTCGAGCTACGAGGCGGAAACGGGGCTCCTCTGGATGTGGGCGGGACCCTCGTGATTCCTCTCGAGTGGAGACGGGTATGTCGGCGAACTTCTGGATTTGCACCAAGGGTGTGAAGGACCCTTTCGAAGTTCCAGAGGGGAGGTGTGATCAGCCTCGAGACGCCTCAGCGGAAATGGGCCTCATCTCGCCTGGAGGGGAGAACCTCCTGGATTTTCTCGAGTTGTGGCAGGTCTTCTCGAGTTACGACGGGGACCTCAGGGACCCGCTCTGGTGGCCTCAGGAAAGGCCAGTCCCCATGCGAGTGGCTAGGGGACCTCTCGGGATTCCTCTCCCGTCCATGCCGGGGCCTCAGTCCTTGTGTGGAGTCGGGGCCGGAACCTGAGGATTCCTCTCCAGTGTTGCCATGGATCTTGGGGTGCTTCTGAGTCTCCCCAGGGGAGTCAGGCCTCGTCTCGAGTGGGGGCATGCACGTGCGCTTTCCTCCCGAGCTGCAGCAGTAGTGTCACGCTTCCTGTCACGTGGATCAAGGGATCTGTGGCTTTCCCTGAAGGCTGTCCCTCGAGGCTTTCCCACGAGGCTTTCCCACAGGGCTGTGCCACGTGCCACCTTGGTGTGAGTCGATCCTCGGCGTGAAAGACGAGCCGGTGAAGGGAAAAGAGGTTCCTCTGGAATGGACTGAGACATCTGGGGGACTCTTGGAATGGTGGCACGACCCTGGAGTTCCTCTCGCCGTTCCTGTTGAGAGGGCCTCCTCTTGAGATGCGACGGGAACGCCGGGAACTCTTTCCCGACGAAGCAGGGAAAGGATCCCTCATCTCGAGCTACGAGGCGGAAACGGGGCTCCTCTGGATGTGGGCGGGACCCTCGTGATTCCTCTCGAGTGGAGACGGCTAGGTCGGGGAACTTCTGGATTTGCACCAAGGGTGTGAAGGACCCTTTCGAAGTTCCAGAGGTGAGGTGTGATCAGCCTCGAGACGCCTCAGCGGAAATGGGCCTCATCTCGCCTGGAGGGGAGAACCTCCTGGATTTTCTCCAGTTGCGGCAGGTCTTCTCGAGTTACGACGGGGACCTCAGGGACCCGCTCTGGTGGCCTCAGGAAAGGCCAGTCCCCATGCGAGTTGCTAGGGGACCTCTCGGGATTCCTCTCCCGTCCATGCCGGGGCCTCAGTCCTTGTGTGGAGTCGGGGCCGGAACCTGAGGATTCCTCTCCAGTGTTGCCATGGATCTTGGGGTGCTTCTGAGTCTCCCCAGGGGAGTCAGGCCTCGTCTCGAGTGGGGGCATGCACGTGCGCTTTCCTCCCGAGCTGCAGCAGTAGTGTCACGCTTCCTGTCACGTGGATAAAGGGATCTGTGGCTTTCCCTCGAGGCTGTCCCTCGAGGCTTTCCCACGAGGCTTTCCCACAGGGCTGTGCCACGTGCCACCTTGGTGGGAGTCGATCCTCGGCGTGAAAGACGAGCCGGTGAAGGGAAAAGAGGTTCCTCTGGAATGGACTGAGACATCTGGGGGACTCTTGGAATGGTGGCACGACCCTGGAGTTCCTCTCGCCGTTTCTGTTGAGAGGGCCTCCTCTTGAGATGCGACGGGAACGCCGGGAACTCTTTCCCGACGAAGCAGGGAAAGGATCCCTCATCTCGAGCTACGAGGCGGAAACGGGGCTCCTCTGGATGTGGGCGGGACCCTCGTGATTCCTCTCGAGTGGAGACGGGTATGTCGGGGAACTTCTGGATTTGCACCAAGGGTGTGAAGGACCCTTTCGAAGTTCCAGAGGGGAGGTGTGATCAGCCTCGAGACGCCTCAGCGGAAATGGGCCTCATCTCGCCTGGAGGGGAGAACCTCCTGGATTTTCTCGAGTTGCGGCAGGTCTTCTCGAGTTACGACGGGGACCTCAGGGACCCGCTCTGGTGGCCTCAGGAAAGGCCAGTCCCCATGCGAGTTGCTAGGGGACCTCTCGGGATTCCTCTCCCGTCCATGCCGGGGCCTCAGTCCTTGTGTGGAGTCGGGGCCGGAACCTGAGGATTCCTCTCCAGTGTTGCCATGGATCTTGGGGTGCTTCTGAGTCTCCCCAGGGGAGTCAGGCCTCGTCTCGAGTGGGGGCATGCACGTGCGCTTTCCTCCCGTGCTGCAGCAGTAGTGTCACGCTTCCTGTCACGTGGATCAAGGGATCTGTGGCTTTCCCTCGAGGCTGTCCCTCGAGGCTTTCCCACGAGGCTTTCCCACAGGGCTGTGCCACGTGCCACCTTGGTGGGAGTCGATCCTCGGCGTGAAAGACGAGCCGGTGAAGGGAAAAGAGGTTCCTCTGGAATGGACTGAGACATCTGGGGGACTCTTGGAATTGTGGCACGACCCTGGAGTTTCTCTCGCCGTTCCTGTTGAGAGGGCCTCCTCTTGAGATGCGACGGGAACGCCGGGAACTCTTTCCCGACGAAGCAGGGAAAGGATCCCTCATCTCGAGCTACGAGGCGGAAACGGGGCTCCTCTGGATGTGGGCGGGACCCTCGTGATTCCTCTCGAGTGGAGACGGGTATGTCGGGGAACTTCTGGATTTGCACCAAGGGTGTGAAGGACCCTTTCGAAGTTCCAGAGGGGAGGTGTGATCAGCCTCGAGACGCCTCAGCGGAAATGGGCCTCATCTCGCCTGGAGGGGAGAACCTCCTGGATTTTCTCGAGTTGCGGCAGGTCTTCTCGAGTTACGACGGGGACCTCAGGGACCCGCTCTGGTGGCCTCAGGAAAGGCCAGTCCCCATGCGAGTTGCTAGGGGACCTCTCGGGATTCCTCTCCCGTCCATGCCGGGGCCTCAGTCCTTGTGTGGAGTCGGGGCCGGAACCTGAGGATTCCTCTCCAGTGTTGCCATGGATCTTGGGGTGCTTCTGAGTCTCCCCAGGGGAGTCAGGCCTCGTCTCGAGTGGGGGCATGCACGTGTGCTTTCCTCCCGTGCTGCAGCAGTAGTGTCACGCTTCCTGTCACGTGGATCAAGGGATCTGTGGCTTTCCCTCGAGGCTGTCCCTCGAGGCTTTCCCACGAGGCTTTCCCACAGGGCTGTGCCACGTGCCACCTTGGTGGGAGTCGATCCTCGGCGTGAAAGACGAGCCGGTGAAGGGAAAAGAGGTTCCTCTGGAATGGACTGAGACATCTGGGGGACTCTTGGAATTGTGGCACGACCCTGGAGTTCCTCTCGCCGTTCCTGTTGAGAGGGCCTCCTCTTGAGATGCGACGGGAACGCCAGGAACTCTTTCCCGACGAAGCAGGGAAAGGATCCCTCATCTCGAGCTACGAGGCGGAAACGGGGCTCCTCTGGATGTGGGCGGGACCCTCGTGATTCCTCTCGAGTGGAGACGGCTAGGTCGGGGAACTTCTGGATTTGCACCAAGGGTGTGAAGGACCCTTTCGAAGTTCCAGAGGTGAGGTGTGATCAGCCTCGAGACGCCTCAGCGGAAATGGGCCTCATCTCGCCTGGAGGGGAGAACCTCCTGGATTTTCTCGAGTTGCGGCAGGTCTTCTCGAGTTACGACGGGGACCTCAGGGACCCGCTCTGGTGGCCTCAGGAAAGGCCAGTCCCCATGCGAGTTGCTAGGGGACCTCTCGGGATTCCTCTCCCGTCCATGCCGGGGCCTCAGTCCTTGTGTGGAGTCGGGGCCGGAACCTGAGGATTCCTCTCCAGTGTTGCCATGGATCTTGGGGTGCTTCTGAGTCTCCCCAGGGGAGTCAGGCCTCGTCTCGAGTGGGGGCATGCACGTGCGCTTTCCTCCCGAGCTGCAGCAGTAGTGTCATGCTTCCTGTCACGTGGATCAAGGGATCTGTGGCTTTCCCTCGAGGCTGTCCCTCGAGGCTTTCCCACGAGGCTTTCCCACAGGGCTGTGCCACGTGCCACCTTGGTGTGAGTCGATCCTCGGCGTGAAAGGCGAGCCGGTGAAAGGAAAAGAGGTTCCTCTGGAATGGACTGAGACATCTGGGGGACTCTTGGAATGGTGGCACGACCCTGGAGTTCCTCTCGCCGTTTCTGTTGAGAGGTCCGCCTCTTGAGATGCGACGGGAACGCCGGGAACTCTTTCCCGACGAAGCAGGGAAAGGATCCCTCATCTCGAGCTACGAGGCGGAAACGGGGCTCCTCTGGATGTGGGCGGGACCCTCGTGATTCCTCTCGAGTGGAGACGGGTATGTCGGGGAACTTCTGGATTTGCACCAAGGGTGTGAAGGACCCTTTCGAAGTTCCAGAGGGGAGGTGTGATCAGCCTCGAGACGCCTCAGCGGAAATGGGCCTCATCTCGCCTGGAGGGGAGAACCTCCTGGATTTTCTCGAGTTGCGGCAGGTCTTCTCGAGTTACGACGGGGACCTCAGGGACCCGCTCTGGTGGCCTCAGGAAAGGCCAGTCCCCATGCGAGTTGCTAGGGGACCTCTCGGGATTCCTCTCCCGTCCATGCCGGGGCCTCAGTCCTTGTGTGGAGTCGGGGCCGGAACCTGAGGATTCCTCTCCAGTGTTTCCATGGATCTTGGGGTGCTTCTGAGTCTCCCCAGGGGAGTCAGGCCTCGTCTCGAGTGGGGGCATGCACGTGCGCTTTCCTCCCGAGCTGCAGCAGTAGTGTCACGCTTCCTGTCACGTGGATCAAGGGATCTGTGGCTTTCCCTCGAGGCTGTCCCTCGAGGCTTTCCCACGAGGCTTTCCCACAGGGCTGTGCCACGTGCCACCTTGGTGTGAGTCGATCCTCGGCGTGAAAGACGAGCCGGTGAAGGGAAAAGAGGTTCCTCTGGAATGGACTGAGACATCTGGGGCACTCTTGCAATGGTGGCACGACCCTGGAGTTCCTCTCGCCGTTCCTGTTGAGAGGGCCTCCTCTTGAGATGCGACGGGAACGCCGGGAACTCTTTCCCGACGAAGCAGGGAAAGGATCCCTCATCTCGAGCTACGAGGCGGAAACGGGGCTCCTCTGGATGTGGGCGGGACCCTCGTGATTCCTCTCGAGTGGAGACGGCTAGGTCGGGGAACTTCTGGATTTGCACCAAGGGTGTGAAGGACCCTTTCGAAGTTCCAGAGGTGAGGTGTGATCAGCCTCGAGACGCCTCAGCGGAAATGGGCCTCATCTGGCCTGGAGGGGAGAACCTCCTGGATTTTCTCGAGTTGCGGCAGGTCTTCTCGAGTTACGACGGGGACCTCAGGGACCCGCTCTGGTGGCCTCAGGAAAGGCCAGTCCCCATGCGAGTTGCTAGGGGACCTCTCGGGATTCCTCTCCCGTCCATGCCTGGGCCTCAGTCCTTGTGTGGAGTCGGGGCCGGAACCTGAGGATTCCTCTCCAGTGTTGCCATGGATCTTGCGGTGCTTCTGAGTCTCCCCAGGGGAGTCAGGCCTCGTCTCGAGTGGGGGCATGCACGTGCGCTTTCCTCCCGAGCTGCAGCAGTAGTGTCATGCTTCCTGTCACGTGGATCAAGGGATCTGTGGCTTTCCCTCGAGGCTGTCCCTCGAGGCTTTCCCACGAGGCTTTCCCACAGGGCTGTGCCACGTGCCACCTTGGTGTGAGTCGATCCTCGGCGTGAAAGACGAGCCGGTGAAGGGAAAAGAGGTTCCTCTGGAATGGACTAAGACATCTGGGGGACTCTTGGAATGGTGGCACGACCCTGGAGTTCCTCTCGCCGTTCCTGTTGAGAGGGCCTCCTCTTGAGATGCGACGGGAACGCCGGGAACTCTTTCCCGACGAAGCAGGGAAAGGATCCCTCATCTCGAGCTACGAGGCGGAAACGGGGCTCCTCTGGATGTGGGCGGGACCCTCGTGATTCCTCTCGAGTGGAGACGGCTAGGTCGGGGAACTTCTGGATTTGCACCAAGGGTGTGAAGGACCCTTTCGAAGTTCCAGAGGTGAGGTGTGATCAGCCTCGAGACGCCTCAGCGGAAATGGGCCTCATCTCGCCTGGAGGGGAGAACCTCCTGGATTTTCTCGAGTTGCGGCAGGTCTTCTCGAGTTACGACGGGGACCTCAGGGACCCGCTCTGGTGGCCTCAGGAAAGGCCAGTCCCCATGCGAGTTGCTAGGGGACCTCTCGGGATTCCTCTCCCGTCCATGCCGGGGCCTCAGTCCTTGTGTGGAGTCGGGGCCGGAACCTGAGGATTCCTCTCCAGTGTTGCCATGGATCTTGGGGTGCTTCTGAGTCTCCCCAGGGGAGTCAGGCCTCATCTCGAGTGGGGGCATGCACGTGTGCTTTCCTCCCGAGCTGCAGCAGTAGTGTCACGCTTCCTGTCACGTGGATCAAGGGATCTGTGGCTTTCCCTGAAGGCTGTCCCTCGAGGCTTTCCCACGAGGCTTTCCCACAGGGCTGTGCCACGTGCCACCTTGTTGTGAGTCGATCCTCGGCGTGAAAGACGAGCCGGTGAAGGGAAAAGAGGTTCCTCTGGAATGGACTGAGACATCTGGGGGACTCTTGGAATGGTGGCACGACCCTGGAGTTCCTCTCGCCGTTCCTGTTGAGAGGGCCTCCTCTTGAGATGCGACGGGAACGCCGGGAACTCTTTCCCGACGAAGCAGGGAAAGGATCCCTCATCTCGAGCTACGAGGCGGAAACGGGGCTCCTCTGGATGTGGGCGGGACCCTCGTGATTCCTCTCGAGTGGAGACGGCTAGGTCGGGGAACTTCTGGATTTGCACCAAGGGTGTGAAGGACCCTTTCGAAGTTCCAGAGGTGAGGTGTGATCAGCCTCGAGACGCCTCAGCGGAAATGGGCCTCATCTCGCCTGGAGGGAGAACCTCCTGGATTTTTTCGAGTTGCGGCATGTCTTCTCGAGTTACGACGGGGACTCAGGGACCCGCTCTGGTGGCCTCAGGAAAGGCCAGTCCCCATGCGAGTTGCTAGGGGACCTCTCGGGATTCCTCTCCCGTCATGCCGGGGCCTCAGTCCTTGTGTGGAGTCGGGGCCGGAACCTGAGGATTCCTCTCCAGTGTTGCCATGATCTTGGGGTGCTTCTGAGTCTCCCCAGGGGAGTCAGGCCTCGTCTCGAGTGGGGGCATGCACGTGCGCTTTCCTCCCGAGCTGCAGCAGTAGTGTCATGCTTCCTGTCACGTGGATCAAGGGATCTGTGGCTTTCCCTCGAGGCTGTCCCCTCGAGGCTTTCCACGAGGCTTTCCCACAGGGCTGTGCCACGTGCCACCTTGGTGTGAGTCGATCCTCGGCGTGAAAGGCGAGCCGGTGAAAGGAAAAGAGGTTCCTCTGGAATGGACTGAGACATCTGGGGGACTGTGGAATGGTGGCACGACCCTGGAGTTCCTCTCGCCGTTTCTGTTGAGAGGGCCTCCTCTTGAGATGCGACGGGAACGCCGGGAACTCTTTCCCGACGAAGCAGGGAAAGGATCCCTCATCTCGAGCTACGAGGCGGAAACGGGGCTCCTCTGGATGTGGGGCGGGACCCGCGTGATTCCTCTCGAGTGGAGACGGGTATGTCGGGGAACTTCTGGATTTGCACAAGGGTGTGAAGGACCCTTTCGAAGTTCCAGAGGGGAGGTGTGATCAGCCTCGAGACGCCTCAGCGGAAATGGGCCTCATCTCGCCTGGAGGGGAGAACCTCCTGGATTTTCTCGAGTTGCGGCAGGTCTTCTCGAGTTACGACGGGCACCTCAGGGACCCGCTCTGGTGGCCTCAGGAAGGCCAGTCCCCATGCGAGTGGCTAGGGGACCTCTCGGGATTCCTCTCCCGTCCATGCCGGGGCCTCAGTCCTTGTGTGGAGTCGGGGCCGGAACCTGAGGATTCCTCTCCAGTGTTGCCATGGATCTTGGGGTGCTTCTGAGTCTCCCCAGGGGAGTCAGGCCTCGTCTCGAGTGGGGGCATGCACGTGCGCTTTCCTCCCGAGCTGCAGCAGTAGTGTCACGCTTCCTGTCACGTGGATCAAGGGATCTGTGGCTTTCCCTCGAGGCTGTCCCTCGAGGCTTTCCCACGAGGCTTTCCCACAGGGCTGTGCCACGTGCCACCTTGGTGTGAGTCGATCCTCGGCGTGAAAGACGAGCCGGTGAAGGGAAAAGAGGTTCCTCTGGAATGGACTGAGAAATCTGGGGGACTCTTGGAATGGTGGCACGACCCTGGAGTTCCTCTCGCCGTTCCTGTTGAGAGGGCCTCCTCTTGAGATGCGACGGGAACGCCGGGAACTCTTTCCCGACGAAGCAGGGAAAGGATCCCTCATCTCGAGCTACGAGGCAGAAACGGGGCTCCTCTGGATGTGGGCGGGACCCTCGTGATTCCTCTCGAGTGGAGACGGCTAGGTCGGGGAACTTCTGGATTTGCACCAAGGGTGTGAAGGACCCTTTCGAAGTTCCAGAGGTGAGGTGTGATCAGCCTCGAGACGCCTCAGCGGAAATGGGCCTCATCTCGCCTGGAGGGGAGAACCTCCTGGATTTTCTCGAGTTGCGGCAGGTCTTCTCGAGTTACGACGGGGACCTCAGGGACCCGCTCTGGTGGCCTCAGGAAAGGCCAGTCCCCATGCGAGTTGCTAGGGGACCTCTCGGGATTCCTCTCCCGTCCATGCCGGGGCCTCAGTCCTTGTGTGGAGTCGGGGCCGGAACCTGAGGATTCCTCTCCAGTGTTGCCATGGATCTTGGGGTGCTTCTGAGTCTCCCCAGGGGAGTCAGGCCTCGTCTCGAGTGGGGGCATGCACGTGCGCTTTCCTCCCGAGCTGCAGCAGTAGTGTCATGCTTCCTGTCACGTGGATCAAGGGATCTGTGGCTTTCCCTCGAGGCTGTCCCTCGAGGCTTTCCCACGAGGCTTTCCCACAGGGCTGTGCCACGTGCCACCTTGGTGTGAGTCGATCCTCGGCGTGAAAGACGAGCCGGTGAAGGGAAAAGAGGTTCCTCTGGAATGGACTGAGACATCTGGGGGACTCTTGGAATGGTGGCACGACCCTGGAGTTCCTCTCGCCGTTCCTGTTGAGAGGGCCTCCTCTTGAGATGCGACGGGAATGCCGGGAACTCTTTCCCGACGAAGCAGGGAAAGGATCCCTCATCTCGAGCTACGAGGCGGAAACGGGGCTCCTCTGGATGTGGGCGGGACCCTCGTGATTCCTCTCGAGTGGAGACGGGTATGTCGGGGAACTTCTGGATTTGCACCAAGGGTGTGAAGGACCCTTTCGAAGTTCCAGAGGGGAGGTGTGATCAGCCTCGAGACGCCTCAGCGGAAATGGGCCTCATCTCGCCTGGAGGGGAGAACCTCCTGGATTTTCTCGAGTTGCGGCAGGTCTTCTCGAGTTACGACGGGGACCTCAGGGACCCGCTCTGGTGGCCTCAGGAAAGGCCAGTCCCCATGCGAGTGGCTAGGGGACCTCTCGGGATTCCTCTCCCGTCCATGCCGGGGCCTCAGTCCTTGTGTGGAGTCGGGGCCGGAACCTGAGGATTCCTCTCCAGTGTTGCCATGGATCTTGGGGTGCTTCTGAGTCTCCCCAGGGGAGTCAGGCCTCGTCTCGAGTGGGGGCATGCACGTGCGCTTTCCTCCCGAGCTGCAGCAGTAGTGTCACGCTTCCTGTCACGTGGATCAAGGGATCTGTGGCTTTCCCTCGAGGCTGTCCCTCGAGGCTTTCCCACGAGGCTTTCCCACAGGGCTGTGCCACGTGCCACCTTGGTGTGAGTCGATCCTCGGCGTGAAAGACGAGCCGGTGAAGGGAAAAGAGGTTCCTCTGGAATGGACTGAGACATCTGGGGGACTCTTGGAATGGTGGCACGACCCTGGAGTTCCTCTCGCCGTTCCTGTTGAGAGGGCCTCCTCTTGAGATGCGACGGGAACGCCGGGAACTCTTTCCCGACGAAGCAGGGAAAGGATCCCTCATCTCGAGCTACGAGGGGGAAACGGGGCTCCTCTGGATGTGGGCGGGACCCTCGTGATTCCTCTCGAGTGGAGACGGGTATGTCGGGGAACTTCTGGATTTGCACCAAGGGTGTGAAGGACCCTTTCGAAGTTCCAGAGGTGAGGTGTGATCAGCCTCGAGACGCCTCAGTGGAAATGGGCCTCATCTCACCTGGAGGGGAGAACCTCCTGGATTTTCTCGAGTTGCGGCAGGTCTTCTCGAGTTACGACGGGGACCTCAGGGACCCGCTCTGGTGGCCTCAGGAAAGGCCAGTCCCCATGCGAGTTGCTAGGGGCCCTCTCGGGATTCCTCTCCCGTCCATGCCGGGGCCTCAGTCCTTGTGTGGAGTCGGGGCCGGAACCTGAGGATTCCTCTCCAGTGTTGCCATGGATCTTGGGGTGCTTCTGAGTCTCCCCAGGGGAGTCAGGCCTCGTCTCGAGTGGGGGCATGCACGTGCGCTTTCCTCCCGTGCTGCAGCAGTAGTGTCACGCTTCCTGTCACGTGGATCAAGGGATCTGTGGCTTTCCCTCGAGGCTGTCCCTCGAGGCTTTCCCACGAGGCTTTCCCACAGGGCTGTGCAACGTGCCACCTTGGTGGGATTCGATCCTCGGCGTGAAAGACGAGCCGGTGAAGGGAAAAGAGGTTCCTCTGGAATGGACTGAGACATCTGGGGGACTCTTGGAATGGTGGCACGACCCTGGAGTTCCTCTCGCCGTTCCTGTTGAGAGGGCCTCCTCTTGAGATGCGACGGGAACGCCGGGAACTCTTTCCCGACGAAGCAGGGAAAGGATCCCTCATCTCGAGCTACGAGGCGGAAACGGGGCTCCTCTGGATGTGGGCGGGACCCTCGTGATTCCTCTCGAGTGGAGACGGGTATGTCGGGGAACTTCTTGATTTGCACCAAGGGTGTGTAGGACCCTTTCGAAGTTCCAGAGGGGAGGTGTGATCAGCCTCGAGACGCCTCAGCGGAAATGGGCCTCATCTCGCCTGGAGGGGAGAACCTCCTGGATTTTCTTGAGTTGCGGCAGGTCTTCTCGAGTTACGACGGGGACCTCAGGGACCCGCTCTGGTGGCCTCAGGAAAGGCCAGTCCCCATGCGAGTTGCTAGGGGACCTCTCGGGATTCCTCTCCCATCCATGCCGGGGCCTCAGTCCTTGTGTGGAGTCGGTTCCGGAACCTGAGGATTCCTCTCCAGTGTTGCCATGGATCTTGGGGTGCTTCTGAGTCTCCCCAGGGGAGTCAGGCCTCGTCTCGAGTGGGGGCATGCACGTGCGCTTTCCTCCCGAGCTGCAGCAGTAGTGTCACGCTTCCTGTCACGTGGATCAAGGGATCTGTGGCTTTCCCTCGAGGCTGTCCCTCGAGGCTTTCCCACAGGGCTGTGCCACGTGCCACCTTGGTGTGAGTCGATCCTCGGCGTGAAAGACGAGCCGGTGAAGGGAAAAGAGGTTCCTCTGGAATGGACTGAGACATCTGGGGGACTCTTGGAATGGTGGCACGACCCTGGAGTTCCTCTCGCCGTTCCTGTTGAGAGGGCCTCCTCTTGAGATGCGACGGGAACGCCGGGAACTCTTTCCCGACGAAGCAGGGAAAGGATCCCTCATCTCGAGCTACGAGGCAGAAACGGGGCTCCTCTGGATGTGGGCGGGACCCTCGTGATTCCTCTCGAGTGGAGACGGCTAGGTCGGGGAACTTCTGGATTTGCACCAAGGGTGTGAAGGACCCTTTCGAAGTTCCAGAGGTGAGGTGTGATCAGCCTCGAGACGCCTCAGCGGAAATGGGCCTCATCTCGCCTGGAGGGGAGAACCTCCTGGATTTTCTCGAGTTGCGGCAGGTCTTCTCGAGTTACGACGGGGACCTCAGGGACCCGCTCTGGTGGCCTCAGGAAAGGCCAGTCCCCATGCGAGTTGCTAGGGGACCTCTCGGGATTCCTCTCCCGTCCATGCCGGGGCCTCAGTCCTTGTGTGGAGTCGGGGCCGGAACCTGAGGATTCCTCTCCAGTGTTGCCATGGATCTTGGGGTGCTTCTGAGTCTCCCCAGGGGAGTCAGGCCTCGTCTCGAGTGGGGGCATGCACGTGCGCTTTCCTCCCGAGCTGCAGCAGTAGTGTCATGCTTCCTGTCACGTGGATCAAGGGATCTGTGGCTTTCCCTCGAGGCTGTCCCTCGAGGCTTTCCCACGAGGCTTTCCCACAGGGCTGTGCCACGTGCCACCTTGGTGTGAGTCGATCCTCGGCGTGAAAGGCGAGCCGGTGAAAGGAAAAGAGGTTCCTCTGGAATGGACTGAGACATCTGGGGGACTGTTGGAATGGTGGCACGACCCTGGAGTTCCTCTCGCCGTTTCTGTTGAGAGGGCCTCCTCTTGAGATGCGACGGGAACGCCGGGAACTCTTTCCCGACGAAGCAGGGAAAGGATCCCTCATCTCGAGCTACGAGGCGGAAACGGGGCTCCTCTGGATGTGGGCGGGACCCACGTGATTCCTCTCGAGTGGAGACGGGTATGTCGGGGAACTTCTGGATTTGCACCAAGGGTGTGAAGGACCCTTTCGAAGTTCCAGAGGGGAGGTGTGATCAGCCTCGAGACGCCTCAGCGGAAATGGGCCTCATCTCGCCTGGAGGGGAGAACCTCCTGGATTTTCTCGAGTTGCGGCAGGTCTTCTCGAGTTACGACGGGGACCTCAGGGACCCGCTCTGGTGGCCTCAGGAAAGGCCAGTCCCCATGCGAGTGGCTAGGGGACCTCTCGGGATTCCTCTCCCGTCCATGCCGGGGCCTCAGTCCTTGTGTGGAGTCGGGGCCGGAACCTGAGGATTCCTCTCCAGTGTTGCCATGGATCTTGGGGTGCTTCTGAGTCTCCCCAGGGGAGTCAGGCCTCGTCTCGAGTGGGGGCATGCACGTGCGCTTTCCTCCCGAGCTGCAGCAGTAGTGTCACGCTTCCTGTCACGTGGATCAAGGGATCTGTGGCTTTCCCTCGAGGCTGTCCCTCGAGGCTTTCCCACGAGGCTTTCCCACAGGGCTGTGCCACGTGCCACCTTGGTGTGAGTCGATCCTCGGCGTGAAAGACGAGCCGGTGAAGGGAAAAGAGGTTCCTCTGGAATGGACTGAGAAATCTGGGGGACTCTTGGAATGGTGGCACGACCCTGGAGTTCCTCTCGCCGTTCCTGTTGAGAGGGCCTCCTCTTGAGATGCGACGGGAACGCCGGGAACTCTTTCCCGACGAAGCAGGGAAAGGATCCCTCATCTCGAGCTACGAGGCAGAAACGGGGCTCCTCTGGATGTGGGCGGGACCCTCGTGATTCCTCTCGAGTGGAGACGGCTAGGTCGGGGAACTTCTGGATTTGCACCAAGGGTGTGAAGGACCCTTTCGAAGTTCCAGAGGTGAGGTGTGATCAGCCTCGAGACGCCTCAGCGGAAATGGGCCTCATCTCGCCTGGAGGGGAGAACCTCCTGGATTTTCTCGAGTTGCGGCAGGTCTTCTCGAGTTACGACGGGGACCTCAGGGACCCGCTCTGGTGGCCTCAGGAAAGGCCAGTCCCCATGCGAGTTGCTAGGGGACCTCTCGGGATTCCTCTCCCGTCCATGCCGGGGCCTCAGTCCTTGTGTGGAGTCGGGGCCGGAACCTGAGGATTCCTCTCCAGTGTTGCCATGGATCTTGGGGTGCTTCTGAGTCTCCCCAGGGGAGTCAGGCCTCGTCTCGAGTGGGGGCATGCACGTGCGCTTTCCTCCCGAGCTGCAGCAGTAGTGTCATGCTTCCTGTCACGTGGATCAAGGGATCTGTGGCTTTCCCTCGAGGCTGTCCCTCGAGGCTTTCCCACGAGGCTTTCCCACAGGGCTGTGCCACGTGCCACCTTGGTGTGAGTCGATCCTCGGCGTGAAAGACGAGCCGGTGAAGGGAAAAGAGGTTCCTCTGGAATGGACTGAGACATCTGGGGGACTCTTGGAATGGTGGCACGACCCTGGAGTTCCTCTCGCCGTTCCTGTTGAGAGGGCCTCCTCTTGAGATGCGACGGGAATGCCGGGAACTCTTTCCCGACGAAGCAGGGAAAGGATCCCTCATCTCGAGCTACGAGGCGGAAACGGGGCTCCTCTGGATGTGGGCGGGACCCTCGTGATTCCTCTCGAGTGGAGACGGGTATGTCGGGGAACTTCTGGATTTGCACCAAGGGTGTGAAGGACCCTTTCGAAGTTCCAGAGGGGAGGTGTGATCAGCCTCGAGACGCCTCAGCGGAAATGGGCCTCATCTCGCCTGGAGGGGAGAACCTCCTGGATTTTCTCGAGTTGCGGCAGGTCTTCTCGAGTTACGACGGGGACCTCAGGGACCCGCTCTGGTGGCCTCAGGAAAGGCCAGTCCCCATGCGAGTGGCTAGGGGACCTCTCGGGATTCCTCTCCCGTCCATGCCGGGGCCTCAGTCCTTGTGTGGAGTCGGGGCCGGAACCTGAGGATTCCTCTCCAGTGTTGCCATGGATCTTGGGGTGCTTCTGAGTCTCCCCAGGGGAGTCAGGCCTCGTCTCGAGTGGGGGCATGCACGTGCGCTTTCCTCCCGAGCTGCAGCAGTAGTGTCACGCTTCCTGTCACGTGGATCAAGGGATCTGTGGCTTTCCCTCGAGGCTGTCCCTCGAGGCTTTCCCACAGGGCTGTGCCACGTGCCACCTTGGTGTGAGTCGATCCTCGGCGTGAAAGACGAGCCGGTGAAGGGAAAAGAGGTTCCTCTGGAATGGACTGAGACATCTGGGGGACTCTTGGAATGGTGGCACGACCCTGGAGTTCCTCTCGCCGTTCCTGTTGAGAGGGCCTCCTCTTGAGATGCGACGGGAACGCCGGGAACTCTTTCCCGACGAAGCAGGGAAAGGATCCCTCATCTCGAGCTACGAGGCGGAAACGGGGCTCCTCTGGATGTGGGCGGGACCCTCGTGATTCCTCTCGAGTGGAGACGGGTATGTCGGGGAACTTCTGGATTTGCACCAAGGGTGTGAAGGACCCTTTCGAAGTTCCAGAGGGGAGGTGTGATCAGCCTCGAGACGCCTCAGCGGAAATGGGCCTCATCTCGCCTGGAGGGGAGAACCTCCTGGATTTTCTCGAGTTGCGGCAGGTCTTCTCGAGTTACGACGGGGACCTCAGGGACCCGCTCTGGTGGCCTCAGGAAAGGCCAGTCCCCATGCGAGTGGCTAGGGGACCTCTCGGGATTCCTCTCCCGTCCATGCCGGGGCCTCAGTCCTTGTGTGGAGTCGGGGCCGGAACCTGAGGATTCCTCTCCAGTGTTGCCATGGATCTTGGGGTGCTTCTGAGTCTCCCCAGGGGAGTCAGGCCTCGTCTCGAGTGGGGGCATGCACGTGCGCTTTCCTCCCGAGCTGCAGCAGTAGTGTCACGCTTCCTGTCACGTGGATCAAGGGATCTGTGGCTTTCCCTCGAGGCTGTCCCTCGAGGCTTTCCCACGAGGCTTTCCCACAGGGCTGTGCCACGTGCCACCTTGGTGGGAGTCGATCCTCGGCGTGAAAGACGAGCCGGTGAAGGGAAAAGAGGTTCCTCTGGAATGGACTGAGACATCTGGGGGACTCTTGGAATGGTGGCACGACCCTGGAGTTCCTCTCGCCGTTCCTGTTGAGAGGGCCTCCTCTTGAGATGCGACGGGAACGCCGGGAACTCTTTCCCGACGAAGCAGGGAAAGGATCCCTCATCTCGAGCTACGAGGCGGAAACGGGGCTCCTCTGGATGTGGGCGGGACCTTCGTGATTCCTCTCGAGTGGAGACGGGTATGTCGGGGAACTTCTGGATTTGCACCAAGGGTGTGAAGGACCCTTTCGAAGTTCCAGAGGTGAGGTGTGATCAGCCTCGAGACGCCTCAGCGGAAATGGGCCTCATCTCGCCTGGAGGGGAGAACCTCCTTGATTTTCTCGAGTTGCCGCAGGTCTTCTCGAGTTACGACGGGGACCTCAGGGACCCGCTCTGGTGGCCTCAGGAAAGGCCAGTCCCCATGCGAGTTGCTAGGGGACCTCTCGGGATTCCTCTCCCGTCCATGCCGGGGCCTCAGTCCTTGTGTGGAGTCGGGGCCGGAACCTGAGGATTCCTCTCCAGTGTTGCCATGGATCTTGGGGTGCTTCTGAGTCTCCCCAGGGGAGTCAGGCCTCGTCTCGAGTGGGGGCATGCACGTGCGCTTTCCTCCCGAGCTGCAGCAGTAGTGTCACGCTTCCTGTCACGTGGATCAAGGGATCTGTGGCTTTCCCTCGAGGCTGTCCCTCGAGGCTTTCCCACGAGGCTTTCCCACAGGGCTGTGCCACGTGCCACCTTGGTGTGAGTCGATCCTCGGCGTGAAAGACGAGCCGGTGAAGGGAAAAGAGGTTCCTCTGGAATGGACTGAGACATCTGGGGGACTCTTGGAATGGTGGCACGACCCTGGGAGTTCCTCTCGCCGTTCCTGTTGAGAGGGCCTCCTCTTGAGATGCGACGGGAACGCCGGGAACTCTTTCCCGACGAAGCAGGGAAAGGATCCCTCATCTCGAGCTAGGAGGCGGAAACGGGGCTCCTCTGGATGTGGGCGGGACCCTCGTGATTCCTCTCGAGTGGAGACGGCTAGGTCGGGGAACTTCTGGATTTGCACCAAGGGTGTGAAGGACCCTTTCGAAGTTCCAGAGGTGAGGTGTGATCAGCCTCGAGACGCCTCAGCGGAAATGGGCCTCATCTCGCCTGGAGGGGAGAACCTCCTGGATTTTCTCGAGTTGCGGCAGGTCTTCTCGAGTTACGACGGGGACCTCAGGGACCCGCTCTGGTGGCCTCAGGAAAGGCCAGTCCCCATGCGAGTTGCTAGGGGACCTCTCGGGATTCCTCTCCCGTCCATGCCGGGGCCTCAGTCCTTGTGTGGAGTCGGGGCCGGAACCTGAGGATTCCTCTCCAGTGTTGCCATGGATCTTGGGGTGCTTCTGAGTCTCCCCAGGGGAGTCAGGCCTCGTCTCGAGTGGGGGCATGCACGTGCGCTTTCCTCCCGAGCTGCAGCAGTAGTGTCACGCTTCCTGTCACGTGGATCAAGGGATCTGTGGCTTTCCCTCGAGGCTGTCCCTCGAGGCTTTCCCACAGGGCTGTGCCACGTGCCACCTTGGTGTGAGTCGATCCTCGGCGTGAAAGACGAGCCGGTGAAGGGAAAAGAGGTTCCTCTGGAATGGACTGAGACATCTGGGGGACTCTTGGAATGGTGGCACGACCCTGGAGTTCCTCTCACCGTTTCTGTTGAGAGGGCCTCCTCTTGAGATGCGACGGGAACGCCGGGAACTCTTTCCCGACGAAGCAGGGAAAGGATCCCTCATCTCGAGCTACGAGGCGGAAACGGGGCTCCTCTGGATGTGGGCGGGACCCTCGTGATTCCTCTCGAGTGGAGACGGGTATGTCGGGGAACTTCTGGATTTGCACCAAGGGTGTGAAGGACCCTTTCGAAGTTCCAGAGGGGAGGTGTGATCAGCCTCGAGACGCCTCAGCGGAAATGGGCCTCATCTCGCCTGGAGGGGAGAACCTCCTGGATTTTCTCGAGTTGCGGCAGGTCTTCTCGAGTTACGACGGGGACCTCAGGGACCCGCTCTGGTGGCCTCAGGAAAGGCCAGTCCCCATGCGAGTTGCTAGGGGACCTCTCGGGATTCCTCTCCCGTCCATGCCGGGGCCTCAGTCCTTGTGTGGAGTCGGGGCCGGAACCTGAGGATTCCTCTCCAGTGTTGCCATGGATCTTGGGGTGCTTCTGAGTCTCCCCAGGGGAGTCAGGCCTCGTCTCGAGTGGGGGCATGCACGTGCGCTTTCCTCCCGAGCTGCAGCAGTAGTGTCACGCTTCCTGTCACGTGGATCAAGGGATCTGTGGCTTTCCCTCGAGGCTGTCCCTCGAGGCTTTCCCACGAGGCTTTCCCACAGGGCTGTGCCACGTGCCACCTTGGTGTGAGTCGATCCTCGGCGTGAAAGACGAGCCGGTGAAGGGAAAAGAGGTTCCTCTGGAATGGACTGAGACATCTGGGGGACTCTTGGAATGGTGGCACGACCCTGGGAGTTCCTCTCGCCGTTCCTGTTGAGAGGGCCTCCTCTTGAGATGCGACGGGAACGCCGGGAACTCTTTCCCGACGAAGCAGGGAAAGGATCCCTCATCTCGAGCTAGGAGGCGGAAACGGGGCTCCTCTGGATGTGGGCGGGACCCTCGTGATTCCTCTCGAGTGGAGACGGCTAGGTCGGGGAACTTCTGGATTTGCACCAAGGGTGTGAAGGACCCTTTCGAAGTTCCAGAGGTGAGGTGTGATCAGCCTCGAGACGCCTCAGCGGAAATGGGCCTCATCTCGCCTGGAGGGGAGAACCTCCTGGATTTTCTCGAGTTGCGGCAGGTCTTCTCGAGTTACGACGGGGACCTCAGGGACCCGCTCTGGTGGCCTCAGGAAAGGCCAGTCCCCATGCGAGTTGCTAGGGGACCTCTCGGGATTCCTCTCCCGTCCATGCCGGGGCCTCAGTCCTTGTGTGGAGTCGGGGCCGGAACCTGAGGATTCCTCTCCAGTGTTGCCATGGATCTTGGGGTGCTTCTGAGTCTCCCCAGGGGAGTCAGGCCTCGTCTCGAGTGGGGGCATGCACGTGCGCTTTCCTCCCGAGCTGCAGCAGTAGTGTCACGCTTCCTGTCACGTGGATCAAGGGATCTGTGGCTTTCCCTCGAGGCTGTCCCTCGAGGCTTTCCCACAGGGCTGTGCCACGTGCCACCTTGGTGTGAGTCGATCCTCGGCGTGAAAGACGAGCCGGTGAAGGGAAAAGAGGTTCCTCTGGAATGGACTGAGACATCTGGGGGACTCTTGGAATGGTGGCACGACCCTGGAGTTCCTCTCACCGTTTCTGTTGAGAGGGCCTCCTCTTGAGATGCGACGGGAACGCCGGGAACTCTTTCCCGACGAAGCAGGGAAAGGATCCCTCATCTCGAGCTACGAGGCGGAAACGGGGCTCCTCTGGATGTGGGCGGGACCCTCGTGATTCCTCTCGAGTGGAGACGGGTATGTCGGGGAACTTCTGGATTTGCACCAAGGGTGTGAAGGACCCTTTCGAAGTTCCAGAGGGGAGGTGTGATCAGCCTCGAGACGCCTCAGCGGAAATGGGCCTCATCTCGCCTGGAGGGGAGAACCTCCTGGATTTTCTCGAGTTGCGGCAGGTCTTCTCGAGTTACGACGGGGACCTCAGGGACCCGCTCTGGTGGCCTCAGGAAAGGCCAGTCCCCATGCGAGTTGCTAGGGGACCTCTCGGGATTCCTCTCCCGTCCATGCCGGGGCCTCAGTCCTTGTGTGGAGTCGGGGCCGGAACCTGAGGATTCCTCTCCAGTGTTGCCATGGATCTTGGGGTGCTTCTGAGTCTCCCCAGGGGAGTCAGGCCTCGTCTCGAGTGGGGGCATGCACGTGCGCTTTCCTCCCGAGCTGCAGCAGTAGTGTCACGCTTCCTGTCACGTGGATCAAGGGATCTGTGGCTTTCCCTCGAGGCTGTCCCTCGAGGCTTTCCCACGAGGCTTTCCCACAGGGCTGTGCCACGTGCCACCTTGGTGTGAGTCGATCCTCGGCGTGAAAGACGAGCCGGTGAAGGGAAAAGAGGTTCCTCTGGAATGGACTGAGACATCTGGGGGACTCTTGGAATGGTGGCACGACCCTGGAGTTCCTCTCGCCGTTCCTGTTGAGAGGGCCTCCTCTTGAGATGCGACGGGAACGCCGGGAACTCTTTCCCGACGAAGCAGGGAAAGGATCCCTCATCTCGAGCTACGAGGCGGAAACGGGGCTCCTCTGGATGTGGGCGGGACCCTCGTGATTCCTCTCGAGTGGAGACGGGTATGTCGGGGAACTTCTGGATTTGCACCAAGGGTGTGAAGGACCCTTTCGAAGTTCCAGAGGTGAGGTGTGATCAGCCTCGAGACGCCTCAGCGGAAATGGGCCTCATCTCGCCTGGAGGGGAGAACCTCCTGGATTTTCTCGAGTTGCGGTAGGTCTTCTCGAGTTACGACGGGGACCTCAGGGACCCGCTCTGGTGGCCTCAGGAAAGGCCAGTCCCCATGCGAGTTGCTAGGGGACCTCTCGGGATTCCTCTCCCGTCCATGCCGGGGCCTCAGTCCTTGTGTGGAGTCGGGGCCGGAACCTGAGGATTCCTCTCCAGTGTTGCCATGGATCTTGGGGTGCTTCTGAGTCTCCCCAGGGGAGTCAGGCCTCGTCTCGAGTGGGGGCATGCACGTGCGCTTTCCTCCCGAGCTGCAGCAGTAGTGTCACGCTTCCTGTCACGTGGATCAAGGGATCTGTGGCTTTCCCTCGAGGCTGTCCCTCGAGGTTTTCCCACGAGGCTTTCCCACAGGGCTGTGCCACGTGCCACCTTGGTGTGAGTCGATCCTCGGCGTGAAAGACGAGCCGGTGACGGGAAAAGAGGTTCCTCTGGAATGGACTGAGATATCTGGGGGACTCTTGGAATGGTGGCACGACCCTGGAGTTCCTCTCGCCGTTCCTGTTGAGAGGGCCTCCTCTTGAGATGCGACGGGCATGCCGGGAACTCTTTCCCGACGAAGCAGGGAAAGGATCCCTCATCTCGAGCTACGAGGGGGAAACGGGGCTCCTCTGGATGTGGGCGGGACCCTCGTGATTCCTCTCGAGTGGAGACGGCTAGGTCGGGGAACTTCTGGATTTGCACCAAGGGTGTGAAGGACCCTTTCGAAGTTCCAGAGGTGAGGTGTGATCAGCCTCGAGACGCCTCAGCGGAAATGGGCCTCATCTCGCCTGGAGGGGAGAACCTCCTGGATTTTCCCGAGTTGCGGCAGGTCTTCTCGAGTTACGACGGGGACCTCAGGGACCCGCTCTGGTGGCCTCAGGAAAGGCCAGTCCCCATGCGCGTTGCTAGGGGACCTCTCGGGATTCCTCTCCCGTCCATGCCGGGGCCTCAGTCCTTGTGTGCAGTCGGGGCCGGAACCTGAGGATTCCTCTCCAGTGTTGCCATGGATCTTGGGGTGCTTCTGAGTCTCCCCAGGGGAGTCAGGCCTCGTCTCGAGTGGGGGCATGCACGTGCGCTTTCCTCCCGAGCTGCAGCAGTAGTGTCACGCTTCCTGTCACGTGGATCAAGGGATCTGTGGCTTTCCCTCGAGGCTGTCCCTCGAGGCTTTCCCACGAGGCTTTCCCACAGGGCTGTGCCACGTGCCACCTTGGTGTGAGTCGATCCTCGGCGTGAAAGACGAGCCGGTGAAGGGAAAAGAGGTTCCTCTGGAATGGACTGAGACATCTGGGGGACTCTTGGAATGGTGGCACGACCCTGGAGTTCCTCTCGCCGTTCCTGTTGAGAGGGCCTCCTCTTGAGATGCGACGGGAACGCCGGGAACTCTTTCCCGACGAAGCAGGGAAAGGATCCCTCATCTCGAGCTACGAGGCGGAAACGGGGCTCCTCTGGATGTGGGCGGGACCCTCGTGATTCCTCTCGAGTGGAGACGGGCATGTCGGCGAACTTCTGGATTTGCACCAAGGGTGTGAAGGACCCTTTCGAAGTTCCAGAGGTGAGGTGTGATCAGCCTCGAGACGCCTCAGCGGAAATGGGCCTCATCTCGCCTGGAGGGGAGAACCTCCTGGATTTTCTCGAGTTGCGGCAGGTCTTCTCGAGTTACGACGGGGACCTCAGGGACCCGCTCTGGTGGCCTCAGGAAAGGCCAGTCCCCATGCGAGTTGCTAGGGGAACTCTCGGGATTCCTCTCCCGTCCATGCCGGGGCCTCAGTCCTTGTATGGAATCGGGGCCGAAACCTGAGGATTCCTCTCCAGTGTTGCCATGGATCTTGGGGTGCTTCTGAGTCTCCCCAGGGGAGTCAGGCCTCGTCTCGATTGGGGGCATGCACGTGCGCTTTCCTCCCGAGCTGCAGCAGTAGTGTCACGCTTCCTGTCACGTGGATCAAGGGATCTGTGGCTTTCCCTCGAGGCTGTCCCTCGAGGCTTTCCCACGAGGCTTTCCCACAGGGCTGTGCCACGTGCCACCTTGGTGTGAGTCGATCCTCGGCGTGAAAGACGAGCCGGTGAAGGGAAAAGAGGTTCCTCTGGAATGGACCGAGACATCTGGGGGACTCTTGGAATGGTGGCACGACCCTGGAGTTCCTCTCGCCGTTTCTGTTGAGAGGGCCTCCTCTTGAGATGCGACGGGAACGCCGGGAACTCTTTCCCGACGAAGCAGGGAAAGGATCCCTCATCTCGAGCTACGAGGCGGAAACGGGGCTCCACTGGATGTGGGCGGGACCCTCGTGATTCCTCTCGAGTGGAGACGGGTATGTCGGGGAACTTCTGGATTTGCACCAAGGGTGTGAAGGCCCCTTTCGAAGTTCCAGAGGGGAGGTGTGATTAGCCTCGAGACGCCTCAGCGGAAATAGGCCTCATCTCGCCTGGAGGGGAGAACCTCCTGGATTTTCTCGAGTTGCGGCAGGTCTTCTCGAGTTACGACGGGGACCTCAGGGACCCGCTCTGGTGGCCTCAGGAAAGCCCAGTCCCCATGCGAGTTGCTAGGGGACCTCTCGGGATTCCTCTCCCGTCCATGCCGGGGCCTCAGTCCTTGTGTGGAGTCGGGGCCGGAACCTGAGGATTCCTCTCCAGTGTTGCCATGGATCTTGGGGTGCTTCTGAGTCTCCCCAGGGGAGTCAGGCCTCGTCTCGAGTGGGGGCATGCACGTGCGCTTTCCTCCCGAGCTGCAGCAGTAGTGTCACGCTTCCTGTCACGTGGATCAAGGGATCTGTGGCTTTCCCTCGAGGCTGTCCCTCGAGGCTTTCCCACGAGGCTTTCCCACAGGGCTGTGCCACGTGCCACCTTGGTGTGAGTCGATCCTCGGCGTGAAAGACGAGCCGGTGAAGGGAAAAGAGGTTCCTCTGGAATGGACTGAGACATCTGGGGGACTCTTGGAATGGTGGCACGACCCTGGAGTTCCTCTCGCCGTTCCTGTTGAGAGGGCCTCCTCTTGAGATGCGACGGGAACGCCGGGAACTCTTTCCCGACGAAGCAGGGAAAGGATCCCTCATCTCGAGCTACGAGGCTGAAACGGGGCTCCTCTGGATGTGGGCGGGACCCTCGTGATTCCTCTCGAGTGGAGACGGCTAGGTCGGGGAACTTCTGGATTTGCACCAAGGGTGTGAAGGACCCTTTCGAAGTTCCAGAGGTGAGGTGTGATCAGCCTCGAGACGCCTCAGCGGAAATGGGCCTCATCTCGCCTGGAGGGGAGAACCTCCTGGATTTTCTCGAGTTGCGGCAGGTCTTCTCGAGTTACGACGGGGACCTCAGGGACCCGCTCTGGTGGCCTCAGGAAAGGCCAGTCCCCATGCGAGTTGCTAGGGGCCATTTCGGGATCCCTCACCCGTCCATACCGGGGCTTAAGACCTAGTGTGGAGTCGGGGCCGGAACCTGAGGATTCCTCTCCAGTGTTGCCATGGATCTTGGGGTGCTTCTGAGTCTCTCCAGGGGAGTCAGGCCTCGTCTCGAGTGGGGGCATGCACGTGCGCTTTCCTCCCGAGCTGCAGCAGTAGTGTCACGCTTCCTGTCACGTGGATCAAGGGATCTGTGGCTTTCCCTCGAGGCTGTCCCTCGAGGCTTTCCCACGAGGCTTTCCCACAGGGCTGTGCCACGTGCCACCTTGGTGTGAGTCGATCCTCGGCGTGAAAGACGAGCCGGTGAAGGGAAAAGAGGTTCCTCTGGAAAGGACTGAGATATCTGGGGGACTCTTGGAATGGTGGCACGACCCTGGAGTTCCTCTCGCCGTTCCTGTTGAGAGGGCCTCCTCTTGAGATGCGACGGGAACGCCGGGAACTCTTTCCCGACGAAGCAGGGAAAGGATCCCTCATCTCGAGCTACGAGGCGGAAACGGGGCTCCTCTGGATGTGGGCGGGACCCTCGTGATTCCTCTCGAGTGGAGACGGGTATGTCGGGGAACTTCTGGATTTGCACCAAGGGTGTGAAGGACCCTTTCGAAGTTCCAGAGGTGAGGTGTGATCAGCCTCGAGACGCCTCAGCGGAAATGGGCCTCATCTCGCCTGGAGGGGAGAACCTCCTGGATTTTCTCGAGTTGCGGCAGGTCTTCTCGAGTTACGACGGGGACCTCAGGGACCCGCTCTGGTGGCCTCAGGAAAGGCAAGTCCCCATGCGAGTTGCTAGGGGACCTCTCGGGATTCCTCTCCCGTCCATGCCGGGGCCTCAGTCCTTGTGTGCAGTCGGGGCCGGAACCTGAGGATTCCTCTCCAGTGTTGCCATGGATCTTGGGGTGCTTCTGAGTCTCCCCAGGGGAGTCAGGCCTCGTCTCGAGTGGGGGCATGCACGTGCGCTTTCCTCCCGAGCTGCAGCAGTAGTGTCACGCTTCCTGTCACGTGGATCAAGGGATCTGTGGCTTTCCCTCGAGGCTGTCCCTCGAGGCTTTCCCACGAGGCTTTCCCACAGGGCTGTGCCACGTGCCACCTTGGTGTGAGTCGATCCTCGGCGTGAAAGACGAGCCGGTGAAGGGAAAAGAGGTTCCTCTGGAATGGACTGAGACATCTGGGGGACTCTTGGAATGGTGGCACGACCCTGGAGTTCCTCTCGCCGTTCCTGTTGAGAGGGCCTCCTCTTGAGATGCGACGGGAACGCCGGGAACTCTTTCCCGACGAAGCAGGGAAAGGATCCCTCATCTCGAGCTACGAGGCGGAAACGGGGCTCCTCTGGATGTGGGCGGGACCCTCGTGATTCCTCTCGAGTGGAGACGGCTAGGTCGGGGAACTTCTGGATTTGCACCAAGGGTGTGAAGGACCCTTTCGAAGTTCCAGAGGTGAGGTGTGATCAGCCTCGAGACGCCTCAGCGGAAATGGGCCTCATCTCGCCTGGAGGGGAGAACCTCCTGGATTTTCTTGAGTTGCGGCAGGTCTTCTCGAGTTACGACGGGGACCTCAGGGACCCGCTCTGGTGGCCTCAGGAAAGGCCAGTCCCCATGCGAGTTGCTAGGGGAACTCTCGGGATTCCTCTCCCGTCCATGCCGGGGCCTCAGTCCTTGTGTGGAGTCGGGGCCGGAACCTGAGGATTCCTCTCCAGTGTTGCCATGGATCTTGGGGTGCTTCTGAGTCTCCCCAGGGGAGTCAGGCCTCGTCTCGAGTGGGGGCATGCACGTGCGCTTTCCTCCCGAGCTGCAGCAGTAGTGTCACGCTTCCTGTCACGTGGATCAAGGGATCTGTGGCTTTCCCTCGAGGCTGTCCCTCGAGGCTTTCCCACGAGGCTTTCCCACAGGGCTGTGCCACGTGCCACCTTGGTGTGAGTCGATCCTCGGCGTGAAAGACGAGCCGGTGAAGGGAAAAGAGGTTCCTCTGGAATGGACTGAGACATCTGGGGGACTCTTGGAATGGTGGCACGACCCTGGAGTTCCTCTCGCCGTTCCTGTTGAGAGGGCCTCCTCTTGAGATGCGACGGGAACGCCGGGAACTCTTTCCCGACGAAGCAGGGAAAGGATCCCTCATCTCGAGCTACGAGGCGGAAACGGGGCTCCTCTGGATGTGGGCGGGACCCTCGTGATTCCTCTCGAGTGGAGACGGCTAGGTCGGGGAACTTCTGGATTTGCACCAAGGGTGTGAAGGACCCTTTCGAAGTTCCAGAGGTGAGGTGTGATCAGCCTCGAGACGCCTCAGCGGAAATGGGCCTCATCTCGCCTGGAGGGGAGAACCTCCTGGATTTTCTCGAGTTGCGGCAGGTCTTCTCGAGTTACGACGGGGACCTCAGGGACCCGCTCTGGTGGCCTCAGGAAAGGCCAGTCCCCATGCGAGTTGCTAGGGGCCATTTCGGGATCCCTCACCCGTCCATACCGGGGCTTAAGACCTAGTGTGGAGTCGGGGCCGGAACCTGAGGATTCCTCTCCAGTGTTGCCATGGATCTTGGGGTGCTTCTGAGTCTCTCCAGGGGAGTCAGGCCTCGTCTCGAGTGGGGGCATGCACGTGCGCTTTCCTCCCGAGCTGCAGCAGTAGTGTCACGCTTCCTGTCACGTGGATCAAGGGATCTGTGGCTTTCCCTCGAGGCTGTCCCTCGAGGCTTTCCCACGAGGCTTTCCCACAGGGCTGTGCCACGTGCCACCTTGGTGTGAGTCGATCCTCGGCGTGAAAGACGAGCCGGTGAAGGGAAAAGAGGTTCCTCTGGAAAGGACTGAGATATCTGGGGACTCTTGGAATGGTGGCACGACCCTGGAGTTCCTCTCGCCGTTCCTGTTGAGAGGGCCTCCTCTTGAGATGCGACGGGAACGCCGGGAACTCTTTCCCGACGAAGCAGGGAAAGGATCCCTCATCTCGAGCTACGAGGCGGAAACGGGGCTCCTCTGGATGTGGGCGGGACCCTCGTGATTCCTCTCGAGTGGAGACGGGTATGTCGGGGAACTTCTGGATTTGCACCAAGGGTGTGAAGGACCCTTTCGAAGTTCCAGAGGTGAGGTGTGATCAGCCTCGAGACGCCTCAGCGGAAATGGGCCTCATCTCGCCTGGAGGGGAGAACCTCCTGGATTTTCTCGAGTTGCGGCAGGTCTTCTCGAGTTACGACGGGGACCTCAGGGACCCGCTCTGGTGGCCTCAGGAAAGGCAAGTCCCCATGCGAGTTGCTAGGGGACCTCTCGGGATTCCTCTCCCGTCCATGCCGGGGCCTCAGTCCTTGTGTGCAGTCGGGGCCGGAACCTGAGGATTCCTCTCCAGTGTTGCCATGGATCTTGGGGTGCTTCTGAGTCTCCCCAGGGGAGTCAGGCCTCGTCTCGAGTGGGGGCATGCACGTGCGCTTTCCTCCCGAGCTGCAGCAGTAGTGTCACGCTTCCTGTCACGTGGATCAAGGGATCTGTGGCTTTCCCTCGAGGCTGTCCCTCGAGGCTTTCCCACGAGGCTTTCCCACAGGGCTGTGCCACGTGCCACCTTGGTGTGAGTCGATCCTCGGCGTGAAAGACGAGCCGGTGAAGGGAAAAGAGGTTCCTCTGGAATGGACTGAGACATCTGGGGGACTCTTGGAATGGTGGCGCGACCCTGGAGTTCCTCTCGCCGTTCCTGTTGAGAGGGCCTCCTCTTGAGATGCGCCGGGAACGCCGGGAACTCTTTCCCGACGAAGCAGGGAAAGGATCCCTCATCTCGAGCTACGAGGCGGAAACGGGGCTCCTCTGGATGTGGGCGGGACCCTCGTGATTCCTCTCGAGTGGAGACGGGTATGTCGGGGAACTTCTTGATTTGCACCAAGGGTGTGTAGGACCCTTTCGAAGTTCCAGAGGGGAGGTGTGATCAGCCTCGAGACGCCTCAGCGGAAATGGGCCTCATCTCGCCTGGAGGGGAGAACCTCCTGGATTTTCTTGAGTTGCGGCAGGTCTTCTCGAGTTACGACGGGGACCTCAGGGACCCGCTCTGGTGGCCTCAGGAAAGGCCAGTCCCCATGCGAGTTGCTAGGGGAACCCTCGGGATTCCTCTCCCGTCCATGCCGGGGCCTCAGTCCTTGTATGGAATCGGGGCCGAAACCTGAGGATTCCTCTCCAGTGTTGCCATGGATCTTGGGGTGCTTCTGAGTCTCCCCAGGGGAGTCAGGCCTCGTCTCGATTGGGGGCATGCACGTGCGCTTTCCTCCCGAGCTGCAGCAGTAGTGTCACGCTTCCTGTCACGTGGATCAAGGGATCTGTGGCTTTCCCTCGAGGCTGTCCCTCGAGGCTTTCCCACGAGGCTTTCCCACAGGGCTGTGCCACGTGCCACCTTGGTGTGAGTCGATCCTCGGCGTGAAAGACGAGCCGGTGAAGGGAAAAGAGGTTCCTCTGGAAAGGACTGAGATATCTGGGGACTCTTGGAATGGTGGCACGACCCTGGAGTTCCTCTCGCCGTTCCTGTTGAGAGGGCCTCCTCTTGAGATGCGACGGGAACGCCGGGAACTCTTTCCCGACGAAGCAGGGAAAGGATCCCTCATCTCGAGCTACGAGGCGGAAACGGGGCTCCTTTGGATGTGGGCGGGACCCTCGTGATTCCTCTCGAGTGGAGACGGGTATGTCGGGGAACTTCTGGATTTGCACCAAGGGTGTGAAGGACCCTTTCGAAGTTCCAGAGGTGAGGTGTGATCAGCCTCGAGACGCCTCAGCGGAAATGGGCCTCATCTCGCCTGGAGGGGAGAACCTCCTGGATTTTCTCGAGTTGCGGCAGGTCTTCTCGAGTTACGACGGGGACCTCAGGGACCCGCTCTGGTGGCCTCAGGAAAGGCCAGTCCCCATGCGAGTTGCTAGGGGACCTCTCGGGATTCCTCTCCCGTCCATGCCGGGGCCTCAGTCCTTGTGTGGAGTCGGGGCCGGAACCTGAGGATTCCTCTCCAGTGTTGCCATGGATCTTGGGGTGCTTCTGAGTCTCCCCAGGGGAGTCAGGCCTCGTCTCGAGTGGGGGCATGCACGTGCGCTTTCCTCCCGAGCTGCAGCAGTAGTGTCACGCTTCCTGTCACGTGGATCAAGGGATCTGTGGCTTTCCCTCGAGGCTGTCCCTCGAGGCTTTCCCACGAGGCTTTCCCACAGGGCTGTGCCACGTGCCACCTTGGTGTGAGTCGATCCTCGGCGTGAAAGACGAGCCGGTGAAGGGAAAAGAGGTTCCTCTGGAATGGACTGAGACATCTGGGGGACTCTTGGAATGGTGGCACGACCCTGGAGTTCCTCTCGCCGTTCCTGTTGAGAGGGCCTCCTCTTGAGATGCGACGGGAATGCCGGGAACTCTTTCCCGACGAAGCAGGGAAAGGATCCCTCATCTCGAGCTACGAGGCGGAAACGGGGCTCCTCTGGATGTGGGCGGGACCCTCGTGATTCCTCTCGAGTGGAGACGGGTATGTCGGCGAACTTCTGGATTTGCACCAAGGGTGTGAAGGACCCTTTCGAAGTTCCAGAGGGGAGGTGTGATCAGCCTCGAGACGCCTCAGCGGAAATGGGCCTCATCTCGCCTGGAGGGGAGAACCTCCAGGATTTTCTCGAGTTGCGGCAGGTCTTCTCGAGTTACGACGGGGACCTCAGGGACCCGCTCTGGTGGCCTCAGGAAAGGCCAGTCCCCATGCGAGTTGCTAGGGGACCTCTCGGGATTCCTCTCCCGTCCATGCCGGGGCCTCAGTCCTTGTGTGGAGTCGGGGCCGGAACCTGAGGATTCCTCTCCAGTGTTGCCATGGATCTTGGGGTGCTTCTGAGTCTCCCCAGGGGAGTCAGGCCTCGTCTCATGTGGGGGCATGCACGTGCGCTTTCCTCCCGAGCTGCAGCAGTAGTGTCACGCTTCCTGTCACGTGGATCAAGGGATCTGTGGCTTTCCCTCGAGGCTGTCCCTCGAGGCTTTCCCACGAGGCTTTCCCACAGGGCTGTGCCACGTGCCACCTTGGTGTGAGTCGATCCTCGGCGTGAAAGACGAGCCGGTGAAGGGAAAAGAGGTTCCTCTGGAATGGACTGAGACATCTGGGGGACTCTTGGAATGGTGGCACGACCCTGGAGTTCCTCTCGCCGTTCCTGTTGAGAGGGCCTCCTCTTGAGATGCGACGGGAACGCCGGGAACTCTTTCCCGACGAAGCAGGGAAAGGATCCCTCATCTCGAGCTACGAGGCGGAAACGGGGCTCCTCTGGATGTGGGCGGGACCCTCGTGATTCCTCTCGAGTGGAGACGGCTAGGTCGGGGAACTTCTGGATTTGCACCAAGGGTGTGAAGGACCCTTTCGAAGTTCCAGAGGTGAGGTGTGATCAGCCTCGAGACGCCTCAGCGGAAATGGGCCTCATCTCGCCTGGAGGGGAGAACCTCCTGGATTTTCTCGAGTTGCGGCAGGTCTTCTCGAGTTACGACGGGGACCTCAGGGACCCGCTCTGGTGGCCTCAGGAAAGGCCAGTCCCCATGCGAGTTGCTAGGGGACCTCTCGGGATTCCTCTCCCGTCCATGCCGGGGCCTCAGTCCTTGTGTGGAGTCGGGGCCGGAACCTGAGGATTCCTCTCCAGTGTTGCCATGGATCTTGGGGTGCTTCTGAGTCTCCCCAGGGGAGTCAGGCCTCGTCTCGAGTGGGGGCATGCACGTGTGCTTTCCTCCCGAGCTGCAGCAGTAGTGTCACGCTTCCTGTCACGTGGATCAAGGGATCTGTGGCTTTCCCTCGAGGCTGTCCCTCGAGGCTTTCCCACGAGGCTTTCCCACAGGGCTGTGCCACGAGCCACCTTGGTGTGAGTCGATCCTCGGCGTGAAAGATGAGCCGGTGAAGGGAAAAGAGGTTCCTCTGGAATGGACTGAGACATCTGGGGGACTCTTGGAATGGTGGCACGACCCTGGAGTTCCTCTCGCCGTTCCTGTTGAGAGGGCCTCCTCTTGAGATGCGACGGGAACGCCGGGAACTCTTTCCCGACGAAGCAGGGAAAGGATCCCTCATCTCGAGCTACGAGGCGGAAACGGGGCTCCTCTGGATGTGGGCGGGACCCTCGTGATTCCTCTCGAGTGGAGACGGGTATGTCGGGGAACTTCTGGATTTGCACCAAGGGTGTGAAGGACCCTTTCGAAGTTCCAGAGGTGAGGTGTGATCAGCCTCGAGACGCCTCAGCGGAAATGGGCCTCATCTCGCCTGGAGGGGAGAACCTCCTGGATTTTCTCGAGTTGCGGCAGGTCTTCTCGAGTTACGACGGGGACCTCAGGGACCCGCTCTGGTGGCCTCAGGAAAGGCAAGTCCCCATGCGAGTTGCTAGGGGACCTCTCGGGATTCCTCTCCCGTCCATGCCGGGGCCTCAGTCCTTGTGTGCAGTCGGGGCCGGAACCTGAGGATTCCTCTCCAGTGTTGCCATGGATCTTGGGGTGCTTCTGAGTCTCCCCAGGGGAGTCAGGCCTCGTCTCGAGTGGGGGCATGCACGTGCGCTTTCCTCCCGAGCTGCAGCAGTAGTGTCACGCTTCCTGTCACGTGGATCAAGGGATCTGTGGCTTTCCCTCGAGGCTGTCCCTCGAGGCTTTCCCACGAGGCTTTCCCACAGGGCTGTGCCACGTGCCACCTTGGTGTGAGTCGATCCTCGGCGTGAAAGACGAGCCGGTGAAGGGAAAAGAGGTTCCTCTGGAATGGACTGAGACATCTGGGGGACTCTTGGAATGGTGGCGCGACCCTGGAGTTCCTCTCGCCGTTCCTGTTGAGAGGGCCTCCTCTTGAGATGCGCCGGGAACGCCGGGAACTCTTTCCCGACGAAGCAGGGAAAGGATCCCTCATCTCGAGCTACGAGGCGGAAACGGGGCTCCTCTGGATGTGGGCGGGACCCTCGTGATTCCTCTCGAGTGGAGACGGGTATGTCGGGGAACTTCTTGATTTGCACCAAGGGTGTGTAGGACCCTTTCGAAGTTCCAGAGGGGAGGTGTGATCAGCCTCGAGACGCCTCAGCGGAAATGGGCCTCATCTCGCCTGGAGGGGAGAACCTCCTGGATTTTCTTGAGTTGCGGCAGGTCTTCTCGAGTTACGACGGGGACCTCAGGGACCCGCTCTGGTGGCCTCAGGAAAGGCCAGTCCCCATGCGAGTTGCTAGGGGAACCCTCGGGATTCCTCTCCCGTCCATGCCGGGGCCTCAGTCCTTGTATGGAATCGGGGCCGAAACCTGAGGATTCCTCTCCAGTGTTGCCATGGATCTTGGGGTGCTTCTGAGTCTCCCCAGGGGAGTCAGGCCTCGTCTCGATTGGGGGCATGCACGTGCGCTTTCCTCCCGAGCTGCAGCAGTAGTGTCACGCTTCCTGTCACGTGGATCAAGGGATCTGTGGCTTTCCCTCGAGGCTGTCCCTCGAGGCTTTCCCACGAGGCTTTCCCACAGGGCTGTGCCACGTGCCACCTTGGTGTGAGTCGATCCTCGGCGTGAAAGACGAGCCGGTGAAGGGAAAAGAGGTTCCTCTGGAAAGGACTGAGATATCTGGGGACTCTTGGAATGGTGGCACGACCCTGGAGTTCCTCTCGCCGTTCCTGTTGAGAGGGCCTCCTCTTGAGATGCGACGGGAACGCCGGGAACTCTTTCCCGACGAAGCAGGGAAAGGATCCCTCATCTCGAGCTACGAGGCGGAAACGGGGCTCCTTTGGATGTGGGCGGGACCCTCGTGATTCCTCTCGAGTGGAGACGGGTATGTCGGGGAACTTCTGGATTTGCACCAAGGGTGTGAAGGACCCTTTCGAAGTTCCAGAGGTGAGGTGTGATCAGCCTCGAGACGCCTCAGCGGAAATGGGCCTCATCTCGCCTGGAGGGGAGAACCTCCTGGATTTTCTCGAGTTGCGGCAGGTCTTCTCGAGTTACGACGGGGACCTCAGGGACCCGCTCTGGTGGCCTCAGGAAAGGCCAGTCCCCATGCGAGTTGCTAGGGGACCTCTCGGGATTCCTCTCCCGTCCATGCCGGGGCCTCAGTCCTTGTGTGGAGTCGGGGCCGGAACCTGAGGATTCCTCTCCAGTGTTGCCATGGATCTTGGGGTGCTTCTGAGTCTCCCCAGGGGAGTCAGGCCTCGTCTCGAGTGGGGGCATGCACGTGCGCTTTCCTCCCGAGCTGCAGCAGTAGTGTCACGCTTCCTGTCACGTGGATCAAGGGATCTGTGGCTTTCCCTCGAGGCTGTCCCTCGAGGCTTTCCCACGAGGCTTTCCCACAGGGCTGTGCCACGTGCCACCTTGGTGTGAGTCGATCCTCGGCGTGAAAGACGAGCCGGTGAAGGGAAAAGAGGTTCCTCTGGAATGGACTGAGACATCTGGGGGACTCTTGGAATGGTGGCACGACCCTGGAGTTCCTCTCGCCGTTCCTGTTGAGAGGGCCTCCTCTTGAGATGCGACGGGAATGCCGGGAACTCTTTCCCGACGAAGCAGGGAAAGGATCCCTCATCTCGAGCTACGAGGCGGAAACGGGGCTCCTCTGGATGTGGGCGGGACCCTCGTGATTCCTCTCGAGTGGAGACGGGTATGTCGGCGAACTTCTGGATTTGCACCAAGGGTGTGAAGGACCCTTTCGAAGTTCCAGAGGGGAGGTGTGATCAGCCTCGAGACGCCTCAGCGGAAATGGGCCTCATCTCGCCTGGAGGGGAGAACCTCCAGGATTTTCTCGAGTTGCGGCAGGTCTTCTCGAGTTACGACGGGGACCTCAGGGACCCGCTCTGGTGGCCTCAGGAAAGGCCAGTCCCCATGCGAGTTGCTAGGGGACCTCTCGGGATTCCTCTCCCGTCCATGCCGGGGCCTCAGTCCTTGTGTGGAGTCGGGGCCGGAACCTGAGGATTCCTCTCCAGTGTTGCCATGGATCTTGGGGTGCTTCTGAGTCTCCCCAGGGGAGTCATGCCTCGTCTCATGTGGGGGCATGCACGTGCGCTTTCCTCCCGAGCTGCAGCAGTAGTGTCACGCTTCCTGTCACGTGGATCAAGGGATCTGTGGCTTTCCCTCGAGGCTGTCCCTCGAGGCTTTCCCACGAGGCTTTCCCACAGGGCTGTGCCACGTGCAACCTTGGTGTGAGTCGATCCTCGGCGTGAAAGACGAGCCGGTGAAGGGAAAAGAGGTTCCTCTGGAATGGACTGAGACATCTGGGGGACTCTTGGAATGGTGGCACGACCCTGGAGTTCCTCTCGCCGTTCCTGTTGAGAGGGCCTCCTCTTGAGATGCGACGGGAACGCCGGGAACTCTTTCCCGACGAAGCAGGGAAAGGATCCCTCATCTCGAGCTACGAGGCGGAAACGGGGCTCCTCTGGATGTGGGCGGGACCCTCGTGATTCCTCTCGAGTGGAGACGGCTAGGTCGGGGAACTTCTGGATTTTTACCAAGGGTGTGAAGGACCCTTTCGAAGTTCCAGAGGTGAGGTGTGATCAGCCTCGAGACGCCTCAGCGGAAATGGGCCTCATCTCGCCTGGAGGGGAGAACCTCCTGGATTTTCTCGAGTTGCGGCAGGTCTTCTCGAGTTACGACGGGGACCTCAGGGACCCGCTCTGGTGGCCTCAGGAAAGGCCAGTCCCCATGCGAGTTGCTAGGGGACCTCTCGGGATTCCTCTCCCGTCCATGCCGGGGCCTCAGTCCTTGTGTGGAGTCGGGGCCGGAACCTGAGGATTCCTCTCCAGTGTTGCCATGGATCTTGGGGTGCTTCTGAGTCTCCCCAGGGGAGTCAGGCCTCGTCTCGAGTGGGGGCATGCACGTGTGCTTTCCTCCCGAGCTGCAGCAGTAGTGTCACGCTTCCTGTCACGTGGATCAAGGGATCTGTGGCTTTCCCTCGAGGCTGTCCCTCGAGGCTTTCCCACGAGGCTTTCCCACAGGGCTGTGCCACGTGCCACCTTGGTGTGAGTCGATCCTCGGCGTGAAAGATGAGCCGGTGAAGGGAAAAGAGGTTCCTCTGGAATGGACTGAGACATCTGGGGGACTCTTGGAATGGTGGCACGACCCTGGAGTTCCTCTCGCCGTTCCTGTTGAGAGGGCCTCCTCTTGAGATGCGACGGGAACGCCGGGAACTCTTTCCCGACGAAGCAGGGAAAGGATCCCTCATCTCGAGCTACGAGGCGGAAACGGGGCTCCTCTGGATGTGGGCGGGACCCTCGTGATTCCTCTCGAGTGGAGACGGCTAGGTCGGGGAACTTCTGGATTTGCACCAAGGGTGTGAAGGACCCTTTCGAAGTTCCAGAGGTGAGGTGTGATCAGCCTCGAGACGCCTCAGCGGAAATGGGCCTCATCTCGCCTGGAGGGGAGAACCTCCTGGATTTTCTCGAGTTGCGGCAGGTCTTCTCGAGTTACGACGGGGACCTCAGGGACCCGCTCTGATGGCCTCAGGAAAGGCCAGTCCCCATGCGAGTTGCTAGGGGCCATTTCGGGATCCCTCACCCGTCCATACCGGGGCTTAAGACCTAGTGTGGAGTCGGGGCCGGAACCTTAGGATTCCTCTCCAGTGTTGCCATGGATCTTGGGGCGCTTCTGAGTCTCTCCAGGGGAGTCAGGCCTCGTCTCGAGTGGGGGCATGCACGTGCGCTTTCCTCCCGAGCTGCAGCAGTAGTGTCACGCTTCCTGTCACGTGGATCAAGGGATCTGTGGCTTTCCCTCGAGGCTGTCCCTCGAGGCTTTCCCACGAGGCTTTCCCACAGGGCTGTGCCACGTGCCACCTTGGTGTGAGTCGATCCTCGGCGTGAAAGACGAGCCGGTGAAGGGAAAAGAGGTTCCTCTGGAATGGACTGAGATATCTGGGGGACTCTTGGAATGGTGGCACGACCCTGGAGTTCCTCTCGCCGTTCCTGTTGAGAGGGCCTCCTCTTGAGATGCGACGGGAACGCCGGGAACTCTTTCCCGACGAAGCAGGGAAAGGATCCCTCATCTCGAGCTACGAGGCGGAAACGGGGCTCCTCTGGATGTGGGCGGGACCCTCGTGATTCCTCTCGAGTGGAGACGGGTATGTCGGGGAACTTCTGGATTTGCACCAAGGGTGTGAAAGATCCTTTCGAAGTTCCAGAGGTGAGGTGTGATCAGCCTCGAGACGCCTCAGCGGAAATGGGCCTCATCTCGCCTGGAGGGGAGAACCTCCTGGATTTTCTCGAGTTGCGGCAGGTCTTCTCGAGTTACGACGGGGATCTCAGGGACCCGCTCTGGTGGCCTCAGGAAAGGCCAGTCCCCATGCGAGTTGCTAGGGGACCTCTCGGGATTCCTCTCCCGTCCATGCCGGGGCCTCAGTCCTTGTGTGCAGTCGGGGCCGGAACCTGAGGATTCCTCTCCAGTGTTGCCATGGATCTTGGGGTGCTTCTGAGTCTCCCCAGGGGAGTCAGGCCTCGTCTCGAGTGGGGGCATGCACGTGCGCTTTCCTCCCGAGCTGCAGCAGTAGTGTCACGCTTCCTGTCACGTGGATCAAGGGATCTGTGGCTTTCCCTCGAGGCTGTCCCTCGAGGCTTTCCCACGAGGCTTTCCCACAGGGCTGTGCCACGTGCCACCTTGGTGTGAGTCGATCCTCGGCGTGAAAGACGAGCCGGTGAAGGGAAAAGAGGTTCCTCTGGAATGGACTGAGACATCTGGGGGACTCTTGGAATGGTGGCACGACCCTGGAGTTCCTCTCGCCGTTCCTGTTGAGAGGGCCTCCTCTTGAGATGCGACGGGAACGCCGGGAACTCTTTCCCGACGAAGCAGGGAAAGGATCCCTCATCTCGAGCTACGAGGCGGAAACAGGGCTCCTCTGGATGTGGGCGGGACCCTCGTGATTCCTCTCGAGTGGAGACGGCTAGGTCGGGGAACTTCTGGATTTGCACCAAGGGTGTGAAGGACCCTTTCGAAGTTCCAGAGGTGAGGTGTGATCAGCCTCGAGACGCCTCAGCGGAAATGGGCCTCATCTCGCCTGGAGGGGAGAACCTCCTGGATTTTCTCGAGTTGCGGCAGGTCTTCTCGAGTTACGACGGGGACCTCAGGGACCCGCTCTGGTGGCCTCAGGAAAGGCCAGTCCCCATGCGAGTTGCTAGGGGCCATTTCGGGATCCCTCACCCGTCCATACCGGGGCTTAAGACCTAGTGTGGAGTCGGGGCCGGAACCTGAGGATTCCTCTCCAGTGTTGCCATGGATCTTGGGGTGCTTCTGAGTCTCTCCAGGGAAGTCAGGCCTCGTCTCGAGTGGGGGCATGCACGTGCGCTTTCCTCCCGAGCTGCAGCAGTAGTGTCACGCTTCCTGTCACGTGGATCAAGGGATCTGTGGCTTTCCCTCGAGGCTGTCCCTCGAGGCTTTCCCACGAGGCTTTCCCACAGGGCTGTGCCACGTGCCACCTTGGTGTGAGTCGATCCTCGGCGTGAAAGACGAGCCGGTGAAGGGAAAAGAGGTTCCTCTGGAATGGACTGAGATATCTGGGGGACTCTTGGAATGGTGGCACGACCCTGGAGTTCCTCTCGCCGTTCCTGTTGAGAGGGCCTCCTCTTGAGATGCGACGGGAACGCCGGGAACTCTTTCCCGACGAAGCAGGGAAAGGATCCCTCATCTCGAGCTACGAGGCGGAAACGGGGCTCCTCTGGATGTGGGCGGGACCCTCGTGATTCCTCTCGAGTGGAGACGGGTAGTCGGGGAACTTCTGGATTTGCACCAAGGGTGTGAAGGACCCTTTCGAAGTTCCAGAGGTGAGGTGTGATCAGCCTCGAGACGCCTCAGCGGAAATGGGCCTCATCTCGCCTGGAGGGGAGAACCTCCTGGATTTTCTCGAGTTGCGGCAGGTCTTCTCGAGTTACGACGGGGACCTCAGGGACCCGCTCTGGTGGCCTCAGGAAAGGCCAGTCCCCATGCGAGTTGCTAGGGGACCTCTCGGGATTCCTCTCCCGTCCATGCCGGGGCCTCAGTCCTTGTGTGCAGTCGGGGCCGGAACCTGAGGATTCCTCTCCAGTGTTGCCATGGATCTTGGGGTGCTTCTGAGTCTCCCCAGGGGAGTCAGGCCTCGTCTCGAGTGGGGGCATGCACGTGCGCTTTCCTCCCGAGCTGCAGCAGTAGTGTCACGCTTCCTGTCACGTGGATCAAGGGATCTGTGGCTTTCCCTCGAGGCTGTCCCTCGAGGCTTTCCCACGAGGCTTTCCCACAGGGCTGTGCCACGTGCCACCTTGGTGTGAGTCGATCCTCGGCGTGAAAGACGAGCCGGTGAAGGGAAAAGAGGTTCCTCTGGAATGGACTGAGACATCTGGGGGACTCTTGGAATGGTGGCACGACCCTGGAGTTCCTCTCGCCGTTCCTGTTGAGAGGGCCTCCTCTTGAGATGCGACGGGAACGCCGGGAACTCTTTCCCGACGAAGCAGGGAAAGGATCCCTCATCTCGAGCTACGAGGCGGAAACGGGGCTCCTCTGGATGTGGGCGGGACCCTCGTGATTCCTCTCGAGTGGAGACGGGTATGTCGGCGAACTTCTGGATTTGCACCAAGGGTGTGAAGGACCCTTTCGAAGTTCCAGAGGGGAGGTGTGATCAGCCTCGAGACGCCTCAGCGGAAATGGGCCTCATCTCGCCTGGAGGGGAGAACCTCCAGGATTTTCTCGAGTTGCGGCAGGTCTTCTCGAGTTACGACGGGGACCTCAGGGACCCGCTCTGGTGGCCTCAGGAAAGGCCAGTCCCCATGCGAGTTGCTAGGGGACCTCTCGGGATTCCTCTCCCGTCCATGCCGGGGCCTCAGTCCTTGTGTGGAGTCGGGGCCGGAACCTGAGGATTCCTCTCCAGTGTTGCCATGGATCTTGGGGTGCTTCTGAGTCTCCCCAGGGGAGTCAGGCCTCGTCTCATGTGGGGGCATGCACGTGCGCTTTCCTCCCGAGCTGCAGCAGTAGTGTCACGCTTCCTGTCACGTGGATCAAGGGATCTGTGGCTTTCCCTCGAGGCTGTCCCTCGAGGCTTTCCCACGAGGCTTTCCCACAGGGCTGTGCCACGTGCAACCTTGGTGTGAGTCGATCCTCGGCGTGAAAGACGAGCCGGTGAAGGGAAAAGAGGTTCCTCTGGAATGGACTGAGACATCTGGGGGACTCTTGGAATGGTGGCACGACCCTGGAGTTCCTCTCGCCGTTCCTGTTGAGAGGGCCTCCTCTTGAGATGCGACGGGAACACCGGGAACTCTTTCCCGACGAAGCAGGGAAAGGATCCCTCATCTCGAGCTACGAGGCGGAAACAGGGCTCCTCTGGATGTGGGCGGGACCCTCGTGATTCCTCTCGAGTGGAGACGGCTAGGTCGGGGAACTTCTGGATTTGCACCAAGGGTGTGAAGGACCCTTTCGAAGTTCCAGAGGTGAGGTGTGATCAGCCTCGAGACGCCTCAGCGGAAATGGGCCTCATCTCGCCTGGAGGGGAGAACCTCCTGGATTTTCTCGAGTTGCGGCAGGTCTTCTCGAGTTACGACGGGGACCTCAGGGACCCGCTCTGGTGGCCTCAGGAAAGGCCAGTACCCATGCGAGTTGCTAGGGGCCATTTCGGGATCCCTCACCCGTCCATACCGGGGCTTAAGACCTAGTGTGGAGTCGGGGCCGGAACCTGAGGATTCCTCTCCAGTGTTGCCATGGATCTTGGGGTGCTTCTGAGTCTCTCCAGGGAAGTCAGGCCTCGTCTCGAGTGGGGGCATGCACGTGCGCTTTCCTCCCGAGCTGCAGCAGTAGTGTCACGCTTCCTGTCACGTGGATCAAGGGATCTGTGGCTTTCCCTCGAGGCTGTCCCTCGAGGCTTTCCCACGAGGCTTTCCCACAGGGCTGTGCCACGTGCCACCTTGGTGTGAGTCGATCCTCGGCGTGAAAGACGAGCCGGTGAAGGGAAAAGAGGTTCCTCTGGAATGGACTGAGATATCTGGGGGACTCTTGGAATGGTGGCACGACCCTGGAGTTCCTCTCGCCGTTCCTGTTGAGAGGGCCTCCTCTTGAGATGCGACGGGAACGCCGGGAACTCTTTCCCGACGAAGCAGGGAAAGGATCCCTCATCTCGAGCTACGAGGCGGAAACGGGGCTCCTCTGGATGTGGGCGGGACCCTCGTGATTCCTCTCGAGTGGAGACGGGTAGTCGGGGAACTTCTGGATTTGCACCAAGGGTGTGAAGGACCCTTTCGAAGTTCCAGAGGTGAGGTGTGATCAGCCTCGAGACGCCTCAGCGGAAATGGGCCTCATCTCGCCTGGAGGGGAGAACCTCCTGGATTTTCTCGAGTTGCGGCAGGTCTTCTCGAGTTACGACGGGGACCTCAGGGACCCGCTCTGGTGGCCTCAGGAAAGGCCAGTCCCCATGCGAGTTGCTAGGGGACCTCTCGGGATTCCTCTCCCGTCCATGCCGGGGCCTCAGTCCTTGTGTGCAGTCGGGGCCGGAACCTGAGGATTCCTCTCCAGTGTTGCCATGGATCTTGGGGTGCTTCTGAGTCTCCCCAGGGGAGTCAGGCCTCGTCTCGAGTGGGGGCATGCACGTGCGCTTTCCTCCCGAGCTGCAGCAGTAGTGTCACGCTTCCTGTCACGTGGATCAAGGGATCTGTGGCTTTCCCTCGAGGCTGTCCCTCGAGGCTTTCCCACGAGGCTTTCCCACAGGGCTGTGCCACGTGCCACCTTGGTGTGAGTCGATCCTCGGCGTGAAAGACGAGCCGGTGAAGGGAAAAGAGGTTCCTCTGGAATGGACTGAGACATCTGGGGGACTCTTGGAATGGTGGCACGACCCTGGAGTTCCTCTCGCCGTTCCTGTTGAGAGGGCCTCCTCTTGAGATGCGACGGGAACGCCGGGAACTCTTTCCCGACGAAGCAGGGAAAGGATCCCTCATCTCGAGCTACGAGGCGGAAACGGGGCTCCTCTGGATGTGGGCGGGACCCTCGTGATTCCTCTCGAGTGGAGACGGGTATGTCGGCGAACTTCTGGATTTGCACCAAGGGTGTGAAGGACCCTTTCGAAGTTCCAGAGGGGAGGTGTGATCAGCCTCGAGACGCCTCAGCGGAAATGGGCCTCATCTCGCCTGGAGGGGAGAACCTCCAGGATTTTCTCGAGTTGCGGCAGGTCTTCTCGAGTTACGACGGGGACCTCAGGGACCCGCTCTGGTGGCCTCAGGAAAGGCCAGTCCCCATGCGAGTTGCTAGGGGACCTCTCGGGATTCCTCTCCCGTCCATGCCGGGGCCTCAGTCCTTGTGTGGAGTCGGGGCCGGAACCTGAGGATTCCTCTCCAGTGTTGCCATGGATCTTGGGGTGCTTCTGAGTCTCCCCAGGGGAGTCAGGCCTCGTCTCATGTGGGGGCATGCACGTGCGCTTTCCTCCCGAGCTGCAGCAGTAGTGTCACGCTTCCTGTCACGTGGATCAAGGGATCTGTGGCTTTCCCTCGAGGCTGTCCCTCGAGGCTTTCCCACGAGGCTTTCCCACAGGGCTGTGCCACGTGCCACCTTGGTGTGAGTCGATCCTCGGCGTGAAAGACGAGCCGGTGAAGGGAAAAGAGGTTCCTCTGGAATGGACTGAGACATCTGGGGGACTCTTGGAATGGTGGCACGACCCTGGAGTTCCTCTCGCCGTTCCTGTTGAGAGGGCCTCCTCTTGAGATGCGACGGGAACGCCGGGAACTCTTTCCCGACGAAGCAGGGAAAGGATCCCTCATCTCGAGCTACGAGGCGGAAACGGGGCTCCTCTGGATGTGGGCGGGACCCTCGTGATTCCTCTCGAGTGGAGACGGCTAGGTCGGGGAACTTCTGGATTTTTACCAAGGGTGTGAAGGACCCTTTCGAAGTTCCAGAGGTGAGGTGTGATCAGCCTCGAGACGCCTCAGCGGAAATGGGCCTCATCTCGCCTGGAGGGGAGAACCTCCTGGATTTTCTCGAGTTGCGGCAGGTCTTCTCGAGTTACGACGGGGACCTCAGGGACCCGCTCTGGTGGCCTCAGGAAAGGCCAGTCCCCATGCGAGTTGCTAGGGGACCTCTCGGGATTCCTCTCCCGTCCATGCCGGGGCCTCAGTCCTTGTGTGGAGTCGGGGCCGGAACCTGAGGATTCCTCTCCAGTGTTGCCATGGATCTTGGGGTGCTTCTGAGTCTCCCCAGGGGAGTCAGGCCTCGTCTCGAGTGGGGGCATGCACGTGTGCTTTCCTCCCGAGCTGCAGCAGTAGTGTCACGCTTCCTGTCACGTGGATCAAGGGATCTGTGGCTTTCCCTCGAGGCTGTCCCTCGAGGCTTTCCCACGAGGCTTTCCCACAGGGCTGTGCCACGTGCCACCTTGGTGTGAGTCGATCCTCGGCGTGAAAGATGAGCCGGTGAAGGGAAAAGAGGTTCCTCTGGAATGGACTGAGACATCTGGGGGACTCTTGGAATGGTGGCACGACCCTGGAGTTCCTCTCGCCGTTCCTGTTGAGAGGGCCTCCTCTTGAGATGCGACGGGAACGCCGGGAATTCTTTCCCGACGAAGCAGGGAAAGGATCCCTCATCTCGAGCTACGAGGCGGAAACGGGGCTCCTCTGGATGTGGGCGGGACCCTCGTGATTCCTCTCGAGTGGAGACGGCTAGGTCGGGGAACTTCTGGATTTGCACCAAGGGTGTGAAGGACCCTTTCGAAGTTCCAGAGGTGAGGTGTGATCAGCCTCGAGACGCCTCAGCGGAAATGGGCCTCATCTCGCCTGGAGGGGAGAACCTCCTGGATTTTCTCGAGTTGCGGCAGGTCTTCTCGAGTTACGACGGGGACCTCAGGGACCCGCTCTGATGGCCTCAGGAAAGCCAGTCCCCATGCGAGTTGCTAGGGGCCATTTCGGGATCCCTCACCCGTCCATACCGGGGCTTAAGACCTAGTGTGGAGTCGGGGCCGGAACCTTAGGATTCCTCTCCAGTGTTGCCATGGATCTTGGGGCGCTTCTGAGTCTCTCCAGTGGAGTCAGGCCTCGTCTCGAGTGGGGGCATGCACGTGCGCTTTCCTCCCGAGCTGCAGCAGTAGTGTCACGCTTCCTGTCACGTGGATCAAGGGATCTGTGGCTTTCCCTCGAGGCTGTCCCTCGAGGCTTTCCCAGGAGGCTTTCCCACAGGGCTGTGCCACGTGCCACCTTGGTGTGAGTCGATCCTCGGCGTGAAAGACGAGCCGGTGAAGGGAAAAGAGGTTCCTCTGGAATGGACTGAGACATCTGGGGGACTCTTGGAATGGTGGCACGACCCTGGAGTTCCTCTCGCCGTTCCTGTTGAGAGGGCCTCCTCTTGAGATGCGACGGGAACGCCGGGAAATCTTTCCCGACGAAGCAGGGAAAGGATCCCTCATCTCGAGCTACGAGGCGGAAACGGGGCTCCTCTGGATGTGGGCGGGACCCTCGTGATTCCTCTCGAGTGGAGACGGGTATGTCGGGGAACTTCTGGATTTGCACCAAGGGTGTGAAAGACCCTTTCGAAGTTCCAGAGGTGAGGTGTGATCAGCCTCGAGACGCCTCAGCGGAAATGGGCCTCATCTCGCCTGGAGGGGAGAACCTCCTGGATTTTCTCGAGTTGCGGCAGGTCTTCTCGAGTTACGACGGGGATCTCAGGGACCCGCTCTGGTGGCCTCAGGAAAGGCCAGTCCCCATGCGAGTTGCTAGGGGACCTCTCGGGATTCCTCTCCCGTCCATGCCGGGGCCTCAGTCCTTGTGTGCAGTCGGGGCCGGAACCTGAGGATTCCTCTCCAGTGTTGCCATGGATCTTGGGGTGCTTCTGAGTCTCCCCAGGGGAGTCAGGCCTCGTCTCGAGTGGGGGCATGCACGTGCGCTTTCCTCCCGAGCTGCAGCAGTAGTGTCACGCTTCCTGTCACGTGGATCAAGGGATCTGTGGCTTTCCCTCGAGGCTGTCCCTCGAGGCTTTCCCACGAGGCTTTCCCACAGGGCTGTGCCACGTGCCACCTTGGTGTGAGTCGATCCTCGGCGTGAAAGACGAGCCGGTGAAGGGAAAAGAGGTTCCTCTGGAATGGACTGAGACATCTGGGGGACTCTTGGAATGGTGGCACGACCCTGGAGTTCCTCTCGCCGTTCCTGTTGAGAGGGCCTCCTCTTGAGATGCGACGGGAACGCCGGGAACTCTTTCCCGACGAAGCAGGGAAAGGATCCCTCATCTCGAGCTACGAGGCGGAAACGGGGCTCCTCTGGATGTGGGCGGGACCCTCGTGATTCCTCTCGAGTGGAGACGGCTAGGTCGGGGAACTTCTGGATTTGCACCAAGGGTGTGAAGGACCCTTTCGAAGTTCCAGAGGTGAGGTGTGATCAGCCTCGAGACGCCTCAGCGGAAATGGGCCTCATCTCGCCTGGAGGGGAGAACCTCCTGGATTTTCTCGAGTTGCGGCAGGTCTTCTCGAGTTACGACGGGGACCTCAGGGACCCGCTCTGGTGGCCACAGGAAAGGCCAGTCCCCATGCGAGTTGCTAGGGGCCATTTCGGGATCCCTCACCCGTCCATACCGGGGCTTAAGACCTAGTGTGGAGTCGGGGCCGGAACCTGAGGATTCCTCTCCAGTGTTGCCATGGATCTTGGGGTGCTTCTGAGTCTCTCCAGGGAAGTCAGGCCTCGTCTCGAGTGGGGGCATGCACGTGCGCTTTCCTCCCGAGCTGCAGCAGTAGTGTCACGCTTCCTGTCACGTGGATCAAGGGATCTGTGGCTTTCCCTCGAGGCTGTCCCTCGAGGCTTTCCCACGAGGCTTTCCCACAGGGCTGTGCCACGTGCCACCTTGGTGTGAGTCGATCCTCGGCGTGAAAGATGAGCCGGTGAAGGGAAAAGAGGTTCCTCTGGAATGGACTGAGATATCTGGGGGACTCTTGGAATGGTGGCACGACCCTGGAGTTCCTCTCGCCGTTCCTGTTGAGAGGGCCTCCTCTTGAGATGCGACGGGAACGCCGGGAACTCTTTCCCGACGAAGCAGGGAAAGGATCCCTCATCTCGAGCTACGAGGCGGAAACGGGGCTCCTCTGGATGTGGGCGGGACCCTCGTGATTCCTCTCGAGTGGAGACGGGTAGTCGGGGAACTTCTGGATTTGCACCAAGGGTGTGAAGGACCCTTTCGAAGTTCCAGAGGTGAGGTGTGATCAGCCTCGAGACGCCTCAGCGGAAATGGGCCTCATCTCGCCTGGAGGGGAGAACCTCCTGGATTTTCTCGAGTTGCGGCAGGTCTTCTCGAGTTACGACGGGGACCTCAGGGACCCGCTCTGGTGGCCTCAGGAAAGGCCAGTCCCCATGCGAGTTGCTAGGGGACCTCTCGGGATTCCTCTCCCGTCCATGCCGGGGCCTCAGTCCTTGTGTGGAGTCGGGGCCGGAACCTGAGGATTCCTCTCCAGTGTTGCCATGGATCTTGGGGTGCTTCTGAGTCTCCCCAGGGGAGTCAGGCCTCGTCTCGAGTGGGGGCATGCACGTGCGCTTTCCTCCCGAGCTGCAGCAGTAGTGTCACGCTTCCTGTCACGTGGATCAAGGGATCTGTGGCTTTCCCTCGAGGCTGTCCCTCGAGGCTTTCCCACGAGGCTTTCCCACAGGGCTGTGCCACGTGCCACCTTGGTGTGAGTCGATCCTCGGCGTGAAAGACGAGCCGGTGAAGGGAAAAGAGGTTCCTCTGGAATGGACTGAGACATCTGGGGGACTCTTGGAATGGTGGCACGACCCTGGAGTTCCTCTCGCCTTTCCTGTTGAGAGGGCCTCCTCTTGAGATGCGACGGGAATGCCGGGAACTCTTTCCCGACGAAGCAGGGAAAGGATCCCTCATCTCGAGCTACGAGGCGGAAACGGGGCTCCTCTGGATGTGGGCGGGACCCTCGTGATTCCTCTCGAGTGGAGACGGCTAGGTCGGGGAACTTCTGGATTTTTACCAAGGGTGTGAAGGACCCTTTCGAAGTTCCAGAGGTGAGGTGTGATCAGCCTCGAGACGCCTCAGCGGAAATGGGCCTCATCTCGCCTGGAGGGGAGAACCTCCTGGATTTTCTCGAGTTGCGGCAGGTCTTCTCGAGTTACGACGGGGACCTCAGGGACCCGCTCTGGTGGCCTCAGGAAAGGCCAGTCCCCATGCGAGTTGCTAGGGGACCTCTCGGGATTCCTCTCCCGTCCATGCCGGGGCCTCAGTCCTTGTGTGCAGTCGGGGCCGGAACCTGAGGATTCCTCTCCAGTGTTGCCATGGATCTTGGGGTGCTTCTGAGTCTCCCCAGGGGAGTCAGGCCTCGTCTCGAGTGGGGGCATGCACGTGCGCTTTCCTCCCGAGCTGCAGCAGTAGTGTCACGCTTCCTGTCACGTGGATCAAGGGATCTGTGGCTTTCCCTCGAGGCTGTCCCTCGAGGCTTTCCCACGAGGCTTTCCCACAGGGCTGTGCCACGTGCCACCTTGGTGTGAGTCGATCCTCGGCGTGAAAGACGAGCCGGTGAAGGGAAAAGAGGTTCCTCTGGAATGGACTGAGACATCTGGGGGACTCTTGGAATGGTGGCACGACCCTGGAGTTCCTCTCGCCGTTCCTGTTGAGAGGGCCTCCTCTTGAGATGCGACGGGAACGCCGGGAACTCTTTCCCGACGAAGCAGGGAAAGGATCCCTCATCTCGAGCTACGAGGCGGAAACGGGGCTCCTCTGGATGTGGGCGGGACCCTCGTGATTCCTCTCGAGTGGAGACGGGTATGTCGGCGAACTTCTGGATTTGCACCAAGGGTGTGAAGGACCCTTTCGAAGTTCCAGAGGGGAGGTGTGATCAGCCTCGAGACGCCTCAGCGGAAATGGGCCTCATCTCGCCTGGAGGGGAGAACCTCCAGGATTTTCTCGAGTTGCGGCAGGTCTTCTCGAGTTACGACGGGGACCTCAGGGACCCGCTCTGGTGGCCTCAGGAAAGGCCAGTCCCCATGCGAGTTGCTAGGGGACCTCTCGGGATTCCTCTCCCGTCCATGCCGGGGCCTCAGTCCTTGTGTGGAGTCGGGGCCGGAACCTGAGGATTCCTCTCCAGTGTTGCCATGGATCTTGGGGTGCTTCTGAGTCTCCCCAGGGGAGTCAGGCCTCGTCTCATGTGGGGGCATGCACGTGCGCTTTCCTCCCGAGCTGCAGCAGTAGTGTCACGCTTCCTGTCACGTGGATCAAGGGATCTGTGGCTTTCCCTCGAGGCTGTCCCTCGAGGCTTTCCCACGAGGCTTTCCCACAGGGCTGTGCCACGTGCCACCTTGGTGGGAGTCGATCCTCGGCGTGAAAGACGAGCCGGTGAAGGGAAAAGAGGTTCCTCTGGAATGGACTGAGACATCTGGGGGACTCTTGGAATGGTGGCACGACCCTGGAGTTCCTCTCGCCGTTCCTGTTGAGAGGGCCTCCTCTTGAGATGCGACGGGAACGCCGGGAACTCTTTCCCGACGAAGCAGGGAAAGGATCCCTCATCTCGAGCTACGAGGCGGAAACGGGGCTCCTCTGGATGTGGGCGGGACCCTCGTGATTCCTCTCGAGTGGAGACGTCTAGGTCGGGGAACTTCTGGATTTTTACCAAGGGTGTGAAGGACCCTTTCGAAGTTCCAGAGGTGAGGTGTGATCAGCCTCGAGACGCCTCAGCGGAAATGGGCCTCATCTCGCCTGGAGGGGAGAACCTCCTGGATTTTCTCGAGTTGCGGCAGGTCTTCTCGAGTTACGACGGGGACCTCAGGGACCCGCTCTGGTGGCCTCAGGAAAGGCCAGTCCCCATGCGAGTTGCTAGGGGACCTCTCGGGATTCCTCTCCCGTCCATGCCGGGGCCTCAGTCCTTGTGTGGAGTCGGGGCCGGAACCTGAGGATTCCTCTCCAGTGTTGCCATGGATCTTGGGGTGCTTCTGAGTCTCCCCAGGGGAGTCAGGCCTCGTCTCGAGTGGGGGCATGCACGTGCGCTTTCCTCCCGAGCTGCAGCAGTAGTGTCACGCTTCCTGTCACGTGGATCAAGGGATCTGTGGCTTTCCCTCGAGGCTGTCCCTCGAGGCTTTCCCACGAGGCTTTCCCACAGGGCTGTGCCACGTGCCACCTTGGTGTGAGTCGATCCTCGGCGTGAAAGACGAGCCGGTGAAGGGAAAAGAGGTTCCTCTGGAATGGACTGAGACATCTGGGGGACTCTTGGAATGGTGGCACGACCCTGGAGTTCCTCTCGCCGTTCCTGTTGAGAGGGCCTCCTCTTGAGATGCGACGGGAACGCCGGGAACTCTTTCCCGACGAAGCAGGGAAAGGATCCCTCATCTCGAGCTACGAGGCGGAAACGGGGCTCCTCTGGATGTGGGCGGGACCCTCGTGATTCCTCTCGAGTGGAGACGGGTAGTCGGGGAACTTCTGGATTTGCACCAAGGGTGTGAAGGACCCTTTCGAAGTTCCAGAGGTGAGGTGTGATCAGCCTCGAGACGCCTCAGCGGAAATGGGCCTCATCTCGCCTGGAGGGGAGAACCTCCTGGATTTTCTCGAGTTGCGGCAGGTCTTCTCGAGTTACGACGGGGACCTCAGGGACCCGCTCTGGTGGCCTCAGGAAAGGCCAGTCCCCATGCGAGTTGCTAGGGGACCTCTCGGGATTCCTCTCCCGTCCATGCCGGGGCCTCAGTCCTTGTGTGCAGTCGGGGCCGGAACCTGAGGATTCCTCTCCAGTGTTGCCATGGATCTTGGGGTGCTTCTGAGTCTCCCCAGGGGAGTCAGGCCTCGTCTCGAGTGGGGGCATGCACGTGCGCTTTCCTCCCGAGCTGCAGCAGTAGTGTCACGCTTCCTGTCACGTGGATCAAGGGATCTGTGGCTTTCCCTCGAGGCTGTCCCTCGAGGCTTTCCCACGAGGCTTTCCCACAGGGCTGTGCCACGTGCCACCTTGGTGTGAGTCGATCCTCGGCGTGAAAGACGAGCCGGTGAAGGGAAAAGAGGTTCCTCTGGAATGGACTGAGACATCTGGGGGACTCTTGGAATGGTGGCACGACCCTGGAGTTCCTCTCGCCGTTCCTGTTGAGAGGGCCTCCTCTTGAGATGCGACGGGAATGCCGGGAACTCTTTCCCGACGAAGCAGGGAAAGGATCCCTCATCTCGAGCTACGAGGCGGAAACGGGGCTCCTCTGGATGTGGGCGGGACCCTCGTGATTCCTCTCGAGTGGAGACGGGTAGTCGGGGAACTTCTGGATTTGCACCAAGGGTGTGAAGGACCCTTTCGAAGTTCCAGAGGTGAGGTGTGATCAGCCTCGAGACGCCTCAGCGGAAATGGGCCTCATCTCGCCTGGAGGGGAGAACCTCCTGGATTTTCTCGAGTTGCGGCAGGTCTTCTCGAGTTACGACGGGGACCTCAGGGACCCGCTCTGGTGGCCTCAGGAAAGGCCAGTCCCCATGCGAGTTGCTAGGGGACCTCTCGGGATTCCTCTCCCGTCCATGCCGGGGCCTCAGTCCTTGTGTGCAGTCGGGGCCGGAACCTGAGGATTCCTCTCCAGTGTTGCCATGGATCTTGGGGTGCTTCTGAGTCTCCCCAGGGGAGTCAGGCCTCGTCTCGAGTGGGGGCATGCACGTGCGCTTTCCTCCCGAGCTGCAGCAGTAGTGTCACGCTTCCTGTCACGTGGATCAAGGGATCTGTGGCTTTCCCTCGAGGCTGTCCCTCGAGGCTTTCCCACGAGGCTTTCCCACAGGGCTGTGCCACGTGCCACCTTGGTGGGAGTCGATCCTCGGCGTGAAAGACGAGCCGGTGAAGGGAAAAGAGGTTCCTCTGGAATGGACTGAGACATCTGGGGGACTCTTGGAATGGTGGCACGACCCTGGAGTTCCTCTCGCCGTTCCTGTTGAGAGGGCCTCCTCTTGAGATGCGACGGGAATGCCGGGAACTCTTTCCCGACGAAGCAGGGAAAGGATCCCTCATCTCGAGCTACGAGGCAGAAACGGGGCTCCTCTGGATGTGGGCGGGACCCTCGTGATTCCTCTCGAGTGGAGACGGCTAGGTCGGGGAACTTCTGGATTTTTACCAAGGGTGTGAAGGACCCTTTCGAAGTTCCAGAGGTGAGGTGTGATCAGCCTCGAGACGCCTCAGCGGAAATGGGCCTCATCTCGCCTGGAGGGGAGAACCTCCTGGATTTTCTCGAGTTGCGGCAGGTCTTCTCGAGTTACGACGGGGACCTCAGGGACCCGCTCTGGTGGCCTCAGGAAAGGCCAGTCCCCATGCGAGTTGCTAGGGGACCTCTCGGGATTCCTCTCCCGTCCATGCCGGGGCCTCAGTCCTTGTGTGCAGTCGGGGCCGGAACCTGAGTATTCCTCTCCAGTGTTGCCATGGATCTTGGGGTGCTTCTGAGTCTCCCCAGGGGGAGTCAGGCCTCGTCTCGAGTGGGGGCATGCACGTGCGCTTTCCTCCCGAGCTGCAGCAGTAGTGTCACGCTTCCTGTCACGTGGATCAAGGGATCTGTGGCTTTCCCTCGAGGCTGTCCCTCGAGGCTTTCGCACGAGGCTTTCCCACAGGGCTGTGCCACGTGCCACCTTGGTGTGAGTCGATCCTCGGCGTGAAAGACGAGCCGGTGAAGGGAAAAGAGGTTCCTCTGGAATGGACTGAGACATCTGGGGGACTCTTGGAATGGTGGCACGACCCTGGAGTTCCTCTCGCCGTTCCTGTTGAGAGGGCCTCCTCTTGAGATGCGACGGGAACGCCGGGAACTCTTTCCCGACGAAGCAGGGAAAGGATCCCTCATCTCGAGCTACGAGGCGGAAACGGGGCTCCTCTGGATGTGGGCGGGACCCTCGTGATTCCTCTCGAGTGGAGACGGGTAGTCGGGGAACTTCTGGATTTGCACCAAGGGTGTGAAGGACCCTTTCGAAGTTCCAGAGGGGAGGTGTGATCAGCCTCGAGACGCCTCAGCGGAAATGGGCCTCATCTCGCCTGGAGGGGAGAACCTCCAGGATTTTCTCGAGTTGCGGCAGGTCTTCTCGAGTTACGACGGGGACCTCAGGGACCCGCTCTGGTGGCCTCAGGAAAGGCCAGTCCCCATGCGAGTTGCTAGGGGACCTCTCGGGATTCCTCTCCCGTCCATGCCGGGGCCTCAGTCCTTGTGTGGAGTCGGGGCCAGAACCTGAGGATTCCTCTCCAGTGTTGCCATGGATCTTGGGGTGCTTCTGAGTCTCCCCAGGGGAGTCAGGCCTCGTCTCATGTGGGGGCATGCACGTGCGCTTTCCTCCCGAGCTGCAGCAGTAGTGTCACGCTTCCTGTCACGTGGATCAAGGGATCTGTGGCTTTCCCTCGAGGCTGTCCCTCGAGGCTTTCCCACGAGGCTTTCCCACAGGGCTGTGCCACGTGCAACCTTGGTGTGAGTCGATCCTCGGCGTGAAAGACGAGCCGGTGAAGGGAAAAGAGGTTCCTCTGGAATGGACTGAGACATCTGGGGGACTCTTGGAATGGTGGCACGACCCTGGAGTTCCTCTCGCCGTTCCTGTTGAGAGGGCCTCCTCTTGAGATGCGACGGGAACGCCGGGAACTCTTTCCCGACGAAGCAGGGAAAGGATCCCTCATCTCGAGCTACGAGGCGGAAACGGGGCTCCTCTGGATGTGGGCGGGACCCTCGTGATTCCTCTCGAGTGGAGACGGCTAGGTCGGGGAACTTCTGGATTTTTACCAAGGGTGTGAAGGACCCTTTCGAAGTTCCAGAGGTGAGGTGTGATCAGCCTCGAGACGCCTCAGCGGAAATGGGCCTCATCTCGCCTGGAGGGGAGAACCTCCTGGATTTTCTCGAGTTGCGGCAGGTCTTCTCGAGTTACGACGGGGACCTCAGGGACCCGCTCTGGTTGCCTCAGGAAAGGCCAGTCCCCATGCGAGTTGCTAGGGGACCTCTCGGGATTCCTCTCCCGTCCATGCCGGGGCCTCAGTCCTTGTGTGGAGTCGGGGCCGGAACCTGAGGATTCCTCTCCAGTGTTGCCATGGATCTTGGGGTGCTTCTGAGTCTCCCCAGGGGAGTCAGGCCTCGTCTCGAGTGGGGGCATGCACGTGCGCTTTCCTCCCGAGCTGCAGCAGTAGTGTCACGCTTCCTGTCACGTGGATCAAGGGATCTGTGGCTTTCCCTCGAGGCTGTCCCTCGAGGCTTTCCCACGAGGCTTTCCCACAGGGCTGTGCCACGTGCCACCTTGGTGTGAGTCGATCCTCGGCGTGAAAGACGAGCCGGTGAAGGGAAAAGAGGTTCCTCTGGAATGGACTGAGACATCTGGGGGACTCTTGGAATGGTGGCACGACCCTGGAGTTCCTCTCGCCGTTCCTGTTGAGAGGGCCTCCTCTTGAGATGCGACGGGAACGCCGGGAACTCTTTCCCGACGAAGCAGGGAAAGGATCCCTCATCTCGAGCTACGAGGCGGAAACGGGGCTCCTCTGGATGTGGGCGGGACCCTCGTGATTCCTCTCGAGTGGAGACGGGTAGTCGGGGAACTTCTGGATTTGCACCAAGGGTGTGAAGGACCCTTTCGAAGTTCCAGAGGTGAGGTGTGATCAGCCTCGAGACGCCTCAGCGGAAATGGGCCTCATCTCGCCTGGAGGGGAGAACCTCCTGGATTTTCTCGAGTTGCGGCAGGTCTTCTCGAGTTACGACGGGGACCTCAGGGACCCGCTCTGGTGGCCTCAGGAAAGGCCAGTCCCCATGCGAGTTGCTAGGGGACCTCTCGGGATTCCTCTCCCGTCCATGCCGGGGCCTCAGTCCTTGTGTGCAGTCGGGGCCGGAACCTGAGGATTCCTCTCCAGTGTTGCCATGGATCTTGGGGTGCTTCTGAGTCTCCCCAGGGGAGTCAGGCCTCGTCTCGAGTGGGGGCATGCACGTGCGCTTTCCTCCCGAGCTGCAGCAGTAGTGTCACGCTTCCTGTCACGTGGATCAAGGGATCTGTGGCTTTCCCTCGAGGCTGTCCCTCGAGGCTTTCCCACGAGGCTTTCCCACAGGGCTGTGCCACGTGCCACCTTGGTGTGAGTCGATCCTCGGCGTGAAAGACGAGCCGGTGAAGGGAAAAGAGGTTCCTCTGGAATGGACTGAGACATCTGGGGGACTCTTGGAATGGTGGCACGACCCTGGAGTTCCTCTCGCCGTTCCTGTTGAGAGGGCCTCCTCTTGAGATGCGACGGGAATGCCGGGAACTCTTTCCCGACGAAGCAGGGAAAGGATCCCTCATCTCGAGCTACGAGGCGGAAACGGGGCTCCTCTGGATGTGGGCGGGACCCTCGTGATTCCTCTCGAGTGGAGACGGGTAGTCGGGGAACTTCTGGATTTGCACCAAGGGTGTGAAGGACCCTTTCGAAGTTCCAGAGGTGAGGTGTGATCAGCCTCGAGACGCCTCAGCGGAAATGGGCCTCATCTCGCCTGGAGGGGAGAACCTCCTGGATTTTCTCGAGTTGCGGCAGGTCTTCTCGAGTTACGACGGGGACCTCAGGGACCCGCTCTGGTGGCCTCAGGAAAGGCCAGTCCCCATGCGAGTTGCTAGGGGACCTCTCGGGATTCCTCTCCCGTCCATGCCGGGGCCTCAGTCCTTGTGTGCAGTCGGGGCCGGAACCTGAGGATTCCTCTCCAGTGTTGCCATGGATCTTGGGGTGCTTCTGAGTCTCCCCAGGGGAGTCAGGCCTCGTCTCGAGTGGGGGCATGCACGTGCGCTTTCCTCCCGAGCTGCAGCAGTAGTGTCACGCTTCCTGTCACGTGGATCAAGGGATCTGTGGCTTTCCCTCGAGGCTGTCCCTCGAGGCTTTCCCACGAGGCTTTCCCACAGGGCTGTGCCACGTGCCACCTTGGTGTGAGTCGATCCTCAGCGTGAAAGACGAGCCGGTGAAGGGAAAAGAGGTTCCTCTGGAATGGACTGAGACATCTGGGGGACTCTTGGAATGGTGGCACGACCCTGGAGTTCCTCTCGCCGTTCCTGTTGAGAGGGCCTCCTCTTGAGATGCGACGGGAATGCCGGGAACTCTTTCCCGACGAAGCAGGGAAAGGATCCCTCATCTCGAGCTACGAGGCGGAAACGGGGCTCCTCTGGATGTGGGCGGGACCCTCGTGATTCCTCTCGAGTGGAGACGGCTAGGTCGGGGAACTTCTGGATTTTTACCAAGGGTGTGAAGGACCCTTTCGAAGTTCCAGAGGTGAGGTGTGATCAGCCTCGAGACGCCTCAGCGGAAATGGGCCTCATCTCGCCTGGAGGGGAGAACCTCCTGGATTTTCTCGAGTTGCGGCAGGTCTTCTCGAGTTACGACGGGGACCTCAGGGACCCGCTCTGGTGGCCTCAGGAAAGGCCAGTCCCCATGCGAGTTGCTAGGGGACCTCTCGGGATTCCTCTCCCGTCCATGCCGGGGCCTCAGTCCTTGTGTGCAGTCGGGGCCGGAACCTGAGTATTCCTCTCCAGTGTTGCCATGGATCTTGGGGTGCTTCTGAGTCTCCCCAGGGGGAGTCAGGCCTCGTCTCGAGTGGGGGCATGCACGTGCGCTTTCCTCCCGAGCTGCAGCAGTAGTGTCACGCTTCCTGTCACGTGGATCAAGGGATCTGTGGCTTTCCCTCGAGGCTGTCCCTCGAGGCTTTCGCACGAGGCTTTCCCACAGGGCTGTGCCACGTGCCACCTTGGTGTGAGTCGATCCTCGGCGTGAAAGACGAGCCGGTGCAGGGAAAAGAGGTTCCTCTGGAATGGACTGAGACATCTGGGGGACTCTTGGAATGGTGGCACGACCCTGGAGTTCCTCTCGCCGTTCCTGTTGAGAGGGCCTCCTCTTGAGATGCGACGGGAACGCCGGGAACTCTTTCCCGACGAAGCAGGGAAAGGATCCCTCATCTCGAGCTACGAGGCGGAAACGGGGCTCCTCTGGATGTGGGCGGGACCCTCGTGATTCCTCTCGAGTGGAGACGGGTAGTCGGGGAACTTCTGGATTTGCACCAAGGGTGTGAAGGACCCTTTCGAAGTTCCAGAGGGGAGGTGTGATCAGCCTCGAGACGCCTCAGCGGAAATGGGCCTCATCTCGCCTGGAGGGGAGAACCTCCAGGATTTTCTCGAGTTGCGGCAGGTCTTCTCGAGTTACGACGGGGACCTCAGGGACCCGCTCTGGTGGCCTCAGGAAAGGCCAGTCCCCATGCGAGTTGCTAGGGGACCTCTCGGGATTCCTCTCCCGTCCATGCCGGGGCCTCAGTCCTTGTGTGGAGTCGGGGCCAGAACCTGAGGATTCCTCTCCAGTGTTGCCATGGATCTTGGGGTGCTTCTGAGTCTCCCCAGGGGAGTCAGGCCTCGTCTCATGTGGGGGCATGCACGTGCGCTTTCCTCCCGAGCTGCAGCAGTAGTGTCACGCTTCCTGTCACGTGGATCAAGGGATCTGTGGCTTTCCCTCGAGGCTGTCCCACAGGGCTGTGCCACGTGCCACCTTGGTGTGAGTCGATCCTCGGCGTGAAAGACGAGCCGGTGAAGGGAAAAGAGGTTCCTCTGGAATGGACTGAGACATCTGGGGGACTCTTGGAATGGTGGCACGACCCTGGAGTTCCTCTCGCCGTTCCTGTTGAGAGGGCCTCCTCTTGAGATGCGACGGGAACGCCGGGAACTCTTTCCCGACGAAGCAGGGAAAGGATCCCTCATCTCGAGCTACGAGGCGGAAACGGGGCTCCTCTGGATGTGGGCGGGACCCTCGTGATTCCTCTCGAGTGGAGACGGGTATGTCGGCGAACTTCTGGATTTGCACCAAGGGTGTGAAGGACCCTTTCGAAGTTCCAGAGGTGAGGTGTGGTCAGCCTCGAGACGCCTCAGCGGAAATGGGCCTCATCTCGCCTGGAGGGGAGAACCTCCTGGATTTTCTCGAGTTGCGGCAGGTCTTCTCGAGTTACGACGGGGACCTCAGGGACCCGCTCTGGTGGCCTCAGGAAAGGCCAGTCCCCATGCGAGTTGCTAGGGGACCTCTCGGGATTCCTCTCCCGTCCATGCCGGGGCCTCAGTCCTTGTGTGGAGTCGGGGCCGGAACCTGAGGATTCCTCTCCAGTGTTGCCATGGATCTTGGGGTGCTTCTGAGTCTCCCCAGGGGAGTCAGGCCTCGTCTCGTGTGGGGGCATGCACGTGCGCTTTCCTCCCGTGCTGCAGCAGTAGTGTCACGCTTCCTGTCACGTGGATCAAGGGATCTGTGGCTTTCCCTCGAGGCTGTCCCTCGAGGCTTTCCCACGAGGCTTTCCCACAGGGCTGTGCCACGTGCAACCTTGGTGTGAGTCGATCCTCGGCGAGAAAGACGAGCTGGTGAAGGGAAAAGAGGTTCCTCTGGAATGGACTGAGACATCTGGGGGACTCTTGGAATGGTGGCACGACCCTGGAGTTCCTCTCGCCGTTCCTGTTGAGAGGGGCTCCTCTTGAGATGCGACGGGAACGCCGGGAACTCTTTCCCGACGAAGCAGGGAAAGGATCCCTCATCTCGAGCTACGAGGCGGAAACGGGGCTCCTCTGGATGTGGGCGGGACCCTCGTGATTCCTCTCGAGTGGAGACGGCTAGGTCGGGGAACTTCTGGATTTGCACCAAGGGTGTGAAGGACCCTTTCGAAGTTCCAGAGGTGAGGTGTGATCAGCCTCGAGACGCCTCAGCGGAAATGGGCCTCATCTCGCCTGGAGGGGAGAACCTCCTGGATTTTCTCGAGTTGCGGCAGGTCTTCTCGAGTTACGACGGGGACCTCAGGGACCCGCTCTGGTGGCCTCAGGAAAGGCCAGTCCCCATGCGAGTTGCTAGGGGCCATCTCGGGATCCCTCACCCGTCCATACCGGGGCTTAAGACCTAGTGTGGAGTCGGGGCCGGAACCTGAGGTTTCCTCTCCAGTGTTGCCATGGATCTTGGGGTGCTTCTGAGTCTCTCCAGGGGAGTCAGGCCTCGTCTCGAGTGGGGGCATGCACGTGCGCTTTCCTCCCGAGCTGCAGCAGTAGTGTCACGCTTCCTGTCACGTGGATCAAGGGATCTGTGGCTTTCCCTCGAGGCTGTCCCTCGAGGCTTTCCCACGAGGCTTTCCCACAGGGCTGTGCCACGTGCCACCTTGGTGTGAGTCGATCCTCGGCGTGAAAGACGTGCCGGTGAAGGGAAAAGAGGTTCCTCTGGAATGGACTGAGACATCTGGGGGACTCTTGGAATGGTGGCACGACCCTGGAGTTCCTCTCGCTGTTCCTGTTGAGGGGGCCTCCTCTTGAGATGCGACGGGAACGCCGGGAACTCTTTCCCGACGAAGCAGGGAAAGGATCCCTCATCTCGAGCTACGAGGCGGAAACGGGGCTCCTCTGGATGTGGGCGGGACCCTCGTGATTCCTCTCGAGTGGAGACGGCTAGGTCGGGGAACTTCTGGATTTGCACCAAGGGTGTGAAGGACCCTTTCGAAGTTCCAGAGGTGAGGTGTGATCAGCCTCGAGACGCCTCAGCGGAAATGGGCCTCATCTCGCCTGGAGGGGAGAACCTCCTGGATTTTCTCCAGTTGCGGCAGGTCTTCTCGAGTTACGACGGGGACTTCAGGGACCCGCTCTGGTGGCCTCAGGAAAGGCCAGTCCCCATGCGAGTTGCTAGGGGACCTCTCGGGATTCCTCTCCCGTCCATGCCGGGGCCTCAGTCCTTGTGTGCAGTCGGGGCCGGAACCTGAGGATTCCTCTCCAGTGTTGCCATGGATCTTGGGGTGCTTCTGAGTCTCCCCAGGGGAGTCAGGCCTCGTCTCGAGTGGGGGCATGCACGTGCGCTTTCCTCCCGAGCTGCAGCAGTAGTGTCACGCTTCCTGTCACGTGGATCAAGGGATCTGTGGCTTTCCCTCGAGGCTGTCCCTCGAGGCTTTCCCACGAGGCTTTCCCACAGGGCTGTGCCACGTGCCACCTTGGTGTGAGTCGATCCTCGGCGTGAAAGACGAGCCGGTGAAGGGAAAAGAGGTTCCTCTGGAATGGACTGAGACATCTGGGGGACTCTTGGAATGGTGGCACGACCCTGGAGTTCCTCTCGCCGTTCCTGTTGAGAGGGCCTCCTCTTGAGATGCCACGGGAACGCCGGGAACTCTTTCCCGACGAAGCAGGGAAAGGATCCCTCATCTCGAGCTACGAGGCGGAAACGGGGCTCCTCTGGATGTGGGCGGGACCCTCGTGATTCCTCTCGAGTGGAGACGGGTATGTCGGGGAACTTCTGGATTTGCACCAAGGGTGTGAAGGACCCTTTCGAAGTTCCAGAGGTGAGGTGTGATCAGCCTCGAGACGCCTCAGCGGAAATGGGCCTCATCTCGCCTGGAGGGGAGAACCTCCTGGATTTTCTCGAGTTGCGGCAGGTCTTCTCGAGTTACGACGGGGACCTCAGGGACCCGCTCTGGTGGCCTCAGGAAAGGCCAGTCCCCATGCGAGTTGCTAGGGGACCTCTCGGGATTCCTCTCCCGTCCATGCCGGGGCCTCAGTCCTTGTGTGGAGTCGGGGCCGGAACCTGAGGATTCCTCTCCAGTGTTGCCATGGATCTTGGGGTGCTTCTGAGTCTCCCCAGGGGAGTCAGGCCTCGTCTCGAGTGGGGGCATGCACGTGCGCTTTCCTCCCGAGCTGCAGCAGTAGTGTCACGCTTCCTGTCACATGGATCAAGGGATCTGTGGCTTTCCCTCGAGGCTGTCCCTCGAGGCTTTCCCACGAGGCTTTCCCACAGGGCTGTGCCACGTGCCACCTTGGTGTGAGTCGATCCTCGGCGTGAAAGACGAGCCGGTGAAGGGAAAAGAGGTTCCTCTGGAATGGACTGAGACATCTGGGGGACTCTTGGAATGGTGGCACGACCCTGGAGTTCCTCTCGCCGTTCCTGTTGAGAGGGCCTCCTCTTGAGATGCGACGGGAACGCCGGGAACTCTTTCCCGACGAAGCAGGGAAAGGATCCCTCATCTCGAGCTACGAGGCGGAAACGGGGCTCCTCTGGATGTGGGCGGGATCCTCGTGATTCCTCTCGAGTGGAGACGGCTAGGTCGGGGAACTTCTGGATTTGCACCAAGGGTGTGAAGGACCCTTTCGAAGTTCCAGAGGTGAGGTGTGATCAGCCTCGAGACGCCTCAGCGGAAATGGGCCTCATCTCGCCTGGAGGGGAGAACCTCCTGGATTTTCTCGAGTTGCGGCAGGTCTTCTCGAGTTACGACGGGGACCTCAGGGACCCGCTCTGGTGGCCTCAGGAAAGGCCAGTCCCCATGCGAGTTGCTAGGGGACCTCTCGGGATTCCTCTCCCGTCCATGCCGGGGCCTCAGTCCTTGTGTGGAGTCGGGGCCGGAACCTGAGGATTCCTCTCCAGTGTTGCCATGGATCTTGGGGTGCTTCTGAGTCTCCCCAGGGGAGTCAGGCCTCGTCTCGAGTGGGGGCATGCACGTGCGCTTTCCTCCCGAGCTGCAGCAGTAGTGTCACGCTTCCTGTCACATGGATCAAGGGATCTGTGGCTTTCCCTCGAGGCTGTCCCTCGAGGCTTTCCCACGAGGCTTTCCCACAGGGCTGTGCCACGTGCCACCTTGGTGTGAGTCGATCCTCGGCGTGAAAGACGAGCCGGTGAAGGGAAAAGAGGTTCCTCTGGAATGGACTGAGACATCTGGGGGACTCTTGGAATGGTGGCACGACCCTGGAGTTCCTCTCGCCGTTCCTGTTGAGAGGGCCTCCTCTTGAGATGCGACGGGAACGCCGGGAACTCTTTCCCGACGAAGCAGGGAAAGGATCCCTCATCTCGAGCTACGAGGCGGAAACGGGGCTCCTCTGGATGTGGGCGGGACCCTCGTGATTCCTCTCGAGTGGAGACGGCTAGGTCGGGGAACTTCTGGATTTTTACCAAGGGTGTGAAGGACCCTTTCGAAGTTCCAGAGGTGAGGTGTGATCAGCCTCGAGACGCCTCAGCGGAAATGGGCCTCATCTCGCCTGGAGGGGAGAACCTCCTGGATTTTCTCGAGTTGCGGCAGGTCTTCTCGAGTTACGACGGGGACCTCAGGGACCCGCTCTGGTGGCCTCAGGAAAGGCCAGTCCCCATGCGAGTTGCTAGGGGACCTCTCGGGATTCCTCTCCCGTCCATGCCGGGGCCTCAGTCCTTGTGTGGAGTCGGGGCCGGAACCTGAGGATTCCTCTCCAGTGTTGCCATGGATCTTGGGGTGCTTCTGAGTCTCCCCAGGGGAGTCAGGCCTCGTCTCGAGTGGGGGCATGCACGTGCGCTTTCCTCCCGAGCTGCAGCAGTAGTGTCACGCTTCCTGTCATGTGGATCAAGGGATCTGTGGCTTTCCCTCGAGGCTGTCCCACAGGGCTGTGCCACGTGCCACCTTGGTGTGAGTCGATCCTCGGCGTGAAAGACGAGCTGGTGAAGGGAAAAGAGGTTCCTCTGGAATGGACTGAGACATCTGGGGGACTCTTGGAATGGTGGCACGACCCTGGAGTTCCTCTCGCCGTTCCTGTTGAGAGGGCCTCCTCTTGAGATGCGACGGGAACGCCGGGAACTCTTTCCCGACGAAGCAGGGAAAGGATCCCTCATCTCGAGCTACGAGGCGGAAACGGGGCTCCTCTGGATGTGGGCGGGACCCTCGTGATTCCTCTCGAGTGGAGACGGGTATGTCGGCGAACTTCTGGATTTGCACCAAGGGTGTGAAGGACCCTTTCGAAGTTCCAGAGGTGAGGTGTGATCAGCCTCGAGACGCCTCAGCGGAAATGGGCCTCATCTCGCCTGGAGGGGAGAACCTCCTGGATTTTCTCGAGTTGCGGCAGGTCTTCTCGAGTTACGACGGGGACCTCAGGGACCCGCTCTGGTGGCCTCAGGAAAGGCCAGTCCCCATGCGAGTTGCTAGGGGACCTCTCGGGATTCCTCTCCCGTCCATGCCGGGGCCTCAGTCCTTGTGTGGAGTCGGGGCCGGAACCTGAGGATTCCTCTCCAGTGTTGCCATGGATCTTGGGGTGCTTCTGAGTCTCCCCAGGGGAGTCAGGCCTCGTCTCGTGTGGGGGCATGCACGTGCGCTTTCCTCCCGTGCTGCAGCAGTAGTGTCACGCTTCCTGTCACGTGGATCAAGGGATCTGTGGCTTTCCCTCGAGGCTGTCCCTCGAGGCTTTCCCACGAGGCTTTCCCACAGGGCTGTGCCACGTGCAACCTTCGTGTGAGTCGATCCTCGGCGTGAAAGACGAGCCGGTGAAGGGAAAAGAGGTTCCTCTGGAATGGACTGAGACATCTGGGGGACTCTTGGAATGGTGGCACGACCCTGGAGTTCCTCTCGCCGTTCCTGTTGAGAGGGGCTCCTCTTGAGATGCGACGGGAACGCCGGGAACTCTTTCCCGACGAAGCAGGGAAAGGATCCCTCATCTCGAGCTACGAGCCGGAAACGGGGCTCCTCTGGATGTGGGCGGGACCCTCGTGATTCCTCTCGAGTGGAGACGGCTAGGTCGGGGAACTTCTGGATTTGCACCAAGGGTGTGAAGTACCCTTTCGAAGTTCCAGAGGTGAGGTGTGATCAGCCTCGAGACGCCTCAGCGGAAATGGGCCTCATCTCGCCTGGAGGGGAGAACCTCCTGGATTTTCTCGAGTTGCGGCAGGTCTTCTCGAGTTACGACGGGGACCTCAGGGACCCGCTCTGGTGGCATCAGGAAAGGCCAGTCCCCATGCGAGTTGCTAGGGGCCATCTCGGGATCCCTCACCCGTCCATACCGGGGCTTAAGACCTAGTGTGGAGTCGGGGCCGGAACCTGAGGTTTCCTCTCCAGTGTTGCCATCTATCTTGGGGTGCTTCTGAGTCTCTCCAGGGGAGTCAGGCCTCGTCTCGAGTGGGGGCATGCACGTGCGCTTTCCTCCCGAGCTGCAGCAGTAGTGTCACGCTTCCTGTCACGTGGATCAAGGGATCTGTGGCTTTCCCTCGAGGCTGTCCCTCGAGGCTTTCCCACGAGGCTTTCCCACAGGGCTGTGCCACGTGCCACCTTGTTGTGAGTCGATCCTCGGCGTGAAAGACGTGCCGGTGAAGGGAAAAGAGGTTCCTCTGGAATGGACTGAGACATCTGGGGGACTCTTGGAATGGTGGCACGACCCTGGAGTTCCTCTCGCCGTTCCTGTTGAGGGGGCCTCCTCTTGAGATGCGACGGGAACGCCGGGAACTCTTTCCCGACGAAGCAGGGAAAGGATCCCTCATCTCGAGCTACGAGGCGGAAACGGGGCTCCTCTGGATGTGGGCGGGACCCTCGTGATTCCTCTCGAGTGGAGACGGCTAGGTCGGGGAACTTCTGGATTTGCACCAAGGGTGTGAAGGACCCTTTCGAAGTTCCAGAGGTGAGGTGTGATCAGCCTCGAGACGCCTCAGCGGAAATGGGCCTCATCTCGCCTGGAGGGGAGAACCTCCTGGATTTTCTCCAGTTGCGGCAGGTCTTCTCGAGTTACGACGGGGACTTCAGGGACCCGCTCTGGTGGCCTCAGGAAAGGCCAGTCCCCATGCGAGTTGCTAGGGGACCTCTCGGGATTCCTCTCCCGTCCATGCCGGGGCCTCAGTCCTTGTGTGGAGTCGGGGCCGGAACCTGAGGATTCCTCTCCAGTGTTGCCATGGATCTTGGGGTGCTTCTGAGTCTCCCCAGGGGAGTCAGGCCTCGTCTCGAGTGGGGGCATGCACGTGCGCTTTCCTCCCGAGCTGCAGCAGTAGTGTCACGCTTCCTGTCACGTGGATCAAGGGATCTGTGGCTTTCCCTCGAGGCTGTCCCTCGAGGCTTTCCCACGAGGCTTTCCCACAGGGCCGTGCCACGTGCCACCTTGGTGTGAGTCGATCCTCGGCGTGAAAGACGAGCCGGTGAAGGGAAAAGAGGTTCCTCTGGAATGGACTGAGACATATGGGGGACTCTTGGAATGGTGGCACGACCCTGGAGTTCCTCTCGCCGTTCCTGTTGAGAGGGCCTCCTCTTGAGATGCGACGGGAACGCCGGGAACTCTTTCCCGACGAAGCAGGGAAAGGATCCCTCATCTCGAGCTACGAGGCGGAAACGGGGCTCCTCTGGATGTGGGCGGGACCCTCGTGATTCCTCTCGAGTGGAGACGGGTATGTCGGGGAACTTCTGGATTTGCACCAAGGGTGTGAAGGACCCTTTCGAAGTTCCAGAGGTGAGGTGTGATCAGCCTCGAGACGCCTCAGCGGAAATGGGCCTCATCTCGCCTGGAGGGGAGAACCTCCTGGATTTTCTCGAGTTGCGGCAGGTCTTCTCGAGTTACGACGGGGACCTCAGGGACCCGCTCTGGTGGCCTCAGGAAAGGCCAGTCCCCATGCGAGTTGCTAGGGGACCTCTCGGGATTCCTCTCCCGTCCATGCCGGGGCCTCAGTCCTTGTGTGGAGTCGGGGCCGGAACCTGAGGATTCCTCTCCAGTGTTGCCATGGATCTTGGGGTGCTTCTGAGTCTCCCCAGGGGAGTCAGGCCTCGTCTCGAGTGGGGGCATGCACGTGCGCTTTCCTCCCGAGCTGCAGCAGTAGTGTCACGCTTCCTGTCACATGGATCAAGGGATCTGTGGCTTTCCCTCGAGGCTGTCCCTCGAGGCTTTCCCACGAGGCTTTCCCACAGGGCTGTGCCACGTGCCACCTTGGTGTGAGTCGATCCTCGGCGTGAAAGACGAGCCGGTGAAGGGAAAAGAGGTTCCTCTGGAATGGACTGAGACATCTGGGGGACTCTTGGAATGGTGGCACGACCCTGGAGTTCCTCTCGCCGTTCCTGTTGAGAGGGCCTCCTCTTGAGATGCGACGGGAACGCCGGGAACTCTTTCCCGACGAAGCAGGGAAAGGATCCCTCATCTCGAGCTACGAGGCGGAAACGGGGCTCCTCTGGATGTGGGCAGGACCCTCGTGATTCCTCTCGAGTGGAGACGGCTAGGTCGGGGAACTTCTGGATTTGCACCAAGGGTGTGAAGGACCCTTTCGAAGTTCCAGAGGTGAGGTGTGATCAGCCTCGAGACGCCTCAGCGGAAATGGGCCTCATCTCGCCTGGAGGGGAGAACCTCCTGGATTTTCTCGAGTTGCGGCAGGTCTTCTCGAGTTACGACGGGGACCTCAGGGACCCGCTCTGGTGGCCTCAGGAAAGGCCAGTCCCCATGCGAGTTGCTAGGGGCCATTTCGGGATCCCTCACCCGTCCATACCGGGGCTTAAGACCTAGTGTGGAGTCGGGGCCGGATCCTGAGGATTCCTCTCCAGTGTTGCCATGGATCTTGGGGTGCTTCTGAGTCTCCCCAGGGGAGTCAGGCCTCGTCTCGAGTGGGGGCATGCACGTGCGCTTTCCTCCCGAGCTGCAGCAGTAGTGTCACGCTTCCTGTCACGTGGATCAAGGGATCTGTGGCTTTCCCTCGAGGCTGTCCCTCGAGGCTTTCCCACGAGGCTTTCCCACAGGGCTGTGCCACGTGCCACCTTGGTGGGAGTCGATCCTCGGCGTGAAAGACGAGCCGGTGAAGGGAAAAGAGGTTCCTCTGGAATGGACTGAGACATCTGGGGGACTCTTGGAATGGTGGCACGACCCTGGAGTTCCTCTCGCCGTTCCTGTTGAGAGGGCCTCCTCTTGAGATGCGACGGGAACGCCGGGAACTCTTTCCCGACGAAGCAGGGAAAGGATCCCTCATCTCGAGCTACGAGGCGGAAACGGGGCTCCTCTGGATGTGGGCGGGACCCTCGTGATTCCTCTCGAGTGGAGACGGCTAGGTCGGGGAACTTCTGGATTTGCACCAAGGGTGTGAAGGACCCTTTCGAAGTTCCAGAGGTGAGGCGTGATCAGCCTCGAGACGCCTCAGCGGAAATGGGCCTCATCTCGCCTGGAGGGGAGAACCTCCTGGATTTTCTCGAGTTGCGGCAGGTCTTCTCGAGTTACGACGGGGACCTCAGGGACCCGCTCTGGTGGCCTCAGGAAAGGCCAGTCCCCATGCGAGTTGCTAGGGGACCTCTCGGGATTCCTCTCCCGTCCATGCCGGGGCCTCAGTCCTTGTGTGGAGTCGGGGCGGGAACCTGAGGATTCCTCTCCAGTGTTGCCATGGATCTTGGGGTGCTTCTGAGTCTCCCCAGGGGAGTCAGGCCTCGTCTCGAGTGGGGGCATGCACGTGCGCTTTCCTCCCGAGCTGCAGCAGTAGTGTCACGCTTCCTGTCACGTGGATCAAGGGATCTGTGGCTTTCCCTCGAGGCTGTCCCTCGAGGCTTTCCCACGAGGCTTTCCCACAGGGCTGTGCCACGTGCCACCTTGGTGTGAGTCGATCCTCGGCGTGAAAGACGAGCCGGTGAAGGGAAAAGAGGTTCCTCTGGAATGGACTGAGACATCTGGGGGACTCTTGGAATGGTGGCACGACCCTGGAGTTCCTCTCGCCGTTCCTGTTGAGAGGGCCTCCTCTTGAGATGCGACGAGAACGCCGGGAACTCTTTCCCGACGAAGCAGGGAAAGGATCCCTCATCTCGAGCTACGAGGCGGAAACGGGGCTCCTCTGGATGTGGGCGGGACCCTCGTGATTCCTCTCGAGTGGAGACGGCTAGGTCGGGGAACTTCTGGATTTGCACCAAGGGTGTGAAGGACCCTTTCGAAGTTCCAGAGGTGAGGTGTGATCAGCCTCGAGACGCCTCAGCGGAAATGGGCCTCATCTCGCCTGGAGGGGAGAACCTCCTGGATTTTCTCGAGTTGCGGCAGGTCTTCTCGAGTTACGACGGGGACCTCAGGGACCCGCTCTGGTGGCCTCAGGAAAGGCCAGTCCCCATGCGAGTTGCTAGGGGACCTCTCGGGATTCCTCTCCCGTCCATGCCGGGGCCTCAGTCCTTGTGTGGAGTCGGGGCCGGAACCTGAGGATTCCTCTCCAGTGTTGCCATGGATCTTGGGGTGCTTCTGAGTCTCCCCAGGGGAGTCAGGCCTCGTCTCGAGTGGGGGCATGCACGTGCGCTTTCCTCCCGAGCTGCAGCAGTAGTGTCACGCTTCCTGTCACGTGGATCAAGGGATCTGTGGCTTTCCCTCGAGGCTGTCCCTCGAGGCTTTCCCACGAGGCTTTCCCACAGGGCTGTGTCACGTGCCACCTTGGTGGGAGTCGATCCTCGGCGTGAAAGACGAGCCGGTGAAGGGAAAAGAGGTTCCTCTGGAATGGACTGAGACATCTGGGGGACTCTTGGAATGGTGGCACGACCCTGGAGTTCCTCTCGCCGTTCCTGTTGAGAGGGCCTCCTCTTGAGATGCGACGAGAACGCCGGGAACTCTTTCCCGACGAAGCAGGGAAAGGATCCCTCATCTCGAGCTACGAGGCGGAAACGGGGCTCCTCTGGATGTGGGCGGGACCCTCGTGATTCCTCTCGAGTGGAGACGGGTATGTCGGGGAACTTCTGGATTTGCACCAAGGGTGTGAAGGACCCTTTCGAAGTTCCAGAGGTGAGGTGTGATCAGCCTCGAGACGCCTCAGCGGAAATGGGCCTCATCTCGCCTGGAGGGGAGAACCTCCTGGATTTTCTCGAGTTGCGGCAGGTCTTCTCGAGTTACGACGGGGACCTCAGGGACCCGCTCTGGTGGCCTCAGGAAAGGCCAGTCCCCATGCGAGTTGCTAGGGGCCATCTCGGGATCCCTCACCCGTCCATACCGGGGCTTAAGACCTAGTGTGGAGTCGGGGCCGGAACCTGAGGATTCCTCTCCAGTGTTGCCATGGATCTTGGGGTGCTTCTGAGTCTCCCCAGGGGAGTCAGGCCTCGTCTCGAGTGGGGGCATGCACGTGCGCTTTCCTCCCGAGCTGCAGCAGTAGTGTCACGCTTCCTGTCACGTGGATCAAGGGATCTGTGGCTTTCCCTCGAGGCTGTCCCTCGAGGCTTTCCCACGAGGCTTTCCCACAGGGCTGTGCCACGTGCCACCTTGGTGGGAGTCGATCCTCGGCGTGAAAGACGAGCCGGTGAAGGGAAAAGAGGTTCCTCTGGAATGGACTGAGACATATGGTGGACTCTTGGAATGGTGGCACGACCCTGGAGTTCCTCTCGCCGTTCCTGTTGAGAGGGCCTCCTCTTGAGATGCGACGGGAACGCCGGGAACTCTTTCCCGACGAAGCAGGGAAAGGATCCCTCATCTCGAGCTACGAGGCGGAAACGGGGCTCCTCTGGATGTGGGCGGGACCCTCGTGATTCCTCTCAAGTGGAGACGGCTAGGTCGGGGAACTTCTGGATTTGCACCAAGGGTGTGAAGGACCCTTTCGAAGTTCCAGAGGTGAGGTGTGATCAGCCTCGAGATGCCTCAGCGGAAATGGGCCTCATCTCGCCTGGAGGGGAGAACCTCCTGGATTTTCTCGAGTTGCGGCAGGTCTTCTCGAGTTACGACGGGGACCTCAGGGACCCGCTCTGGTGGCCTCAGGAAAGGCCAGTCCCCATGCGAGTTGCTAGGGGCCATCTCGGGATCCCTCACCCGTCCATACCGGGGCTTAAGACCTAGTGTGGAGTCGGGGCCGGAACCTGAGGATTCCTCTCCAGTGTTGCCATGGATCTTGGGGTGCTTCTGAGTCTCCCCAGGGGAGTCAGGCCTCGTCTCGTGTGGGGGCATGCACGTGCGCTTTCCTCCCGAGCTGCAGCAGTAGTGTCACGCTTCCTGTCACGTGGATCAAGGGATCTGTGGCTTTCCCTCGAGGCTGTCCCTCGAGGCTTTCCCACGAGGCTTTCCCACAGGGCTGTGCCACGTGCCACCTTGGTGTGAGTCGATCCTCGGCGTGAAAGACGAGCCGGTGAAGGGAAAAGAGGTTCCTCTGGAATGGACTGAGACATCTGGGGGACTCTTGGAATGGTGGCACGACCCTGGAGTTCCTCTCGCCGTTCCTGTTGAGAGGGCCTCCTCTTGAGATGTGACGGGAACGCCGGGAACTCTTTCCCGACGAAGCAGGGAAAGGATCCCTCATCTCGAGCTACGAGGCGGAAACGGGGCTCCTCTGGATGTGGGCGGGACCCTCGTGATTCCTCTCGAGTGGAGACGGGTATGTCGGCGAACTTCTCGATTTGCACCAAGGGTGTGAAGGACCCTTTCGAAGTTCCAGAGGTGAGGTGTGATGAGCCTCGAGACGCCTCAGCGGAAATGGGCCTCATCTCGCCTGGAGGGGAGAACCTCCTGGATTTTCTCGAGTTGCGTCAGGTCTTCTCGAGTTACGACGGGGACCTCAGGGACCCGCTCTGGTGGCCTCAGGAAAGGCCAGTCCCCATGCGAGTTGCTAGGGGACCTCTCGGGATTCCTCTCCCGTCCATGCCGGGGCCTCAGTCCTTGTGTGGAGTCGGGGCCGGAACCTGAGGATTCCTCTCCAGTGTTGCCATGGATCTTGGGGTGCTTCTGAGTCTCCCCAGGGGAGTCAGGCCTCGTCTCGAGTGGGGGCATGCACGTGCGCTTTCCTCCCGAGCTGCAGCAGTAGTGTCACGCTTCCTGTCACGTGGATCAAGGGATCTGTGGCTTTCCCTCGAGGCTGTCCCTCGAGGCTTTCCCACGAGGCTTTCCCACAGGGCTGTGCCACGTGCCACCTTGGTGTGAGTCGATCCTCGGCGTGAAAGACGAGCCGGTGAAGGGAAAAGAGGTTCCTCTGGAATGGACTGAGACATCTGGGGGACTCTTGGAATGGTGGCACGACCCTGGAGTTCCTCTCGCCGTTCCTGTTGAGAGGGCCTCCTCTTGACATGCGACGGGAATGCCGGGAACTCTTTCCCGACGAAGCAGGGAAAGGATCCCTCATCTCGAGCTACGAGGCGGAAACGGGGCTCCTCTGGATGTGGGCGGGACCCTCGTGATTCCTCTCGAGTGGAGACGGCTAGGTCGGGGAACTTCTGGATTTGCACCAAGGGTGTGAAGGACCCTTTCGAAGTTCCAGAGGTGAGGTGTGATCAGCCTCGAGACGCCTCAGCGGAAATGGGCCTCATCTCGCCTGGAGGGGAGAACCTCCTGGATTTTCTCGAGTTGCGGCAGGTCTTCTCGAGTTACGACGGGGACCTCAGGGACCCGCTCTGGTGGCCTCAGGAAAGGCCAGTCCCCATGCGAGTTGCTAGGGGACCTCTCGGGATTCCTCTCCCGTCCATGCCGGGGCCTCAGTCCTTGTGTGGAGTCGGGGCCGGAACCTGAGGATTCCTCTCCAGTGTTGCCATGGATCTTGGGGTGCTTCTGAGTCTCCCCAGGGGAGTCAGGCCTCGTCTCGAGTGGGGGCATGCACGTGCGCTTTCCTCCCGAGCTGCAGCAGTAGTGTCACGCTTCCTGTCACGTGGATCAAGGGATCTGTGGCTTTCCCTCGAGGCTGTCCCTCGAGGCTTTCCCACGAGGCTTTCCCACAGGGCTGTGCCACGTGCCACCTTGGTGTGAGTCGATCCTCGGCGTGAAAGACGAGCCGGTGAAGGGAAAAGAGGTTCCTCTGGAATGGACTGAGACATCTGGGGGACTCTTGGAATGGTGGCACGACCCTGGAGTTCCTCTCGCCGTTCCTGTTGAGAGGGCCTCCTCTTGAGATGTGACGGGAACGCCGGGAACTCTTTCCCGACGAAGCAGGGAAAGGATCCCTCATCTCGAGCTACGAGGCGGAAACGGGGCTCCTCTGGATGTGGGCGGGACCCTCGTGATTCCTCTCGAGTGGAGACGGGTATGTCGGCGAACTTCTGGATTTGCACCAAGGGTGTGAAGGACCCTTTCGAAGTTCCAGAGGTGAGGTGTGATGAGCCTCGAGACGCCTCAGCGGAAATGGGCCTCATCTCGCCTGGAGGGGAGAACCTCCTGGATTTTCTCGAGTTGCGTCAGGTCTTCTCGAGTTACGACGGGGACCTCAGGGACCCGCTCTGGTGGCCTCAGGAAAGGCCAGTCCCCATGCGAGTTGCTAGGGGACATCTCGGGATTCCTCTCCCGTCCATGCCGGGGCCTCAGTCCTTGTGTGGAGTCGGGGCCGGAACCTGAGGATTCCTCTCCAGTGTTGCCATGGATCTTGGGGTGCTTCTGAGTCTCCCCAGGGGAGTCAGGCCTCGTCTCGTGTGGGGGCATGCACGTGCGCTTTCCTCCCGAGCTGCAGCAGTAGTGTCACGCTTCCTGTCACGTGGATCAAGGGATCTGTGGCTTTCCCTCGAGGCTGTCCCTCGAGGCTTTCCCACGAGGCTTTCCCACAGGGCTGTGCCACGTGCAACCTTGGTGTGAGTCGATCCTCGGCGTGAAAGACGAGCCGGTGAAGGGAAAAGAGGTTCCTCTGGAATGGACTGAGACATCTGGGGGACTCTTGGAATGGTGGCACGACCCTGGAGTTCCTCTCGCCGTTCCTGTTGAGAGGGCCTCCTCTTGAGATGCGACGGGAACGCCGGGAACTCTTTCCCGACGAAGCAGGGAAAGGATCCCTCATCTCGAGCTACGAGGCGGAAACGGGGCTCCTCTGGATGTGGGCGGGACCCTCGTGATTCCTCTCGAGTGGAGACGGCTAGGTCGGGGAACTTCTGGATTTGCACCAAGGGTGTGAAGGACCATTTCGAAGTTCCAGAGGTGAGGTGTGATCAGCCTCGAGACGCCTCAGCGGAAATGGGCCTCATCTCGCCTGGAGGGGAGAACCTCCTGTATTTTCTCGAGTTGCGGCAGGTCTTCTCGAGTTACGACGGGGACCTCAGGGACCCGCTCTGGTGGCATCAGGAAAGGCCAGTCCCCATGCGAGTTGCTAGGGGCCATCTCGGGATCCCTCACCCGTCCATACCGGGGCTTAAGACCTAGTGTGGAGTCGGGGCCGGAACCTGAGGATTCCTCTCCAGTGTTGCCATGGATCTTGGGGTGCTTCTGAGTCTCCCCAGGGGAGTCAGGCCTCGTCTCGAGTGGGGGCATGCACGTGCGCTTTCCTCCCGAGCTGCAGCAGTAGTGTCACGCTTCCTGTCACGTGGATCAAGGGATCTGTGGCTTTCCCTCGAGGCTGTCCCTCGAGGCTTTCCCACGAGGCTTTCCCACAGGGCTGTGCCACGTGCCACCTTGGTGTGAGTCGATCCTCGGCGTGAAAGACGAGCCGGTGAAGGGAAAAGAGGTTCCTCTGGAATGGACTGAGACATCTGGGGGACTCTTGGAATGGTGGCACGACCCTGGAGTTCCTCTCGCCGTTCCTGTTGAGAGGGCCTCCTCTTGAGATGTGACGGGAACGCCGGGAACTCTTTCCCGACGAAGCAGGGAAAGGATCCCTCATCTCGAGCTACGAGGCGGAAACGGGGCTCCTCTGGATGTGGGCGGGACCCTCGTGATTCCTCTCGAGTGGAGACGGGTAGTCGGGGAACTTCTGGATTTGCACCAAGGGTGTGAAGGACCCTTTCGAAGTTCCAGAGGTGAGGTGTGATCAGCCTCGAGACGCCTCAGCGGAAATGGGCCTCATCTCGCCTGGAGGGGAGAACCTCCTGGATTTTCTCGAGTTGCGGCAGGTCTTCTCGAGTTACGACGGGGACCTCAGGGACCCGCTCTGGTGGCCTCAGGAAAGGCCAGTCCCCATGCGAGTTGCTAGGGGACCTCTCGGGATTCCTCTCCCGTCCATGCCGGGGCCTCAGTCCTTGTGTGGAGTCGGGGCCGGAACCTGAGGATTCCTCTCCAGTGTTGCCATGGATCTTGGGGTGCTTCTGAGTCTCCCCAGGGGAGTCAGGCCTCGTCTCGAGTGGGGGCATGCACGTGCGCTTTCCTCCCGAGCTGCAGCAGTAGTGTCACGCTTCCTGTCACGTGGATCAAGGGATCTGTGGCTTTCCCTCGAGGCTGTCCCTCGAGGCTTTCCCACGAGGCTTTCCCACAGGGCTGTGCCACGTGCCACCTTGGTGTGAGTCGATCCTCGGCGTGAAAGACGAGCCGGTGAAGGGAAAAGAGGTTCCTCTGGAATGGACTGAGACATCTGGGGGACTCTTGGAATGGTGGCACGACCCTGGAGTTCCTCTCGCCGTTCCTGTTGAGAGGGCCTCCTCTTGACATGCGACGGGAATGCCGGGAACTCTTTCCCGACGAAGCAGGGAAAGGATCCCTCATCTCGAGCTACGAGGCGGAAACGGGGCTCCTCTGGATGTGGGCGGGACCCTCGTGATTCCTCTCGAGTGGAGACGGCTAGGTCGGGGAACTTCTGGATTTGCACCAAGGGTGTGAAGGACCCTTTCGAAGTTCCAGAGGTGAGGTGTGATCAGCCTCGAGACGCCTCAGCGGAAATGGGCCTCATCTCGCCTGGAGGGGAGAACCTCCTGGATTTTCTCGAGTTGCGGCAGGTCTTCTCGAGTTACGACGGGGACCTCAGGGACCCGCTCTGGTGGCCTCAGGAAAGGCCAGTCCCCATGCGAGTTGCTAGGGGACCTCTCGGGATTCCTCTCCCGTCCATGCCGGGGCCTCAGTCCTTGTGTGGAGTCGGGGCCGGAACCTGAGGATTCCTCTCCAGTGTTGCCATGGATCTTGGGGTGCTTCTGAGTCTCCCCAGTGGAGTCAGGCCTCGTCTCGAGTGGGGGCTTGCACGTGCGCTTTCCTCCCGAGCTGCAGCAGTAGTGTCACGCTTCCTGTCACGTGGATCAAGGGATCTGTGGCTTTCCCTCGAGGCTGTCCCTCGAGGCTTTCCCACGAGGCTTTCCCACAGGGCTGTGCCACGTGCCACCTTGGTGTGAGTCGATCCTCGGCGTGAAAGACGAGCCGGTGAAGGGAAAAGAGGTTCCTCTGGAATGGACTGAGACATCTGGGGGACTCTTGGAATGGTGGCACGACCCTGGAGTTCCTCTCGCCGTTCCTGTTGAGAGGGCCTCCTCTTGAGATGTGACGGGAACGCCGGGAACTCTTTCCCGACGAAGCAGGGAAAGGATCCCTCATCTCGAGCTACGAGGCGGAAACGGGGCTCCTCTGGATGTGGGCGGGACCCTCGTGATTCCTCTCGAGTGGAGACGGGTATGTCGGCGAACTTCTGGATTTGCACCAAGGGTGTGAAGGACCCTTTCGAAGTTCCAGAGGTGAGGTGTGATGAGCCTCGAGACGCCTCAGCGGAAATGGGCCTCATCTCGCCTGGAGGGGAGAACCTCCTGGATTTTCTCGAGTTGCGGCAGGTCTTCTCGAGTTACGACGGGGACCTCAGGGACCCGCTCTGGTGGCCTCAGGAAAGGCCAGTCCCCATGCGAGTTGCTAGGGGACATCTCGGGATTCCTCTCCCGTCCATGCCGGGGCCTCAGTCCTTGTGTGGAGTCGGGGCCGGAACCTGAGGATTCCTCTCCAGTGTTGCCATGGATCTTGGGGTGCTTCTGAGTCTCCCCAGGGGAGTCAGGCCTCGTCTCGTGTGGGGGCATGCACGTGCGCTTTCCTCCCGAGCTGCAGCAGTAGTGTCACGCTTCCTGTCACGTGGATCAAGGGATCTGTGGCTTTCCCTCGAGGCTGTCCCTCGAGGCTTTCCCACGAGGCTTTCCCACAGGGCTGTGCCACGTGCAACCTTGGTGTGAGTCGATCCTCGGCGTGAAAGACGAGCCGGTGAAGGGAAAAGAGGTTCCTCTGGAATGGACTGAGACATCTGGGGGACTCTTGGAATGGTGGCACGACCCTGGAGTTCCTCTCGCCGTTCCTGTTGAGAGGGCCTCCTCTTGAGATGCGACGGGAACGCCGGGAACTCTTTCCCGACGAAGCAGGGAAAGGATCCCTCATCTCGAGCTACGAGGCGGAAACGGGGCTCCTCTGGATGTGGGCGGGACCCTCGTGATTCCTCTCGAGTGGAGACGGCTAGGTCGGGGAACTTCTGGATTTGCACCAAGGGTGTGAAGGACCATTTCGAAGTTCCAGAGGTGAGGTGTGATCAGCCTCGAGACGCCTCAGCGGAAATGGGCCTCATCTCGCCTGGAGGGGAGAACCTCCTGTATTTCCTCGAGTTGCGGCAGGTCTTCTCGAGTTACGACGGGGACCTCAGGGACCCGCTCTGGTGGCATCAGGAAAGGCCAGTCCCCATGCGAGTTGCTAGGGGCCATCTCGGGATCCCTCACCCGTCCATACCGGGGCATAAGACCTAGTGTGGAGTCGGGGCCGGAACCTGAGGATTCCTCTCCAGTGTTGCCATGGATCTTGGGGTGCTTCTGAGTCTCTCCAGGGGAGTCAGGCCTCGTCTCGAGTGGGGGCATGCACGTGCGCTTTCCTCCCGAGCTGCAGCAGTAGTGTCACGCTTCCTGTCACGTGGATCAAGGGATCTGTGGCTTTCCCTCGAGGCTGTCCCTCGAGGCTTTCCCACGAGGCTTTCCCACAGGGCTGTGCCACGTGCCACCTTGGTGTGAGTCGATCCTCGGCGTGAAAGACGTGCCGGTGAAGGGAAAAGAGGTTCCTCTGGAATGGACTGAGACATCTGGGGGACTCTTGGAATGGTGGCACGACCCTGGAGTTCCTCTCGCCGTTCCTGTTGAGGGGGCCTCCTCTTGAGATGCGACGGGAACGCCGGGAAATCTTTCCCGACGAAGCAGGGAAAGGATCCCTCATCTCGAGCTACGAGGCGGAAACGGGGCTCCTCTGGATGTGGGCGGGACCCTCGTGATTCCTCTCGAGTGGAGACGGCTAGGTCGGGGAACTTCTGGATTTGCACCAAGGGTGTGAAGGACCCTTTCGAAGTTCCAGAGGTGAGGTGTGATCAGCCTGGAGACGCCTCAGCGGAAATGGGCCTCATCTCGCCTGGAGGGGAGAACCTCCTGGATTTTCTCGAGTTGCGGCAGGTCTTCTCGAGTTACGACGGGGACCTCAGGGACCCGCTCTGGTGGCCTCAGGAAAGGCCAGTCCCCATGCGAGTTGCTAGGGGACCTCTCGGGATTCCTCTCCCGTCCATGCCGGGGCCTCAGTCCTTGTGTGGAGTCGGGGCCGGAACCTGAGGATTCCTCTCCAGTGTTGCCATGGATCTTGGGGTGCTTCTGAGTCTCCCCAGGGGAGTCAGGCCTCGTCTCGAGTGGGGGCATGCACGTGCGCTTTCCTCCCGAGCTGCAGCAGTAGTGTCACGCTTCCTGTCACGTGGATCAAGGGATCTGTGGCTTTCCCTCGAGGCTGTCCCTCGAGGCTTTCCCACGAGGCTTTCCCACAGGGCTGTGCCACGTGCCACCTTGGTGTGAGTCGATCCTCGGCGTGAAAGACGAGCCGGTGAAGGGAAAAGAGGTTCCTCTGGAATGGACTGAGACATATGGGGGACTCTTGGAATGGTGGCACGACCCTGGAGTTCCTCTCGCCGTTCCTGTTGAGAGGGCCTCCTCTTGAGATGCGACGGGAACGCCGGGAACTCTTTCCCGACGAAGCAGGGAAAGGATCCCTCATCTCGAGCTACGAGGCGGAAACGGGGCTCCTCTGGATGTGGGCGGGACCCTCGTGATTCCTCTCGAGTGGAGACGGGTATGTCGGGGAACTTCTGGATTTGCACCAAGGGTGTGAAGGACCCTTTCGAAGTTCCAGAGGTGAGGTGTGATCAGCCTCGAGACGCCTCAGCGGAAATGGGCCTCATCTCGCCTGGAGGGGAGAACCTCCTGGATTTTCTCGAGTTGCGGCAGGTCTTCTCGAGTTACGACGGGGACCTCAGGGACCCGCTCTGGTGGCCTCAGGAAAGGCCAGTCCCCATGCGAGTTGCTAGGGGACCTCTCGGGATTCCTCTCCCGTCCATGCCGGGGCCTCAGTCCTTGTGTGGAGTCGGGGCCGGAACCTGAGGATTCCTCTCCAGTGTTGCCATGGATCTTGGGGTGCTTCTGAGTCTCCCAAGGGGAGTCAGGCCTCGTCTCGAGTGGGGGCATGCACGTGCGCTTTCCTCCCGAGCTGCAGCAGTAGTGTCACGCTTCCTGTCACGTGGATCAAGGGATCTGTGGCTTTCCCTCGAGGCTGTCCCTCGAGGCTTTCCCACGAGGCTTTCCCACAGGGCTGTGCCACGTGCCACCTTGGTGTGAGTCGATCCTCGGCGTGAAAGACGAGCCGGTGAAGGGAAAAGAGGTTCCTCTGGAATGGACTGAGACATCTGGGGGACTCTTGGAATGGTGGCACGACCCTGGAGTTCCTCTCGCCGTTCCTGTTGAGAGGGCCTCCTCTTGAGATGCGACGGGAACGCCGGGAACTCTTTCCCGACGAAGCAGGGAAAGGATCCCTCATCTCGAGCTACGAGGCGGAAACGGGGCTCCTCTGGATGTGGGCGGGACCCTCGTGATTCCTCTCGAGTGGAGACGGCTAGGTCGGGGAACTTCTGGATTTGCACCAAGGGTGTGAAGGACCCTTTCGAAGTTCCAGAGGTGAGGTGTGATCAGCCTCGAGACGCCTCAGCGGAAATGGGCCTCATCTCGCCTGGAGGGGAGAACCTCCTGGATTTTCTCGAGTTGCGGCAGGTCTTCTCGAGTTACGACGGGGACCTCAGGGACCCGCTCTGGTGGCCTCAGGAAAGGCCAGTCCCCATGCGAGTTGCTAGGGGACCTCTCGGGATTCCTCTCCCGTCCATGCCGGGGCCTCAGTCCTTGTGTGCAGTCGGGGCCGGAACCTGAGGATTCCTCTCCAGTGTTGCCATGGATCTTGGGGTGCTTCTGAGTCTCCCCAGGGGAGTCAGGCCTCGTCTCGTGTGGGGGCATGCACGTGCGCTTTCCTCCCGTGCTGCAGCAGTAGTGTCACGCTTCCTGTCACGTGGATCAAGAGATCTGTGGCTTTCCCTCGAGGCTGTCCCTCGAGGCTTTCCCACGAGGCTTTCCCACAGGGCTGTGCCACGTGCAACCTTGGTGTGAGTCGATCCTCGGCGTGAAAGACGAGCCGGTGAAGGGAAAAGAGGTTCCTCTGGAATGGACTGAGACATCTGGGGGACTCTTGGAATGGTGGCACGACCCTGGAGTTCCTCTCGCCGTTCCTGTTGAGAGGGCCTCCTCTTGAGATGCGATGGGAACGCCGGGAACTCTTTCCCGACGAAGCAGGGAAAGGATCCCTCATCTCGAGCTACGAGGCGGAAACGGGGCTCCTCTGGATGTGGGCGGGACCCTCGTGATTCCTCTCGAGTGGAGATGGCTAGGTCGGGGAACTTCTGGATTTGCACCAAGGGTGTGAAGGACCCTTTCGAAGTTCCAGAGGTGAGGTGTGATCAGCCTCGAGACGCCTCAGCGGAAATGGGCCTCATCTCGCCTGGAGGGGAGAACCTCCTGGATTTTCTCGAGTTGCGGCAGGTCTTCTCGAGTTACGACGGGGACCTCAGGGACCCGCTCTGGTGGCATCAGGAAAGGCCAGTCCCCATGCGAGTTGCTAGGGGCCATCTCGGGATCCCTCACCCGTCCATACCGGGGCTTAAGACCTAGTGTGGAGTCGGGGCCGGAACCTGAGGATTCCTCTCCAGTGTTGCCATGGATCTTGGGGTGCTTCTGAGTCTCTCCAGGGGAGTCAGGCCTCGTCTCGAGTGGGGGCATGCACGTGCGCTTTCCTCCCGAGCTGCAGCAGTAGTGTCACGCTTCCTGTCACGTGGATCAAGGGATCTGTGGCTTTCCCTCGAGGCTGTCCCTCGAGGCTTTCCCACGAGGCTTTCCCACAGGGCTGTGCCACGTGCCACCTTGGTGTGAGTCGATCCTCGGCGTGAAAGACGTGCCGGTGAAGGGAAAAGAGGTTCCTCTGGAATGGACTGAGACATCTGGGGGACTCTTGGAATGGTGGCACGACCCTGGAGTTCCTCTCGCCGTTCCTGTTGAGGGGGCCTCCTCTTGAGATGCGACGGGAACGCCGGGAACTCTTTCCCGACGAAGCAGGGAAAGGATCCCTCATCTCGAGCTACGAGGCGGAAACGGGGCTCCTCTGGATGTGGGCGGGACCCTCGTGATTCCTCTCGAGTGGAGACGGCTAGGTCGGGGAACTTCTGGATTTGCACCAAGGGTGTGAAGGACCCTTTCGAAGTTCCAGAGGTGAGGTGTGATCAGCCTCGAGACGCCTCAGCGGAAATGGGCCTCATCTCGCCTGGAGGGGAGAACCTCCTGGATTTTCTCCAGTTGCGGCAGGTCTTCTCGAGTTACGACGGGGACCTCAGGGACCCGCTCTGGTGGCCTCAGGAAAGGCCAGTCCCCATGCGAGTTGCTAGGGGACCTCTCGGGATTCCTCTCCCGTCCATGCCGGGGCCTCAGTCCTTGTGTGGAGTCGGGGCCGGAACCTGAGGATTCCTCTCCAGTGTTGCCATGGATCTTGGGGTGCTTCTGAGTCTCCCCAGGGGAGTCAGGCCTCGTCTCGAGTGGGGGCATGCACGTGCGCTTTCCTCCCGAGCTGCAGCAGTAGTGTCACGCTTCCTGTCACGTGGATCAAGGGATCTGTGGCTTTCCCTCGAGGCTGTCCCTCGAGGCTTTCCCACGAGGCTTTCCCACAGGGCTGTGCCACGTGCCACCTTGGTGTGAGTCGATCCTCGGCGTGAAAGACGAGCCGGTGAAGGGAAAAGAGGTTCCTCTGGAATGGACTGAGACATATGGGGGCTCTTGGAATGGTGGCACGACCCTGGAGTTCCTCTCGCCGTTCCTGTTGAGAGGGCCTCCTCTTGAGATGCGACGGGAACGCCGGGAACTCTTTCCCGACGAAGCAGGGAAAGGATCCCTCATCTCGAGCTACGAGGCGGAAACGGGGCTCCTCTGGATGTGGGCGGGACCCTCGTGATTCCTCTCGAGTGGAGACGGCTAGGTCGGGGAACTTCTGGATTTGCACCAAGGGTGTGAAGGACCCTTTCGAAGTTCCAGAGGTGAGGTGTGATCAGCCTCGAGACGCCTCAGCGGAAATGGGCCTCATCTCGCCTGGAGGGGAGAACCTCCTGGATTTTCTCGAGTTGCGGCAGGTCTTCTCGAGTTACGACGGGGACCTCAGGGACCCGCTCTGGTGGCCTCAGGAAAGGCCAGTCCCCATGCGAGTTTCTAGGGGACCTCTCGGGATTCCTCTCCCGTCCATGCCGGGGCCTCAGTCCTTGTGTGGAGTGGGGGCCGGAACCTGAGGATTCCTCTCCAGTGTTGCCATGGATCTTGGGGTGCTTCTGAGTCTCCCCAGGGGAGTCAGGCCTCGTCTCGAGTGGGGGCATGCACGTGCGCTTTCCTCCCGAGCTGCAGCAGTAGTGTCACGCTTCCTGTCACGTGGATCAAGGGATCTGTGGCTTTCCCTCGAGGCTGTCCCTCGAGGCTTTCCCACGAGGCTTTCCCACAGGGCTGTGCCACGTGCCACCTTGGTGTGAGTCGATCCTCGGCGTGAAAGACGAGCCGGTGAAAGGAAAAGAGGTTCCTCTGGAATGGACTGAGACATCTGGGGGACTCTTGGAATGGTGGCACGACCCTGGAGGCCCTCTCGCCGTTCCTGTTGAGAGGGCCTCCTCTTGAGATGCGACGGGAACGCCGGGAACTCTTTCCCGACGAAGCAGGGAAAGGATCCCACATCTCGAGCTACGAGGCGGAAACGGGGCTCCTCTGGATGTGGGCGTGACCCTCGTGATTCCTCTCGAGTGGAGACGGCTAGATCGGGGAACTTCTGGATTTGCACCAAGGGTGTGAAGGACCCTTTCGAAGTTCCAGAGGTGAGGTGTGATCAGCCTCGAGACGCCTCAGCGGAAATGGGCCTCATCTCGCCTGGAGGGGAGAACCTCCTGGATTTTCTCGAGTTGCGGCAGGTCTTCTCGAGTTACGACGGGGACCTCAGGGACCCGCTCTGGTGGCCTCAGGAAAGGCCAGTCCCCATGCGAGTTGCTAGGGGACCTCTCGGGATTCCTCTCCCGTCCATGCCGGGGCCTCAGTCCTTGTGTGGAGTCGGGGCCGGAACCTGAGGATTCCTCTCCAGTGTTGCCATGGATCTTGGGGTGCTTCTGAGTCTCCCCAGGGGAGTCAGGCCTCGTCTCGTGTGGGGGCATGCACGTGCGCTTTCCTCCCGTGCTGCAGCAGTAGTGTCACGCTTCCTGTCACGTGGATCAAGGGATCTGTGGCTTTCCCTCGAGGCTGTCCCTCGAGGCTTTCCCACGAGGCTTTCCCACAGGGCTGTGCCACGTGCAACCTTGGTGTGAGTCGATCCTCGGCGTGAAAGGCGAGCCGGTGAAGGGAAAAGAGGTTCCTCTGGAATGGACTGAGACATCTGGGGGACTCTTGGAATGGTGGCACGACCCTGGAGTTCCTCTCGCCGTTCCTGTTGAGAGGGCCTCCTCTTGAGATGCGACGGGAACGCCGGGAACTCTTTCCCGACGAAGCAGGGAAAGGATCCCTCATCTCGAGCTACGAGGCGGAAACGGGGCTCCTCTGGATGTGGGCGGGACCCTCGTGATTCCTCTCGAGTGGAGACGGCTAGGTCGGGGAACTTCTGGATTTGCACCAAGGGTGTGAAGGACCCTTTCGAAGTTCCAGAGGTGAGGTGTGATCAGCCTCGAGACGCCTCAGCGGAAATGGGCCTCATCTCGCCTGGAGGGGAGAACCTCCTGGATTTTCTCGAGTTGCGGCAGGTCTTCTCGAGTTACGACGGGGACCTCAGGGACCCGCTCTGGTGGCCTCAGGAAAGGCCAGTCCCCATGCGAGTTGCTAGGGGCCATCTCGGGATCCCTCACCCGTCCATACCGGGGCTTAAGACCTAGTGTGGAGTCGGGGCCGGAACCTGAGGATTCCTCTCCAGTGTTGCCATGGATCTTGGGGTGCTTCTGAGTCTCTCCAGGGGAGTCAGGCCTCGTCTCGAGTGGGGGCATGCACGTGCGCTTTCCTCCCGAGCTGCAGCAGTAGTGTCACGCTTCCTGTCACGTGGATCAAGGGATCTGTGGCTTTCCCTCGAGGCTGTCCCTCGAGGCTTTCCCACGAGGCTTTCCCACAGGGCTGTGCCACGTGCCACCTTGGTGTGAGTCGATCCTCGGCGTGAAAGACGTGCCGGTGAAGGGAAAAGAGGTTCCTCTGGAATGGACTGAGACATCTGGGGGACTCTTGGAATGGTGGCACGACCCTGGAGTTCCTCTCGCCGTTCCTGTTGAGGGGGCCTCCTCTTGAGATGCGACGGGAACGCCGGGAACTCTTTCCCGACGAAGCAGGGAAAGGATCCCTCATCTCGAGCTACGAGGCGGAAACGGGGCTCCTCTGGATGTGCGCGGGACCCTCGTGATTCCTCTCGAGTGGAGACGGCTAGGTCGGGGAACTTCTGGATTTGCACCAAGGGTGTGAAGGACCCTTTCGAAGTTCCAGAGGTGAGGTGTGATCAGCCTCGAGACGCCTCAGCGGAAATGGGCCTCATCTCGCCTGGAGGGGAGAACCTCCTGGATTTTCTCCAGTTGCGGCAGGTCTTCTCGAGTTACGACGGGGACCTCAGGGACCCGCTCTGGTGGCCTCAGGAAAGGCCAGTCCCCATGCGAGTTGCTAGGGGACCTCTCGGGATTCCTCTCCCGTCCATGCCGGGGCCTCAGTCCTTGTGTGGAGTCGGGGCCGGAACCTGAGGATTCCTCTCCAGTGTTTCCATGGATCTTGGGGTGCTTCTGAGTCTCCCCAGGGGAGTCAGGCCTCGTCTCGAGTGGGGGCATGCACGTGCGCTTTCCTCCCGAGCTGCAGCAGTAGTGTCACGCTTCCTGTCACGTGGATCAAGGGATCTGTGGCTTTCCCTCGAGGCTGTCCCTCGAGGCTTTCCCACGAGGCTTTCCCACAGGGCTGTGCCACGTGCCACCTTGGTGTGAGTCGATCCTCGGCGTGAAAGACGAGCCGGTGAAGGGAAAAGAGGTTCCTCTGGAATGGACTGAGACATATGGGGGACTCTTGGAATGGTGGCACGACCCTGGAGTTCCTCTCGCCGTTCCTGTTGAGAGGGCCTCCTCTTGAGATGCGACGGGAACGCCGGGAACTCTTTCCCGACGAAGCAGGGAAAGGATCCCTCATCTCGAGCTACGAGGCGGAAACGGGGCTCCTCTGGATGTGGGCGGGACCCTCGTGATTCCTCTCGAGTGGAGACGGGTATGTCGGGGAACTTCTGGATTTGCACCAAGGGTGTGAAGGACCCTTTCGAAGTTCCAGAGGTGAGGTGTGATCAGCCTCGAGACGCCTCAGTGGAAATGGGCCTCATCTCGCCTGGAGGGGAGAACCTCCTGGATTTTCTCGAGTTGCGGCAGGTCTTCTCGAGTTACGACGGGGACCTCAGGGACCCGCTCTGGTGGCCTCAGGAAAGGCCAGTCCCCATGCGAGTTGCTAGGTGACCTCTCGGGATTCCTCTCCCGTCCATGCCGGGGCCTCAGTCCTTGTGTGGAGTCGGGGCCGGAACCTGAGGATTCCTCTCCAGTGTTGCCATGGATCTTGGGGTGCTTCTGAGTCTCCCCAGGGGAGTCAGGCCTCGTCTCGAGTGGGGGCATGCACGTGCGCTTTCCTCCCGAGCTGCAGCAGTAGTGTCACGCTTCCTGTCACATGGATCAAGGGATCTGTGGCTTTCCCTCGAGGCTGTCCCTCGAGGCTTTCCCACGAGGCTTTCCCACAGGGCTGTGCCACGTGCCACCTTGGTGTGAGTCGATCCTCGGCGTGAAAGACGAGCCGGTGAAGGGAAAAGAGGTTCCTCTGGAATGGACTGAGACATCTGGGGGACTCTTGGAATGGTGGCACGACCCTGGAGTTCCTCTCGCCGTTCCTGTTGAGAGGGCCTCCTCTTGACATGCGACGGGAATGCCGGGAACTCTTTCCCGACGAAGCAGGGAAAGGATCCCTCATCTCGAGCTACGAGGCGGAAACGGGGCTCCTCTGGATGTGGGCGGGACCCTCGTGATTCCTCTCGAGTGGAGACGGATAGGTCGGGGAACTTCTGGATTTGCACCAAGGGTGTGAAGGACCCTTTCGAAGTTCCAGAGGTGAGGTGTGATCAGCCTCGAGACGCCTCAGCGGAAATGGGCCTCATCTCGCCTGGAGGGGAGAACCTCCTGGATTTTCTCGAGTTGCGGCAGGTCTTCTCGAGTTACGACGGGGACCTCAGGGACCCGCTCTGGTGGCCTCAGGAAAGGCCAGTCCCCATGCGAGTTGCTAGGGGACCTCTCGGGATTCCTCTCCCGTCCATGCCGGGGCCTCAGTCCTTGTGTGGAGTCGGGGCCGGAACCTGAGGATTCCTCTCCAGTGTTGCCATGGATCTTGGGGTGCTTCTGAGTCTCCCCAGGGGAGTCAGGCCTCGTCTCGAGTGGGGGCATGCACGTGCGCTTTCCTCCCGAGCTGCAGCAGTAGTGTCACGCTTCCTGTCACGTGGATCAAGGGATCTGTGGCTTTCCCTCGAGGCTGTCCCTCGAGGCTTTCCCACGAGGCTTTCCCACAGGGCTGTGCCACGTGCCACCTTGGTGTGAGTCGATCCTCGGCATGAAAGACGAGCCGGTGAAGGGAAAAGAGGTTCCTCTGGAATGGACTGAGACATCTGGGGGACTCTTGGAATGGTGGCACGACCCTGGAGTTCCTCTCGCCGTTCCTGTTGAGAGGGCCTCCTCTTGAGATGCGACGGGAACGCCGGGAACTCTTTCCCGACGAAGCAGGGAAAGGATCCCTCATCTCGAGCTACGAGGCGGAAACGGGGCTCCTCTGGATGTGGGCGGGACCCTCGTGATTCCTCTCGAGTGGAGACGGGTATGTCGGCGAACTTCTGGATTTGCACCAAGGGTGTGAAGGACCCTTTCGAAGTTCCAGAGGTGAGGTGTGATCAGCCTCGAGACGCCTCAGCGGAAATGGGCCTCATCTCGCCTGGAGGGGAGAACCTCCTGGATTTTCTCGAGTTGCGGCAGGTCTTCTCGAGTTACGACGGGGACCTCAGGGACCCGCTCTGGTGGCCTCAGGAAAGGCCAGTCCCCATGCGAGTTGCTAGGGGACATCTCGGGATTCCTCTCCCGTCCATGCCGGGGCCTCAGTCCTTGTGTGGAGTCGGGGCCGGAACCTGAGGATTCCTCTCCAGTGTTGCCATGGATCTTGGGGTGCTTCTGAGTCTCCCCAGGGGAGTCAGGCCTCGTCTCGAGTGGGGGCATGCACGTGCGCTTAACTCCCGAGCTGCAGCAGTAGTGTCACGCTTCCTGTCACGTGGATCAAGGGATCTGTGGCTTTCCCTCGAGGCTGTCCCTCGAGGCTTTCCCACGAGGCTTTCCCACAGGGCTGTGCCACGTGCCACCTTGGTGTGAGTCGATCCTCGGCGTGAAAGACGAGCCGGTGAAGGGAAAAGAGGTTCCTCTGGAATGGACTGAGACATATGGGGGACTCTTGGAATGGTGGCACGACCCTGGAGTTCCTCTCGCCGTTCCTGTTGAGAGGGCCTCCTCTTGAGATGCGACGGGAACGCCGGGAACTCTTTCCCGACGAAGCAGGGAAAGGATCCCTCATCTCGAGCTACGAGGCGGAAACGGGGCTCCTCTGGATGTGGGCGGGACCCTCGTGATTCCTCTCGAGTGGAGACGGCTAGGTCGGGGAACTTCTGGATTTGCACCAAGGGTGTGAAGGACCCTTTCGAAGTTCCAGAGGTGAGGTGTGATCAGCCTCGAGACGCCTCAGCGGAAATGGGCCTCATCTCGCCTGGAGGGGAGAACCTCCTGGATTTTCTCGAGTTGCGGCAGTACTTCTCGAGTTACGACGGGGACCTCAGGGACCCGCTCTGGTGGCCTCAGGAAAGGCCAGTCCCCATGCGAGTTGCTAGGGGACCTCTCGGGATTCCTCTCCCGTCCATGCCGGGGCCTCAGTCCTTGTGTGGAGTCGGGGCCGGAACCTGAGGATTCCTCTCCAGTGTTGCCATGGATCTTGGGGTGCTTCTGAGTCTCCCCAGGGGAGTCAGGCCTCGTCTCGAGTGGGGGCATGCACGTGCGCTTTCCTCCCGTGCTGCAGCAGTAGTGTCACGCTTCCTGTCACGTGGATCAAGGGATCTGTGGCTTTCCCTCGAGGCTGTCCCTCGAGGCTTTCCCACGAGGCTTTCCCACAGGGCTGTGCCACGTGCCACCTTGGTGTGAGTCGATCCTCGGCGTGAAAGACGAGCCGGTGAAGGGAAAAGAGGTTCCTCTGGAATGGACTGAGACATCTGGGGGACTCTTGGAATGGTGGCACGACCCTGGAGTTCCTCTCGCCGTTCCTGTTGAGAGGGCCTCCTCTTGAGATGTGACGGGAACGCCGGGAACTCTTTCCCGACGAAGCAGGGAAAGGATCCCTCATCTCGAGCTACGAGGCGGAAACGGGGCTCCTCTGGATGTGTGCGGGACCCTCGTGATTCCTCTCGAGTGGAGACGGCTAGGTCGGGGAACTTCTGGATTTGCACCAAGGGTGTGAAGGACCCTTTCGAAGTTCCAGAGGTGAGGTGTGATCAGCCTCGAGACGCCTCAGCGGAAATGGGCCTCATCTCACCTGGAGGGGAGAACCTCCTGGATTTTCTCGAGTTGCGGCAGGTCTTCTCGAGTTACGACGGGGACCTCAGGGACCAGCTCTGGTGGCCTCAGGAAAGGCCAGTCCCCATGCGAGTTGCTAGGGGCCATCTCGGGATCCCTCACCCGTCCATACCGGGGCTTAAGACCTAGTGTGGAGTCGGGGCCGGAACCTGAGGATTCCTCTCCAGTGTTGCCATGGATCTTGGGGTGCTTCTGAGTCTCCCCAGGGGAGTCAGGCCTCGTCTCGAGTGGGGGCATACACGTGCGCTTTCCTCCCGAGCTCCAGCAGTAGTGTCACGCTTCCTGTCACGTGGATCAAGGGATCTGTGGCTTTCCCTCGAGGCTGTCCCTCGAGGCTTTCCCACGAGGCTTTCCCACAGGGCTGTGCCACGTGCCACCTTGGTGTGAGTCGATCCTCGGCGTGAAAGACGTGCCGGTGAAGGGAAAAGAGGTTCCTCTGGAATGGACTGAGACATCTGGGGGACTCTTGGAATGGTGGCACGACCCTGGAGTTCCTCTCGCCGTTCCTGTTGAGAGGGCCTCCTCTTGAGATGCGACGGGAACGCCGGGAACTCTTTCTCGACGCAGCAGGGAAAGGATCCCTCATCTCGAGCTACGAGGCGGAAACGGGGCTCCTCTGGATGTGGGCGGGACCCTCGTGATTCCTCTCGAGTGGAGACGGCTAGGTCGGGGAACTTCTGGATTTGCACCAAGGGTGTGAAGGACCCTTTCGAAGTTCCAGAGGTGAGGTGTGATCAGCCTCGAGACGCCTCAGCGGAAATGGGCCTCATCTCGCCTGGAGGGGAGAACCTCCTGGATTTTCTCGAGTTGCGGCAGGTCTTCTCGAGTTACGACGGGGACCTCAGGGACCCGCTCTGGTGGCCTCAGGAAAGGCCAGTCCCCATGCGAGTTGCTAGGGGACCTCTCGGGATTCCTCTCCCGTCCATGCCGGGGCCTCAGTCCTTGTGTGCAGTCGGGGCCGGAACCTGAGGATTCCTCTCCAGTGTTGCCATGGATCTTGGGGTGCTTCTGAGTCTCCCCAGGGGAGTCAGGCCTCGTCTCGAGTGGGGGCATGCACGTGCGCTTTCCTCCCGAGCTGCAGCAGTAGTGTCACGCTTCCTGTCACGTGGATCAAGGGATCTGTGGCTTTCCCTCGAGGCTGTCCCTCGAGGCTTTCCCACGAGGCTTTCCCACAGGGCTGTGCCACGTGCCACCTTGGTGTGCGTCGATCCTCGGCGTGAAAGACGAGCCGGTGAAGGGAAAAGAGGTTCCTCTGGAATGGACTGAGACATCTGGGGGACTCTTGGAATGGTGGCACGACCCTGGAGTTCCTCTCGCCGTTCCTGTTGAGAGGGCCTCCTCTTGAGATGCGACGGGAACGCCGGGAACTCTTTTCCGACGAAGCAGGGAAAGGATCCCTCATCTCGAGCTACGAGGCGGAAACGGGGCTCCTCTGGATGTGGGCGGGACCCTCGTGATTCCTCTCGAGTGGAGACGGCTTGGTCGGGGAACTTCTGGATTTGCACCAAGGGTGTGAAGGACCCTTTCGAAGTTCCAGAGGTGAGGTGTGATCAGCCTCGAGACGCCTCAGCGGAAATGGGCCTCATCTCACCTGGAGGGAAGAACCTCCTGGATTTTCTCGAGTTGCGGCAGGTCTTCTCGAGTTACGACGGGGACCTCAGGGACCCGCTCTGGTGGCCTCAGGAAAGGCCAGTCCCCATGCGAGTTGCTAGGGGACCTCTCGGGATTCCTCTCCCGTCAATGCCGGGGCCTCAGTCCTTGTGTGGAGTCGGGGCCGGAACCTGAGGATTCCTCTCCAGTGTTGCCATGGATCTTGGGGTGCTTCTGAGTCTCCCCAGGGGAGTCAGGCCTCGTCTCGAGTGGGGGCATGCACGTGCGCTTTCCTCCCGAGCTGCAGCAGTAGTGTCACGCTTCCTGTCACGTGGATCAAGGGATCTGTGGCTTTCCCTCGAGGCTGTCCCTCGAGGCTTTCCCACGAGGCTTTCCCACAGGGCTGTGCCACGTGCCACCTTGGTGTGCGTCGATCCTCGGCGTGAAAGACGAGCCGGTGTAGGGAAAAGAGTTTCCTCTGGAATGGACTGATTCATCTGGGGGACTCTTGGAATGGTGGTACGAGCCTGGAGTTGCTCTCGCCATTCCTGTTGAGAGGGCCTCCTCTTGAGATGCGACGGGAACGCCGGGAACTCTTTCGCGATGAAGCAGGAAAAGGATCCCTCATCTCGAGCTACCAGGCGGAAACGGGGCTCCTCTGGATGTGGGTGGGACCGTCGTGTTTCCTCTCGAGTGGAGACGGGTATGTCGGGGAACGTCTTGATTTGCACCAAGGGTGTGAAGGACCCTTTCGAAGTTCCAGAGGTGACGTGTGATCAGCCTCGAGACGCCTCAGCGGAAATGGGCCTCATCTCGCCTGGAGGGGAGAACCTCCTGGATTTTCTCGAGTTGCGACAGATCTTCTCGACTTACAACGGGGACCTCAGGGACCCGCTCTGGCGGCCTCAGGAAAGGGCAGTGCCCATGCGAGCTGCTAGGGGACCTCTAGGGATTCCTCTCCCGTCCATGCCGGGGCCTCAGTCCTTGGGTGGAGTCAGGGCCGGAACCTGAGGATTCCTCTCCAGTGTTGCCATGGATCTTGGGGTGCTTCTAAGTCTCCCCAGGGGAGTCAGGCCTCGTCTCGTGTGGGGGCATTAACGTGCGCTTTCCTCCCGAGTTGCAGCAGTAGTGTCACGCTTACTGTCACGTGGATCAAGGGATCTGTGGCTTTCCATCGAGGCTGTCCCTCGAGGCTTTGCCACGAGGCTTTCCCACAGGGCTGTGCCACGTGCCACCTTGGTGGGAGTCGATCCTCGGCGTGAAAGACGAGCCGGTGACGGGAAAAGAGGTTCCTCTGGAATGGACTGAGACATCTGGGGGACTCTTGGAATGGTGGCACGACCCTGGAGTTCCTCTCGCCGTTCCTGTTCGGAGGGCCTCCTCTTGAGATGCGACGGGAACGCCGGGAACTCTTTAGCGATGAAGCAGGAAAAGGATTCCTCATCTCGAGCTACCAGGCGGAACCGGGGCTCCTCTGGATGTGGGTGGGACCGTCGTGTTTCCTCTCGAGTGGAGACGGGTATGTCAGGGAACTTCTTGATTTGCACCAAGGGTGTGAAGGACCCTTTCGAAGTTCCAGAGGTGAGGTTTGATCAGCCTCGAGACGCCTCAGCGGAAATGGGCCTCATCTCGCCTGGAGGGGAGAACCTCCTGGATTTTCTCGAGTTGCGGCAGGTCTTCTCGAGTTACGACGGGGACCTCAGGGACCCGCTCTGGTGGCCTCAGGAAAGGCCAGTCCCCGTGCGAGTTGCCAGGGGCCATCGCGGGATTCCTCTCCCGTCCATGCCCGGGCCTAAGACCTTGTGTGGAGTCGGGGCCGAAATCTGAGGATTCCTCTCCAGTGTTGCCATGGATCTTGAGGTGCTTCTGAGTCTCCCCAGGGGAGTCAGGCCTCGTCTCGAGTGGGGGCATGCCCGTGTGCTTACCTCCCCAGCTGCAGCAGTAGTTTCACGCTTCCTGTCACGTGGATCAAGGGATCTGTGGCGTTCCCTCGAGGCTGTCCCTCGAGGCTGTCCCTCGAGGCTTTCCCACCAGGCTTTCCCACAAGGCTGTGCCACGTGCCACCTTGGTGGGAGTCGATCCTCAGCGTGAAAGACGAGCCGGTGAATGGAAAAGAGGTTCCTCTGGAATGGACTGAGACATCTGGGGGACTCTTGGAATGGTGGCACGACCCTGGAGTTCCTCTCGCCGTTCCTGTTCAGAGGGCCTCCTCTTCAGATGCGACGGGAATGCCGGGAAATCTTTCCCGAGCAAGCAGGGAAAGGATCCCTCATCTCGAGCTACGAGGCGGAAACGGGGCTCCTATGGATGTGGGTGGGAGCCTCGTGTTTCCTCTCGAGTGGAGACGGGTATGTCGGGGAACTTCTTGATTTGCACCAAGGGTGTGCAGGACCGTTTCGAAGTTCCAGAGGTGAGGTGTGATCAGCCTCGAGACGCCTCAGCGGAAATGGGCCTCATCTCGCCTGGAGGGGAGAACCTCCTGGATTTTCTCGAGTTGCGGCAGGTCTTCTCGAGTTACGACGGGGACCTCAGGGACCCGCTCTGGTGGCCTCAGGAAAGGCCAGTCCCCATGCGAGTTGCTAGGGGCCATCTCGGGATCCCTCACCCGTCCATACCGGGGCTTAAGACCTAGTGTGGAGTCGGGGCCGGAACCTGAGGATTCCTCTCCAGTGTTGCCATGGATCTTGGGGTGCTTCTGAGTCTCCCCAGGGGAGTCAGGCCTCGTCTCGAGTGGGGGCATGCACGTGCGCTTTCCTCCCGAGCTCCAGCAGTAGTGTCACGCTTCCTGTCACGTGGATCAAGGGATCTGTGGCTTTCCCTCGAGGCTGTCCCTCGAGGCTTTCCCACGAGGCTTTCCCACAGGGCTGTGCCACGTGCCACCTTGGTGTGAGTCGATCCTCGGCGTGAAAGACGTGCCGGTGAAGGGAAAAGAGGTTCCTCTGGAATGGACTGAGACATCTGGGGGACTCTTGGAATGGTGGCACGACCCTGGAGTTCCTCTCGCCGTTCCTGTTGAGAGGGCCTCCTCTTGAGATGCGACGGGAACGCCGGGAACTCTTTCTCGACGCAGCAGGGAAAGGATCCCTCATCTCGAGCTACGAGGCGGAAACGGGGCTCCTCTGGATGTGGGCGGGACCCTCGTGATTCCTCTCGAGTGGAGACGGCTAGGTCGGGGAACTTCTGGATTTGCACCAAGGGTGTGAAGGACCCTTTCGAAGTTCCAGAGGTGAGGTGTGATCAGCCTCGAGACGCCTCAGCGGAAATGGGCCTCATCTCGCCTGGAGGGGAGAACCTCCTGGATTTTCTCGAGTTGCGGCAGGTCTTCTCGAGTTACGACGGGGACCTCAGGGACCCGCTCTGGTGGCCTCAGGAAAGGCCAGTCCCCATGCGAGTTGCTAGGGGACCTCTCGGGATTCCTCTCCCGTCCATGCCGGGGCCTCAGTCCTTGTGTGCAGTCGGGGCCGGAACCTGAGGATTCCTCTCCAGTGTTGCCATGGATCTTGGGGTGCTTCTGAGTCTCCCCAGGGGAGTCAGGCCTCGTCTCGAGTGGGGGCATGCACGTGCGCTTTCCTCCCGAGCTGCAGCAGTAGTGTCACGCTTCCTGTCACGTGGATCAAGGGATCTGTGGCTTTCCCTCGAGGCTGTCCCTCGAGGCTTTCCCACGAGGCTTTCCCACAGGGCTGTGCCACGTGCCACCTTGGTGTGCGTCGATCCTCGGCGTGAAAGACGAGCCGGTGAAGGGAAAAGAGGTTCCTCTGGAATGGACTGAGACATCTGGGGGACTCTTGGAATGGTGGCACGACCCTGGAGTTCCTCTCGCCGTTCCTGTTGAGAGGGCCTCCTCTTGAGATGCGACGGGAACGCCGGGAACTCTTTTCCGACGAAGCAGGGAAAGGATCCCTCATCTCGAGCTACGAGGCGGAAACGGGGCTCCTCTGGATGTGGGCGGGACCCTCGTGATTCCTCTCGAGTGGAGACGGCTTGGTCGGGGAACTTCTGGATTTGCACCAAGGGTGTGAAGGACCCTTTCGAAGTTCCAGAGGTGAGGTGTGATCAGCCTCGAGACGCCTCAGCGGAAATGGGCCTCATCTCACCTGGAGGGGAGAACCTCCTGGATTTTCTCGAGTTGCGGCAGGTCTTCTCGAGTTACGACGGGGACCTCAGGGACCCGCTCTGGTGGCCTCAGGAAAGGCCAGTCGCCATGCGAGTTGCTAGGGGACCTCTCGGGATTCCTCTCCCGTCAATGCCGGGGCCTCAGTCCTTGTGTGGAGTCGGGGCCGGAACCTGAGGATTCCTCTCCAGTGTTGCCATGGATCTTGGGGTGCTTCTGAGTCTCCCCAGGGGAGTCAGGCCTCGTCTCGAGTGGGGGCATGCACGTGCGCTTTCCTCCCGAGCTGCAGCAGTAGTGTCACGCTTCCTGTCACGTGGATCAAGGGATCTGTGGCTTTCCCTCGAGGCTGTCCCTCGAGGCTTTCCCACGAGGCTTTCCCACAGGGCTGTGCCACGTGCCACCTTGGTGTGCGTCGATCCTCGGCGTGAAAGACGAGCCGGTGTAGGGAAAAGAGTTTCCTCTGGAATGGACTGATTCATCTGGGGGACTCTTGGAATGGTGGTACGAGCCTGGAGTTGCTCTCGCCATTCCTGTTGAGAGGGCCTCCTCTTGAGATGCGACGGGAACGCCGGGAACTCTTTCGCGATGAAGCAGGAAAAGGATCCCTCATCTCGAGCTACCAGGCGGAAACGGGGCTCCTCTGGATGTGGGTGGGACCGTCGTGTTTCCTCTCGAGTGGAGACGGGTATGTCGGGGAACGTCTTGATTTGCACCAAGGGTGTGAAGGACCCTTTCGAAGTTCCAGAGGTGACGTGTGATCAGCCTCGAGACGCCTCAGCGGAAATGGGCCTCATCTCGCCTGGAGGGGAGAACCTCCTGGATTTTCTCGAGTTGCGACAGATCTTCTCGACTTACAACGGGGACCTCAGGGACCCGCTCTGGCGGCCTCAGGAAAGGGCAGTGCCCATGCGAGCTGCTAGGGGACCTCTAGGGATTCCTCTCCCGTCCATGCCGGGGCCTCAGTCCTTGGGTGGAGTCAGGGCCGGAACCTGAGGATTCCTCTCCAGTGTTGCCATGGATCTTGGGGTGCTTCTAAGTCTCCCCAGGGGAGTCAGGCCTCGTCTCGTGTGGGGGCATTAACGTGCGCTTTCCTCCCGAGTTGCAGCAGTAGTGTCACGCTTACTGTCACGTGGATCAAGGGATCTGTGGCTTTCCATCGAGGCTGTCCCTCGAGGCTTTGCCACGAGGCTTTCCCACAGGGCTGTGCCACGTGCCACCTTGGTGGGAGTCGATCCTCGGCGTGAAAGACGAGCCGGTGACGGGAAAAGAGGTTCCTCTGGAATGGACTGAGACATCTGGGGGACTCTTGGAATGGTGGCACGACCCTGGAGTTCCTCTCGCCGTTCCTGTTCGGAGGGCCTCCTCTTGAGATGCGACGGGAACGCCGGGAACTCTTTAGCGATGAAGCAGGAAAAGGATTCCTCATCTCGAGCTACCAGGCGGAACCGGGGCTCCTCTGGATGTGGGTGGGACCGTCGTGTTTCCTCTCGAGTGGAGACGGGTATGTCAGGGAACTTCTTGATTTGCACCAAGGGTGTGAAGGACCCTTTCGAAGTTCCAGAGGTGAGGTTTGATCAGCCTCGAGACGCCTCAGCGGAAATGGGCCTCATCTCGCCTGGAGGGGAGAACCTCCTGGATTTTCTCGAGTTGCGGCAGGTCTTCTCGAGTTACGACGGGGACCTCAGGGACCCGCTCTGGTGGCCTCAGGAAAGGCCAGTCCCCGTGCGAGTTGCCAGGGGCCATCGCGGGATTCCTCTCCCGTCCATGCCCGGGCCTAAGACCTTGTGTGGAGTCGGGGCCGAAATCTGAGGATTCCTCTCCAGTGTTGCCATGGATCTTGAGGTGCTTCTGAGTCTCCCCAGGGGAGTCAGGCCTCGTCTCGAGTGGGGGCATGCCCGTGTGCTTACCTCCCCAGCTGCAGCAGTAGTTTCACGCTTCCTGTCACGTGGATCAAGGGATCTGTGGCGTTCCCTCGAGGCTGTCCCTCGAGGCTGTCCCTCGAGGCTTTCCCACCAGGCTTTCCCACAAGGCTGTGCCACGTGCCACCTTGGTGGGAGTCGATCCTCAGCGTGAAAGACGAGCCGGTGAATGGAAAAGAGGTTCCTCTGGAATGGACTGAGACATCTGGGGGACTCTTGGAATGGTGGCACGACCCTGGAGTTCCTCTCGCCGTTCCTGTTCAGAGGGCCTCCTCTTCAGATGCGACGGGAATGCCGGGAAATCTTTCCCGAGCAAGCAGGGAAAGGATCCCTCATCTCGAGCTACGAGGCGGAAACGGGGCTCCTATGGATGTGGGTGGGAGCCTCGTGTTTCCTCTCGAGTGGAGACGGGTATGTCGGGGAACTTCTTGATTTGCACCAAGGGTGTGCAGGACCGTTTCGAAGTTCCAGAGGTGAGGTGTGATCAGCCTCGAGACGCCTCAGCGGAAATGGGCCTCATCTCGCCTGGAGGGGAGAACCTCCTGGATTTTCTCGAGTTGCGGCAGGTCTTCTCGAGTTACGACGGGGACCTCAGGGACCCGCTCTGGTGGCCTCAGGAAAGGCCAGTCCCCATGCGAGTTGCTAGGGGCCATCTCGGGATCCCTCACCCGTCCATACCGGGGCTTAAGACCTAGTGTGGAGTCGGGGCCGGAACCTGAGGATTCCTCTCCAGTGTTGCCATGGATCTTGGGGTGCTTCTGAGTCTCCCCAGGGGAGTCAGGCCTCGTCTCGAGTGGGGGCATGCACGTGCGCTTTCCTCCCGAGCTCCAGCAGTAGTGTCACGCTTCCTGTCACGTGGATCAAGGGATCTGTGGCTTTCCCTCGAGGCTGTCCCTCGAGGCTTTCCCACGAGGCTTTCCCACAGGGCTGTGCCACGTGCCACCTTGGTGTGAGTCGATCCTCGGCGTGAAAGACGTGCCGGTGAAGGGAAAAGAGGTTCCTCTGGAATGGACTGAGACATCTGGGGGACTCTTGGAATGGTGGCACGACCCTGGAGTTCCTCTCGCCGTTCCTGTTGAGAGGGCCTCCTCTTGAGATGCGACGGGAACGCCGGGAACTCTTTCTCGACGCAGCAGGGAAAGGATCCCTCATCTCGAGCTACGAGGCGGAAACGGGGCTCCTCTGGATGTGGGCGGGACCCTCGTGATTCCTCTCGAGTGGAGACGGCTAGGTCGGGGAACTTCTGGATTTGCACCAAGGGTGTGAAGGACCCTTTCGAAGTTCCAGAGGTGAGGTGTGATCAGCCTCGAGACGCCTCAGCGGAAATGGGCCTCATCTCGCCTGGAGGGGAGAACCTCCTGGATTTTCTCGAGTTGCGGCAGGTCTTCTCGAGTTACGACGGGGACCTCAGGGACCCGCTCTGGTGGCCTCAGGAAAGGCCAGTCCCCATGCGAGTTGCTAGGGGACCTCTCGGGATTCCTCTCCCGTCCATGCCGGGGCCTCAGTCCTTGTGTGCAGTCGGGGCCGGAACCTGAGGATTCCTCTCCAGTGTTGCCATGGATCTTGGGGTGCTTCTGAGTCTCCCCAGGGGAGTCAGGCCTCGTCTCGAGTGGGGGCATGCACGTGCGCTTTCCTCCCGAGCTGCAGCAGTAGTGTCACGCTTCCTGTCACGTGGATCAAGGGATCTGTGGCTTTCCCTCGAGGCTGTCCCTCGAGGCTTTCCCACGAGGCTTTCCCACAGGGCTGTGCCACGTGCCACCTTGGTGTGCGTCGATCCTCGGCGTGAAAGACGAGCCGGTGAAGGGAAAAGAGGTTCCTCTGGAATGGACTGAGACATCTGGGGGACTCTTGGAATGGTGGCACGACCCTGGAGTTCCTCTCGCCGTTCCTGTTGAGAGGGCCTCCTCTTGAGATGCGACGGGAACGCCGGGAACTCTTTTCCGACGAAGCAGGGAAAGGATCCCTCATCTCGAGCTACGAGGCGGAAACGGGGCTCCTCTGGATGTGGGCGGGACCCTCGTGATTCCTCTCGAGTGGAGACGGCTTGGTCGGGGAACTTCTGGATTTGCACCAAGGGTGTGAAGGACCCTTTCGAAGTTCCAGAGGTGAGGTGTGATCAGCCTCGAGACGCCTCAGCGGAAATGGGCCTCATCTCACCTGGAGGGGAGAACCTCCTGGATTTTCTCGAGTTGCGGCAGGTCTTCTCGAGTTACGACGGGGACCTCAGGGACCCGCTCTGGTGGCCTCAGGAAAGGCCAGTCGCCATGCGAGTTGCTAGGGGACCTCTCGGGATTCCTCTCCCGTCAATGCCGGGGCCTCAGTCCTTGTGTGGAGTCGGGGCCGGAACCTGAGGATTCCTCTCCAGTGTTGCCATGGATCTTGGGGTGCTTCTGAGTCTCCCCAGGGGAGTCAGGCCTCGTCTCGAGTGGGGGCATGCACGTGCGCTTTCCTCCCGAGCTGCAGCAGTAGTGTCACGCTTCCTGTCACGTGGATCAAGGGATCTGTGGCTTTCCCTCGAGGCTGTCCCTCGAGGCTTTCCCACGAGGCTTTCCCACAGGGCTGTGCCACGTGCCACCTTGGTGTGCGTCGATCCTCGGCGTGAAAGACGAGCCGGTGTAGGGAAAAGAGTTTCCTCTGGAATGGACTGATTCATCTGGGGGACTCTTGGAATGGTGGTACGAGCCTGGAGTTGCTCTCGCCATTCCTGTTGAGAGGGCCTCCTCTTGAGATGCGACGGGAACGCCGGGAACTCTTTCGCGATGAAGCAGGAAAAGGATCCCTCATCTCGAGCTACCAGGCGGAAACGGGGCTCCTCTGGATGTGGGTGGGACCGTCGTGTTTCCTCTCGAGTGGAGACGGGTATGTCGGGGAACGTCTTGATTTGCACCAAGGGTGTGAAGGACCCTTTCGAAGTTCCAGAGGTGACGTGTGATCAGCCTCGAGACGCCTCAGCGGAAATGGGCCTCATCTCGCCTGGAGGGGAGAACCTCCTGGATTTTCTCGAGTTGCGACAGATCTTCTCGACTTACAACGGGGACCTCAGGGACCCGCTCTGGCGGCCTCAGGAAAGGGCAGTGCCCATGCGAGCTGCTAGGGGACCTCTAGGGATTCCTCTCCCGTCCATGCCGGGGCCTCAGTCCTTGGGTGGAGTCAGGGCCGGAACCTGAGGATTCCTCTCCAGTGTTGCCATGGATCTTGGGGTGCTTCTAAGTCTCCCCAGGGGAGTCAGGCCTCGTCTCGTGTGGGGGCATTAACGTGCGCTTTCCTCCCGAGTTGCAGCAGTAGTGTCACGCTTACTGTCACGTGGATCAAGGGATCTGTGGCTTTCCATCGAGGCTGTCCCTCGAGGCTTTGCCACGAGGCTTTCCCACAGGGCTGTGCCACGTGCCACCTTGGTGGGAGTCGATCCTCGGCGTGAAAGACGAGCCGGTGACGGGAAAAGAGGTTCCTCTGGAATGGACTGAGACATCTGGGGGACTCTTGGAATGGTGGCACGACCCTGGAGTTCCTCTCGCCGTTCCTGTTCGGAGGGCCTCCTCTTGAGATGCGACGGGAACGCCGGGAACTCTTTCCCGACGAAGCAGGGAAAGGATCCCTCATCTCGAGCTACGAGGCGGAAACGGGGCTCCTCTGGATGTGGGCGGGACCCTCGTGATTCCTCTCGAGTGGAGACGGGTATGTCGGGGAACTTCTGGATTTGCACCAAGGGTGTGAAGGACCCTTTCGAAGTTCCAGAGGTGAGGTGTGATCAGCCTCGAGACGCCTCAGCGGAAATGGGCCTCATCTCGCCTGGAGGGGAGAACCTCCTGGATTTTCTCGAGTTGCGGCAGGTCTTCTCGAGTTACGACGGGGACCTCAGGGACCCGCTCTGGTGGCCTCAGGAAAGGCCAGTCCCCATGCGAGTTGCTAGGGGACCTCTCGGGATTCCTCTCCCGTCCATGCCGGGGCCTCAGTCCTTGTGTGGAGTCGGGGCCGGAACCTGAGGATTCCTCTCCAGTGTTGCCATGGATCTTGGGGTGCTTCTGAGTCTCCCAAGGGGAGTCAGGCCTCGTCTCGAGTGGGGGCATGCACGTGCGCTTTCCTCCCGAGCTGCAGCAGTAGTGTCACGCTTCCTGTCACGTGGATCAAGGGATCTGTGGCTTTCCCTCGAGGCTGTCCCTCGAGGCTTTCCCACGAGGCTTTCCCACAGGGCTGTGCCACGTGCCACCTTGGTGTGAGTCGATCCTCGGCGTGAAAGACGAGCCGGTGAAGGGAAAAGAGGTTCCTCTGGAATGGACTGAGACATCTGGGGGACTCTTGGAATGGTGGCACGACCCTGGAGTTCCTCTCGCCGTTCCTGTTGAGAGGGCCTCCTCTTGAGATGCGACGGGAACGCCGGGAACTCTTTCCCGACGAAGCAGGGAAAGGATCCCTCATCTCGAGCTACGAGGCGGAAACGGGGCTCCTCTGGATGTGGGCGGGACCCTCGTGATTCCTCTCGAGTGGAGACGGCTAGGTCGGGGAACTTCTGGATTTGCACCAAGGGTGTGAAGGACCCTTTCGAAGTTCCAGAGGTGAGGTGTGATCAGCCTCGAGACGCCTCAGCGGAAATGGGCCTCATCTCGCCTGGAGGGGAGAACCTCCTGGATTTTCTCGAGTTGCGGCAGGTCTTCTCGAGTTACGACGGGGACCTCAGGGACCCGCTCTGGTGGCATCAGGAAAGGCCAGTCCCCATGCGAGTTGCTAGGGGCCATCTCGGGATCCCTCACCCGTCCATACCGGGGCTTAAGACCTAGTGTGGAGTCGGGGCCGGAACCTGAGGATTCCTCTCCAGTGTTGCCATGGATCTTGGGGTGCTTCTGAGTCTCTCCAGGGGAGTCAGGCCTCGTCTCGAGTGGGGGCATGCACGTGCGCTTTCCTCCCGAGCTGCAGCAGTAGTGTCACGCTTCCTGTCACGTGGATCAAGGGATCTGTGGCTTTCCCTCGAGGCTGTCCCTCGAGGCTTTCCCACGAGGCTTTCCCACAGGGCTGTGCCACGTGCCACCTTGGTGTGAGTCGATCCTCGGCGTGAAAGACGTGCCGGTGAAGGGAAAAGAGGTTCCTCTGGAATGGACTGAGACATCTGGGGGACTCTTGGAATGGTGGCACGACCCTGGAGTTCCTCTCGCCGTTCCTGTTGAGGGGGCCTCCTCTTGAGATGCGACGGGAACGCCGGGAACTCTTTCCCGACGAAGCAGGGAAAGGATCCCTCATCTCGAGCTACGAGGCGGAAACGGGGCTCCTCTGGATGTGGGCGGGACCCTCGTGATTCCTCTCGAGTGGAGACGGCTAGGTCGGGGAACTTCTGGATTTGCACCAAGGGTGTGAAGGACCCTTTCGAAGTTCCAGAGGTGAGGTGTGATCAGCCTCGAGACGCCTCAGCGGAAATGGGCCTCATCTCGCCTGGAGGGGAGAACCTCCTGGATTTTCTCGAGTTGCGGCAGGTCTTCTCGAGTTACGACGGGGACCTCAGGGACCCGCTCTGGTGGCCTCAGGAAAGGCCAGTCCCCATGCGAGTTGCTAGGGGACCTCTTGGGATTCCTCTCCCGTCCATGCCGGGGCCTCAGTCCTTGTGTGGAGTCGGGGCCGGAACCTGAGGATTCCTCTCCAGTGTTGCCATGGATCTTGGGGTGCTTCTGAGTCTCCCCAGGGGAGTCAGGCCTCGTCTCGTGTGGGGGCATGCACGTGCGCTTTCCTCCCGTGCTGCAGCAGTAGTGTCACGCTTCCTGTCACGTGGATCAAGGGATCTGTGGCTTTCCCTCGAGGCTGTCCCTCGAGGCTTTCCCACGAGGCTTTCCCACAGGGCTGTGCCACGTGCAACCTTGGTGTGAGTCGATCCTCGGCGTGAAAGACGAGCCGGTGAAGGGAAAAGAGGTTCCTCTGGAATGGACTGAGACATCTGGGGGACTCTTGGAATGGTGGCACGACCCTGGAGTTCCTCTCGCCGTTCCTGTTGAGAGGGCCTCCTCTTGAGATGCGATGGGAACGCCGGGAACTCTTTCCCGACGAAGCAGGGAAAGGATCCCTCATCTCGAGCTACGAGGCGGAAACGGGGCTCCTCTGGATGTGGGCGGGACCCTCGTGATTCCTCTCGAGTGGAGATGGCTAGGTCGGGGAACTTCTGGATTTGCACCAAGGGTGTGAAGGACCCTTTCGAAGTTCCAGAGGTGAGGTGTGATCAGCCTCGAGACGCCTCAGCGGAAATGGGCCTCATCTCGCCTGGAGGGGAGAACCTCCTGGATTTTCTCGAGTTGCGGCAGGTCTTCTCGAGTTACGACGGGGACCTCAGGGACCCGCTCTGGTGGCATCAGGAAAGGCCAGTCCCCATGCGAGTTGCTAGGGGCCATCTCGGGATCCCTCACCCGTCCATACCGGGGCTTAAGACCTAGTGTGGAGTCGGGGCCGGAACCTGAGGATTCCTCTCCAGTGTTGCCATGGATCTTGGGGTGCTTCTGAGTCTCTCCAGGGGAGTCAGGCCTCGTCTCGAGTGGGGGCATGCACGTGCGCTTTCCTCCCGAGCTGCAGCAGTAGTGTCACGCTTCCTGTCACGTGGATCAAGGGATCTGTGGCTTTCCCTCGAGGCTGTCCCTCGAGGCTTTCCCACGAGGCTTTCCCACAGGGCTGTGCCACGTGCCACCTTGGTGTGAGTCGATCCTCGGCGTGAAAGACGTGCCGGTGAAGGGAAAAGAGGTTCCTCTGGAATGGACTGAGACATCTGGGGGACTCTTGGAATGGTGGCACGACCCTGGAGTTCCTCTCGCCGTTCCTGTTGAGGGGGCCTCCTCTTGAGATGCGACGGGAACGCCGGGAACTCTTTCCCGACGAAGCAGGGAAAGGATCCCTCATCTCGAGCTACGAGGCGGAAACGGGGCTCCTCTGGATGTGGGCGGGACCCTCGTGATTCCTCTCGAGTGGAGACGGCTAGGTCGGGGAACTTCTGGATTTGCACCAAGGGTGTGAAGGACCCTTTCGAAGTTCCAGAGGTGAGGTGTGATCAGCCTCGAGACGCCTCAGCGGAAATGGGCCTCATCTCGCCTGGAGGGGAGAACCTCCTGGATTTTCTCCAGTTGCGGCAGGTCTTCTCGAGTTACGACGGGGACCTCAGGGACCCGCTCTGGTGGCCTCAGGAAAGGCCAGTCGCCATGCGAGTTGCTAGGGGACCTCTCGGGATTCCTCTCCCGTCCATGCCGGGGCCTCAGTCCTTGTGTGGAGTCGGGGCCGGAACCTGAGGATTCCTCTCCAGTGTTGCCATGGATCTTGGGGTGCTTCTGAGTCTCCCCAGGGGAGTCAGGCCTCGTCTCGAGTGGGGGCATGCACGTGCGCTTTCCTCCCGAGCTGCAGCAGTAGTGTCACGCTTCCTGTCACGTGGATCAAGGGATCTGTGGCTTTCCCTCGAGGCTGTCCCTCGAGGCTTTCCCACGAGGCTTTCCCACAGGGCTGTGCCACGTGCCACCTTGGTGTGAGTCGATCCTCGGCGTGAAAGACGAGCCGATGAAGGGAAAAGAGGTTCCTCTGGAATGGACTGAGACATCTGGGGGACTCTTGGAATGGTGGCACGACCCTGGAGTTCCTCTCGCCGTTCCTGTTGAGAGGGCCTCCTCTTGACATGCGACGGGAATGCCGGGAACTCTTTCCCGACGAAGCAGGGAAAGGATCCCTCATCTCGAGCTACGAGGCGGAAACGGGGCTCCTCTGGATGTGGGCGGGACCCTCGTGATTCCTCTCGAGTGGAGACGGCTAGGTCGGGGAACTTCTGGATTTGCACCAAGGGTGTGAAGGACCCTTTCGAAGTTCCAGAGGTGAGGTGTGATCAGCCTCGAGACGCCTCAGCGGAAATGGGCCTCATCTCGCCTGGAGGGGAGAACCTCCTGGATTTTCTCGAGTTGCGGCAGGTCTTCTCGAGTTACGACGGGGACCTCAGGGACCCGCTCTGGTGGCCTCAGGAAAGGCCAGTCCCCATGCGAGTTGCTAGGGGACCTCTCGGGATTCCTCTCCCGTCCATGCCGGGGCCTCAGTCCTTGTGTGGAGTCGGGGCCGGAACCTGAGGATTCCTCTCCAGTGTTGCCATGGATCTTGGGGTGCTTCTGAGTCTCCCCAGGGGAGTCAGGCCTCGTCTCGAGTGGGGGCATGCACGTGCGCTTTCCTCCCGAGCTGCAGCAGTAGTGTCACGCTTCCTGTCACGTGGATCAAGGGATCTGTGGCTTTCCCTCGAGGCTGTCCCTCGAGGCTTTCCCACGAGGCTTTCCCACAGGGCTGTGCCACGTGCCACCTTGGTGTGAGTCGATCCTCGGCGTGAAAGACGAGCCGGTGAAGGGAAAAGAGGTTCCTCTGGAATGGACTGAGACATCTGGGGGACTCTTGGAATGGTGGCACGACCCTGGAGTTCCTCTCGCCGTTCCTGTTGAGAGGGCCTCCTCTTGAGATGCGACGGGAACGCCGGGAACTCTTTCCCGACGAAGCAGGGAAAGGATCCCTCATCTCGAGCTACGAGGCGGAAACGGGGCTCCTCTGGATGTGGGCGGGACCCTCGTGATTCCTCTCGAGTGGAGACGGGCATGTCGGCGAACTTCTGGATTTGCACCAAGGGTGTGAAGGACCCTTTCGAAGTTCCAGAGGTGAGGTGTGATCAGCCTCGAGACGCCTCAGCGGAAATGGGCCTCATCTCGCCTGGAGGGGAGAACCTCCTGGATTTTCTCGAGTTGCGGCAGGTCTTCTCGAGTTACGACGGGGACCTCAGGGACCCGCTCTGGTGGCCTCAGGAAAGGCCAGTCCCCATGCGAGTTGCTAGGGGACATCTCGGGATTCCTCTCCCGTCCATGCCGGGGCCTCAGTCCTTGTGTGGAGTCGGGGCCGGAACCTGAGGATTCCTCTCCAGTGTTGCCATGGATCTTGGGGTGCTTCTGAGTCTCCCCAGGGGAGTCAGGCCTCGTCTCGTGTGGGGGCATGCACGTGCGCTTTCCTCCCGAGCTGCAGCAGTAGTGTCACGCTTCCTGTCACGTGGATCAAGGGATCTGTGGCTTTCCCTCGAGGCTGTCCCTCGAGGCTTTCCCACGAGGCTTTCCCACAGGGCTGTGCCACGTGCAACCTTGGTGTGAGTCGATCCTCGGCGTGAAAGACGAGCCGGTGAAGGGAAAAGAGGTTCCTCTGGAATGGACTGAGACATCTGGGGGACTCTTGGAATGGTGGCACGACCCTGGAGTTCCTCTCGCCGTTCCTGTTGAGAGGGCCTCCTCTTGAGATGCGACGGGAACGCCGGGAACTCTTTCCCGACGAAGCAGGGAAAGGATCCCTCATCTCGAGCTACGAGGCGGAAACGGGGCTCCTCTGGATGTGGGCGGGACCCTCGTGATTCCTCTCGAGTGGAGACGGCTAGGTCGGGGAACTTCTGGATTTGCACCAAGGGTGTGAAGGACCCTTTCGAAGTTCCAGAGGTGAGGTGTGATCAGCCTCGAGACGCCTCAGCGGAAATGGGCCTCATCTAGCCTGGAGGGGAGAACCTCCTGGATTTTCTCGAGTTGCGGCAGGTCTTCTCGAGTTACGACGGGGACCTCAGGGACCCGCTCTGGTGGCCTCAGGAAAGGCCAGTCCCCATGCGAGTCGCTAGGGGACCTCTCGGGATTCCTCTCCCGTCCATGCCGGGGCCTCAGTCCTTGTGTGGAGTCGGGGCCGGAACCTGAGGATTCCTCTCCAGTGTTGCCATGGATCTTGGGGTGCTTCTGAGTCTCCCCAGGGGAGTCAGGCCTCGTCTCGAGTGGGGGCATGCACGTGCGCTTTCCTCCCGAGCTGCAGCAGTAGTGTCACGCTTCCTGTCACATGGATCAAGGGATCTGTGGCTTTCCCTCGAGGCTGTCCCTCGAGGCTTTCCCACGAGGCTTTCCCACAGGGCTGTGCCACGTGCCACCTTGGTGTGAGTCGATCCTCGGCGTGAAAGACGAGCCGGTGAAGGGAAAAGAGGTTCCTCTGGAATGGACTGAGACATCTGGGGGACTCTTGGAATGGTGGCACGACCCTGGAGTTCCTCTCGCCGTTCCTGTTGAGAGGGCCTCCTCTTGAGATGCGACGGGAACACCGGGAACTCTTTCCCGACGAAGCAGGGAAAGGATCCCTCATCTCGAGCTACGAGGCGGAAACGGGGCTCCTCTGGATGTGGGCGGGACCCTCGTGATTCCTCTCGAGTGGAGACGGCTAGGTCGGGGAACTTCTGGATTTGCACCAAGGGTGTGAAGGACCCTTTCGAAGTTCCAGAGGTGAGGTGTGATCAGCCTCGAGACGCCTCAGCGGAAATGGGCCTCATCTCGCCTGGAGGGGAGAACCTCCTGGATTTTCTCGAGTTGCGGCAGGTCTTCTCGAGTTACGACGGGGACCTCAGGGACCCGCTCTGGTGGCCTCAGGAAAGGCCAGTCCCCATGCGAGTTGCTAGGGGACCTCTCGGGATTCCTCTCCCGTCCATGCCGGGGCCTCAGTCCTTGTGTGGAGTCGGGGCCGGAACCTGAGGATTCCTCTCCAGTGTTGCCATGGATCTTGGGGTGCTTCTGAGTCTCCCCAGGGGAGTCAGGCCTCGTCTCGAGTGGGGGCATGCACGTGCGCTTTCCTCCCGAGCTGCAGCAGTAGTGTCACGCTTCCTGTCACGTGGATCAAGGGATCTGTGGCTTTCCCTCGAGGCTGTCCCTCGAGGCTTTCCCACGAGGCTTTCCCACAGGGCTGTGCCACGTGCCACCTTGGTGTGAGTCGATCCTCGGCGTGAAAGACGAGCCGGTGAAGGGTAAAGAGGTTCCTCTGGAATGGACTGAGACATCTGGGGGACTCTTGGAATGGTGGCACGACCCTGGAGTTCCTCTCGCCGTTCCTGTTGAGAGGGCCTCCTCTTGAGATGTGACGGGAACGCCGGGAACTCTTTCCCGACGAAGCAGGGAAAGGATCCCTCATCTCGAGCTACGAGGCGGAAACGGGGCTCCTCTGGATGTGTGCGGGACCCTCGTGATTCCTCTCGAGTGGAGACGGCTAGGTCGGGGAACTTCTGGATTTGCACCAAGGGTGTGAAGGACCCTTTCGAAGTTCCAGAGGTGAGGTGTGATCAGCCTCGAGACGCCTCAGCGGAAATGGGCCTCATCTCACCTGGAGGGGAGAACCTCCTGGATTTTCTCGAGTTGCGGCAGGTCTTCTCGAGTTACGACGGGGACCTCAGGGACCCGCTCTGGTGGCCTCAGGAAAGGCCAGTCCCCATGCGAGTTGCTAGGGGCCAACTCGGGGTCCCTCACCCGTCCATACCGGGGCTTAAGACCTAGTGTGGAGTCGGGGCCGGAACCTGAGGATTCCTCTCCAGTGTTGCTATGGATCTTGGGGTGCTTCTCAGTCTCCCCAGGGGAGTCAGGCCTCGTCTCGAGTGGGGGCATACACGTGCGCTTTCCTCCCGAGCTCCAGCAGTAGTGTCACGCTTCCTGTCACGTGGATCAAGGGATCTGTGGCTTTCCCTCGAGGCTGTCCCTCGAGGCTTTCCCACGAGGCTTTCCCACAGGGCTGTGCCACGTGCCACCTTGGTGTGAGTCGATCCTCGGCGTGAAAGACGTGCCGGTGAAGGGAAAAGAGGTTCCTCTGGAATGGACTGAGACATCTGGGGGACTCTTGGAATGGTGGCACGACCCTGGAGTTCCTCTCGCCGTTCCTGTTGAGAGGGCCTCCTCTTGAGATGCGACGGGAACGCCGGGAACTCTTTCTCGACGCAGCAGGGAAAGGATCCCTCATCTCGAGCTACGAGGCGGAAACGGGGCTCCTCTGGATGTGGGCGGGACCCTCGTGATTCCTCTCGAGTGGAGACGGCTAGGTCGGGGAACTTCTGGATTTGCACCAAGGGTGTGAAGGACCCTTTCGAAGTTCCAGAGGTGAGGTGTGATCAGCCTCGAGACGCCTCAGCGGAAATGGGCCTCATCTCGCCTGGAGGGGAGAACCTCCTGGATTTTCTCGAGTTGCGGCAGGTCTTCTCGAGTTACGACGGGGACCTCAGGGACCCGCTCTGGTGGCCTCAGGAAAGGCCAGTCCCCATGCGAGTTGCTAGGGGACCTCTCGGGATTCCTCTCCCGTCCATGCCGGGGCCTCAGTCCTTGTGTGCAGTCGGGGCCGGAACCTGAGGATTCCTCTCCAGTGTTGCCATGGATCTTGGGGTGCTTCTGAGTCTCCCCAGGGGAGTCAGGCCTCGTCTCGAGTGGGGGCATGCACGTGCGCTTTCCTCCCGAGCTGCAGCAGTAGTGTCACGCTTCCTGTCACGTGGATCAAGGGATCTGTGGCTTTCCCTCGAGGCTGTCCCTCGAGGCTTTCCCACGAGGCTTTCCCACAGGGCTGTGCCACGTGCCACCTTGGTGTGCGTCGATCCTCGGCGTGAAAGACGAGCCGGTGAAGGGAAAAGAGGTTCCTCTGGAATGGACTGAGACATCTGGGGGACTCTTGGAATGGTGGCACGACCCTGGAGTTCCTCTCGCCGTTCCTGTTGAGAGGGCCTCCTCTTGAGATGCGACGGGAACGCCGGGAACTCTTTTCCGACGAAGCAGGGAAAGGATCCCTCATCTCGAGCTACGAGGCGGAAACGGGGCTCCTCTGGATGTGGGCGGGACCCTCGTGATTCCTCTCGAGTGGAGACGGCTAGGTCGGGGAACTTCTGGATTTGCACCAAGGGTGTGAAGGACCCTTTCGAAGTTCCAGAGGTGAGGTGTGATCAGCCTCGAGACGCCTCAGCGGAAATGGGCCTCATCTCACCTGGAGGGGAGAACCTCCTGGATTTTCTCGAGTTGCGGCAGGTCTTCTCGAGTTACGACGGGGACCTCAGGGACCCGCTCTGGTGGCCTCAGGAAAGGCCAGTCCCCATGCGAGTTGCTAGGGGACCTCTCGGGATTCCTCTCCCGTCAATGCCGGGGCCTCAGTCCTTGTGTGGAGTCGGGGCCGGAACCTGAGGATTCCTCTCCAGTGTTGCCATGGATCTTGGGGTGCTTCTGAGTCTCCCCAGGGGAGTCAGGCCTCGTCTCGAGTGGGGGCATGCACGTGCGCTTTCCTCCCGAGCTGCAGCAGTAGTGTCACGCTTCCTGTCACGTGGATCAAGGGATCTGTGGCTTTCCCTCGAGGCTGTCCCTCGAGGCTTTCCCACGAGGCTTTCCCACAGGGCTGTGCCACGTGCCACCTTGGTGTGCGTCGATCCTCGGCGTGAAAGACGAGCCGGTGTAGGGAAAAGAGTTTCCTCTGGAATGGACTGATTCATCTGGGGGACTCTTGGAATGGTGGTACGAGCCTGGAGTTGCTCTCGCCATTCCTGTTGAGAGGGCCTCCTCTTGAGATGCGACGGGAACGCCGGGAACTCTTTCGCGATGAAGCAGGAAAAGGATCCCTCATCTCGAGCTACCAGGCGGAAACTGGGCTCCTCTGGATGTGGGTGGGACCGTCGTGTTTCCTCTCGAGTGGAGACGGGTATGTCGGGGAACGTCTTGATTTGCACCAAGGGTGTGAAGGACCCTTTCGAAGTTCCAGAGGTGACGTGTGATCAGCCTCGAGACGCCTCAGCGGAAATGGGCCTCATCTCGCCTGGAGGGGAGAACCTCCTGGATTTTCTCGAGTTGCGACAGGTCTTCTCGACTTACAACGGGGAACTCAGGGACCCGCTCTGGCGGCCTCAGGAAAGGGCAGTGCCCATGCGAGCTGCTAGGGGACCTCTAGGGATTCCTCTCCCGTCCAGGCCGGGGCCTCAGTCCTTGGGTGGAGTCAGGGCCGGAACCTGAGGATTCCTCTCCAGTGTTGCCATGGATCTTGGGGTGCTTCTAAGTCTCCCCAGGGGAGTCAGGCCTCGTCTCGTGTGGGGGCATTAACGTGCGCTTTCCTCCCGAGTTGCAGCAGTAGTGTCACGCTTACTGTCACGTGGATCAAGGGATCTGTGGCTTTCCATCGAGGCTGTCCCTCGAGGCTTTGCCACGAGGCTTTCCCACAGGGCTGTGCCACGTGCCACCTTGGTGGGAGTCGATCCTCGGCGTGAAAGACGAGCCGGTGAAGGGAAAAGAGGTTCCTCTGGAATGGACTGAGACATCTGGGGGACTCTTGGAATGGTGGCACGACCCTGGAGTTCCTCTCGCCGTTCCTGTTCGGAGGGCCTCCTCTTGAGATGCGACGGGAACGCCGGGAACTCTTTAGCGATGAAGCAGGAAAAGGATTCCTCATCTCGAGCTACCAGGCGGAACCGGGGCTCCTCTGGATGTGGGTGGGACCGTCGTGTTTCCTCTCGAGTGGAGACGGGTATGTCAGGGAACTTCTTGATTTGCACCAAGGGTGTGAAGGACCCTTTCGAAGTTCCAGAGGTGAGGTTTGATCAGCCTCGAGACGCCTCAGCGGAAATGGGCCTCATCTCGCCTGGAGGGGAGAACCTCCTGGATTTTCTCGAGTTGCGGCAGGTCTTCTCGAGTTACGACGGGGACCTCAGGGACCCGCTCTGGTGGCCTCAGGAAAGGCCAGTCCCCGTGCGAGTTGCCAGGGGCCATCGCGGGATTCCTCTCCCGTCCATGCCCGGGCCTAAGACCTTGTGTGGAGTCGGGGCCGAAATCTGAGGATTCCTCTCCAGTGTTGCCATGGATCTTGAGGTGCTTCTGAGTCTCCACAGGGGAGTCAGGCCTCGTCTCGAGTGGGGGCATGCCCGTGTGCTTACCTCCCCAGCTGCAGCAGTAGTTTCACGCTTCCTGTCACGTGGATCAAGGGATCTGTGGCGTTCCCTCGAGGCTGTCCCTCGAGGCTGTCCCTCGAGGCTTTCCCACGAGGCTTTCCCACAAGGCTGTGCCACGTGCCACCTTGGTGGGAGTCGATCCTCAGCGTGAAAGACGAGCCGGTGAATGGAAAAGAGGTTCCTCTGGAATGGACTGAGACATCTGGGGGACTCTTGGAATGGTGGCACGACCCTGGAGTTCCTCTCGCCGTTCCTGTTCAGAGGGCCTCCTCTTCAGATGCGACGGGAATGCCGGGAAATCTTTCCCGAGCAAGCAGGGAAAGGATCCCTCATCTCGAGCTACGAGGCGGAAACGGGGCTCCTATGGATGTGGGCGGGAGCCTCGTGTTTCCTCTCGAGTGGAGACGGGTATGTCGGGGAACTTCTTGATTTGCACCAAGGGTGTGCAGGACCGTTTCGAAGTTCCAGAGGTGAGGTGTGATCAGCCTCGAGACGCCTCAGCGGAAATGGGCCTCATCTCGCCTGGAGGGGAGAACCTCCTGGATTTTCTCGAGTTGCGGCAGGTCTTCTCGAGTTACGACGGGGACCTCAGGGACCCGCTCTGGTGGCCTCAGGAAAGGCCAGTCCCCGTGCGAGTTGCTAGGGGCCATCTCGGGATTCCTCTCCCGTCCATGCCCGGGCCTAAGACCTTGTGTGGAGTCGGGGCCGAAATCTGAGGATTCCTCTCCAGTGTTGCCATGGATCTTGAGGTGCTTCTGAGTCTCCCCAGGGGAGTCAGGCCTCGTCTCGAGTGGGGGCATGCTCGTGTGCTTACCTCCCCAGCTGCAGCAGTAGTGTCACGCTTCCTGTCACGTGGATCAAGGGATCTGTGGCTTTCCCTCGAGGCTGTCCCTCGAGGCTTTCCCACGAGGCTTTCCCACAGGGCTGTGCCACGTGCCACCTTGGTGGGAGTCCATCCTCGGCGTGAAAGACGAGCCGGTGATTTGAAAAGGGGTTCCTCTGGAATGGCCTGAGATATCTGGGGGACTCTTGGAATGGTGGCACGACCCTGGAGTTCCTCTCGCCGTTCCTGTTGAGAGGGCCTCCTCTTGAGATACGACGGGAACGCCGGGAACTCTTTCCCGACGAAGCAGGGAAAGGATCCCTCATCTCGAGGTACGAGGCGCAAACGGGGCTCCTCTGGATGTGGGCGGGACCGTCGTGTTTCCTCTCGAGTGGAGACGGGTAGGTCGGGGAACTTCTTGATTTGCACCAAGGGTGTGAAGGACCCTTTCGAAGTTCCAGAGGTGAGGTGTGATCAGCCTCGAGACGCCTCAGCGGAAATGGGCCTCATCTCGCCTGGAGGGGAGAACCTCCTGGATTTTCTCGAGTTGCGGCAGGTCTTCTCGAGTTACGACGGGGACCTCAGGGACCCGCTCTGGTGGCCTCAGGAAAGGCCAGACCCCATGCGAGTTGCTAGGGGACCTCTCGGGATTCCTCTCCCGTCCATGCCGGGGCCTCAGTCCTTGTGTGGAGTCGGGGCCGGAACCTGAGGATTCCTCTCCAGTGTTGCCATGGATCTTGGGGTGCTTCTGAGTCTCCCCAGGGGAGTCAGGCCTCGTCTCGAGTGGGGGCATGCACGTGCGCTTTCCTCCCGAGCTGCAGCAGTAGTGTCACGCTTCCTGTCACCTGGATCAAGGGATCTGTGGCTTTCCCTCGAGGCTGTCCCTCGAGGCTTTCCCACGAGGCTTTCCCACAGGGCTGTGCCACGTGCCACCTTGGTGTGAGTCGATCATCGGCGTGAAAGACGAGCCGGTGAAGGGAAAAGGGGTTCCTCTGGAATGGACTGAGACATCTGGGGGACTCTTGGAATGGTGGCACGACCCTGGAGTTCCTCTCGCCGTTCCTGTTGAGAGGGCCTCCTCTTGAGATGCGACGGGAACGCCGGGAACTCTTTCCCGAAGAAGCAGGGAAAGGATCCCTCATCTCGAGCTACGAGGCGGAAACGGGGCTCCTCTGGAAGTGGGCGGGACCCTCGTGATTCCTCTCGAGTGGAGACGGCTAGGTCGGGGAACTTCTTGATTTGCACCAAGGGTGTGAAGGACCCTTTCGAAGTTCCAGAGGTGAGGTGTGATCAGCCTCGAGACGCCTCAGTGGAAATGGGCCTCATCTCGCCTGGAGGGGAGAATCTCCTGGATTTTCTCCAGTTGCGGCAGGTGTTCTCGAGTTACGACGGGGACCTCAGGGACCCGCTCTGGTGGCCTCAGGAAAGGCCAGTCCCCATGCGAGTTGCTAGGGGACCTCTCGGGATTCCTCTCCCGTCCATGCCGGGGCCTCAGTCCTTGTGTGGAGTCGGGGCCGGAACCTGAGGATTCCTCTCCAGTGTTGCCATGGATCTTGGGGTGCTTCTGAGTCTCCCCAGGGGAGTCAGGCCTCGTCTCGAGTGGGGGCATGCACGTGCGCTTTCCTTCCGAGCTGCAGCAGTAGTGTCACGCTTCCTGTCACGTGGATCAAGGGATCTGTGGCTTTCCCTCGAGGCTGTCCCTCGAGGCTTTCCCACGAGGCTTTCCCACAGGGCTGTGCCACGTGCCACCTTGGTGTGAGTCGATCCTCGGCGTGAAAGACGAGCCGGTGAAGGGAAAAGAGGTTCCTCTGGAATGGACTGAGACATCTGGGGGACTCTTGGAATGGTGGCACGACCCTGGAGTTCCTCTCGCCGTTCCTGTTGAGAGGGCCTCCTCTTGAGATGCGACGGGAACGCCGGGAACTCTTTCCCGACGAAGCAGGGAAAGGATCCCTCATCTCGAGCTACGAGGCGGAAACGGGGCTCCTCTGGATGTGGGCGGGACCCTCGTGATTCCTCTCGCGTGGAGACGGCTAGGTCGGGGAACTTCTGGATTTGCACCAAGGGTGTGAAGGACCCTTTCGAAGTTCCAGAGGTGAGGTGTGATCAGCCTCGAGACGCCTCAGCGGAAATGGGCCTCATCTCGCCTGGAGGGGAGAACCTCCTGGATTTTCTCGAGTTGCGGCAGGTCTTCTCGAGTTACGACGGGGACCTCAGGGACCCGCTCTGGTGGCCTCAGGAAAGGCCAGTCCCCATGCGAGTTGCTAGGGGACCTCTCGGGATTCCTCTCCCGTCCATGCCGGGGCCTCAGTCCTTGTGTGGAGTTGGGGCCGGAACCTGAGGATTCCTCTCCAGTGTTGCCATGGATCTTGGGGTGCTTCTGAGTCTCCCCAGGGGAGTCAGGCCTCGTCTCGAGTGGGGGCATGCACGTGCGCTTTCCTCCCGAGCTGCAGCAGTAGTGTCACGCTTCCTGTCACGTGGATCAAGGGATCTGTGGCTTTCCCTCGAGGCTGTCCCTCGAGGCTTTCCCACGAGGCTTTCCCACAGGGCTGTGCCACGTGCCACCTTGGTGTGCGTCGATCCTCGGCGTGAAAGACGAGCCGGTGAAGGGAAAAGAGGTTCCTCTGGAATGGACTGAGACATCTGGGGGACTCTTGGAATGGTGGCACGACCCTGGAGTTCCTCTCGCCGTTCCTGTTGAGAGGGCCTCCTCTTGAGATGCGACGGGAACGCCGGGAACTCTTTCCCGACGAAGCAGGAAAAGGATCCCTCATCTCGAGCTACCAGGCGGAAACGGGGCTCCTCTGGATGTGGGTGGGACCGTCGTGTTTCCTCTCGAGTGGAGACGGGTATGTCGGGGAACGTCTTGATTTGCACCAAGGGTGTGAAGGACCCTTTCGAAGTTCCAGAGGTGACGTGTGATCAGCCTCGAGACGCCTCAGCGGAAATGGGCCTCATCTCGCCTGGAGGGGAGAACCTCCTGGATTTTCTCGAGTTGCGACAGGTCTTCTCGACTTACAACGGGGAACTCAGGGACCCGCTCTGGCGGCCTCAGGAAAGGGCAGTGCCCATGCGAGCTGCTAGGGGACCTCTAGGGATTCCTCTCCCGTCCAGGCCGGGGCCTCAGTCCTTGGGTGGAGTCAGGGCCGGAACCTGAGGATTCCTCTCCAGTGTTGCCATGGATCTTGGGGTGCTTCTAAGTCTCCCCAGGGGAGTCAGGCCTCGTCTCGTGTGGGGGCATTAACGTGCGCTTTCCTCCCGAGTTGCAGCAGTAGTGTCACGCTTACTGTCACGTGGATCAAGGGATCTGTGGCTTTCCATCGAGGCTGTCCCTCGAGGCTTTGCCACGAGGCTTTCCCACAGGGCTGTGCCACGTGCCACCTTGGTGGGAGTCGATCCTCGGCGTGAAAGACGAGCCGGTGAAGGGAAAAGAGGTTCCTCTGGAATGGACTGAGACATCTGGGGGACTCTTGGAATGGTGGCACGACCCTGGAGTTCCTCTCGCCGTTCCTGTTCGGAGGGCCTCCTCTTGAGATGCGACGGGAACGCCGGGAACTCTTTAGCGATGAAGCAGGAAAAGGATTCCTCATCTCGAGCTACCAGGCGGAACCGGGGCTCCTCTGGATGTGGGTGGGACCGTCGTGTTTCCTCTCGAGTGGAGACGGGTATGTCAGGGAACTTCTTGATTTGCACCAAGGGTGTGAAGGACCCTTTCGAAGTTCCAGAGGTGAGGTTTGATCAGCCTCGAGACGCCTCAGCGGAAATGGGCCTCATCTCGCCTGGAGGGGAGAACCTCCTGGATTTTCTCGAGTTGCGGCAGGTCTTCTCGAGTTACGACGGGGACCTCAGGGACCCGCTCTGGTGGCCTCAGGAAAGGCCAGTCCCCGTGCGAGTTGCCAGGGGCCATCGCGGGATTCCTCTCCCGTCCATGCCCGGGCCTAAGACCTTGTGTGGAGTCGGGGCCGAAATCTGAGGATTCCTCTCCAGTGTTGCCATGGATCTTGAGGTGCTTCTGAGTCTCCACAGGGGAGTCAGGCCTCGTCTCGAGTGGGGGCATGCCCGTGTGCTTACCTCCCCAGCTGCAGCAGTAGTTTCACGCTTCCTGTCACGTGGATCAAGGGATCTGTGGCGTTCCCTCGAGGCTGTCCCTCGAGGCTGTCCCTCGAGGCTTTCCCACGAGGCTTTCCCACAAGGCTGTGCCACGTGCCACCTTGGTGGGAGTCGATCCTCAGCGTGAAAGACGAGCCGGTGAATGGAAAAGAGGTTCCTCTGGAATGGACTGAGACATCTGGGGGACTCTTGGAATGGTGGCACGACCCTGGAGTTCCTCTCGCCGTTCCTGTTCAGAGGGCCTCCTCTTCAGATGCGACGGGAATGCCGGGAAATCTTTCCCGAGCAAGCAGGGAAAGGATCCCTCATCTCGAGCTACGAGGCGGAAACGGGGCTCCTATGGATGTGGGCGGGAGCCTCGTGTTTCCTCTCGAGTGGAGACGGGTATGTCGGGGAACTTCTTGATTTGCACCAAGGGTGTGCAGGACCGTTTCGAAGTTCCAGAGGTGAGGTGTGATCAGCCTCGAGACGCCTCAGCGGAAATGGGCCTCATCTCGCCTGGAGGGGAGAACCTCCTGGATTTTCTCGAGTTGCGGCAGGTCTTCTCGAGTTACGACGGGGACCTCAGGGACCCGCTCTGGTGGCCTCAGGAAAGGCCAGTCCCCGTGCGAGTTGCTAGGGGCCATCTCGGGATTCCTCTCCCGTCCATGCCCGGGCCTAAGACCTTGTGTGGAGTCGGGGCCGAAATCTGAGGATTCCTCTCCAGTGTTGCCATGGATCTTGAGGTGCTTCTGAGTCTCCCCAGGGGAGTCAGGCCTCGTCTCGAGTGGGGGCATGCTCGTGTGCTTACCTCCCCAGCTGCAGCAGTAGTGTCACGCTTCCTGACACGTGGATCAAGGGATCTGTGGCTTTCCCTCGAGGCTGTCCCTCGAGGCTTTCCCACGAGGCTTTCCCACAGGGCTGTGCCACGTGCCACCTTGGTGGGAGTCCATCCTCGGCGTGAAAGACGAGCCGGTGATTTGAAAAGGGGTTCCTCTGGAATGGCCTGAGATATCTGGGGGACTCTTGGAATGGTGGCACGACCCTGGAGTTCCTCTCGCCGTTCCTGTTGAGAGGGCCTCCTCTTGAGATGCGACGGGAACGCCGGGAACTCTTTCCCGACGAAGCAGGGAAAGGATCCCTCATCTCGAGGTACGAGGCGCAAACGGGGCTCCTCTGGATGTGGGCGGGACCGTCGTGTTTCCTCTCGAGTGGAGACGGGTAGGTCGGGGAACTTCTTGATTTGCACCAAGGGTGTGAAGGACCCTTTCGAAGTTCCAGAGGTGAGGTGTGATCAGCCTCGAGACGCCTCAGCGGAAATGGGCCTCATCTCGCCTGGAGGGGAGAACCTCCTGGATTTTCTCGAGTTGCGGCAGGTCTTCTCGAGTTACGACGGGGACCTCAGGGACCCGCTCTGGTGGCCTCAGGAAAGGCCAGACCCCATGCGAGTTGCTAGGGGACCTCTCGGGATTCCTCTCCCGTCCATGCCGGGGCCTCAGTCCTTGTGTGGAGTCGGGGCCGGAACCTGAGGATTCCTCTCCAGTGTTGCCATGGATCTTGGGGTGCTTCTGAGTCTCCCCAGGGGAGTCAGGCCTCGTCTCGAGTGGGGGCATGCACGTGCGCTTTCCTCCCGAGCTGCAGCAGTAGTGTCACGCTTCCTGTCACCTGGATCAAGGGATCTGTGGCTTTCCCTCGAGGCTGTCCCTCGAGGCTTTCCCACGAGGCTTTCCCACAGGGCTGTGCCACGTGCCACCTTGGTGTGAGTCGATCATCGGCGTGAAAGACGAGCCGGTGAAGGGAAAAGGGGTTCCTCTGGAATGGACTGAGACATCTGGGGGACTCTTGGAATGGTGGCACGACCCTGGAGTTCCTCTCGCCGTTCCTGTTGAGAGGGCCTCCTCTTGAGATGCGACGGGAACGCCGGGAACTCTTTCCCGACGAAGCAGGGAAAGGATCCCTCATCTCGAGCTACGAGGCGGAAACGGGGCTCCTCTGGAAGTGGGCGGGACCCTCGTGATTCCTCTCGAGTGGAGACGGCTAGGTCGGGGAACTTCTTGATTTGCACCAAGGGTGTGAAGGACCCTTTCGAAGTTCCAGAGGTGAGGTGTGATCAGCCTCGAGACGCCTCAGTGGAAATGGGCCTCATCTCGCCTGGAGGGGAGAACCTCCTGGATTTTCTCCAGTTGCGGCAGGTGTTCTCGAGTTACGACGGGGACCTCAGGGACCCGCTCTGGTGGCCTCAGGAAAGGCCAGTCCCCATGCGAGTTGCTAGGGAACCTCTCGGGATTCCTCTCCCGTCCATGCCGGGGCCTCAGTCCTTGTGTGGAGTCGGGGCCGGAACCTGAGGATTCCTCTCCAGTGTTGCCATGGATCTTGGGGTGCTTCTGAGTCTCCCCAGGGGAGTCAGGCCTCGTCTCGAGTGGGGGCATTCACGTGCGCTTTCCTCCCGAGCTGCAGCAGTAGTGTCACGCTTCCTGTCACGTGGATCAAGGGATCTGTGGCTTTCCCTCGAGGCTGTCCCTCGAGGCTTTCCCACGAGGCTTTCCCACAGGGCTGTGCCACGTGCCACCTTGGTGTGAGTCGATCCTCGGCGTGAAAGACGAGCCGGTGAAGGGAAAAGAGGTTCCTCTGGAATGGACTGAGACATCTGGGGGACTCTTGGAATGGTGGCACGACCCTGGAGTTCCTCTCGCCGTTCCTGTTGAGAGGGCCTCCTCTTGAGATGCGACGGGAACGCCGGGAACTCTTTCCCGACGAAGCAGGGAAAGGATCCCTCATCTCGAGCTACGAGGCCGAAACGGGGCTCCTCTGGAAGTGGGCGGGACCCTCGTGATTCCTCTCGAGTGGAGACGGCTAGGTCGGGGAACTTCTTGATTTGCACCAAGGGTGTGAAGGACCCTTTCGAAGTTCCAGAGGTGAGGTGTGATCAGCCTCGAGACGCCTCAGTGGAAATGGGCCTCATCTCGCCTGGAGGGGAGAACCTCCTGGATTTTCTCCAGTTGCGGCAGGTGTTCTCGAGTTACGACGGGGACCTCAGGGACCCGCTCTGGTGGCCTCAGGAAAGGCCAGTCCCCATGCGAGTTGCTAGGGGACCTCTCGGGATTCCTCTCCCGTCCATGCCGGGGCCTCAGTCCTTGTGTGGAGTCGGGGCCGGAACCTGAGGATTCCTCTCCAGTGTTGCCATGGATCTTGGGGTGCTTCTGAGTCTCCCCAGGGGAGTCAGGCCTCGTCTCGAGTGGGGGCATGCACGTGCGCTTTCCTTCCGAGCTGCAGCAGTAGTGTCACGCTTCCTGTCACGTGGATCAAGGGATCTGTGGCTTTCCCTCGAGGCTGTCCCTCGAGGCTTTCCCACGAGGCTTTCCCACAGGGCTGTGCCACGTGCCACCTTGGTGTGAGTCGATCCTCGGCGTGAAAGACGAGCCGGTGAAGGGAAAAGAGGTTCCTCTGGAATGGACTGAGACATCTGGGGGACTCTTGGAATGGTGGCACGACCCTGGAGTTCCTCTCGCCGTTCCTGTTGAGAGGGCCCCCTCTTGAGATGCGACGGGAACGCCGGGAACTCTTTCCCGACGAAGCAGGGAAAGGATCCCTCATCTCGAGCTACGAGGCGGAAACGGGGCTCCTCTGGATGTGGGCGGGACCCTCGTGATTCCTCTCGCGTGGAGACGGCTAGGTCGGGGAACTTCTGGATTTGCACCAAGGGTGTGAAGGACCCTTTCGAAGTTCCAGAGGTGAGGTGTGATCAGCCTCGAGACGCCTCAGCGGAAATGGGCCTCATCTCGCCTGGAGGGGAGAACCTCCTGGATTTTCTCGAGTTGCGGCAGGTCTTCTCGAGTTACGACGGGGACCTCAGGGACCCGCTCTGGTGGCCTCAGGAAAGGCCAGTCCCCATGCGAGTTGCTAGGGGACCTCTCGGGATTCCTCTCCCGTCCATGCCGGGGCCTCAGTCCTTGTGTGGAGTTGGGGCCGGAACCTGAGGATTCCTCTCCAGTGTTGCCATGGATCTTGGGGTGCTTCTGAGTCTCCCCAGGGGAGTCAGGCCTCGTCTCGAGTGGGGGCATGCACGTGCGCTTTCCTCCCGTGCTGCAGCAGTAGTGTCACGCTTCCTGTCACGTGGATCAAGGGATCTGTGGCTTTCCCTCGAGGCTGTCCCTCGAGGCTTTCCCACGAGGCTTTCCCACAGGGCTGTGCCACGTGCCACCTTGGTGTGAGTCGATCCTCGGCGTGAAAGACGAGCCGGTGAAGGGAAAAGACGTTCCTCTGGAATGGACTGAGACATCTGGGGGACTCTTGGAATGGTGGCACGACCCTGGAGTTCCTCTCGCCGTTCCTGTTGAGAGGGCCTCCTCTTGAGATGCGACGGGAACGCCGGGAACTCTTTCCCGACGAAGCAGGGAAAGGATCCCTCATCTCGAGCTACGAGGCGGAAACGGGGCTCCTCTGGATGTGGGCGGGACCCTCGTGATTCCTCTCGCGTGGAGACGGCTAGGTCGGGGAACTTCTGGATTTGCACCAAGGGTGTGAAGGACCCTTTCGAAGTTCCAGAGGTGAGGTGTGATCAGCCTCGAGACGCCTCAGCGGAAATGGGCCTCATCTCGCCTGGAGGGGAGAACCTCCTGGATTTTCTCGAGTTGCGGCAGGTCTTCTCGAGTTACGACGGGGACCTCAGGGACCCGCTCTGGTGGCCTCAGGAAAGGCCAGTCCCCATGCGAGTTGCTAGGGGACCTCTCGGGATTCCTCTCCCGTCCATGCCGGGGCCTCCGTCCTTGTGTGGAGTTGGGGCCGGAACCTGAGGATTCCTCTCCAGTGTTGCCATGGATCTTGGGGTGCTTCTGAGTCTCCCCAGGGGAGTCAGGCCTCGTCTCGAGTGGGGGCATGCACGTGCGCTTTCCTCCCGTGCTGCAGCAGTAGTGTCACGCTTCCTGTCACGTGGATCAAGGGATCTGTGGCTTTCCCTCGAGGCTGTCCCTCGAGGCTTTCCCACGAGGCTTTCCCACAGGGCTGTGCCACGTGCCACCTTGGTGTGAGTCGATCCTCGGCGTGAAAGACGAGCCGGTGAAGGGAAAAGAGGTTCCTCTGGAATGGACTGAGACATCTGGGGGACTCTTGGAATGGTGGCACGACCCTGGAGTTCCTCTCGCCGTTCCTGTTGAGAGGGCCTCCTCTTGAGATGCGACGGGAACGCCGGGAACTCTTTCCCGACGAAGCAGGGAAAGGATCCCTCATCTCGAGCTACGAGGCGGAAACGGGGCTCCTCTGGATGTGGGCGGGACCCTCGTGATTCCTCTCGAGTGGAGACGGCTAGGTCGGGGAACTTCTGGATTTGCACCAAGGGTGTGAAGGACCCTTTCGAAGTTCCAGAGGTGAGGTGTGATCAGCCTCGAGACGCCTCAGCGGAAATGGGCCTCATCTCGACTGGAGGGGAGAACCTCCTGGATTTTCTCCAGTTGCGGCAGGTCTTCTCGAGTTACGACGGGGACCTCAGGGACCCGCTCTGGTGGCCTCAGGAAAGGCCAGTCCCCATGCGAGTTGCTAGGGGACCTCTCGGGATTCCTCTCCCGTCCATGCCGGGGCCTCAGTCCTTGTGTGGAGTCGGGGCCGGAACCTGAGGATTCCTCTCCAGTGTTGCCATGGATCTTGGGGTGCTTCTGAGTCTCCCCAGGGGAGTCAGGCCTCGTCTCGAGTGGGGGCATGCACGTGCGCTTTCCTCCCGAGCTGCAGCAGTAGTGTCACGCTTCCTGTCACGTGGATCAAGGGATCTGTGGCTTTCCCTCGAGGCTGTCCCTCGAGGCTTTCCCACGAGGCTTTCCCACAGGGCTGTGCCACGTGCCACCTTGGTGTGAGTCGATCCTCGGCGTGAAAGACGAGCCGGTGAAGGGAAAAGAGGTTCCTCTGGAATGGACTGAGACATCTGGAGGACTCTTGGAATTGTGGCACGACCCAGGAGTTCCTCTCGCCGTTCCTGTTGAGAGGGCCTCCTCTTGAGATGCGACGGGAACGCCGGGAACTCTTTCCCGACGAAGCAGGGAAAGGATCCCTCATCTCGAGCTACGAGGCGGAAACGGGGCTCCTCTGGATGTGGGCGGGACCCTCGTGATTCCTCTCGAGTGGAGACGGCTAGGTCGGGGAACTTCTGGATTTGCACCAAGGGTGTGAAGGACCCTTTCGAAGTTCCAGAGGTGAGGTGTGATCAGCCTCGAGACGCCTCAGTGGAAATGGGCCTCATCTCGCCTGGAGGGGAGAACCTCCTGGATTTTCTCGAGTTGCGGCAGGTCTTCTCGAGTTACGACGGGGACCTCAGGGACCCGCTCTGGTGGCCTCAGGAAAGGCCAGTCCCCATGCGAGTTGCTAGGGGACCTCTCGGGATTCCTCTCCGTCCATGCCGGGGCCTCAGTCCTTGTGTGGAGTCGGGGCCGGAACCTGAGGATTCCTCTCCAGTGTTGCCATGGATCTTGGGGTGCTTCTGAGTCTCCCCAGGGGAGTCAGGCCTCGTCTCGAGTGGGGGCATGCACGTGCGCTTTCCTCCCGAGCTGCAGCAGTAGTGTCACGCTTCCTGTCACGTGGATCAAGGGATCTGTGGCTTTCCCTCGAGGATGTCCCTCGAGGCTTTCCCACGAGGCTTTCCCACAGGGCTGTCCCACGTGCCACCTTGGTGTGAGTCGATCCTCGGCGTGAAAGACGAGCCGGTGAAGGGAAAAGAGGTTCCTCTGGAATGGACTGAGACATCTGGGGGACTCTTGCAATGGTGGCACGACCCTGGAGTTCCTCTCGCCGTTCCTGTTGAGAGGGCCTCCTCTTGAGATGCGACGGGAACGCCGGGAACTCTTTCCCGACGAAGCAGGGAAAGGATCCCTCATCTCGAGCTACGAGGCGGAAACGGGGCTCCTCTGGATGTGGGCGGGACCATCGTGATTCCTCTCGAGTGGAGACGGCTAGGTCGGGGAACTTCTGGATTTGCACCAAGGGTGTGAAGGACCCTTTCGAAGTTCCAGAGGTGAGGTGTGATCAGCCTCGAGACGCCTCAGCGGAAATGGGCCTCATCTCGCCTGGAGGGGAGAACCTCCTGGATTTTCTCGAGTTGCGGCAGGTCTTCTCGAGTTACGACGGGGACCTCAGGGACCCGCTCTGGTGGCCTCAGGAAAGGCCAGTCCCCATGCGAGTTGCTAGGGGACCTCTCGGGATTCCTCTCCCGTCCATGCCGGGGCCTCAGTCCTTGTGTGGAGTCGGGGCCGGAACCTGAGGATTCCTCTCCAGTGTTGCCATGGATCTTGGGGTGCTTCTGAGTCTCCCCAGGGGAGTCAGGCCTCGTCTCGAGTGGGGGCATGCACGTGCGCTTTCCTCCCGAGCTGCAGCAGTAGTGTCACGCTTCCTGTCACGTGGATCAAGGGATCTGTGGCTTTCCCTCGAGGCTGTCCCTCGAGGCTTTCCCACGAGGCTTTCCCACAGGGCTGTGCCACGTGCCACCTTGGTGTGAGTCGATCCTCGGCGTGAAAGACGAGCCGGTGAAGGGAAAAGAGGTTCCTCTGGAATGGACTGAGACATCTGGGGGACTCTTGGAATGGTGGCACGACCCTGGAGTTCCTCTCGCCGTTCCTGTTGAGAGGGCCTCCTCTTGAGATGCGACGGGAACGCCGGGAACTCTTTCCCGACGAAGCAGGGAAAGGATCCCTCATCTCGAGCTACGAGGCGGAAACGGGGCTCCTCTGGATGTGGGCGGGACCCTCGTGATTCCTCTCGCGTGGAGACGGCTAGGTCGGGGAACTTCTGGATTTGCACCAAGGGTGTGAAGGACCCTTTCGAAGTTCCAGAGGTGAGGTGTGATCAGCCTCGAGACGCCTCAGCGGAAATGGGCCTCATCTCGCCTGGAGGGGAGAACCTCCTGGATTTTCTCGAGTTGCGGCAGGTCTTCTCGAGTTACGACGGGGACCTCAGGGACCCGCTCTGGTGGCCTCAGGAAAGGCCAGTCCCCATGCGAGTTGCTAGGGGACCTCTCGGGATTCCTCTCCCGTCCATGCCGGGGCCTCAGTCCTTGTGTGGAGTCGGGGCCGGAACCTGAGGATTCCTCTCCAGTGTTGCCATGGATCTTGGGGTGCTTCTGAGTCTCCCCAGGGGAGTCAGGCCTCGTCTCGAGTGGGGGCATGCACGTGCGCTTTCCTTCCGAGCTGCAGCAGTAGTGTCACGCTTCCTGTCACGTGGATCAAGGGATCTGTGGCTTTCCCTCGAGGCTGTCCCTCGAGGCTTTCACACGAGGCTTTCCCACAGGGCTGTGCCACGTGCCACCTTGGTGGGAGTCGATCCTCGGCGTGAAAGACAAGCCGGTGAAGGGAAAAGAGGTTCCTCTGGAATGGACTGAGACATCTGGGGGACTCTTGCAATGGTGGCACGACCCTGGAGTTCCTCTCGCCGTTCCTGTTGAGAGGGCCTCCTCTTGAGATGCGACGGGAACGCCGGGAACTCTTTCCCGACGAAGCAGGGAAAGGATCCCTCATCACGAGCTACGAGGCGGAAACGGGGCTCCTCTGGATGTGGGCGGGACCCTCGTGATTCCTCTCGAGTGGAGACGGCTAGGTCGGGGAACTTCTGGATTTGCACCAAGGGTGTGAAGGACCCTTTCGAAGTTCCAGAGGTGAGGTGTGATCAGCCTCGAGACGCCTCAGCGGAAATGGGCCTCATCTCGCCTGGAGGGGAGAACCTCCTGGATTTTCTCGAGTTGCGGCAGGACTTCTCGAGTTACGACGGGGACCTCAGGGACCCGCTCTGGTGGCCTCAGGAAAGGCCAGTCCCCATGCGCGTTGCTAGGGGACCTCTCGGGATTCCTCTCCCGTCCATGCCGGGGCCTCAGTCCTTGTGTGGAGTCGGGGCCGGAACCTGAGGATTCCTCTCCAGTGTTGCCATGGATCTTGGGGTGCTTCTGAGTCTCCCCAGGGGAGTCAGGCCTCGTCTCGAGTGGGGGCATGCACGTGCGCTTTCCTCCCGAGCTGCAGCAGTAGTGTCACTCTTCCTGTCACGTGGATCAAGGGATCTGTGGCTTTCCCTCGAGGCTGTCCCTCGAGGCTTTCCCACGAGGCTTTCCCACAGGGCTGTGCCACGTGCCATCTTGGTGGGAGTCGATCCTCGGAGTGAAAGACGAGCCGGTGAAGGGAAAAGAGGTTCCTCTGGAATGGACTGAGACATCTGGGGGACTCTTGGAATGGTGGCACGACCCTGGAGTTCCTCTCGCCGTTCCTGTTGAGAGGGCCTCCTCTTGAGATGCGACGGGAACGCAGGGAACTCTTTCCCGACGAAGCAGGGAAAGGATCCCTCATCTCGAGCTACGAGGCGGAAACGGGACTCCTCTGGATGTGGGCGGGACCCTCGTGATTCCTCTCGAGTGGAGACGGCTATGTCGGGGAACTTCTGGATTTGCACCAAGGGTGTGAAGGACCCTTTCGAAGTTCCAGAGGTGAGGTGTGATCAGCCTCGAGACGCCTCAGCGGAAATGGGCCTCATCTCGCCTGGAGGGGAGAACCTCCTGGATTTTCTCGAGTTGCGGCAGGTCTTCTCGAGTTACGACGGGGACCTCAGGGACCCGCTCTGGTGGCCTCAGGAAAGGCCAGTCCCCATGCGAGTTGCTAGGGGACCTCTCGGGATTCCTCTCCCGTCCATGCCGGGGCCTCAGTCCTTGTGTGGAGTCGGGGCCGGAACCTGAGGATTCCTCTCCAGTGTTGCCATGGATCTTGGGGTGCTTCTGAGTCTCCCCAGGGGAGTCAGGCCTCGTCTCGAGTGGGGGCATGCACGTGCGCTTTCCTCCCGAGCTGCAGCAGTAGTGTCACGCTTCCTGTCACGTGGATCAAGGGATCTGTGGCTTTCCCTCGAGGCTGTCCCTCGAGGCTTTCCCACGAGGCTTTCCCACAGGGCTGTGCCACGTGCCACCTTGGTGTGAGTCGATCCTCGGCGTGAAAGACGAGCCGGTGACGGGAAAAGAGGTTCCTCTGGAATGGACTGAGACATCTGGGGGACTCTTGGAATGGTGGCACGACCCTGGAGTTCCTCTCGCCGTTCCTGTTGAGAGGACCTCCTCTTGAGATGCGACGGGAACGCAGGGAACTCTTTCCCGACGAAGCAGGGAAAGGATCCCTCATCTCGAGCTACGAGGCGGAAACGGGGCTCCTCTGGATGTGGGCGGGACCCTCGTGATTCCTCTCGAGTGGAGACGGCTATGTCGGGGAACTTCTGGATTTGCACCAAGGGTGTGAAGGACCCTTTCGAAGTTCCAGAGGTGAGGTGTGATCAGCCTCGAGACGCCTCAGCGGAAATGGGCCTCATCTCGCCTGGAGGGGAGAACCTCCTGGATTTTCTCGAGTTGCGGCAGGTCTTCTCGAGTTACGACGGGGACCTCAGGGACCCGCTCTGGTGGCCTCAGGAAAGGCCAGTCCCCATGCGAGTTGCTAGGGGACCTCTCGGGATTCCTCTCCCGTCCATGCCGGGGCCTCAGTCCTTGTGTGGAGTCGGGGCCGGAACCTGAGGATTCCTCTCCAGTGTTGCCATGGATCTTGGGGTGCTTCTGAGTCTCCCCAGGGGAGTCAGGCCTCGTCTCGAGTGGGGGCATGCACGTGCGCTTACCTCCCGAGCTGCAGCAGTAGTGTCACGCTTCCTGTCACGTGGATCAAGGGATCTGTGGCTTTCCCTCGAGGCTGTCCCTCGAGGCTTTCCCACGAGGCTTTCCCACAGGGCTGTGCCACGTGCCACCTTGGTGTGAGTCGATCCTCGGCGTGAAAGACGAGCCGGTGACGGGAAAAGAGGTTCCTCTGGAATGGACTGAGACATCTGGGGGACTCTTGGAATGGTGGCACGACCCTGGAGTTCCTCTCGCCGTTCCTGTTGAGAGGGCCTCCTCTTGAGATGCGACGGGAACGCCGGGAACTCTTTCCCGACGAAGCAGGGAAAGGATCCCTCATCTCGAGCTACGAGGCGGAAACGGGGCTCCTCTGGATGTGGGCGGGACCCTCGTGATTCCTCTCGAGTGGAGACGGCTAGGTCGGGGAACTTCTGGATTTGCACCAAGGGTGTGAAGGACCCTTTCGAAGTTCCAGAGGTGAGGTGTGATCAGCCTCGAGACGCCTCAGCGGAAATGGGCCTCATCTCGCCTGGAGGGGAGAACCTCCTGGATTTTCTCGAGTTGCGGCAGGTCTTCTCGAGTTACGACGGGGACCTCAGGGACCCGCTCTGGTGGCCTCAGGAAAGGCCAGTCCCCATGCGAGTTGCTAGGGGACCTCTCGGGATTCCTCTCCCGTCCATGCCGGGGCCTCAGTCCTTGTGTGGAGTCGGGGCCGGAACCTGAGGATTCCTCTCCAGTGTTGCCATGGATCTTGGGGTGCTTCTGAGTCTCCCCAGGGGAGTCAGGCCTCGTCTCGAGTGGGGGCATGCACGTGCGCTTTCCTCCCGAGCTGCAGCAGCAGTGTCACGCTTCCTGTCACGTGGATCAAGGGATCTGTGGCTTTCCCTCGAGGCTGTCCCTCGAGGCTTTCCCACGAGGCTTTCCCACAGGGCTGTGCCACGTGCCACCTTGGTGTGAGTCGATCCTCGGCGTGAAAGACGAGCCGGTGAAGGGAAAAGAGGTTCCTCTGGAATGGACTGAGACATCTGGGGGACTCTTCGAATGGTGGCACGACCCTGGAGTTCCTCTCGCCGTTCCTGTTGAGAGGGCCTCCTCTTGAGATGCGACGGGAACGCCGGGAACTCTTTCCCGACGAAGCAGGGAAAGGATCCCTCATCTCGAGCTACGAGGCGGAAACGGGGCTCCTCTGGATGTGGGCGGGACCCTCGTGATTCCTCTCGAGTGGAGACGGCTAGGTCGGGGAACTTCTGGATTTGCACCAAGGGTGTGAAGGACCCTTTCGAAGTTCCAGAGGTGAGGTGTGATCAGCCTCGAGACGCCTCAGCGGAAATGGGCCTCATCTCGCCTGGAGGGGAGAACCTCCTGGATTTTCTCGAGTTGCGGCAGGTCTTCTCGAGTTACGACGGGGACCTCAGGGACCCGCTCTGGTGGCCTCAGGAAAGGCCAGTCCCCATGCGCGTTGCTAGGGGACCTCTCGGGATTCCTCTCCCGTCCATGCCGGGGCCTCAGTCCTTGTGTGGAGTCGGGGCCGGAACCTGAGGATTCCTCTCCAGTGTTGCCATGGATCTTGGGGTGCTTCTGAGTCTCCCCAGGGGAGTCAGGCCTCGTCTCGAGTGGGGGCATGCACGTGCGCTTTCCTCCCGAGCTGCAGCAGTAGTGTCACGCTTCCTGTCACGTGGATCAAGGGATCTGTGGCTTTCCCTCGAGGCTGTCCCTCGAGGCTTTCCCACGAGGCTTTCCCACAGGGCTGTGCCACGTGCCACCTTGGTGTGAGTCGATCCTCGGCGTGAAAGACGAGCCGGTGAAGGGAAAAGAGGTTCCTCTGGAATGGACTGAGACATCTGGGGGACTCTTGCAATGGTGGCACGACCCTGGAGTTCCTCTCGCCGTTCCTGTTGAGAGGGCCTCCTCTTGAGATGCGACGGGAACGCCGGGAACTCTTTCCCGACGAAGCAGGGAAAGGATCCCTCATCTCGAGCTACGAGGCGGAAACGGGGCTCCTCTGGATGTGGGCGGGACCCTCGTGATTCCTCTCGAGTGGAGACGGCTAGGTCGGGGAACTTCTGGATTTGCACCAAGGGTGTGAAGGACCCTTTCGAAGTTCCAGAGGTGAGGTGTGATCAGCCTCGAGACGGCTCAGCGGAAATGGGCCTCATCTCGCCTGGAGGGGAGAACCTCCTGGATTTTCTCGAGTTGCGGCAGGTCTTCTCGAGTTACGACGGGGACCTCAGGGACCCGCTCTGGTGGCCTCAGGAAAGGCCAGTCCCCATGCTCGTTGCTAGGGGACCTCTCGGGATTCCTCTCCCTTCCATGCCGGGGCCTCAGTCCTTGTGTGCAGTCGGGGCCGGAACCTGAGGATTCCTCTCCAGTGTTGCCATGGATCTTGGGGTGCTTCTGAGTCTCCCCAGGGGAGTCAGGCCTCGTCTCGAGTGGGGGCATGCACGTGCGCTTTCCTCCCGAGCTTCAGCAGTAGTGTCACGCTTCCTGTCACGTGGATCAAGGGATCTGTGGCTTTCCCTCGAGGCTGTCCCTCGAGGCTTTCCCACGAGGCTTTCCCACAGGGCTGTGCCACGTGCCACCTTGGTGTGAGTCGATCCTCGGCGTGAAAGACGAGCCGGTGAAGGGAAAAGAGGTTCCTCTGGAATGGACTGAGACATCTGGGGGACTCTTGGAATGGTGGCACGACCCTGGAGTTCCTCTCGCCGTTCCTGTTGAGAGGGCCTCCTCTTGAGATGCGACGGGAACGCCGGGAACTCTTTCCCGACGAAGCAGGGAAAGGATCCCTCATCTCGAGCTACGAGGCGGAAACGGGGCTCCTCTGGATGTGGGCGGGACCCTCGTGATTCCTCTCGAGTGGAGACGGCTATGTCGGGGAACTTCTGGATTTGCACCAAGGGTGTGAAGGACCCTTTCGAAGTTCCAGAGGTGAGGTGTGATCAGCCTCGAGACGCCTCAGCGGAAATGGGCCTCATCTCGCCTGGAGGGGAGAACCTCCTGGATTTTCTCGAGTTGCGGCAGGTCTTCTCGAGTTACGACGGGGACCTCAGGGACCCGCTCTGGTGGCCTCAGGAAAGGCCAGTCCCCATGCGAGTTGCTAGGGGACCTCTCGGGATTCCTCTCCCGTCCATGCCGGGGCCTCAGTCCTTGTGTGGAGTCGGGGCCGGAACCTGAGGATTCCTCTCCAGTGTTGCCATGGATCTTGGGGTGCTTCTGAGTCTCCCCAGGGGAGTCAGGCCTCGTCTCGAGTGGGGGCATGCACGTGCGCTTTCCTCCCGAGCTGCAGCAGTAGTGTCACGCTTCCTGTCACGTGGATCAAGGGATCTGTGGCTTTCCCTCGAGGCTGTCCCTCGAGGCTTTCCCACGAGGCTTTCCCACAGGGCTGTGCCACGTGCCACCTTGGTGTGAGTCGATCCTCGGCGTGAAAGACGAGCCGGTGAAGGGAAAAGAGGTTCCTCTGGAATGGACTGAGACATCTGGAGGACTCTTGGAATTGTGGCACGACCCAGGAGTTCCTCTCGCCGTTCCTGTTGAGAGGGCCTCCTCTTGAGATGCGACGGGAACGCCGGGAACTCTTTCCCGACGAAGCAGGGAAAGGATCCCTCATCTCGAGCTACGAGGCGGAAACGGGGCTCCTCTGGATGTGGGCGGGACCTTCGTGATTCCTCTCGAGTGGAGACGGCTAGGTCGGGGAACTTCTTGATTTGCACCAAGGGTGTGAAGGACCCTTTCGAAGTTCCAGATGTGAGGTGTGATCAGCCTCGAGACGCCTCAGCGGAAATGGGCCTCATCTCGCCTGGAGGGGAGAACCTCCTGGATTTTCTCGAGTTGCGGCAGATCTTCTCGAGTTACGACGGGGACCTCAGGGACCCGCTCTGGTGGCCTCAGGAAAGGCCAGTCCCCATGCGAGTTGCTAGGGGACCTCTCGGGATTCCTCTCCCGTCCATGCTGGGGCCTCAGTCCTTGTGTGGAGTCGGGGCCGGAACCTGAGGATTCCTCTCCAGTGTTGCCATGGATCTTGGGGTGCTTCTGAGTCTCCCCAGGGGAGTCAGGCCTCGTCTCGAGTGGGGGCATGCACGTGCGCTTTCCTCCCGAGCTGCAGCAGTAGTGTCACGCTTCCTGTCACGTGGATCAAGGGATCTGTGGCTTTCCCTCGAGGATGTCCCTCGAGGCTTTCCCACGAGGCTTTCCCACAGGGCTGTCCCACGTGCCACCTTGGTGTGAGTCGATCCTCGGCGTGAAAGACGAGCCGGTGAAGGGAAAAGAGGTTCCTCTGGAATGGACTGAGACATCTGGGGGACTCTTGCAATGGTGGCACGACCCTGGAGTTCCTCTCGCCGTTCCTGTTGAGAGGGCCTCCTCTTGAGATGCGACGGGAACGCCGGGAACTCTTTCCCGACGAAGCAGGGAAAGGATCCCTCATCTCGAGCTACGAGGCGGAAACGGGGCTCCTCTGAATGTGGGCGGGACCCTCGTGATTCCTCTCGAGTGGAGACGGCTAGGTCGGGGAACTTCTGGATTTGCACCAAGGGTGTGAAGGACCCTTTCGAAGTTCCAGAGGTGAGGTGTGATCAGCCTCGACACGCCTCAGTGGAAATGGGCCTCATCTCGCCTGGAGGGGAGAACCTCCTGGATTTTCTCGAGTTGCGGCAGGTCTTCTCGAGTTACGACGGGGACCTCAGGGACCCGCTCTGGTGGCCTCAGGAAAGGCCAGTCCCCATGCGAGTTGCTAGGGGACCTCTTGGGATTCCTCTCCCGTCCATGCCGGGGCCTCAGTCCTTGTGTGGAGTCGGGGCCGGAACCTGAGGATTCCTCTCCAGTGTTGCCATGGATCTTGGGGTGCTTCTGAGTCTCCCCAGGGGAGTCAGGCCTCGTCTCGAGTGGGGGCATGCACGTGCGCTTTCCTTCCGAGCTGCAGCAGTAGTGTCACGCTTCCTGTCACGTGGATCAAAGGATCTGTGGCTTTCCCTCGAGGCTGTCCCTCGAGGCTTTCCCACGAGGCTTTCCCACAGGGCTGTGCCACGTGCCACCTTGGTGGGAGTCGATCCTCGGCGTGAAAGACAAGCCGGTGAAGGGAAAAGAGGTTCCTCTGGAATGGACTGAGACATCTGGGGGACTCTTGGAATGGTGGCACGACCCTGGAGTTCCTCTCGCCGTTCCTGTTGAGAGGGCCTCCTCTTGAGATGCGACGGGAACGCCGGGAACTCTTTCCCGACGAAGCAGGGAAAGGATCCCTCATCACGAGCTACGAGGCGGAAACGGGGCTCCTCTGGATGTGGGCGGGACCCTCGTGATTCCTCTCGAGTGGAGACGGCTAGGTCGGGGAACTTCTGGATTTGCACCAAGGGTGTAAAGGACCCTTTCGAAGTTCCAGAGGTGAGGTGTGATCAGCCTCGAGACGCCTCAGCGGAAATGGGCCTCATCTCGCCTGGAGGGGAGAACCTCCTGGATTTTCTCCAGTTGTGGCAGGTCTTCTCGAGTTACGATGGGGACCTCAGGGACCCGCTCTGGTGGCCTCAGGAAAGGCCAGTCCCCATGCGAGTTGCTAGGGGACCTCTCGGGATTCCTCTCCCGTCCATGCTGGGGCCTCAGTCCTTGTGTGGAGTCGGGGCCGGAACCTGAGGATTCCTCTCCAGTGTTGCCATGGATCTTGGGGTGCTTCTGAGTCTCCCCAGGGGAGTCAGGCCTCGTCTCGAGTGGGGGCATGCACGTGCGCTTTCCTCCCGAGCTGCAGCAGTAGTGTCACGCTTCCTGTCACGTGGATCAAGGGATCTGTGGCTTTCCCTCGAGGATGTCCCTCGAGGCTTTCCCACGAGGCTTTCCCACAGGGCTGTCCCACGTGCCACCTTGGTGTGAGTCGATCCTCGGCGTGAAAGACGAGCCGGTGAAGGGAAAAGAGGTTCCTCTGGAATGGACTGAGACATCTGGGGGACTCTTGCAATGGTGGCACGACCCTGGAGTTCCTCTCGCCGTTCCTGTTGAGAGGGCCTCCTCTTGAGATGCGACGGGAACGCCGGGAACTCTTTCCCGACGAAGCAGGGAAAGGATCCCTCATCTCGAGCTACGAGGCGGAAACGGGGCTCCTCTGGATGTGGGCGGGACCCTCGTGATTCCTCTCGAGTGGAGACGGCTAGGTCGGGGAACTTCTGGATTTGCACCAAGGGTGTGAAGGACCCTTTCGAAGTTCCAGAGGTGAGGTGTGATCAGCCTCGAGACGCCTCAGCGGAAATGGGCCTCATCTCGCCTGGAGGGGAGAACCTCCTGGATTTTCTCGAGTTGCGGCAGGTCTTCTCGAGTTACGACGGGGACCTCAGGGACCCGCTCTGGTGGCCTCAGGAAAGGCCAGTCCCCATGCGAGTTGCTAGGGGACCTCTCGGGATTCCTCTCCCGTCCATGCCGGGGCCTCAGTCCTTGTGTGGAGTCGGGGCCGGAACCTGAGGATTCCTCTCCAGTGTTGCCATGGATCTTGGGGTGCTTCTGAGTCTCCCCAGGGGAGTCAGGCCTCGTCTCGAGTGGGGGCATGCACGTGCGCTTTCCTCCCGAGCTGCAGCAGTAGTGTCACGCTTCCTGTCACGTGGATCAAGGGATCTGTGGCTTTCCCTCGAGGCTGTCCCTCGAGGCTTTCCCACGAGGCTTTCCCACAGGGCTGTGCCACGTGCCACCTTGGTGTGAGTCGATCCTCGGCGTGAAAGATGAGCCGGTGAAGGGAAAAGAGGTTCCTCTGGAATGGACTGAGACATCTGGGGGACTCTTGGAATGGTGGCACGACCCTGGAGTTCCTCTCGCCGTTCCTGTTGAGAGGGCCTCCTCTTGAGATGCGACGGGAACGCCGGGAACTCTTTCCCGACGAAGCAGGGAAAGGATCCCTCATCTCGAGCTACGAGGCGGAAACGGGGCTCCTCTGGATGTGGGCGGGACCCTCGTGATTCCTCTCGCGTGGAGACGGCTAGGTCGGGGAACTTCTGGATTTGCACCAAGGGTGTGAAGGACCCTTTCGAAGTTCCAGAGGTGAGGTGTGATCAGCCTCGAGACGCCTCAGCGGAAATGGGCCTCATCTCGCCTGGAGGGGAGAACCTCCTGGATTTTCTCGAGTTGCGGCAGGTCTTCTCGAGTTACGACGGGGACCTCAGGGACCCGCTCTGGTGGCCTCAGGAAAGGCCAGTCCCCATGCGAGTTGCTAGGGGACCTCTCGGGATTCCTCTCCCGTCCATGCCGGGGCCTCAGTCCTTGTGTGGAGTCGGGGCCGGAACCTGAGGATTCCTCTCCAGTGTTGCCATGGATCTTGGGGTGCTTCTGAGTCTCCCCAGGGGAGTCAGGCCTCGTCTCGAGTGGGGGCATGCACGTGCGCTTTCCTCCCGAGCTGCAGCAGTAGTGTCACGCTTCCTGTCAGGTGGATCAAGGGATCTGTGGCTTTCCCTCGAGGCTGTCCCTCGAGGCTTTCCCACGAGGCTTTCCCACAGGGCTGTGCCACGTGCCACCTTGGTGTGAGTCGATCCTCGGCGTGAAAGACGAGCCGGTGAAGGGAAAAGAGGTTCCTCTGGAATGGACTGAGACATCTGGGGGACTCTTGGAATGGTGGCACGACCCTGGAGTTCCTCTCGCCGTTCCTGTTGAGAGGGCCTCCTCTTGAGATGCGACGGGAACGCCGGGAACTCTTTCCCGACGAAGCAGGGAAAGGATCCCTCATCTCGAGCTACGAGGCGGAAACGGGGCTCCTCTGGATGTGGGCGGGACCCTCGTGATTCCTCTCGAGTGGAGACGGGTATGTCGGGGAACTTCTGGATTTGGACCAAGGGTGTGAAGGACCCTTTCGAAGTTCCAGAGGTGAGGTGTGATCAGCCTCGAGACGCCTCAGCGGAAATGGGCCTCATCTCGCCTGGAGGGGAGAACCTCCTGGATTTTCTCGAGTTGCGGCAGGTCTTCTCGAGTTACGACGGGGACCTCAGGGACCCGCTCTGGTGGCCTCAGGAAAGGCCAGTCCCCATGCGAGTTGCTAGGGGACCTCTCGGGATTCCTCTCCCGTCCATGCCGGGGCCTCAGTCCTTGTGTGGAGTCGGGGCCGGAACCTGAGGATTCCTCTCCAGTGTTGCCATGGATCTTGGGGTGCTTCTGAGTCTCCCCAGGGGAGTCAGGCCTCGTCTCGAGTGGGGGCATCCACGTGCGCTTTCCTCCCGAGCTGCAGCAGTAGTGTCACGCTTCCTGTCACGTGGATCAAGGGATCTGTGGCTTTCCCTCGAGGCTGTCCCTCGAGGCTTTCCCACGAGGCTTTCCCACAGGGCTGTGCCACGTGCCATCTTGGTGGGAGTCGATCCTCGGAGTGAAAGACGAGCCGGTGAAGGGAAAAGAGGTTCCTCTGGAATGGACTGAGACATCTGGGGGACTCTTGGAATGGTGGCACGACCCTGGAGTTCCTCTCGCCGTTCCTGTTGAGAGGGCCTCCTCTTGAGATGCGACGGGAACGCAGGGAACTCTTTCCCGACGAAGCAGGGAAAGGATCCCTCATCTCGAGCTACGAGGCGGAAACGGGGCTCCTCTGGATGTGGGCGGGACCCTCGTGATTCCTCTCGAGTGGAGACGGCTATGTCGGGGAACTTCTGGATTTGCACCAAGGGTGTGAAGGACCCTTTCGAAGTTCCAGAGGTGAGGTGTGATCAGCCTCGAGACGCCTCAGCGGAAATGGGCCTCATCTCGCCTGGAGGGGAGAACCTCCTGGATTTTCTCGAGTTGCGGCAGGTCTTCTCGAGTTACGACGGGGACCTCAGGGACCCGCTCTGGTGGCCTCAGGAAAGGCCAGTCCCCATGCGAGTTGCTAGGGGACCTCTCGGGATTCCTCTCCCGTCCATGCCGGGGCCTCAGTCCTTGTGTGGAGTCGGGGCCGGAACCTGAGGATTCCTCTCCAGTGTTGCCATGGATCTTGGGGTGCTTCTGAGTCTCCCCAGGGGAGTCAGGCCTCGTCTCGAGTGGGGGCATGCACGTGCGCTTTCCTCCCGAGCTGCAGCAGTAGTGTCACGCTTCCTGTCACGTGGATCAAGGGATCTGTGGCTTTCCCTCGAGGCTGTCCCTCGAGGCTTTCCCACGAGGCTTTCCCACAGGGCTGTGCCACGTGCCACCTTGGTGTGAGTCGATCCTCGGCGTGAAAGACGAGCCGGTGACGGGAAAAAAGGTTCCTCTGGAATGGACTGAGACATCTGGGGGACTCTTGGAATGGTGGCACGACCCTGGAGTTCCTCTCGCCGTTCCTGTTGAGAGGGCCTCCTCTTGAGATGCGACGGGAACGCCGGGAACTCTTTCCCGACGAAGCAGGGAAAGGATCCCTCATCTCGAGCTACGAGGCGGAAACGGGGCTCCTCTGGATGTGGGCGGGACCCTCGTGATTCCTCTCGAGTGGAGACGGCTAGGTCGGGGAACTTCTGGATTTGCACCAAGGGTGTGAAGGACCCTTTCGAAGTTCCAGAGGTGAGGTGTGATCAGCCTCGAGACGCCTCAGCGGAAATGGGCCTCATCTCGCCTGGAGGGGAGAACCTCCTGGATTTTCTCGAGTTGCGGCAGGTCTTCTCGAGTTACGACGGGGACCTCAGGGACCCGCTCTGGTGGCCTCAGGAAAGGCCAGTCCAAATGCGCGTTGCTAGGGGACCTCTCGGGATTCCTCTCCCGTCCATGTCGGGGCCTCAGTCCTTGTGTGGAGTCGGGGCCGGAACCTGAGGATTCCTCTCCAGTGTTGCCATGGATCTTGGGGTGCTTCTGAGTCTCCCCTGGGGAGTCAGGCCTCGTCTCGAGTGGGGGCATGCACGTGCGCTTTCCTCCCGAGCTGCAGCAGTAGTGTCACGCTTCCTGTCACGTGGATCAAGGGATCTGTGGCTTTCCCTCGAGGCTGTCCCTCGAGGCTTTCCCACGAGGCTTTCCCACAGGGCTGTGCCACGTGCCACCTTGGTGTGAGTCGATCCTCGGCGTGAAAGACGAGCCGGTGAAGGGAAAAGAGGTTCCTCTGGAATGGACTGAGACATCTGGGGGACTCTTGGAATGGTGGCACGACCCTGGAGTTCCTCTCGCCGTTCCTGTTGAGAGGGCCTCCTCTTGAGATGCGACGGGAACGCCGGGAACTCTTTCCCGACGAAGCAGGGAAAGGATCCCTCATCTCGAGCTACGAGGCGGAAACGGGGCTCCTCTGGATGTGGGCGGGACCCTCGTGATTCCTCTCGAGTGGAGACGGCTAGGTCGGGGAACTTCTGGATTTGCACCAAGGGTGTGAAGGACCCTTTCGAAGTTCCAGAGGTGAGGTGTGATCAGCCTCGAGACGCCTCAGCGGAAATGGGCCTCATCTCGCCTGGAGGGGAGAACCTCCTGGATTTTCTCGAGTTGCGGCAGGTCTTCTCGAGTTACGACGGGGACCTCAGGGACCCGCTCTGGTGGCCTCAGGAAAGGCCAGTCCCCATGCGCGTTGCTAGGGGACCTCTCGGGATTCCTCTCCCGTCCATGCCGGGGCCTCAGTCCTTGTGTGGAGTCGGGGCCGGAACCTGAGGATTCCTCTCCAGTGTTGCCATGGATCTTGGGGTGCTTCTGAGTCTCCCCAGGGGAGTCAGGCCTCATCTCGAGTGGGGGCATGCACGTGCGCTTTCCTCCCGAGCTGCAGCAGTAGTGTCACGCTTCCTGTCACGTGGATCAAGGGATCTGTGGCTTTCCCTCGAGGCTGTCCCTCGAGGCTTTCCCACGAGGCTTTCCCACAGGGCTGTGCCACGTGCCACCTTGGTGTGCGTCGATCCTCGGCGTGAAAGACGAGCCGGTGAAGGGAAAAGAGGTTCCTCTGGAATGGACTGAGACATCTGGGGGACTCTTGGAATGGTGGCACGACCCTGGAGTTCCTCTCGCCGTTCCTGTTGAGAGGGCCTCCTCTTGAGATGCGACGGGAACGCCGGGAACTCTTTCCCGACGAAGCAGGGAAAGGATCCCTCATCTCGAGCTACGAGGCGGAAACGGGGCTCCTCTGGATGTGGGCGGGACCCTCGTGATTCCTCTCGAGTGGAGACGGCTAGGTCGGGGAACTTCTGGATTTGCACCAAGGGTGTGAAGGACCCTTTCGAAGTTCCAGAGGTGAGGTGTGATCAGCCTCGAGACGCCTCAGCGGAAATGGGCCTCATCTCGCCTGGAGGGGAGAACCTCCTGGATTTTCTCCAGTTGCGGCAGGTCTTCTCGAGTTACGACGGGGACCGCAGGGACCCGCTCTGGTGGCCTCAGGAAAGGCCAGTCCCCATGCGAGTTGCTAGGGGACCTCTCGGGATTCCTCTCCCGTCCATGCCGGGGCCTCAGTCCTTGTGTGGAGTCGGGGCCGGAACCTGAGGATTCCTCTCCAGTGTTGCCATGGATCTTGGGGTGCTTCTGAGTCTCCCCAGGGGAGTCAGGCCTCGTCTCGAGTGGGGGCATGCACGTGCGCTTTCCTACCGAGCTGCAGCAGTAGTGTCACGCTTCCTGTCACGTGGATCAAGGGATCTGTGGCTTTCCCTCGAGGCTGTCCCTCGAGGCTTTCCCACGAGGCTTTCCCACAGGGCTGTGCCACGTGCCACCTTGGTGTGAGTCGATCCTCGGCGTGAAAGACGAGCCGGTGAAGGGAAAAGAGGTTCCTCTGGAATGGACTGAGACATCTGGGGGACTCTTGGAATGGTGGCACGACCCTGGAGTTCCTCTCGCCGTTCCTGTTGAGAGGGCCTCCTCTTGAGATGCGACGGGAACGCCGGGAACTCTTTCCCGACGAAGCAGGGAAAGGATCCCTCATCTCGAGCTACGAGGCGGAAACGGGGCTCCTCTGGATGTGGGCGGGACCCTCGTGATTCCTCTCGAGTGGAGACGGCTAGGTCGGGGAACTTCTGGATTTGCACCAAGGGTGTGAAGGACCCTTTCGAAGTTCCAGAGGTGAGGTGTGATCAGCCTGGAGACGCCTCAGCGGAAATGGGCCTCATCTCGCCTGGAGGGGAGAACCTCCTGGATTTTCTCGAGTTGCGGCAGGTCTTCTCGAGTTACGACGGGGACCTCAGGGACCCGCTCTGGTGGCCTCAGGAAAGGCCAGTCCCCATGCGAGTTGCTAGGGGACCTCTCGGGATTCCTCTCCCGTCCATGCCGGGGCCTCAGTCCTTGTGTGGAGTCGGGGCCGGAACCTGAGGATTCCTCTCCAGTGTTGCCATGGATCTTGGGGTGCTTCTGAGTCTCCCCAGGGGAGTCAGGCCTCGTCTCGAGTGGGGGCATGCACGTGCGCTTTCCTCCCGAGCTGCAGCAGTAGTGTCACGCTTCCTGTCACGTGGATCAAGGGATCTGTGGCTTTCCCTCGAGGCTGTCCCTCGAGGCTTTCCCACGAGGCTTTCCCACAGGGCTGTGCCACGTGCCACCTTGGTGTGAGTCGATCCTCGGCGTGAAAGACGAGCCGGTGAAGGGAAAAGAGGTTCCTCTGGAATGGACTGAGACATCTGGGGGACTCTTGGAATGGTGGCACGACCCTGGAGTTCCTCTCGCCGTTCCTGTTGAGAGGGCCTCCTCTTGAGATGCGACGGGAACGCCGGGAACTCTTTCCCGACGAAGCAGGGAAAGGATCCCTCATCTCGAGCTACGAGGCGGAAACGGGGCTCCTCTGGATGTGGGCGGGACCCTCGTGATTCCTCTCGAGTGGAGACGGCTAGGTCGGGGAACTTCTGGATTTGCACCAAGGGTGTGAAGGACCCTTTCGAAGTTCCAGAGGTGAGGTGTGATCAGCCTCGAGACGCCTCAGCGGAAATGGGCCTCATCTCGCCTGGAGGGGAGAACCTCCTGGATTTTCTCGAGTTGCGGCAGGTCTTCTCGAGTTACGACGGGGACCTCAGGGACCCGCTCTGGTGGCCTCAGGAAAGGCCAGTCCCCATGCGAGTTGCTAGGGGACCTCTCGGGATTCCTCTCCCGTCCATGCCGGGGCCTCAGTCCTTGTGTGGAGTCGGGGCCGGAACCTGAGGATTCCTCTCCAGTGTTGCCATGGATCTTGGGGTGCTTCTGAGTCTCCCCAGGGGAGTCAGGCCTCGTCTCGAGTGGGGGCATGCACGTGCGCTTTCCTCCCGAGCTGCAGCAGTAGTGTCACGCTTCCTGTCACGTGGATCAAGGGATCTGTGGCTTTCCCTCGAGGCTGTCCCTCGAGGCTTTCCCACGAGGCTTTCCCACAGGGCTGTGCCACGTGCCACCTTGGTGTGAGTCGATCCTCGGCGTGAAAGACGAGCCGGTGAAGGGAAAAGAGGTTCCTCTGGAATGGACTGAGACATCTGGGGGACTCTTGGAATGGTGGCACGACCCTGGAGTTCCTCTCGCCGTTCCTGTTGAGAGGGCCTCCTCTTGAGATGCGACGGGAACGCCGGGAACTCTTTCCCGACGAAGCAGGGAAAGGATCCCTCATCTCGAGCTACGAGGCGGAAACGGGGCTCCTCTGGATGTGGGCGGGACCCTCGTGATTCCTCTCGAGTGGAGACGGCTAGGTCGGGGAACTTCTGGATTTGCACCAAGGGTGTGAAGGACCCTTTCGAAGTTCCAGAGGTGAGGTGTGATCAGCCTCGAGACGCCTCAGCGGAAATGGGCCTCATCTCGCCTGGAGGGGAGAACCTCCTGGATTTTCTCGAGTTGCGGCAGGTCTTCTCGAGTTACGACGGGGACCTCAGGGACCCGCTCTGGTGGCCTCAGGAAAGGCCAGTCCCCATGCGAGTTGCTAGGGGACCTCTCGGGATTCCTCTCCCGTCCATGCCGGGGCCTCAGTCCTTGTGTGGAGTCGGGGCCGGAACCTGAGGATTCCTCTCCAGTGTTGCCATGGATCTTGGGGTGCTTCTGAGTCTCCCCAGGGGAGTCAGGCCTCGTCTCGAGTGGGGGCATGCACGTGCGCTTTCCTCCCGAGCTGCAGCAGTAGTGTCACGCTTCCTGTCACGTGGATCAAGGGATCTGTGGCTTTCCCTCGAGGCTGTCCCTCGAGGCTTTCCCACGAGGCTTTCCCACAGGGCTGTGCCACGTGCCACCTTGGTGTGAGTCGATCCTCGGCGTGAAAGACGAGCCGGTGAAGGGAAAAGAGGTTCCTCTGGAATGGACTGAGACATCTGGGGGACTCTTGGAATGGTGGCACGACCCTGGAGTTCCCCTCGCCCTTCCTGTTGAGAGGGCTTCCATTTGAGATGCGACGGGAACGCCGGGAACTCTTTCCCGACGAAGCAGGGAAAGGATCCCTCATCTCGAGCTACGAGGCGGAAACGGGGCTCCTCTGGATGTGGGCGGGACCCTCGTGATTCCTCTCGAGTGGAGACGGCTAGGTCGGGGAACTTCTGGATTTGCACCAAGGGTGTGAAGGACCCTTTCGAAGTTCCAGAGGTGAGGTGTGATCAGCCTCGAGACGCCTCAGCGGAAATGGGCCTCATCTCGCCTGGAGGGGAGAACCTCCTGGATTTTCTCGAGTTGCGGCAGGTCTTCTCGAGTTACGACGGGGACCTCAGGGACCCGCTCTGGTGGCCTCAGGAAAGGCCAGTCCCCATGCGAGTTGCTAGGGGACCTCTCGGGATTCCTCTCCCGTCCATGCCGGGGCCTCAGTCCTTGTGTGGAGTCGGGGCCGGAACCTGAGGATTCCTCTCCAGTGTTGCCATGGATCTTGGGGTGCTTCTGAGTCTCCCCAGGGGAGTCAGGCCTCGTCTCGAGTGGGGGCATGCACGTGCGCTTTCCTCCCGAGCTGCAGCAGTAGTGTCACGCTTCCTGTCACGTGGATCAAGGGATCTGTGGCTTTCCCTCGAGGCTGTCCCTCGAGGCTTTCCCACGAGGCTTTCCCACAGGGCTGTGCCACGTGCCACCTTGGTGTGAGTCGATCCTCGGCGTGAAAGACGAGCCGGTGACGGGAAAAGAGGTTCCTCTGGAATGGACTGAGACATCTGGGGGACTCTTGGAATGGTGGCACGACCCTGGAGTTCCTCTCGCCGTTCCTGTTGAGAGGGCCTCCTCTTGAGATGCGACGGGAACGCCGGGAACTCTTTCCCGACGAAGCAGGGAAAGGATCCCTCATCTCGAGCTACGAGGCGGAAACGGGGCTCCTCTGGATGTGGGCGGGACCCTCGTGATTCCTCTCGCGTGGAGACGGCTAGGTCGGGGAACTTCTGGATTTGCACCAAGGGTGTGAAGGACCCTTTCGAAGTTCCAGAGGTGAGGTGTGATCAGCCTCGAGACGCCTCAGCGGAAATGGGCCTCATCTCGCCTGGAGGGGAGAACCTCCTGGATTTTCTCGAGTTGCGGCAGGTCTTCTCGAGTTACGACGGGGACCTCAGGGACCCGCTCTGGTGGCCTCAGGAAAGGCCAGTCCCCATGCGAGTTGCTAGGGGACCTCTCGGGATTCCTCTCCCGTCCATGCCGGGGCCTCAGTCCTTGTGTGGAGTCGGGGCCGGAACCTGAGGATTCCTCTCCAGTGTTGCCATGGATCTTGGGGTGCTTCTGAGTCTCCCCAGGGGAGTCAGGCCTCGTCTCGAGTGGGGGCATGCACGTGCGCTTTCCTCCCGAGCTGCAGCAGTAGTGTCACGCTTCCTGTCACGTGGATCAAGGGATCTGTGGCTTTCCCTCGAGGCTGTCCCTCGAGGCTTTCCCACGAGGCTTTCCCACAGGGCTGTGCCACGTGCCACCTTGGTGTGAGTCGATCCTCGGCGTGAAAGACGAGCCGGTGAAGGGAAAAGAGGTTCCTCTGGAATGGACTGAGACATCTGGGGGACTCTTGGAATGGTGGCACGACCCTGGAGTTCCTCTCGCCGTTCCTGTTGAGAGGGCCTCCTCTTGAGATGCGACGGGAACGCCGGGAACTCTTTCCCGACGAAGCAGGGAAAGGATCCCTCATCTCGAGCTACGAGGCGGAAACGGGGCTCCTCTGGATGTGGGCGGGACCCTCGTGATTCCTCTCGAGTGGAGACGGCTAGGTCGGGGAACTTCTGGATTTGCACCAAGGGTGTGAAGGACCCTTTCGAAGTTCCAGAGGTGAGGTGTGATCAGCCTCGAGACGCCTCAGCGGAAATGGGCCTCATCTCGCCTGGAGGGGAGAACCTCCTGGATTTTCTCGAGTTGCGGCAGGTCTTCTCGAGTTACGACGGGGACCTCAGGGACCCGCTCTGGTGGCCTCAGGAAAGGCCAGTCCCCATGCGAGTTGCTAGGGGACCTCTCGGGATTCCTCTCCCGTCCATGCCGGGGCCTCAGTCCTTGTGTGGAGTCGGGGCCGGAACCTGAGGATTCCTCTCCAGTGTTGCCATGGATCTTGGGGTGCTTCTGAGTCTCCCCAGGGGAGTCAGGCCTCGTCTCGAGTGGGGGCATGCACGTGCGCTTTCCTCCCGAGCTGCAGCAGTAGTGTCACGCTTCCTGTCAGGTGGATCAAGGGATCTGTGGCTTTCCCTCGAGGCTGTCCCTCGAGGCTTTCCCACGAGGCTTTCCCACAGGGCTGTGCCACGTGCCACCTTGGTGTGAGTCGATCCTCGGCGTGAAAGACGAGCCGGTGAAGGGAAAAGAGGTTCCTCTGGAATGGACTGAGACATCTGGGGGACTCTTGGAATGGTGGCACGACCCTGGAGTTCCCCTCGCCCTTCCTGTTGAGAGGGCCTCCATTTGAGATGCGACGGGAACGCCGGGAACTCTTTCCCGACGAAGCAGGGAAAGGATCCCTCATCTCGAGCTACGAGGCGGAAACGGGGCTCCTCTGGATGTGGGCGGGACCCTCGTGATTCCTCTCGAGTGGAGACGGGTATGTCGGGGAACTTCTGGATTTGCACCAAGGGTGTGAAGGACCCTTTCGAAGTTCCAGAGGTGAGGTGTGATCAGCCTCGAGACGCCTCAGCGGAAATGGGCCTCATCTCGCCTGGAGGGGAGAACCTCCTGGATTTTCTCGAGTTGCGGCAGGACTTCTCGAGTTACGACGGGGACCTCAGGGACCCGCTCTGGTGGCCTCAGGAAAGGCCAGTCCCCATGCATGTTGCTAGGGGACCTCTCGGGATTCCTCTCCCGTCCATGCCGGGGCCTCAGTCCTTGTGTGGAGTCGGGGCCGGAACCTGAGGATTCCTCTCCAGTGTTGCCATGGATCTTGGGGTGCTTCTGAGTCTCCCCAGGGGAGTCAGGCCTCGTCTCGAGTGGGGGCATGCACGTGCGCTTTCCTCCCGAGCTTCAGCAGTAGTGTCACGCTTCCTGTCACGTGGATCAAGGGATCTGTGGCTTTCCCTCGAGGCTGTCCCTCGAGGCTTTCCCACGAGGCTTTCCCACAGGGCTGTGCCACGTGCCATCTTGGTGGGAGTCGATCCTCGGAGTGAAAGACGAGCCGGTGAAGGGAAAAGAGGTTCCTCTGGAATGGACTGAGACATCTGGGGGACTCTTGGAATGGTGGCACGACCCTGGAGTTCCTCTCGCCGTTCCTGTTGAGAGGGCCTCCTCTTGAGATGCGACGGGAACGCCGGGAACTCTTTCCCGAAGAAGCAGGGAAAGGATCCCTCATCTCGAGCTACGAGGCGGAAACGGGGCTCCTCTGGATGTGGGCGGGACCCTCGTGATTCCTCTCGAGTGGAGACGGCTATGTCGGGGAACTTCTGGATTTGCACCAAGGGTGTGAAGGACCCTTTCGAAGTTCCAGAGGTGAGGTGTGATCAGCCTCGAGACGCCTCAGCGGAAATGGGCCTCATCTCGCCTGGAGGGGAGAACCTCCTGGATTTTCTCGAGTTGCGGCAGGTCTTCTCGAGTTACGACGGGGACCTCAGGGACCCGCTCTGGTGGCCTCAGGAAAGGCCAGTCCCCATGCGAGTTGCTAGGGGACCTCTCGGGATTCCTCTCCCGTCCATGCCGGGGCCTCAGTCCTTGTGTGGAGTCGGGGCCGGAACCTGAGGATTCCTCTCCAGTGTTGCCATGGATCTTGGGGTGCTTCTGAGTCTCCCCAGGGGAGTCAGGCCTCGTCTCGAGTGGGGGCATGCACGTGCGCTTTCCTCCCGAGCTGCAGCAGTAGTGTCACGCTTCCTGTCACGTGGATCAAGGGATCTGTGGCTTTCCCTCGAGGCTGTCCCTCGAGGCTTTCCCACGAAGCTTTCCCACAGGGCTGTGCCACGTGCCACCTTGGTGTGAGTCGATCCTCGGCGTGAAAGACGAGCCAGTGAAGGGAAAAGAGGTTCCTCTGGAATGGACTGAGACATCTGGGGGACTCTTGGAATGGTGGCACGACCCTGGAGTTCCTCTCGCCGTTCCTGTTGAGAGGGCCTCCTCTTGAGATGCGACGGGAACGCCGGGAACTCTTTCCCGACGAAGCAGGGAAAGGATCCCTCATCTCGAGCTACGAGGCGGAAACGGGGCTCCTCTGGATGTGGGCGGGACCCTCGTGATTCCTCTCGAGTGGAGACGGCTAGGTCGGGGAACTTCTGGATTTGCACCAAGGGTGTGAAGGACCCTTTCGAAGTTCCAGAGGTGAGGTGTGATCAGCCTCGAGACGCCTCAGCGGAAATGGGCCTCATCTCGCCTGGAGGGGAGAACCTCCTGGATTTTCTCGAGTTGTGGCAGGTCTTCTCGAGTTACGACGGGGACCTCAGGGACCCGCTCTGGTGGCCTCAGGAAAGGCCAGTCCAAATGCGCGTTGCTAGGGGACCTCTCGGGATTCCTCTCCCGTCCATGCCGGGGCCTCAGTCCTTGTGTGGAGTCGGGGCCGGAACCTGAGGATTCCTCTCCAGTGTTGCCATGGATCTTGGGGTGCTTCTGAGTCTCCCCAGGGGAGTCAGGCCTCGTCTCGAGTGGGGGCATGCACGTGCGCTTTCCTCCCGAGCTGCAGCAGTAGTGTCACGCTTCCTGTCACGTGGATCAAGGGATCTGTGGCTTTCCCTCGAGGCTGTCCCTCGAGGCTTTCCCACGAGGCTTTCCCACAGGGCTGTGCCACGTGCCACCTTGGTGTGAGTCGATCCTCGGCGTGAAAGACGAGCCGGTGAAGGGAAAAGAGGTTCCTCTGGAATGGACTGAGACATCTGGGGGACTCTTGGAATGGTGGCACGACCCTGGAGTTCCCCTCGCCCTTCCTGTTGAGAGGGCCTCCATTTGAGATGCGACGGGAACGCCGGGAACTCTTTCCCGACGAAGCAGGGAAAGGATCCCTCATCTCGAGCTACGAGGCGGAAACGGGGCTCCTCTGGATGTGGGCGGGACCCTCGTGATTCCTCTCGAGTGGAGACGGGTATGTCGGGGAACTTCTGGATTTGCACCAAGGGTGTGAAGGACCCTTTCGAAGTTCCAGAGGTGAGGTGTGATCAGCCTCGAGACGCCTCAGCGGAAATGGGCCTCATCTCGCCTGGAGGGGAGAACCTCCTGGATTTTCTCGAGTTGCGGCAGGACTTCTCGAGTTACGACGGGGACCTCAGGGACCCGCTCTGGTGGCCTCAGGAAAGGCCAGTCCCCATGCGCGTTGCTAGGGGACCTCTCGGGATTCCTCTCCCGTCCATGCCGGGGCCTCAGTCCTTGTGTGGAGTCGGGGCCGGAACCTGAGGATTCCTCTCCAGTGTTGCCATGGATCTTGGGGTGCTTCTGAGTCTCCCCAGGGGAGTCAGGCCTCGTCTCGAGTGGGGGCATGCACGTGCGCTTTCCTCCCGAGCTGCAGCAGTAGTGTCACGCTTCCTGTCACGTGGATCAAGGGATCTGTGGCTTTCCCTCGAGGCTGTCCCTCGAGGCTTTCCCACGAGGCTTTCCCACAGGGCTGTGCCACGTGCCATCTTGGTGGGAGTCGATCCTCGGAGTGAAAGACGAGCCGGTGAAGGGAAAAGAGGTTCCTCTGGAATGGACTGAGACATCTGGGGGACTCTTGGAATGGTGGCACGACCCTGGAGTTCCTCTCGCCGTTCCTGTTGAGAGGGCCTCCTCTTGAGATGCGACGGGAACGCCGGGAACTCTTTCCCGAAGAAGCAGGGAAAGGATCCCTCATCTCGAGCTACGAGGCGGAAACGGGGCTCCTCTGGATGTGGGCGGGACCCTCGTGATTCCTCTCGAGTGGAGACGGCTATGTCGGGGAACTTCTGGATTTGCACCAAGGGTGTGAAGGACCCTTTCGAAGTTCCAGAGGTGAGGTGTGATCAGCCTCGAGACGCCTCAGCGGAAATGGGCCTCATCTCGCCTGGAGGGGAGAACCTCCTGGATTTTCTCGAGTTGCGGCAGGTCTTCTCGAGTTACGACGGGGACCTCAGGGACCCGCTCTGGTGGCCTCAGGAAAGGCCAGTCCCCATGCGAGTTGCTAGGGGACCTCTCGGGATTCCTCTCCCGTCCATGCCGGGGCCTCAGTCCTTGTGTGGAGTCGGGGCCGGAACCTGAGGATTCCTCTCCAGTGTTGCCATGGATCTTGGGGTGCTTCTGAGTCTCCCCAGGGGAGTCAGGCCTCGTCTCGAGTGGGGGCATGCACGTGCGCTTTCCTCCCGAGCTGCAGCAGTAGTGTCACGCTTCCTGTCACGTGGATCAAGGGATCTGTGGCTTTCCCTCGAGGCTGTCCCTCGAGGCTTTCCCACGAGGCTTTCCCACAGGGCTGTGCCACGTGCCACCTTGGTGTGAGTCGATCCTCGGCGTGAAAGACGAGCCAGTGAAGGGAAAAGAGGTTCCTCTGGAATGGACTGAGACATCTGGGGGACTCTTGGAATGGTGGCACGACCCTGGAGTTCCTCTCGCCGTTCCTGTTGAGAGGGCCTCCTCTTGAGATGCGACGGGAACGCCGGGAACTCTTTCCCGACGAAGCAGGGAAAGGATCCCTCATCTCGAGCTACGAGGCGGAAACGGGGCTCCTCTGGATGTGGGCGGGACCCTCGTGATTCCTCTCGAGTGGAGACGGCTAGGTCGGGGAACTTCTGGATTTGCACCAAGGGTGTGAAGGACCCTTTCGAAGTTCCAGAGGTGAGGTGTGATCAGCCTCGAGACGCCTCAGCGGAAATGGGCCTCATCTCGCCTGGAGGGGAGAACCTCCTGGATTTTCTCGAGTTGTGGCAGGTCTTCTCGAGTTACGACGGGGACCTCAGGGACCCGCTCTGGTGGCCTCAGGAAAGGCCAGTCCAAATGCGCGTTGCTAGGGGACCTCTCGGGATTCCTCTCCCGTCCATGCCGGGGCCTCAGTCCTTGTGTGGAGTCGGGGCCGGAACCTGAGGATTCCTCTCCAGTGTTGCCATGGATCTTGGGGTGCTTCTGAGTCTCCCCAGGGGAGTCAGGCCTCGTCTCGAGTGGGGGCATGCACGTGCGCTTTCCTCCCGAGCTGCAGCAGTAGTGTCACGCTTCCTGTCACGTGGATCAAGGGATCTGTGGCTTTCCCTCGAGGCTGTCCCTCGAGGCTTTCCCACGAGGCTTTCCCACAGGGCTGTGCCACGTGCCACCTTGGTGTGAGTCGATCCTCGGCGTGAAAGACGAGCCGGTGAAGGGAAAAGAGGTTCCTCTGGAATGGACTGAGACATCTGGGGGACTCTTGGAATGGTGGCACGACCCTGGAGTTCCTCTCGCCGTTCCTGTTGAGAGGGCCTCCTCTTGAGATGCGACGGGAACGCCGGGAACTCTTTCCCGACGAAGCAGGGAAAGGATCCCTCATCTCGAGCTACGAGGCGGAAACGGGGCTCCTCTGGATGTGGGCGGGACCCTCGTGATTCCTCTCGAGTGGAGACGGCTATGTCGGGGAACTTCTGGATTTGCACCAAGGGTGTGAAGGACCCTTTCGAAGTTCCAGAGGTGAGGTGTGATCAGCCTCGAGACGCCTCAGCGGAAATGGGCCTCATCTCGCCTGGAGGGGAGAACCTCCTGGATTTTCTCGAGTTGCGGCAGGTCTTCTCGAGTTACGACGGGGACCTCAGGGACCCGCTCTGGTGGCCTCAGGAAAGGCCAGTCCCCATGCGAGTTGCTAGGGGACCTCTCGGGATTCCTCTCCCGTCCATGCCGGGGCCTCAGTCCTTGTGTGGAGTCGGGGCCGGAACCTGAGGATTCCTCTCCAGTGTTGCCATGGATCTTGGGGTGCTTCTGAGTCTCCCCAGGGGAGTCAGGCCTCGTCTCGAGTGGGGGCATGCACGTGCGCTTTCCTCCCGAGCTGCAGCAGTAGTGTCACGCTTCCTGTCACGTGGATCAAGGGATCTGTGGCTTTCCCTCGAGGCTGTCCCTCGAGGCTTTCCCACGAGGCTTTCCCACAGGGCTGTGCCACGTGCCACCTTGGTGTGAGTCGATCCTCGGCGTGAAAGACGAGCCGGTGAAGGGAAAAGAGGTTCCTCTGGAATGGACTGAGACATCTGGGGGACTCTTGGAATGGTGGCACGACCCTGGAGTTCCTCTCGCCGTTCCTGTTGAGAGGGCCTCCTCTTGAGATGCGACGGGAACGCCGGGAACTCTTTCCCGACGAAGCAGGGAAAGGATCCCTCATCTCGAGCTACGAGGCGGAAACGGGGCTCCTCTGGATGTGGGCGGGACCCTCGTGATTCCTCTCGAGTGGAGACGGCTAGGTCGGGGAACTTCTGGATTTGCACCAAGGGTGTGAAGGACCCTTTCGAAGTTCCAGAGGTGAGGTGTGATCAGCCTCGAGACGCCTCAGCGGAAATGGGCCTCATCTCGCCTGGAGGGGAGAACCTCCTGGATTTTCTCGAGTTGTGGCAGGTCTTCTCGAGTTACGACGGGGACCTCAGGGACCCGCTCTGGTGGCCTCAGGAAAGGCCAGTCCAAATGCGCGTTGCTAGGGGACCTCTCGGGATTCCTCTCCCGTCCATGCCGGGGCCTCAGTCCTTGTGTGGAGTCGGGGCCGGAACCTGAGGATTCCTCTCCAGTGTTGCCATGGATCTTGGGGTGCTTCTGAGTCTCCCCAGGGGAGTCAGGCCTCGTCTCGAGTGGGGGCATGCACGTGCGCTTTCCTCCCGAGCTGCAGCAGTAGTGTCACGCTTCCTGTCACGTGGATCAAGGGATCTGTGGCTTTCCCTCGAGGCTGTCCCTCGAGGCTTTCCCACGAGGCTTTCCCACAGGGCTGTGCCACGTGCCACCTTGGTGTGAGTCGATCCTCGGCGTGAAAGACGAGCCGGTGACGGGAAAAAAGGTTCCTCTGGAATGGACTGAGACATCTGGGGGACTCTTGGAATGGTGGCACGACCCTGGAGTTCCTCTCGCCGTTCCTGTTGAGAGGGCCTCCTCTTGAGATGCGACGGGAACGCCGGGAACTCTTTCCCGACGAAGCAGGGAAAGGATCCCTCATCTCGAGCTACGAGGCGGAAACGGGGCTCCTCTGGATGTGGGCGGGACCCTCGTGATTCCTCTCGAGTGGAGACGGCTAGGTCGGGGAACTTCTGGATTTGCACCAAGGGTGTGAAGGACCCTTTCGAAGTTCCAGAGGTGAGGTGTGATCAGCCTCGAGACGCCTCAGCGGAAATGGGCCTCATCTCGCCTGGAGGGGAGAACCTCCTGGATTTTCTCGAGTTGCGGCAGGTCTTCTCGAGTTACGACGGGGACCTCAGGGACCCGCTCTGGTGGCCTCAGGAAAGGCCAGTCCAAATGCGCGTTGCTAGGGGACCTCTCGGGATTCCTCTCCCGTCCATGTCGGGGCCTCAGTCCTTGTGTGGAGTCGGGGCCGGAACCTGAGGATTCCTCTCCAGTGTTGCCATGGATCTTGGGGTGCTTCTGAGTCTCCCCAGGGGAGTCAGGCCTCGTCTCGAGTGGGGGCATGCACGTGCGCTTTCCTCCCGAGCTGCAGCAGTAGTGTCACGCTTCCTGTCACGTGGATCAAGGGATCTGTGGCTTTCCCTCGAGGCTGTCCCTCGAGGCTTTCCCACGAGGCTTTCCCACAGGGCTGTGCCACGTGCCACCTTGGTGTGAGTCGATCCTCGGCGTGAAAGACGAGCCGGTGAAGGGAAAAGAGGTTCCTCTGGAATGGACTGAGACATCTGGGGGACTCTTGGAATGGTGGCACGACCCTGGAGTTCCTCTCGCCGTTCCTGTTGAGAGGGCCTCCTCTTGAGATGCGACGGGAACGCCGGGAACTCTTTCCCGACGAAGCAGGGAAAGGATCCCTCATCTCGAGCTACGAGGCGGAAACGGGGCTCCTCTGGATGTGGGCGGGACCCTCGTGATTCCTCTCGAGTGGAGACGGCTAGGTCGGGGAACTTCTGGATTTGCACCAAGGGTGTGAAGGACCCTTTCGAAGTTCCAGAGGTGAGGTGTGATCAGCCTCGAGACGCCTCAGCGGAAATGGGCCTCATCTCGCCTGGAGGGGAGAACCTCCTGGATTTTCTCGAGTTGCGGCAGGTCTTCTCGAGTTACGACGGGGACCTCAGGGACCCGCTCTGGTGGCCTCAGGAAAGGCCAGTCCCCATGCGCGTTGCTAGGGGACCTCTCGGGATTCCTCTCCCGTCCATGCCGGGGCCTCAGTCCTTGTGTGGAGTCGGGGCCGGAACCTGAGGATTCCTCTCCAGTGTTGCCATGGATCTTGGGGTGCTTCTGAGTCTCCCCAGGGGAGTCAGGCCTCATCTCGAGTGGGGGCATGCACGTGCGCTTTCCTCCCGAGCTGCAGCAGTAGTGTCACGCTTCCTGTCACGTGGATCAAGGGATCTGTGGCTTTCCCTCGAGGCTGTCCCTCGAGGCTTTCCCACGAGGCTTTCCCACAGGGCTGTGCCACGTGCCACCTTGGTGTGCGTCGATCCTCGGCGTGAAAGACGAGCCGGTGAAGGGAAAAGAGGTTCCTCTGGAATGGACTGAGACATCTGGGGGACTCTTGGAATGGTGGCACGACCCTGGAGTTCCTCTCGCCGTTCCTGTTGAGAGGGCCTCCTCTTGAGATGCGACGGGAACGCCGGGAACTCTTTCCCGACGAAGCAGGGAAAGGATCCCTCATCTCGAGCTACGAGGCGGAAACGGGGCTCCTCTGGATGTGGGCGGGACCCTCGTGATTCCTCTCGAGTGGAGACGGCTAGGTCGGGGAACTTCTGGATTTGCACCAAGGGTGTGAAGGACCCTTTCGAAGTTCCAGAGGTGAGGTGTGATCAGCCTCGAGACGCCTCAGCGGAAATGGGCCTCATCTCGCCTGGAGGGGAGAACCTCCTGGATTTTCTCCAGTTGCGGCAGGTCTTCTCGAGTTACGACGGGGACCGCAGGGACCCGCTCTGGTGGCCTCAGGAAAGGCCAGTCCCCATGCGAGTTGCTAGGGGACCTCTCGGGATTCCTCTCCCGTCCATGCCGGGGCCTCAGTCCTTGTGTGGAGTCGGGGCCGGAACCTGAGGATTCCTCTCCAGTGTTGCCATGGATCTTGGGGTGCTTCTGAGTCTCCCCAGGGGAGTCAGGCCTCGTCTCGAGTGGGGGCATGCACGTGCGCTTTCCTACCGAGCTGCAGCAGTAGTGTCACGCTTCCTGTCACGTGGATCAAGGGATCTGTGGCTTTCCCTCGAGGCTGTCCCTCGAGGCTTTCCCACGAGGCTTTCCCACAGGGCTGTGCCACGTGCCACCTTGGTGTGAGTCGATCCTCGGCGTGAAAGACGAGCCGGTGAAGGGAAAAGAGGTTCCTCTGGAATGGACTGAGACATCTGGGGGACTCTTGGAATGGTGGCACGACCCTGGAGTTCCTCTCGCCGTTCCTGTTGAGAGGGCCTCCTCTTGAGATGCGACGGGAACGCCGGGAACTCTTTCCCGACGAAGCAGGGAAAGGATCCCTCATCTCGAGCTACGAGGCGGAAACGGGGCTCCTCTGGATGTGGGCGGGACCCTCGTGATTCCTCTCGAGTGGAGACGGCTAGGTCGGGGAACTTCTGGATTTGCACCAAGGGTGTGAAGGACCCTTTCGAAGTTCCAGAGGTGAGGTGTGATCAGCCTGGAGACGCCTCAGCGGAAATGGGCCTCATCTCGCCTGGAGGGGAGAACCTCCTGGATTTTCTCGAGTTGCGGCAGGTCTTCTCGAGTTACGACGGGGACCTCAGGGACCCGCTCTGGTGGCCTCAGGAAAGGCCAGTCCCCATGCGAGTTGCTAGGGGACCTCTCGGGATTCCTCTCCCGTCCATGCCGGGGCCTCAGTCCTTGTGTGGAGTCGGGGCCGGAACCTGAGGATTCCTCTCCAGTGTTGCCATGGATCTTGGGGTGCTTCTGAGTCTCCCCAGGGGAGTCAGGCCTCGTCTCGAGTGGGGGCATGCACGTGCGCTTTCCTCCCGAGCTGCAGCAGTAGTGTCACGCTTCCTGTCACGTGGATCAAGGGATCTGTGGCTTTCCCTCGAGGCTGTCCCTCGAGGCTTTCCCACGAGGCTTTCCCACAGGGCTGTGCCACGTGCCACCTTGGTGTGAGTCGATCCTCGGCGTGAAAGACGAGCCGGTGAAGGGAAAAGAGGTTCCTCTGGAATGGACTGAGACATCTGGGGGACTCTTGGAATGGTGGCACGACCCTGGAGTTCCTCTCGCCGTTCCTGTTGAGAGGGCCTCCTCTTGAGATGCGACGGGAACGCCGGGAACTCTTTCCCGACGAAGCAGGGAAAGGATCCCTCATCTCGAGCTACGAGGCGGAAACGGGGCTCCTCTGGATGTGGGCGGGACCCTCGTGATTCCTCTCGAGTGGAGACGGCTAGGTCGGGGAACTTCTGGATTTGCACCAAGGGTGTGAAGGACCCTTTCGAAGTTCCAGAGGTGAGGTGTGATCAGCCTCGAGACGCCTCAGCGGAAATGGGCCTCATCTCGCCTGGAGGGGAGAACCTCCTGGATTTTCTCGAGTTGCGGCAGGTCTTCTCGAGTTACGACGGGGACCTCAGGGACCCGCTCTGGTGGCCTCAGGAAAGGCCAGTCCCCATGCGAGTTGCTAGGGGACCTCTCGGGATTCCTCTCCCGTCCATGCCGGGGCCTCAGTCCTTGTGTGGAGTCGGGGCCGGAACCTGAGGATTCCTCTCCAGTGTTGCCATGGATCTTGGGGTGCTTCTGAGTCTCCCCAGGGGAGTCAGGCCTCGTCTCGAGTGGGGGCATGCACGTGCGCTTTCCTCCCGAGCTGCAGCAGTAGTGTCACGCTTCCTGTCACGTGGATCAAGGGATCTGTGGCTTTCCCTCGAGGCTGTCCCTCGAGGCTTTCCCACGAGGCTTTCCCACAGGGCTGTGCCACGTGCCACCTTGGTGTGAGTCGATCCTCGGCGTGAAAGACGAGCCGGTGAAGGGAAAAGAGGTTCCTCTGGAATGGACTGAGACATCTGGGGGACTCTTGGAATGGTGGCACGACCCTGGAGTTCCTCTCGCCGTTCCTGTTGAGAGGGCCTCCTCTTGAGATGCGACGGGAACGCCGGGAACTCTTTCCCGACGAAGCAGGGAAAGGATCCCTCATCTCGAGCTACGAGGCGGAAACGGGGCTCCTCTGGATGTGGGCGGGACCCTCGTGATTCCTCTCGAGTGGAGACGGCTAGGTCGGGGAACTTCTGGATTTGCACCAAGGGTGTGAAGGACCCTTTCGAAGTTCCAGAGGTGAGGTGTGATCAGCCTCGAGACGCCTCAGCGGAAATGGGCCTCATCTCGCCTGGAGGGGAGAACCTCCTGGATTTTCTCGAGTTGCGGCAGGTCTTCTCGAGTTACGACGGGGACCTCAGGGACCCGCTCTGGTGGCCTCAGGAAAGGCCAGTCCCCATGCGAGTTGCTAGGGGACCTCTCGGGATTCCTCTCCCGTCCATGCCGGGGCCTCAGTCCTTGTGTGGAGTCGGGGCCGGAACCTGAGGATTCCTCTCCAGTGTTGCCATGGATCTTGGGGTGCTTCTGAGTCTCCCCAGGGGAGTCAGGCCTCGTCTCGAGTGGGGGCATGCACGTGCGCTTTCCTCCCGAGCTGCAGCAGTAGTGTCACGCTTCCTGTCACGTGGATCAAGGGATCTGTGGCTTTCCCTCGAGGCTGTCCCTCGAGGCTTTCCCACGAGGCTTTCCCACAGGGCTGTGCCACGTGCCACCTTGGTGTGAGTCGATCCTCGGCGTGAAAGACGAGCCGGTGACGGGAAAAGAGGTTCCTCTGGAATGGACTGAGACATCTGGGGGACTCTTGGAATGGTGGCACGACCCTGGAGTTCCTCTCGCCGTTCCTGTTGAGAGGGCCTCCTCTTGAGATGCGACGGGAACGCCGGGAACTCTTTCCCGACGAAGCAGGGAAAGGATCCCTCATCTCGAGCTACGAGGCGGAAACGGGGCTCCTCTGGATGTGGGCGGGACCCTCGTGATTCCTCTCGCGTGGAGACGGCTAGGTCGGGGAACTTCTGGATTTGCACCAAGGGTGTGAAGGACCCTTTCGAAGTTCCAGAGGTGAGGTGTGATCAGCCTCGAGACGCCTCAGCGGAAATGGGCCTCATCTCGCCTGGAGGGGAGAACCTCCTGGATTTTCTCGAGTTGCGGCAGGTCTTCTCGAGTTACGACGGGGACCTCAGGGACCCGCTCTGGTGGCCTCAGGAAAGGCCAGTCCCCATGCGAGTTGCTAGGGGACCTCTCGGGATTCCTCTCCCGTCCATGCCGGGGCCTCAGTCCTTGTGTGGAGTCGGGGCCGGAACCTGAGGATTCCTCTCCAGTGTTGCCATGGATCTTGGGGTGCTTCTGAGTCTCCCCAGGGGAGTCAGGCCTCGTCTCGAGTGGGGGCATGCACGTGCGCTTTCCTCCCGAGCTGCAGCAGTAGTGTCACGCTTCCTGTCACGTGGATCAAGGGATCTGTGGCTTTCCCTCGAGGCTGTCCCTCGAGGCTTTCCCACGAGGCTTTCCCACAGGGCTGTGCCACGTGCCACCTTGGTGTGAGTCGATCCTCGGCGTGAAAGACGAGCCGGTGAAGGGAAAAGAGGTTCCTCTGGAATGGACTGAGACATCTGGGGGACTCTTGGAATGGTGGCACGACCCTGGAGTTCCTCTCGCCGTTCCTGTTGAGAGGGCCTCCTCTTGAGATGCGACGGGAACGCCGGGAACTCTTTCCCGACGAAGCAGGGAAAGGATCCCTCATCTCGAGCTACGAGGCGGAAACGGGGCTCCTCTGGATGTGGGCGGGACCCTCGTGATTCCTCTCGAGTGGAGACGGCTAGGTCGGGGAACTTCTGGATTTGCACCAAGGGTGTGAAGGACCCTTTCGAAGTTCCAGAGGTGAGGTGTGATCAGCCTCGAGACGCCTCAGCGGAAATGGGCCTCATCTCGCCTGGAGGGGAGAACCTCCTGGATTTTCTCGAGTTGCGGCAGGTCTTCTCGAGTTACGACGGGGACCTCAGGGACCCGCTCTGGTGGCCTCAGGAAAGGCCAGTCCCCATGCGAGTTGCTAGGGGACCTCTCGGGATTCCTCTCCCGTCCATGCCGGGGCCTCAGTCCTTGTGTGGAGTCGGGGCCGGAACCTGAGGATTCCTCTCCAGTGTTGCCATGGATCTTGGGGTGCTTCTGAGTCTCCCCAGGGGAGTCAGGCCTCGTCTCGAGTGGGGGCATGCACGTGCGCTTTCCTCCCGAGCTGCAGCAGTAGTGTCACGCTTCCTGTCAGGTGGATCAAGGGATCTGTGGCTTTCCCTCGAGGCTGTCCCTCGAGGCTTTCCCACGAGGCTTTCCCACAGGGCTGTGCCACGTGCCACCTTGGTGTGAGTCGATCCTCGGCGTGAAAGACGAGCCGGTGAAGGGAAAAGAGGTTCCTCTGGAATGGACTGAGACATCTGGGGGACTCTTGGAATGGTGGCACGACCCTGGAGTTCCCCTCGCCCTTCCTGTTGAGAGGGCCTCCATTTGAGATGCGACGGGAACGCCGGGAACTCTTTCCCGACGAAGCAGGGAAAGGATCCCTCATCTCGAGCTACGAGGCGGAAACGGGGCTCCTCTGGATGTGGGCGGGACCCTCGTGATTCCTCTCGAGTGGAGACGGGTATGTCGGGGAACTTCTGGATTTGCACCAAGGGTGTGAAGGACCCTTTCGAAGTTCCAGAGGTGAGGTGTGATCAGCCTCGAGACGCCTCAGCGGAAATGGGCCTCATCTCGCCTGGAGGGGAGAACCTCCTGGATTTTCTCGAGTTGCGGCAGGACTTCTCGAGTTACGACGGGGACCTCAGGGACCCGCTCTGGTGGCCTCAGGAAAGGCCAGTCCCCATGCATGTTGCTAGGGGACCTCTCGGGATTCCTCTCCCGTCCATGCCGGGGCCTCAGTCCTTGTGTGGAGTCGGGGCCGGAACCTGAGGATTCCTCTCCAGTGTTGCCATGGATCTTGGGGTGCTTCTGAGTCTCCCCAGGGGAGTCAGGCCTCGTCTCGAGTGGGGGCATGCACGTGCGCTTTCCTCCCGAGCTTCAGCAGTAGTGTCACGCTTCCTGTCACGTGGATCAAGGGATCTGTGGCTTTCCCTCGAGGCTGTCCCTCGAGGCTTTCCCACGAGGCTTTCCCACAGGGCTGTGCCACGTGCCATCTTGGTGGGAGTCGATCCTCGGAGTGAAAGACGAGCCGGTGAAGGGAAAAGAGGTTCCTCTGGAATGGACTGAGACATCTGGGGGACTCTTGGAATGGTGGCACGACCCTGGAGTTCCTCTCGCCGTTCCTGTTGAGAGGGCCTCCTCTTGAGATGCGACGGGAACGCCGGGAACTCTTTCCCGAAGAAGCAGGGAAAGGATCCCTCATCTCGAGCTACGAGGCGGAAACGGGGCTCCTCTGGATGTGGGCGGGACCCTCGTGATTCCTCTCGAGTGGAGACGGCTATGTCGGGGAACTTCTGGATTTGCACCAAGGGTGTGAAGGACCCTTTCGAAGTTCCAGAGGTGAGGTGTGATCAGCCTCGAGACGCCTCAGCGGAAATGGGCCTCATCTCGCCTGGAGGGGAGAACCTCCTGGATTTTCTCGAGTTGCGGCAGGTCTTCTCGAGTTACGACGGGGACCTCAGGGACCCGCTCTGGTGGCCTCAGGAAAGGCCAGTCCCCATGCGAGTTGCTAGGGGACCTCTCGGGATTCCTCTCCCGTCCATGCCGGGGCCTCAGTCCTTGTGTGGAGTCGGGGCCGGAACCTGAGGATTCCTCTCCAGTGTTGCCATGGATCTTGGGGTGCTTCTGAGTCTCCCCAGGGGAGTCAGGCCTCGTCTCGAGTGGGGGCATGCACGTGCGCTTTCCTCCCGAGCTGCAGCAGTAGTGTCACGCTTCCTGTCACGTGGATCAAGGGATCTGTGGCTTTCCCTCGAGGCTGTCCCTCGAGGCTTTCCCACGAGGCTTTCCCACAGGGCTGTGCCACGTGCCACCTTGGTGTGAGTCGATCCTCGGCGTGAAAGACGAGCCAGTGAAGGGAAAAGAGGTTCCTCTGGAATGGACTGAGACATCTGGGGGACTCTTGGAATGGTGGCACGACCCTGGAGTTCCTCTCGCCGTTCCTGTTGAGAGGGCCTCCTCTTGAGATGCGACGGGAACGCCGGGAACTCTTTCCCGACGAAGCAGGGAAAGGATCCCTCATCTCGAGCTACGAGGCGGAAACGGGGCTCCTCTGGATGTGGGCGGGACCCTCGTGATTCCTCTCGAGTGGAGACGGCTAGGTCGGGGAACTTCTGGATTTGCACCAAGGGTGTGAAGGACCCTTTCGAAGTTCCAGAGGTGAGGTGTGATCAGCCTCGAGACGCCTCAGCGGAAATGGGCCTCATCTCGCCTGGAGGGGAGAACCTCCTGGATTTTCTCGAGTTGTGGCAGGTCTTCTCGAGTTACGACGGGGACCTCAGGGACCCGCTCTGGTGGCCTCAGGAAAGGCCAGTCCAAATGCGCGTTGCTAGGGGACCTATCGGGATTCCTCTCCCGTCCATGCCGGGGCCTCAGTCCTTGTGTGGAGTCGGGGCCGGAACCTGAGTATTCCTCTCCAGTGTTGCCATGGATCTTGGGGTGCTTCTGAGTCTCCCCAGGGGAGTCAGGCCTCGTCTCGAGTGGGGGCATGCACGTGCGCTTTCCTCCCGAGCTGCAGCAGTAGTGTCACGCTTCCTGACACGTGGATCAAGGGATCTGTGGCTTTCCCTCGAGGCTGTCCCTCGAGGCTTTCCCACGAGGCTTTCCCACAGGGCTGTGCCACGTGCCACCTTGGTGTGAGTCGATCCTCGGCGTGAAAGACGAGCCGGTGAAGGGAAAAGAGGTTCCTCTGGAATGGACTGAGACATCTGGGGGACTCTTGGAATGGTGGCACGACCCTGGAGTTCCCCTCGCCCTTCCTGTTGAGAGGGCCTCCATTTGAGATGCGACGGGAACGCCGGGAACTCTTTCCCGACGAAGCAGGGAAAGGATCCCTCATCTCGAGCTACGAGGCGGAAACGGGGCTCCTCTGGATGTGGGCGGGACCCTCGTGATTCCTCTCGAGTGGAGACGGGTATGTCGGGGAACTTCTGGATTTGCACCAAGGGTGTGAAGGACCCTTTCGAAGTTCCAGAGGTGAGGTGTGATCAGCCTCGAGACGCCTCAGCGGAAATGGGCCTCATCTCGCCTGGAGGGGAGAACCTCCTGGATTTTCTCGAGTTGCGGCAGGACTTCTCGAGTTACGACGGGGACCTCAGGGACCCGCTCTGGTGGCCTCAGGAAAGGCCAGTCCCCATGCGCGTTGCTAGGGGACCTCTCGGGATTCCTCTCCCGTCCATGCCGGGGCCTCAGTCCTTGTGTGGAGTCGGGGCCGGAACCTGAGGATTCCTCTCCAGTGTTGCCATGGATCTTGGGGTGCTTCTGAGTCTCCCCAGGGGAGTCAGGCCTCGTCTCGAGTGGGGGCATGCACGTGCGCTTTCCTCCCGAGCTTCAGCAGTAGTGTCACGCTTCCTGTCACGTGGATCAAGGGATCTGTGGCTTTCCCTCGAGGCTGTCCCTCGAGGCTTTCCCACGAGGCTTTCCCACAGGGCTGTGCCACGTGCCATCTTGGTGGGAGTCGATCCTCGGAGTGAAAGACGAGCCGGTGAAGGGAAAAGAGGTTCCTCTGGAATGGACTGAGACATCTGGGGGACTCTTGGAATGGTGGCACGACCCTGGAGTTCCTCTCGCCGTTCCTGTTGAGAGGGCCTCCTCTTGAGATGCGACGGGAACGCCGGGAACTCTTTCCCGACGAAGCAGGGAAAGGATCCCTCATCTCGAGCTACGAGGCGGAAACGGGGCTCCTCTGGATGTGGGCGGGACCCTCGTGATTCCTCTCGAGTGGAGACGGCTATGTCGGGGAACTTCTGGATTTGCACCAAGGGTGTGAAGGACCCTTTCGAAGTTCCAGAGGTGAGGTGTGATCAGCCTCGAGACGCCTCAGCGGAAATGGGCCTCATCTCGCCTGGAGGGGAGAACCTCCTGGATTTTCTCGAGTTGCGGCAGGTCTTCTCGAGTTACGACGGGGACCTCAGGGACCCGCTCTGGTGGCCTCAGGAAAGGCCAGTCCCCATGCGAGTTGCTAGGGGACCTCTCGGGATTCCTCTCCCGTCCATGCCGGGGCCTCAGTCCTTGTGTGGAGTCGGGGCCGGAACCTGAGGATTCCTCTCCAGTGTTGCCATGGATCTTGGGGTGCTTCTGAGTCTCCCCAGGGGAGTCAGGCCTCGTCTCGAGTGGGGGCATGCACGTGCGCTTTCCTCCCGAGCTGCAGCAGTAGTGTCACGCTTCCTGTCACGTGGATCAAGGGATCTGTGGCTTTCCCTCGAGGCTGTCCCTCGAGGCTTTCCCACGAGGCTTTCCCACAGGGCTGTGCCACGTGCCACCTTGGTGTGAGTCGATCCTCGGCGTGAAAGACGAGCCAGTGAAGGGAAAAGAGGTTCCTCTGGAATGGACTGAGACATCTGGGGGACTCTTGGAATGGTGGCACGACCCTGGAGTTCCTCTCGCCGTTCCTGTTGAGAGGGCCTCCTCTTGAGATGCGACGGGAACGCCGGGAACTCTTTCCCGACGAAGCAGGGAAAGGATCCCTCATCTCGAGCTACGAGGCGGAAACGGGGCTCCTCTGGATGTGGGCGGGACCCTCGTGATTCCTCTCGAGTGGAGACGGCTAGGTCGGGGAACTTCTGGATTTGCACCAAGGGTGTGAAGGACCCTTTCGAAGTTCCAGAGGTGAGGTGTGATCAGCCTCGAGACGCCTCAGCGGAAATGGGCCTCATCTCGCCTGGAGGGGAGAACCTCCTGGATTTTCTCGAGTTGTGGCAGGTCTTCTCGAGTTACGACGGGGACCTCAGGGACCCGCTCTGGTGGCCTCAGGAAAGGCCAGTCCAAATGCGCGTTGCTAGGGGACCTCTCGGGATTCCTCTCCCGTCCATGCCGGGGCCTCAGTCCTTGTGTGGAGTCGGGGCCGGAACCTGAGTATTCCTCTCCAGTGTTGCCATGGATCTTGGGGTGCTTCTGAGTCTCCCCAGGGGAGTCAGGCCTCGTCTCGAGTGGGGGCATGCACGTGCGCTTTCCTCCCGAGCTGCAGCAGTAGTGTCACGCTTCCTGTCACGTGGATCAAGGGATCTGTGGCTTTCCCTCGAGGCTGTCCCTCGAGGCTTTCCCACGAGGCTTTCCCACAGGGCTGTGCCACGTGCCACCTTGGTGTGAGTCGATCCTCGGCGTGAAAGACGAGCCGGTGAAGGGAAAAGAGGTTCCTCTGGAATGGACTGAGACATCTGGGGGACTCTTGGAATGGTGGCACGACCCTGGATTTCCTCTCGCCGTTCCTGTTGAGAGGGCCTCCTCTTGAGATGCGACGGGAACGCCGGGAACTCTTTCCCGACGAAGCAGGGAAAGGATCCCTCATCTCGAGCTACGAGGCGGAAACGGGGCTCCTCTGGATGTGGGTGGGACCCTCGTGATTCCTCTCGAGTGGAGACGGCTAGGTCGGGGAACTTCTGGATTTGCACCAAGGGTGTGAAGGACCCTTTCGAAGTTCCAGAGGTGAGGTGTGATCAGCCTCGAGACGCCTCAGCGGAAATGGGCCTCATCTCGCCTGGAGGGGAGAACCTCCTGGATTTTCTCGAGTTGCGGCAGGTCTTCTCGAGTTACGATGGGGACCTCAGGGACCCGCTCTGGTGGCCTCAGGAAAGGCCAGTCCCCATGCGAGTTGCTAGGGGACCTCTCGGGATTCCTCTCCCGTCCATGCCGGGGCCTCAGTCCTTGTGTGGAGTCGGGGCCGGAACCTGAGGATTCCTCTCCAGTGTTGCCATGGATCTTGGGGTGCTTCTGAGTCTCCCCAGGGGAGTCAGGCCTCGTCTCGAGTGGGGGCATGCACGTGCGCTTTCCTCCCGAGCTGCAGCAGTAGTGTCACGCTTCCTGTCACGTGGATCAAGGGATCTGTGGCTTTCCCTCGAGGCTGTCCCTCGAGGCTTTCCCACGAGGCTTTCCCACAGGGCTGTGCCACGTGCCACCTTGGTGTGAGTCGATCCTCGGCGTGAAAGACGAGCCGGTGAAGGGAAAAGAGGTTCCTCTGGAATGGACTGAGACATCTGGGGGACTCTTGGAATGGTGGCACGACCCTGGAGTTCCTCTCGCCGTTCCTGTTGAGAGGGCCTCCTCTTGAGATGTGACGGGAACGCCGGGAACTCTTTCCCGACGAAGCAGGGAAAGGATCCCTCATCTCGAGCTACGAGGCGGAAACGGGGCTCCTCTGGATGTGGGCGGGACCCTCGTGATTCCTCTCGAGTGGAGACGGCTAGGTCGGGGAACTTCTGGATTTGCACCAAGGGTGTGAAGGACCCTTTCGAAGTTCCAGAGGTGAGGTGTGATCAGCCTCGAGACGCCTCAGCGGAAATGGGCCTCATCTCGCCTGGAGGGGAGAACCTCCTGGATTTTCTCGAGTTGCGGCAGGTCTTCTCGAGTTACGACGGGGACCTCAGGGACCCGCTCTGGTGGCCTCAGGAAAGGCCAGTCCCCATGCGAGTTGCTAGGGGACCTCTCGGGATTCCTCTCCCGTCCATGCCGGGGCCTCAGTCCTTGTGTGGAGTCGGGGCCGGAACCTCAGGATTCCTCTCCAGTGTTGCCATGGATCTTGGGGTGCTTCTGAGTCTCCCCAGGGGAGTCAGGCCTCGTCTCGATTGGGGGCATGCACGTGCGCTTTCCTCCCGAGCTGCAGCAGTAGTGTCACGCTTCCTGTCACGTGGATCAAGGGATCTGTGGCTTTCCCTCGAGGCTGTCCCTCGAGGCTTTCCCACGAGGCTTTCCCACAGGGCTGTGCCACGTGCCACCTTGGTGTGAGTCGATCCTCGGCGTGAAAGACGAGCCGGTGAAGGGAAAAGAGGTTCCTCTGGAATGGACTGAGACATCTGGGGGACTCTTGGAATGGTGGCACGACCCTGGAGTTCCTCTCGCCGTTCCTGTTGAGAGGGCCTCCTCTTGAGATGCGACGGGAACGCCGGGAACTCTTTCCCGACGAAGCAGGGAAAGGATCCCTCATCTCGAGCTACGAGGCGGAAACGGGGCTCCTCTGGATGTGGGCGGGACCCTCGTGATTCCTCTCGAGTGGAGACGGCTAGGTCGGGGAACTTCTGGATTTGCACCAAGGGTGTGAAGGACCCTTTCGAAGTTCCAGAGGTGAGGTGTGATCAGCCTGGAGACGCCTCAGCGGAAATGGGCCTCATCTCGCCTGGAGGGGAGAACCTCCTGGATTTTCTCGAGTTGCGGCAGGTCTTCTCGAGTTACGACGGGGACCTCAGGGACCCGCTCTGGTGGCCTCAGGAAAGGCCAGTCCCCATGCGAGTTGCTAGGGGACCTCTCGGGATTCCTCTCCCGTCCATGCCGGGGCCTCAGTCCTTGTGTGGAGTCGGGGCCGGAACCTGAGGATTCCTCTCCAGTGTTGCCATGGATCTTGGGGTGCTTCTGAGTCTCCCCAGGGGAGTCAGGCCTCGTCTCGAGTGGGGGCATGCACGTGCGCTTTCCTCCCGAGCTGCAGCAGTAGTGTCACGCTTCCTGTCACGTGGATCAAGGGATCTGTGGCTTTCCCTCGAGGCTGTCCCTCGAGGCTTTCCCACGAGGCTTTCCCACAGGGCTGTGCCACGTGCCACCTTGGTGTGAGTCGATCCTCGGCGTGAAAGACGAGCCGGTGAAGGGAAAAGAGGTTCCTCTGGAATGGACTGAGACATCTGGGGGACTCTTGGAATGGTGGCACCACCCTGGAGTTCCTCTCTCCGTTCCTGTTGAGAGGGCCTCCTCTTGAGATGCGACGGGAACGCCGGGAACTCTTTCCCGACGAAGCAGGGAAAGGATCCCTCATCTCGAGCTACGAGGCGGAAACGGGGCTCCTCTGGATGTGGGCGGGACCCTCGTGATTCCTCTCGCGTGGAGACGGCTAGGTCGGGGAACTTCTGGATTTGCACCAAGGGTGTGAAGGACCCTTTCGAAGTTCCAGAGGTGAGGTGTGATCAGCCTCGAGACGCCTCAGCGGAAATGGGCCTCATCTCGCCTGGAGGGGAGAACCTCCTGGATTTTCTCGAGTTGCGGCAGGTCTTCTCGAGTTACGACGGGGACCTCAGGGACCCGCTCTGGTGGCCTCAGGAAAGGCCAGTCCCCATGCGAGTTGCTAGGGGACCTCTCGGGATTCCTCTCCCGTCCATGCCGGGGCCTCAGTCCTTGTGTGGAGTCGGGGCCGGAACCTGAGGATTCCTCTCCAGTGTTGCCATGGATCTTGGGGTGCTTCTGAGTCTCCCCAGGGGAGTCAGGCCTCGTCTCGAGTGGGGCCATGCACGTGCGCTTTCCTCCCGAGCTGCAGCAGTAGTGTCACGCTTCCTGTCACGTGGATCAAGGGATCTGTGGCTTTCCCTCGAGGCTGTCCCTCGAGGCTTTCCCACGAGGCTTTCCCACAGGGCTGTGCCACGTGCCACCTTGGTGTGAGTCGATCCTCGGCGTGAAAGACGAGCCGGTGAAGGGAAAAGAGGTTCCTCTGGAATGGACTGAGACATCTGGGGGACTCTTGGAATGGTGGCACGACCCTGGAGTTCCTCTCGCCGTTCCTGTTGAGAGGGCCTCCTCTTGAGATGCGACGGGAACGCCGGGAACTCTTTCCCGACGAAGCAGGGAAAGGATGCCTCATCTCGAGCTACGAGGCGGAAACGGGGCTCCTCTGGATGTGGGCGGGACCCTCGTGATTCCTCTCGAGTGGAGACGGGTATGTCGGGGAACTTCTGGATTTGCACCAAGGGTGTGAAGGACCCTTTCGAAGTTCCAGAGGTGAGGTGTGATCAGCCTCGAGACGCCTCAGCGGAAATGGGCCTCATCTCGCCTGGAGGGGAGAACCTCCTGGATTTTCTAGAGTTGCGGCAGGACTTCTCGAGTTACGACGGGGACCTCAGGGACCCGCTCTGGTGGCCTCAGGAAAGGCCAGTCCCCATGCGCGTTGCTAGGGGACCTCTCGGGATTCCTCTCCCGTTCTTGCCGGGGCCTCAGTCCTTGTGTGGAGTCGGGGCCGGAACCTGAGGATTCCTCTCCAGTGTTGCCATGGATCTTGGGGTGCTTCTGAGTCTCCCCAGGGGAGTCAGGCCTCGTCTCGAGTGGGGGCATGCACGTGCGCTTTCCTCCCGAGCTGCAGCAGTAGTGTCACGCTTCCTGTCACGTGGATCAAGGGATCTGTGGCTTTCCCTCGAGGCTGTCCCTCGAGGCTTTCCCACGAGGCTTTCCCACAGGGCTGTGCCACGTGCCATCTTGGTGGGAGTCGATCCTCGGAGTGAAAGACGAGCCGGTGAAGGGAAAAGAGGTTCCTCTGGAATGGACTGAGACATCTGGGGGACTCTTGGAATGGTGGCACGACACTGGAGTTCCTCTCGCCGTTCCTGTTGAGAGGGCCTCCTCTTGAGATGCGACGGGAACGCCGGGAACTCTTTCCCGACGAAGCAGGGAAAGGATCCCTCATCTCGAGCTACGAGGCGGAAACGGGGCTCCTCTGGATGTGGGCGGGACCCTCGTGATTCCTCTCGAGTGGAGACGGCTATGTCGGGGAACTTCTGGATTTGCACCAAGGGTGTGAAGGACCCTTTCGAAGTTCCAGAGGTGAGGTGTGATCAGCCTCGAGACGCCTCAGCGGAAATGGGCCTCATCTCGCCTGGAGGGGAGAACCTCCTGGATTTTCTCGAGTTGCGGCAGGTCTTCTCGAGTTACGACGGGGACCTCAGGGACCCGCTCTGGTGGCCTCAGGAAAGGCCAGTCCCCATGCGAGTTGCTAGGGGACCTCTCGGGATTCCTCTCCCGTCCATGCCGGGGCCTCAGTCCTTGTGTGGAGTCGGGGCCGGAACCTGAGGATTCCTCTCCAGTGTTGCCATGGATCTTGGGGTGCTTCTGAGTCTCCCCAGGGGAGTCAGGCCTCGTCTCGAGTGGGGGCATGCACGTGCGCTTTCCTCCCGAGCTGCAGCAGTAGTGTCACGCTTCCTGTCACGTGGATCAAGGGATCTGTGGCTTTCCCTCGAGGCTGTCCCTCGAGGCTTTCCCACGAGGCTTTCCCACAGGGCTGTGCCACGTGCCACCTTGGTGTGAGTCGATCCTCGGCGTGAAAGACGAGCCGGTGAAGGGAAAAGAGGTTCCTCTGGAATGGACTGAGACATCTGGGGGACTCTTGGAATGGTGGCACGACCCTGGAGTTCCTCTCGCCGTTCCTGTTGAGAGGGCCTCCTCTTGAGATGCGACGGGAACGCCGGGAACTCTTTCCCGACGAAGCAGGGAAAGGATCCCTCATCTCGAGCTACGAGGCGGAAACGGGGCTCCTCTGGATGTGGGCGGGACCCTCGTGATTCCTCTCGCGTGGAGACGGCTAGGTCGGTGAACTTCTGGATTTGCACCAAGGGTGTGAAGGACCCTTTCGAAGTTCCAGAGGTGAGGTGTGATGAGCCTCGAGACGCCTCAGCGGAAATGGGCCTCATCTCGCCTGGAGGGGAGAACCTCCTGGATTTTCTCGAGTTGCGGCAGGTCTTCTCGAGTTACGACGGGGACCTCAGGGACCCGCTCTGGTGGCCTCAGGAAAGGCCAGTCCCCATGCGCGTTGCTAGGGGACCTCTCGGGATTCCTCTCCCGTCCATGCCGGGGCCTCAGTCCTTGTGTGGAGTCGGGGCCGGAACCTGAGGATTCCTCACCAGTGTTGCCATGGATCTTGGGGTGCTTCTGAGTCTCCCCAGGGGAGTCAGGCCTCGTCTCGAGTGGGGGCATGCACGTGCGCTTTCCTCCCGAGCTTCAGCAGTAGTGTCACGCTTCCTGTCACGTGGATCAAGGGATCTGTGGCTTTCCCTCGAGGCTGTCCCTCGAGGCTTTCCCATGAGGCTTTCCCACAGGGCTGTGCCACGTGCCACCTTGGTGTGAGTCGATCCTCGGCGTGAAAGACGAGCCGGTGAAGGGAAAAGAGGTTCCTCTGGAATGGACTGAGACATCTGGGGGACTCTTGGAATGGTGGCACGACCCTGGAGTTCCTCTCGCCGTTCCTGTTGAGAGGGCCTCCTCTTGAGATGCGACGGGAACGCCGGGAACTCTTTCCCGACGAAGCAGGGAAAGGATCCCTCATCTCGAGCTACGAGGCGGAAACGGGGCTCCTCTGGATGTGGGCGGGACCCTCGTGATTCCTCTCGAGTGGAGACGGCTAGGTCGGGGAACTTCTGGATTTGCACCAAGGGTGTGAAGGACCCTTTCGAAGTTCCAGAGGTGAGGTGTGATCAGCCTCGAGACGCCTCAGCGGAAATGGGCCTCATCTCGCCTGGAGGGGAGAACCTCCTGGATTTTCTCGAGTTGCGGCAGGTCTTCTCGAGTTACGACGGGGACCTCAGGGACCCGCTCTGGTGGCCTCAGGAAAGGCCAGTCCCCATGCGAGTTGCTAGGGGACCTCTCGGGATTCCTCTCCCGTCCATGCCGGGGCCTCAGTCCTTGTGTGGAGTCGGGGCCGGAACCTGAGGATTCCTCTCCAGTGTTGCCATGGATCTTGGGGTGCTTCTGAGTCTCCCCAGGGGAGTCAGGCCTCGTCTCGAGTGGGGTCATGCACGTGCGCTTTCCTCCCGAGCTGCAGCAGTAGTGTCACGCTTCCTGTCACGTGGATCAAGGGATCTGTGGCTTTCCCTCGAGGCTGTCCCTCGAGGCTTTCCCACGAGGCTTTCCCACAGGGCTGTGCCACGTGCCACCTTGGTGTGAGTCGATCCTCGGCGTGAAAGACGAGCCGGTGAAGGGAAAAGAGGTTCCTCTGGAATGGACTGAGACATCTGGGGGACTCTTGGAATGGTGGCACGACCCTGGAGTTCCTCTCGCCGTTCCTGTTGAGAGGGCCTCCTCTTGAGATGCGACGGGAACGCCGGGAACTCTTTCCCGACGAAGCAGGGAAAGGATCCCTCATCTCGAGCTACGAGGCGGAAACGGGGCTCCTCTGGATGTGGGCGGGACCCTCGTGATTCCTCTCGAGTGGAGACGGCTAGGTCGGGGAACTTCTGGATTTGCACCAAGGGTGTGAAGGACCCTTTCGAAGTTCCAGAGGTGAGGTGTGATCAGCCTCGAGACGCCTCAGCGGAAATGGGCCTCATCTCGCCTGGAGGGGAGAACCTCCTGGATTTTCTCGAGTTGCGGCAGGTCTTCTCGAGTTACGACGGGGACCTCAGGGACCCGCTCTGGTGGCCTCAGGAAAGGCCAGTCCCCATGCGAGTTGCTAGGGGACCTCTCGGGATTCCTCTCCCGTCCATGCCGGGGCCTCAGTCCTTGTGTGGAGTCGGGGCCGGAACCTGAGGATTCCTCTCCAGTGTTGCCATGGATCTTGGGGTGCTTCTGAGTCTCCCCAGGGGAGTCAGGCCTCGTCTCGAGTGGGGGCATGCACGTGCGCTTTCCTCCCGAGCTGCAGCAGTAGTGTCACGCTTCCTGTCACGTGGATCAAGGGATCTGTGGCTTTCCCTCGAGGCTGTCCCTCGAGGCTTTCCCACGAGGCTTTCCCACAGGGCTGTGCCACGTGCCACCTTGGTGTGAGTCGATCCTCGGCGTGAAAGACGAGCCGGTGAAGGGAAAAGAGGTTCCTCTGGAATGGACTGAGACATCTGGGGGACTCTTGGAATGGTGGCACGACCCTGGAGTTCCTCTCGCCGTTCCTGTTGAGAGGGCCTCCTCTTGAGATGCGACGGGAACGCCGGGAACTCTTTCCCGACGAAGCAGGGAAAGGATCCCTCATCTCGAGCTACGAGGCGGAAACGGGGCTCCTCTGGATGTGGGCGGGACCCTCGTGATTCCTCTCGAGTGGAGACGGCTAGGTCGGGGAACTTCTGGATTTGCACCAAGGGTGTGAAGGACCCTTTCGAAGTTCCAGAGGTGAGGTGTGATCAGCCTGGAGACGCCTCAGCGGAAATGGGCCTCATCTCGCCTGGAGGGGAGAACCTCCTGGATTTTCTCGAGTTGCGGCAGGTCTTCTCGAGTTACGACGGGGACCTCAGGGACCCGCTCTGGTGGCCTCAGGAAAGGCCAGTCCCCATGCGAGTTGCTAGGGGACCTCTCGGGATTCCTCTCCCGTCCATGCCGGGGCCTCAGTCCTTGTGTGGAGTCGGGGCCGGAACCTGAGGATTCCTCTCCAGTGTTGCCATGGATCTTGGGGTGCTTCTGAGTCTCCCCAGGGGAGTCAGGCCTCGTCTCGAGTGGGGGCATGCACGTGCGCTTTCCTCCCGAGCTGCAGCAGTAGTGTCACGCTTCCTGTCACGTGGATCAAGGGATCTGTGGCTTTCCCTCGAGGCTGTCCCTCGAGGCTTTCCCACGAGGCTTTCCCACAGGGCTGTGCCACGTGCCACCTTGGTGTGAGTCGATCCTCGGCGTGAAAGACGAGCCGGTGAAGGGAAAAGAGGTTCCTCTGGAATGGACTGAGACATATGGGGGACTCTTGGAATGGTGGCACGACCCTGGAGTTCCTCTCACCATTCCTGTTGAGAGGGCCTCCTCTTGATATGCGACGGGAACGCCGGGAACTCTTTCCCGACGAAGCAGGGAAAGGATCCCTCATCTCGAGCTACGAGGCGGAAACGGGGCTCCTCTGGATGTGGGCGGGACCCTCGTGATTCCTCTCGAGTGGAGACGGCTAGGTCGGGGAACTTCTGGATTTGCACCAAGGGTGTGAAGGACCCTTTCGAAGTTCCAGAGGTGAGGTGTGATCAGCCTGGAGACGCCTCAGCGGAAATGGGCCTCATCTCGCCTGGAGGGGAGAACCTCCTGGATTTTCTCGAGTTGCGGCAGGTCTTCTCGAGTTACGACGGGGACCTCAGGGACCCGCTCTGGTGGCCTCAGGAAAGGCCAGTCCCCATGCGAGTTGCTAGGGGACCTCTCGGGATTCCTCTCCCGTCCATGCCGGGGCCTCAGTCCTTGTGTGGAGTCGGGGCCGGAACCTGAGGATTCCTCTCCAGTGTTGCCATGGATCTTGGGGTGCTTCTGAGTCTCCCCAGGGGAGTCAGGCCTCGTCTCGAGTGGGGGCATGCACGTGCGCTTTCCTCCCGAGCTGCAGCAGTAGTGTCACGCTTCCTGTCACGTGGATCAAGGGATCTGTGGCTTTCCCTCGAGGCTGTCCCTCGAGGCTTTCCCACGAGGCTTTCCCACAGGGCTGTGCCACGTGCCACCTTGGTGTGAGTCGATCCTCGGCGTGAAAGACGAGCCGGTGAAGGGAAAAGAGGTTCCTCTGGAATGGACTGAGACATCTGGGGGACTCTTGGAATGGTGGCACGACCCTGGAGTTCCTCTCGCCGTTCCTGTTGAGAGGGCCTCCTCTTGAGATGCGACGGGAACGCCGGGAACTCTTTCCCGACGAAGCAGGGAAAGGATCCCTCATCTCGAGCTACGAGGCGGAAACGGGGCTCCTCTGGATGTGGGCGGGACCCTCGTGATTCCTCTCGAGTGGAGACGGCTAGGTCGGGGAACTTCTGGATTTGCACCAAGGGTGTGAAGGACCCTTTCGAAGTTCCAGAGGTGAGGTGTGATCAGCCTGGAGACGCCTCAGCGGAAATGGGCCTCATCTCGCCTGGAGGGGAGAACCTCCTGGATTTTCTCGAGTTGCGGCAGGTCTTCTCGAGTTACGACGGGGACCTCAGGGACCCGCTCTGGTGGCCTCAGGAAAGGCCAGTCCCCATGCGAGTTGCTAGGGGACCTCTCGGGATTCCTCTCCCGTCCATGCCGGGGCCTCAGTCCTTGTGTGGAGTCGGGGCCGGAACCTGAGGATTCCTCTCCAGTGTTGCCATGGATCTTGGGGTGCTTCTGAGTCTCCCCAGGGGAGTCAGGCCTCGTCTCGAGTGGGGGCATGCACGTGCGCTTTCCTCCCGAGCTGCAGCAGTAGTGTCACGCTTCCTGTCACGTGGATCAAGGGATCTGTGGCTTTCCCTCGAGGCTGTCCCTCGAGGCTTTCCCACGAGGCTTTCCCACAGGGCTGTGCCACGTGCCACCTTGGTGTGAGTCGATCCTCGGCGTGAAAGACGAGCCGGTGAAGGGAAAAGAGGTTCCTCTGGAATGGACTGAGACATATGGGGGACTCTTGGAATGGTGGCACGACCCTGGAGTTCCTCTCACCATTCCTGTTGAGAGGGCCTCCTCTTGATATGCGACGGGAACGCCGGGAACTCTTTCCCGACGAAGCAGGGAAAGGATCCCTCATCTCGAGCTACGAGGCGGAAACGGGGCTCCTCTGGATGTGGGCGGGACCCTCGTGATTCCTCTCGAGTGGAGACGGCTAGGTCGGGGAACTTCTGGATTTGCACCAAGGGTGTGAAGGACCCTTTCGAAGTTCCAGAGGTGAGGTGTGATCAGCCTGGAGACGCCTCAGCGGAAATGGGCCTCATCTCGCCTGGAGGGGAGAACCTCCTGGATTTTCTCGAGTTGCGGCAGGTCTTCTCGAGTTACGACGGGGACCTCAGGGACCCGCTCTGGTGGCCTCAGGAAAGGCCAGTCCCCATGCGAGTTGCTAGGGGACCTCTCGGGATTCCTCTCCCGTCCATGCCGGGGCCTCAGTCCTTGTGTGGAGTCGGGGCCGGAACCTGAGGATTCCTCTCCAGTGTTGCCATGGATCTTGGGGTGCTTCTGAGTCTCCCCAGGGGAGTCAGGCCTCGTCTCGAGTGGGGGCATGCACGTGCGCTTTCCTCCCGAGCTGCAGCAGTAGTGTCACGCTTCCTGTCACGTGGATCAAGGGATCTGTGGCTTTCCCTCGAGGCTGTCCCTCGAGGCTTTCCCACGAGGCTTTCCCACAGGGCTGTGCCACGTGCCACCTTGGTGTGAGTCGATCCTCGGCGTGAAAGACGAGCCGGTGAAGGGAAAAGAGGTTCCTCTGGAATGGACTGAGACATCTGGGGGACTCTTGGAATGGTGGCACGACCCTGGAGTTCCTCTCGCCGTTCCTGTTGAGAGGGCCTCCTCTTGAGATGCGACGGGAACGCCGGGAACTCTTTCCCGACGAAGCAGGGAAAGGATCCCTCATCTCGAGCTACGAGGCGGAAACGGGGCTCCTCTGGATGTGGGCGGGACCCTCGTGATTCCTCTCGAGTGGAGACGGCTAGGTCGGGGAACTTCTGGATTTGCACCAAGGGTGTGAAGGACCCTTTCGAAGTTCCAGAGGTGAGGTGTGATCAGCCTGGAGACGCCTCAGCGGAAATGGGCCTCATCTCGCCTGGAGGGGAGAACCTCCTGGATTTTCTCGAGTTGCGGCAGGTCTTCTCGAGTTACGACGGGGACCTCAGGGACCCGCTCTGGTGGCCTCAGGAAAGGCCAGTCCCCATGCGAGTTGCTAGGGGACCTCTCGGGATTCCTCTCCCGTCCATGCCGGGGCCTCAGTCCTTGTGTGGAGTCGGGGCCGGAACCTGAGGATTCCTCTCCAGTGTTGCCATGGATCTTGGGGTGCTTCTGAGTCTCCCCAGGGGAGTCAGGCCTCGTCTCGAGTGGGGGCATGCACGTGCGCTTTCCTCCCGAGCTGCAGCAGTAGTGTCACGCTTCCTGTCACGTGGATCAAGGGATCTGTGGCTTTCCCTCGAGGCTGTCCCTCGAGGCTTTCCCACGAGGCTTTCCCACAGGGCTGTGCCACGTGCCACCTTGGTGTGAGTCGATCCTCGGCGTGAAAGACGAGCCGGTGAAGGGAAAAGAGGTTCCTCTGGAATGGACTGAGACATATGGGGGACTCTTGGAATGGTGGCACGACCCTGTAGTTCCTCTCACCATTCCTGTTGAGAGGGCCTCCTCTTGATATGCGACGGGAACGCCGGGAACTCTTTCCCGACGAAGCAGGGAAAGGATCCCTCATCTCGAGCTACGAGGCGGAAACGGGGCTCCTCTGGATGTGGGCGGGACCCTCGTGATTCCTCTCGAGTGGAGACGGGTATGTCGGGGAACTTCTGGATTTGCACCAAGGGTGTGAAGGACCCTTTCGAAGTTCCAGAGGTGAGGTGTGATCAGCCTCGAGACGCCTCAGCGGAAATGGACCTCATCTCGCCTGGAGGGGAGAACCTCCTGGATTTTCTCGAGTTGCGGCAGGTCTTCTCGAGTTACGACGGGGACCTCAGGGACCCGCTCTGGTGGCCTCAGGAAAGGCCAGTCCCCATGCGAGTTGCTAGGGGACCTCTCGGGATTCCTCTCCCGTCCATGCCGGGGCCTCAGTCCTTGTGTGGAGTCGGGGCCGGAACCTGAGGATTCCTCTCCAGGGTTGCCATGGATCTTGGGGTGCTTCTGAGTCTCCCCAGGGGAGTCAGGCCTCGTCTCGAGTGGGGGCATGCACGTGCGCTTTCCTCCCGAGCTGCAGCAGTAGTGTCACGCTTCCTGTCACGTGGATCAAGGGATCTGTGGCTTTCCCTCGAGGCTGTCCCTCGAGGCTTTCCCACGAGGCTTTCCCACAGGGCTGTGCCACGTGCCACCTTGGTGTGAGTCGATCCTCGGCGTGAAAGACGAGCCGGTGAAGGGGAAAGAGGTTCCTCTGGAATGGACTGAGACATATGGGGGACTCTTGGAATGGTGGCACGACCCTGTAGTTCCTCTCACCATTCCTGTTGAGAGGGCCTCCTCTTGATATGCGACGGGAACGCCGGGAACTCTTTCCCGACGAAGCAGGGAAAGGATCCCTCATCTCGAGCTACGAGGCGGAAACGGGGCTCCTCTGGATGTGGGCGGGACCCTCGTGATTCCTCTCGAGTGGAGACGGCTAGGTCGGGGAACTTCTGGATTTGCACCAAGGGTGTGAAGGACCCTTTCGAAGTTCCAGAGGTGAGGTGTGATCAGCCTCGAGACGCCTCAGCGGAAATGGGCCTCATCTCGCCTGGAGGGGAGAACCTCCTGGATTTTCTCGAGTTGCGGCAGGTCTTCTCGAGTTACGACGGGGACCTCAGGGACCCGCTCTGGTGGCCTCAGGAAAGGCCAGTCCCCATGCGAGTTGCTAGGGGACCTCTCGGGATTCCTCTCCCGTCCATGCCGGGGCCTCAGTCCTTGTGTGGAGTCGGGGCCGGAACCTGAGGATTCCTCTCCAGTGTTGCCATGGATCTTGGGGTGCTTCTGAGTCTCCCCAGGGGAGTCAGGCCTCGTCTCGAGTGGGGTCATGCACGTGCGCTTTCCTCCCGAGCTGCAGCAGTAGTGTCACGCTTCCTGTCACGTGGATCAAGGGATCTGTGGCTTTCCCTCGAGGCTGTCCCTCGAGGCTTTCCCACGAGGCTTTCCCACAGGGCTGTGCCACGTGCCACCTTGGTGTGAGTCGATCCTCGGCGTGAAAGACGAGCCGGTGAAGGGAAAAGAGGTTCCTCTGGAATGGACTGAGACATCTGGGGGACTCTTGGAATGGTGGCACGACCCTGGAGTTCCTCTCGCCGTTCCTGTTGAGAGGGCCTCCTCTTGAGATGCGACGGGAACGCCGGGAACTCTTTCCCGACGAAGCAGGGAAAGGATCCCTCATCTCGAGCTACGAGGCGGAAACGGGGCTCCTCTGGATGTGGGCGGGACCCTCGTGATTCCTCTCGAGTGGAGACGGCTAGGTCGGGGAACTTCTGGATTTGCACCAAGGGTGTGAAGGACCCTTTCGAAGTTCCAGAGGTGAGGTGTGATCAGCCTCGAGACGCCTCAGCGGAAATGGGCCTCATCTCGCCTGGAGGGGAGAACCTCCTGGATTTTCTCGAGTTGCGGCAGGTCTTCTCGAGTTACGACGGGGACCTCAGGGACCCGCTCTGGTGGCCTCAGGAAAGGCCAGTCCCCATGCGAGTTGCTAGGGGACCTCTCGGGATTCCTCTCCCGTCCATGCCGGGGCCTCAGTCCTTGTGTGGAGTCGGGGCCGGAACCTGAGGATTCCTCTCCAGTGTTGCCATGGATCTTGGGGTGCTTCTGAGTCTCCCCAGGGGAGTCAGGCCTCGTCTCGAGTGGGGGCATGCACGTGCGCTTTCCTCCCGAGCTGCAGCAGTAGTGTCACGCTTCCTGTCACGTGGATCAAGGGATCTGTGGCTTTCCCTCGAGGCTGTCCCTCGAGGCTTTCCCACGAGGCTTTCCCACAGGGCTGTGCCACGTGCCACCTTGGTGTGAGTCGATCCTCGGCGTGAAAGACGAGCCGGTGAAGGGAAAAGAGGTTCCTCTGGAATGGACTGAGACATCTGGGGGACTCTTGGAATGGTGGCACGACCCTGGAGTTCCTCTCGCCGTTCCTGTTGAGAGGGCCTCCTCTTGAGATGCGACGGGAACGCCGGGAACTCTTTCCCGACGAAGCAGGGAAAGGATCCCTCATCTCGAGCTACGAGGCGGAAACGGGGCTCCTCTGGATGTGGGCGGGACCCTCGTGATTCCTCTCGAGTGGAGACGGCTAGGTCGGGGAACTTCTGGATTTGCACCAAGGGTGTGAAGGACCCTTTCGAAGTTCCAGAGGTGAGGTGTGATCAGCCTGGAGACGCCTCAGCGGAAATGGGCCTCATCTCGCCTGGAGGGGAGAACCTCCTGGATTTTCTCGAGTTGCGGCAGGTCTTCTCGAGTTACGACGGGGACCTCAGGGACCCGCTCTGGTGGCCTCAGGAAAGGCCAGTCCCCATGCGAGTTGCTAGGGGACCTCTCGGGATTCCTCTCCCGTCCATGCCGGGGCCTCAGTCCTTGTGTGGAGTCGGGGCCGGAACCTGAGGATTCCTCTCCAGTGTTGCCATGGATCTTGGGGTGCTTCTGAGTCTCCCCAGGGGAGTCAGGCCTCGTCTCGAGTGGGGGCATGCACGTGCGCTTTCCTCCCGAGCTGCAGCAGTAGTGTCACGCTTCCTGTCACGTGGATCAAGGGATCTGTGGCTTTCCCTCGAGGCTGTCCCTCGAGGCTTTCCCACGAGGCTTTCCCACAGGGCTGTGCCACGTGCCACCTTGGTGTGAGTCGATCCTCGGCGTGAAAGACGAGCCGGTGAAGGGAAAAGAGGTTCCTCTGGAATGGACTGAGACATATGGGGGACTCTTGGAATGGTGGCACGACCCTGGAGTTCCTCTCACCATTCCTGTTGAGAGGGCCTCCTCTTGATATGCGACGGGAACGCCGGGAACTCTTTCCCGACGAAGCAGGGAAAGGATCCCTCATCTCGAGCTACGAGGCGGAAACGGGGCTCCTCTGGATGTGGGCGGGACCCTCGTGATTCCTCTCGAGTGGAGACGGCTAGGTCGGGGAACTTCTGGATTTGCACCAAGGGTGTGAAGGACCCTTTCGAAGTTCCAGAGGTGAGGTGTGATCAGCCTGGAGACGCCTCAGCGGAAATGGGCCTCATCTCGCCTGGAGGGGAGAACCTCCTGGATTTTCTCGAGTTGCGGCAGGTCTTCTCGAGTTACGACGGGGACCTCAGGGACCCGCTCTGGTGGCCTCAGGAAAGGCCAGTCCCCATGCGAGTTGCTAGGGGACCTCTCGGGATTCCTCTCCCGTCCATGCCGGGGCCTCAGTCCTTGTGTGGAGTCGGGGCCGGAACCTGAGGATTCCTCTCCAGTGTTGCCATGGATCTTGGGGTGCTTCTGAGTCTCCCCAGGGGAGTCAGGCCTCGTCTCGAGTGGGGGCATGCACGTGCGCTTTCCTCCCGAGCTGCAGCAGTAGTGTCACGCTTCCTGTCACGTGGATCAAGGGATCTGTGGCTTTCCCTCGAGGCTGTCCCTCGAGGCTTTCCCACGAGGCTTTCCCACAGGGCTGTGCCACGTGCCACCTTGGTGTGAGTCGATCCTCGGCGTGAAAGACGAGCCGGTGAAGGGAAAAGAGGTTCCTCTGGAATGGACTGAGACATCTGGGGGACTCTTGGAATGGTGGCACGACCCTGGAGTTCCTCTCGCCGTTCCTGTTGAGAGGGCCTCCTCTTGAGATGCGACGGGAACGCCGGGAACTCTTTCCCGACGAAGCAGGGAAAGGATCCCTCATCTCGAGCTACGAGGCGGAAACGGGGCTCCTCTGGATGTGGGCGGGACCCTCGTGATTCCTCTCGAGTGGAGACGGCTAGGTCGGGGAACTTCTGGATTTGCACCAAGGGTGTGAAGGACCCTTTCGAAGTTCCAGAGGTGAGGTGTGATCAGCCTGGAGACGCCTCAGCGGAAATGGGCCTCATCTCGCCTGGAGGGGAGAACCTCCTGGATTTTCTCGAGTTGCGGCAGGTCTTCTCGAGTTACGACGGGGACCTCAGGGACCCGCTCTGGTGGCCTCAGGAAAGGCCAGTCCCCATGCGAGTTGCTAGGGGACCTCTCGGGATTCCTCTCCCGTCCATGCCGGGGCCTCAGTCCTTGTGTGGAGTCGGGGCCGGAACCTGAGGATTCCTCTCCAGTGTTGCCATGGATCTTGGGGTGCTTCTGAGTCTCCCCAGGGGAGTCAGGCCTCGTCTCGAGTGGGGGCATGCACGTGCGCTTTCCTCCCGAGCTGCAGCAGTAGTGTCACGCTTCCTGTCACGTGGATCAAGGGATCTGTGGCTTTCCCTCGAGGCTGTCCCTCGAGGCTTTCCCACGAGGCTTTCCCACAGGGCTGTGCCACGTGCCACCTTGGTGTGAGTCGATCCTCGGCGTGAAAGACGAGCCGGTGAAGGGAAAAGAGGTTCCTCTGGAATGGACTGAGACATATGGGGGACTCTTGGAATGGTGGCACGACCCTGGAGTTCCTCTCACCATTCCTGTTGAGAGGGCCTCCTCTTGATATGCGACGGGAACGCCGGGAACTCTTTCCCGACGAAGCAGGGAAAGGATCCCTCATCTCGAGCTACGAGGCGGAAACGGGGCTCCTCTGGATGTGGGCGGGACCCTCGTGATTCCTCTCGAGTGGAGACGGCTAGGTCGGGGAACTTCTGGATTTGCACCAAGGGTGTGAAGGACCCTTTCGAAGTTCCAGAGGTGAGGTGTGATCAGCCTGGAGACGCCTCAGCGGAAATGGGCCTCATCTCGCCTGGAGGGGAGAACCTCCTGGATTTTCTCGAGTTGCGGCAGGTCTTCTCGAGTTACGACGGGGACCTCAGGGACCCGCTCTGGTGGCCTCAGGAAAGGCCAGTCCCCATGCGAGTTGCTAGGGGACCTCTCGGGATTCCTCTCCCGTCCATGCCGGGGCCTCAGTCCTTGTGTGGAGTCGGGGCCGGAACCTGAGGATTCCTCTCCAGTGTTGCCATGGATCTTGGGGTGCTTCTGAGTCTCCCCAGGGGAGTCAGGCCTCGTCTCGAGTGGGGGCATGCACGTGCGCTTTCCTCCCGAGCTGCAGCAGTAGTGTCACGCTTCCTGTCACGTGGATCAAGGGATCTGTGGCTTTCCCTCGAGGCTGTCCCTCGAGGCTTTCCCACGAGGCTTTCCCACAGGGCTGTGCCACGTGCCACCTTGGTGTGAGTCGATCCTCGGCGTGAAAGACGAGCCGGTGAAGGGAAAAGAGGTTCCTCTGGAATGGACTGAGACATCTGGGGGACTCTTGGAATGGTGGCACGACCCTGGAGTTCCTCTCGCCGTTCCTGTTGAGAGGGCCTCCTCTTGAGATGCGACGGGAACGCCGGGAACTCTTTCCCGACGAAGCAGGGAAAGGATCCCTCATCTCGAGCTACGAGGCGGAAACGGGGCTCCTCTGGATGTGGGCGGGACCCTCGTGATTCCTCTCGAGTGGAGACGGCTAGGTCGGGGAACTTCTGGATTTGCACCAAGGGTGTGAAGGACCCTTTCGAAGTTCCAGAGGTGAGGTGTGATCAGCCTCGAGACGCCTCAGCGGAAATGGGCCTCATCTCGCCTGGAGGGGAGAACCTCCTGGATTTTCTCGAGTTGCGGCAGGTCTTCTCGAGTTACGACGGGGACCTCAGGGACCCGCTCTGGTGGCCTCAGGAAAGGCCAGTCCCCATGCGAGTTGCTAGGGGACCTCTCGGGATTCCTCTCCCGTCCATGCCGGGGCCTCAGTCCTTGTGTGGAGTCGGGGCCGGAACCTGAGGATTCCTCTCCAGTGTTGCCATGGATCTTGGGGTGCTTCTGAGTCTCCCCAGGGGAGTCAGGCCTCGTCTCGAGTGGGGGCATGCACGTGCGCTTTCCTCCCGAGCTGCAGCAGTAGTGTCACGCTTCCTGTCACGTGGATCAAGGGATCTGTGGCTTTCCCTCGAGGCTGTCCCTCGAGGCTTTCCCACGAGGCTTTCCCACAGGGCTGTGCCACGTGCCACCTTGGTGTGAGTCGATCCTCGGCGTGAAAGACGAGCCGGTGAAGGGAAAAGAGGTTCCTCTGGAATGGACTGAGACATATGGGGGACTCTTGGAATGGTGGCACGACCCTGTAGTTCCTCTCACCATTCCTGTTGAGAGGGCCTCCTCTTGATATGCGACGGGAACGCCGGGAACTCTTTCCCGACGAAGCAGGGAAAGGATCCCTCATCTCGAGCTACGAGGCGGAAACGGGGCTCCTCTGGATGTGGGCGGGACCCTCGTGATTCCTCTCGAGTGGAGACGGGTATGTCGGGGAACTTCTGGATTTGCACCAAGGGTGTGAAGGACCCTTTCGAAGTTCCAGAGGTGAGGTGTGATCAGCCTCGAGACGCCTCAGCGGAAATGGACCTCATCTCGCCTGGAGGGGAGAACCTCCTGGATTTTCTCGAGTTGCGGCAGGTCTTCTCGAGTTACGACGGGGACCTCAGGGACCCGCTCTGGTGGCCTCAGGAAAGGCCAGTCCCCATGCGAGTTGCTAGGGGACCTCTCGGGATTCCTCTCCCGTCCATGCCGGGGCCTCAGTCCTTGTGTGGAGTCGGGGCCGGAACCTGAGGATTCCTCTCCAGGGTTGCCATGGATCTTGGGGTGCTTCTGAGTCTCCCCAGGGGAGTCAGGCCTCGTCTCGAGTGGGGGCATGCACGTGCGCTTTCCTCCCGAGCTGCAGCAGTAGTGTCACGCTTCCTGTCACGTGGATCAAGGGATCTGTGGCTTTCCCTCGAGGCTGTCCCTCGAGGCTTTCCCACGAGGCTTTCCCACAGGGCTGTGCCACGTGCCACCTTGGTGTGAGTCGATCCTCGGCGTGAAAGACGAGCCGGTGAAGGGGAAAGAGGTTCCTCTGGAATGGACTGAGACATATGGGGGACTCTTGGAATGGTGGCACGACCCTGTAGTTCCTCTCACCATTCCTGTTGAGAGGGCCTCCTCTTGATATGCGACGGGAACGCCGGGAACTCTTTCCCGACGAAGCAGGGAAAGGATCCCTCATCTCGAGCTACGAGGCGGAAACGGGGCTCCTCTGGATGTGGGCGGGACCCTCGTGATTCCTCTCGAGTGGAGACGGGTATGTCGGGGAACTTCTGGATTTGCAACAAGGGTGTGAAGGACCCTTTCGAAGTTCCAGAGGTGAGGTGTGATCAGCCTCGAGACGCCTCAGCGGAAATGGACCTCATCTCGCCTGGAGGGGAGAACCTCCTGGATTTTCTCGAGTTGCGGCAGGTCTTCTCGAGTTACGACGGGGACCTCAGGGACCCGCTCTGGTGGCCTCAGGAAAGGCCAGTCCCCATGCGAGTTGCTAGGGGACCTCTCGGGATTCCTCTCCCGTCCATGCCGGGGCCTCAGTCCTTGTGTGGAGTCGCGGCCGGAACCTGAGGATTCCTCTCCAGTGTTGCCATGGATCTTGGGGTGCTTCTGAGTCTCCCCAGGGGAGTCAGGCCTCGTCTCGAGTGGGGGCATGCACGTGCGCTTTCCTCCCGAGCTGCAGCAGTAGTGTCACGCTTCCTGTCACGTGGATCAAGGGATCTGTGGCTTTCCCTCGAGGCTGTCCCTCGAGGCTTTCCCACGAGGCTTTCCCACAGGGCTGTGCTACGTGCCACCTTGGTGTGAGTCGATCCTCGGCGTGAAAGACGAGCCGGTGAAGGGAAAAGAGGTTCCTCTGGAATGGACTGAGACATCTGGGGGACTCTTGGAATGGTGGCACGACCCTGGAGTTCCTCTCGCCGTTCCTGTTGAGAGGGCCTCCTCTTGAGATGCGACGGGAACGCCGGGAACTCTTTCCCGACGAAGCAGGGAAAGGATCCCTCATCTCGAGCTACGAGGCGGAAACGGGGCTCCTCTGGATGTGGGCGGGACCCTCGTGATTCCTCTCGAGTGGAGACGGCTAGGTCGGGGAACTTCTGGATTTGCACCAAGGGTGTGAAGGACCCTTTCGAAGTTCCAGAGGTGAGGCGTGATCAGCCTCGAGACGCCTCAGCGGAAATGGGCCTCATCTCGCCTGGAGGGGAGAACCTCCTGGATTTTCTCGAGTTGCGGCAGGTCTTCTCGAGTTACGACGGGGACCTCAGGGACCCGCTCTGGTGGCCTCAGGAAAGGCCAGTCCCCATGCGAGTTGCTAGGGGACCTCTCGGGATTCCTCTCCCGTCCATGCCGGGGCCTCAGTCCTTGTGTGGAGTCGGGGCCGGAACCTGAGGATTCCTCTCCAGTGTTGCCATGGATCTTGGGGTGCTTCTGAGTCTCCCCAGGGGAGTCAGGCCTCGTCTCGAGTGGGGGCCTCCACGTGCGCTTTCCTCCCGAGCTGCAGCAGTAGTGTCACGCTTCCTGTCACGTGGATCAAGGGATCTGTGGCTTTCCCTCGAGGTTGTCCCTCGAGGCTTTCCCACGAGGCTTTCCCACAGGGCTGTGCCACGTGCCACCTTGGTGTGAGTCGATCCTCGGCGTGAAAGACGAGCCGGTGAAGGGAAAAGAGGTTCCTCTGGAATGGACTGAGACATCTGGGGGACTCTTGGAATGGTGGCACGACCCTGGAGTTCCTCTCGCCGTTCCTGTTGAGAGGGCCTCCTCTTGAGATGCGACGGGAACGCCGGGAACTCTTTCCCGACGAAGCAGGGAAAGGATCCCTCATCTCGAGCTACGAGGCGGAAACGGGGCTCCTCTGGATGTGGGCGGGACCCTCGTGATTCCTCTCGAGTGGAGACGGCTAGGTCGGGGAACTTCTGGATTTGCACCAAGGGTGTGAAGGACCCTTTCGAAGTTCCAGAGGTGAGGTGTGATCAGCCTGGAGACGCCTCAGCGGAAATGGGCCTCATCTCGCCTGGAGGGGAGAACCTCCTGGATTTTCTCGAGTTGCGGCAGGTCTTCTCGAGTTACGACGGGGACCTCAGGGACCCGCTCTGGTGGCCTCAGGAAAGGCCAGTCCCCATGCGAGTTGCTAGGGGACCTCTCGGGATTCCTCTCCCGTCCATGCCGGGGCCTCAGTCCTTGTGTGGAGTCGGGGCCGGAACCTGAGGATTCCTCTCCAGTGTTGCCATGGATCTTGGGGTGCTTCTGAGTCTCCCCAGGGGAGTCAGGCCTCGTCTCGAGTGGGGGCATGCACGTGCGCTTTCCTCCCGAGCTGCAGCAGTAGTGTCACGCTTCCTGTCACGTGGATCAAGGGATCTGTGGCTTTCCCTCGAGGCTGTCCCTCGAGGCTTTCCCACGAGGCTTTCCCACAGGGCTGTGCCACGTGCCACCTTGGTGTGAGTCGATCCTCGGCGTGAAAGACGAGCCGGTGAAGGGAAAAGAGGTTCCTCTGGAATGGACTGAGACATCTGGGGGACTCATGGAATGGTGGCACGACCCTGGAGTTCCTCTCGCCGTTCCTGTTGAGAGGGCCTCCTCTTGAGATGCGACGGGAACGCCGGGAACTCTTTCCCGACGAAGCAGGGAAAGGATCCCTCATCTCGAGCTACGAGGCGGAAACGGGGCTCCTCTGGATGTGGTCGGGACCCTCGTGATTCCTCTCGAGTGGAGACGGCTAGGTCGGGGAACTTCTGGATTTGCACCAAGGGTGTGAAGGACCCTTTCGAAGTTCCAGAGGTGAGGTGTGATCAGCCTCGAGACGCCTCAGCGGAAATGGGCCTCATCTCGCCTGGAGGGGAGAACCTCCTGGATTTTCTCGAGTTGTGGCAGGTCTTCTCGAGTTACGACGGGGACCTCAGGGACCCGCTCTGGTGGCCTCAGGAAAGGCCAGTCCCCATGCGAGTTGCTAGGGGACCTCTCGGGATTCCTCTCCCGTCCATGCCGGGGCCTCAGTCCTTGTGTGGAGTCGGGGCCGGAACCTGAGGATTCCTCTCCAGTGTTGCCATGGATCTTGGGGTGCTTCTGAGTCTCCCCAGGGGAGTCAGGCCTCGTCTCGAGTGGGGGCATGCACGTGCGCTTTCCTCCCGAGCTGCAGCAGTAGTGTCACGCTTCCTGTCACGTGGATCAAGGGATCTGTGGCTTTCCCTCGAGGCTGTCCCTCGAGGCTTTCCCACGAGGCTTTCCCACAGGGCTGTGCCACGTGCCACCTTGGTGTGAGTCGATCCTCGGCGTGAAAGACGAGCCGGTGAAGGGAAAAGAGGTTCCTCTGGAATGGACTGAGACATCTGGGGGACTCTTGGAATGGTGGCACGACCCTGGAGTTCCTCTCGCCGTTCCTGTTGAGAGGGCCTCCTCTTGAGATGCGACGGGAACGCCGGGAACTCTTTCCCGACGAAGCAGGGAAAGGATCCCTCATCTCGAGCTACGAGGCGGAAACGGGGCTCCTCTGGATGTGGGCGGGACCCTCGTGATTCCTCTCGAGTGGAGACGGCTAGGTCGGGGAACTTCTGGATTTGCACCAAGGGTGTGAAGGACCCTTTCGAAGTTCCAGAGGTGAGGCGTGATCAGCCTCGAGACGCCTCAGCGGAAATGGGCCTCATCTCGCCTGGAGGGGAGAACCTCCTGGATTTTCTCGAGTTGCGGCAGGTCTTCTCGAGTTACGACGGGGACCTCAGGGACCCGCTCTGGTGGCCTCAGGAAAGGCCAGTCCCCATGCGAGTTGCTAGGGGACCTCTCGGGATTCCTCTCCCGTCCATGCCGGGGCCTCAGTCCTTGTGTGGAGTCGGGGCCGGAACCTGAGGATTCCTCTCCAGTGTTGCCATGGATCTTGGGGTGCTTCTGAGTCTCCCCAGGGGAGTCAGGCCTCGTCTCGAGTGGGGGCATGCACGTGCGCTTTCCTCCCGAGCTGCAGCAGTAGTGTCACGCTTCCTTTCACGTGGATCAAGGGATCTGTGGCTTTCCCTCGAGGTTGTCCCTCGAGGCTTTCCCACGAGGCTTTCCCACAGGGCTGTGCCACGTGCCACCTTGGTGTGAGTCGATCCTCGGCGTGAAAGACGAGCCGGTGAAGGGAAAAGAGGTTCCTCTGGAATGGACTGAGACATCTGGGGGACTCTTGGAATGGTGGCACGACCCTGGAGTTCCTCTCGCCGTTCCTGTTGAGAGGGCCTCCTCTTGAGATGCGACGGGAACGCCGGGAACTCTTTCCCGACGAAGCAGGGAAAGGATCCCTCATCTCGAGCTACGAGGCGGAAACGGGGCTCCTCTGGATGTGGGCGGGACCCTCGTGATTCCTCTCGAGTGGAGACGGCTAGGTCGGGGAACTTCTGGATTTGCACCAAGGGTGTGAAGGACCCTTTCGAAGTTCCAGAGGTGAGGCGTGATCAGCCTCGAGACGCCTCAGCGGAAATGGGCCTCATCTCGCCTGGAGGGGAGAACCTCCTGGATTTTCTCGAGTTGCGGCAGGTCTTCTCGAGTTACGACGGGGACCTCAGGGACCCGCTCTGGTGGCCTCAGGAAAGGCCAGTCCCCATGCGAGTTGCTAGGGGACCTCTCGGGATTCCTTTCCCGTCCATGCCGGGGCCTCAGTCCTTGTGTGGAGTCGGGGCCGGAACCTGAGGATTCCTCTCCAGTGTTGCCATGGATCTTGGGGTGCTTCTGAGTCTCCCCAGGGGAGTCAGGCCTCGTCTCGAGTGGGGGCATCCACGTGCGCTTTCCTCCCGAGCTGCAGCAGTAGTGTCACGCTTCCTGTCACGTGGATCAAGGGATCTGTGGCTTTCCCTCGAGGTTGTCCCTCGAGGCTTTCCCACGAGGCTTTCCCACAGGGCTGTGCCACGTGCCACCTTGGTGTGAGTCGATCCTCGGCGTGAAAGACGAGCCGGTGAAGGGAAAAGAGGTTCCTCTGGAATGGACTGAGACATCTGGGGGACTCTTGGAATGGTGGCACGACCCTGGAGTTCCTCTCGCCGTTCCTGTTGAGAGGGCCTCCTCTTGAGATGCGACGGGAACGCCGGGAACTCTTTCCCGACGAAGCAGGGAAAGGATCCCTCATCTCGAGCTACGAGGCGGAAACGGGGCTCCTCTGGATGTGGGCGGGACCCTCGTGATTCCTCTCGAGTGGAGACGGCTAGGTCGGGGAACTTCTGGATTTGCACCAAGGGTGTGAAGGACCCTTTCGAAGTTCCAGAGGTGAGGTGTGATCAGCCTGGAGACGCCTCAGCGGAAATGGGCCTCATCTCGCCTGGAGGGGAGAACCTCCTGGATTTTCTCGAGTTGCGGCAGGTCTTCTCGAGTTACGACGGGGACCTCAGGGACCCGCTCTGGTGGCCTCAGGAAAGGCCAGTCCCCATGCGAGTTGCTAGGGGACCTCTCGGGATTCCTCTCCCGTCCATGCCGGGGCCTCAGTCCTTGTGTGGAGTCGGGGCCGGAACCTGAGGATTCCTCTCCAGTGTTGCCATGGATCTTGGGGTGCTTCTGAGTCTCCCCAGGGGAGTCAGGCCTCGTCTCGAGTGGGGGCATGCACGTGCGCTTTCCTCCCGAGCTGCAGCAGTAGTGTCACGCTTCCTGTCACGTGGATCAAGGGATCTGTGGCTTTCCCTCGAGGCTGTCCCTCGAGGCTTTCCCACGAGGCTTTCCCACAGGGCTGTGCCACGTGCCACCTTGGTGTGAGTCGATCCTCGGCGTGAAAGACGAGCCGGTGAAGGGAAAAGAGGTTCCTCTGGAATGGACTGAGACATCTGGGGGACTCTTGGAATGGTGGCACGACCCTGGAGTTCCTCTCGCCGTTCCTGTTGAGAGGGCCTCCTCTTGAGATGCGACGGGAACGCCGGGAACTCTTTCCCGACGAAGCAGGGAAAGGATCCCTCATCTCGAGCTACGAGGCGGAAACGGGGCTCCTCTGGATGTGGGCGGGACCCTCGTGATTCCTCTCGAGTGGAGACGGCTAGGTCGGGGAACTTCTGGATTTGCACCAAGGGTGTGAAGGACCCTTTCGAAGTTCCAGAGGTGAGGTGGGATCAGCCTCGAGACGCCTCAGCGGAAATGGGCCTCATCTCGCCTGGAGGGGAGAACCTCCTGGATTTTCTCGAGTTGCGGCAGGTCTTCTCGAGTTACGACGGGGACCTCAGGGACCCGCTCTGGTGGCCTCAGGAAAGGCCAGTCCCCATGCGAGTTGCTAGGGGACCTCTCGGGATTCCTCTCCCGTCCATGCCGGGGCCTCAGTCCTTGTGTGGAGTCGGGGCCGGAACCTGAGGATTCCTCTCCAGTGTTGCCATGGATCTTGGGGTGCTTCTGAGTCTCCCCAGGGGAGTCAGGCCTCGTCTCGAGTGGGGGCATGCACGTGCGCTTTCCTCCCGAGCTGCAGCAGTAGTGTCACGCTTCCTGTCACGTGGATCAAGGGATCTGTGGCTTTCCCTCGAGGCTGTCCCTCGAGGCTTTCCCACGAGGCTTTCCCACAGGGCTGTGCCACGTGCCACCTTGGTGTGAGTCGATCCTCGGCGTGAAAGACGAGCCGGTGAAGGGAAAAGAGGTTCCTCTGGAATGGACTGAGACATCTGGGGGACTCTTGGAATGGTGGCACGACCCTGGAGTTCCTCTCGCCGTTCCTGTTGAGAGGGCCTCCTCTTGAGATGCGACGGGAACGCCGGGAACTCTTTCCCGACGAAGCAGGGAAAGGATCCCTCATCTCGAGCTACGAGGCGGAAACGGGGCTCCTCTGGATGTGGGCGGGACCCTCGTGATTACTCTCGAGTGGAGACGGCTAGGTCGGGGAACTTCTGGATTTGCACCAAGGGTGTGAAGGACCCTTTCGAAGTTCCAGAGGTGAGGCGTGATCAGCCTCGAGACGCCTCAGCGGAAATGGGCCTCATCTCGCCTGGAGGGGAGAACCTCCTGGATTTTCTCGAGTTGCGGCAGGTCTTCTCGAGTTACGACGGGGACCTCAGGGACCCGCTCTGGTGGCCTCAGGAAAGGCCAGTCCCCATGCGAGTTGCTAGGGGACCTCTCGGGATTCCTCTCCCGTCCATGCCGGGGCCTCAGTCCTTGTGTGGAGTCGGGGCCGGAACCTGAGGATTCCTCTCCAGTGTTGCCATGGATCTTGGGGTGCTTCTGAGTCTCCCCAGGGGAGTCAGGCCTCGTCTCGAGTGGGGGCATGCACGTGCGCTTTCCTCCCGAGCTGCAGCAGTAGTGTCACGCTTCCTGTCACGTGGATCAAGGGATCTGTGGCTTTCCCTCGAGGTTGTCCCTCGAGGCTTTCCCACGAGGCTTTCCCACAGGGCTGTGCCACGTGCCACCTTGGTGTGAGTCGATCCTCGGCGTGAAAGACGAGCCGGTGAAGGGAAAAGAGGTTCCTCTGGAATGGACTGAGACATCTGGGGGACTCTTGGAATGGTGGCACGACCCTGGAGTTCCTCTCGCCGTTCCTGTTGAGAGGGCCTCCTCTTGAGATGCGACGGGAACGCCGGGAACTCTTTCCCGACGAAGCAGGGAAAGGATCCCTCATCTCGAGCTACGAGGCGGAAACGGGGCTCCTCTGGATGTGGGCGGGACCCTCGTGATTCCTCTCGAGTGGAGACGGCTAGGTCGGGGAACTTCTGGATTTGCACCAAGGGTGTGAAGGACCCTTTCGAAGTTCCAGAGGTGAGGTGTGATCAGCCTCGAGACGCCTCAGCGGAAATGGGCCTCATCTCGCCTGGAGGGTAGAACCTCCTGGATTTTCTCGAGTTGCGGCAGGTCTTCTCGAGTTACGACGGGGACCTCAGGGACCCGCTCTGGTGGCCTCAGGAAAGGCCAGTCCCCATGCGAGTTGCTAGGGGACCTCTCGGGATTCCTCTCCCGTCCATGCCGGGGCCTCAGTCCTTGTGTGGAGTCGGGGCCGGAACCTGAGGATTCCTCTCCAGTGTTGCCATGGATCTTGGGGTGCTTCTGAGTCTCCCCAGGGGAGTCAGGCCTCGTCTCGAGTGGGTGTATGCACGTGCGCTTTCCTCCCGAGCTGCAGCAGTAGTGTCACGCTTCCTGTCACGTGGATCAAGGGATCTGTGGCTTTCCCTCGAGGCTGTCCCTCGAGGCTTTCCCACGAGGCTTTCCCACAGGGCTGTGCCACGTGCCACCTTGGTGTGAGTCGATCCTCGGCGTGAAAGACGAGCCGGTGAAGGGAAAAGAGGTTCCTCTGGAATGAACTGAGACATCTGGGGGACTCTTGGAATGGTGGCACGACCCTGGAGTTCCTCTCGCCGTTCCTGTTGAGAGGGCCTCCTCTTGAGATGCGACGGGAACGCCGGGAACTCTTTCCCGACGAAGCAGGGAAAGGATCCCTCATCTCGAGCTACGAGGCGGAAACGGGGCTCCTCTGGATGTGGGCGGGACCCTCGTGATTCCTCTCGAGTGGAGACGGCTAGGTCGGGGAACTTCTGGATTTGCACCAAGGGTGTGAAGGACCCTTTCGAAGTTCCAGAGGTGAGGTGGGATCAGCCTCGAGACGCCTCAGCGGAAATGGGCCTCATCTCGCCTGGAGGGGAGAACCTCCTGGATTTTCTCGAGTTGCGGCAGGTCTTCTCGAGTTACGACGGGGACCTCAGGGACCCGCTCTGGTGGCCTCAGGAAAGGCCAGTCCCCATGCGAGTTGCTAGGGGACCTCTCGGGATTCCTCTCCCGTCCATGCCGGGGCCTCAGTCCTTGTGTGGAGTCGGGGCCGGAACCTGAGGATTCCTCTCCAGTGTTGCCATGGATCTTGGGGTGCTTCTGAGTCTCCCCAGGGGAGTCAGGCCTCGTCTCGAGTGGGGGCATGCACGTGCGCTTTCCTCCCGAGCTGCAGCAGTAGTGTCACGCTTCCTGTCACGTGGATCAAGGGATCTGTGGCTTTCCCTCGAGGCTGTCCCTCGAGGCTTTCCCACGAGGCTTTCCCACAGGGCTGTGCCACGTGCCACCTTGGTGTGAGTCGATCCTCGGCGTGAAAGACGAGCCGGTGAAGGGAAAAGAGGTTCCTCTGGAATGGACTGAGACATCTGGGGGACTCTTGGAATGGTGGCACGACCCTGGAGTTCCTCTCGCCGTTCCTGTTGAGAGGGCCTCCTCTTGAGATGCGACGGGAACGCCGGGAACTCTTTCCCGACGAAGCAGGGAAAGGATCCCTCATCTCGAGCTACGAGGCGGAAACGGGGCTCCACTGGATGTGGGCGGGACCCACGTGATTCCTCTCGAGTGGAGACAGCTAGGTCGGGGAACTTCTGGATTTGCACCAAGGGTGTGAAGGACCCTTTCGAAGTTCCAGAGGTGAGGTGTGATCAGCCTCGAGACGCCTCAGCGGAAATGGGCCTCATCTCGCCTGGAGGGGAGAACCTCCTGGATTTTCTCGAGTTGCGGCAGGTCTTCTCGAGTTACGACGGGGACCTCAGGGACCCGCTCTGGTGGCCTCAGGAAAGGCCAGTCCCCAAGCGAGTTGCTACGGACCTCTCGGGATTCCTCTCCCGTCCATGCCGGGGCCTCAGTCCTTGTGTGGAGTCGGGGCCGGAACCTGAGGATTCCTCTCCAGTGTTGCCATGGATCTTGGGGTGCTTCTGAGTCTCCCCAGGGGAGTCAGGCCTCGTCTCGAGTGGGGGCATGCACGTGCGCTTTCCTCCCGAGCTGCAGCAGTAGTGTCACGCTTCCTGTCAGGTGGATCAAGGGATCTGTGGCTTTCCCTCGAGGCTGTCCCTCGAGGCTTTCCCACGAGGCTTTCCCACAGGGCTGTGCCACGTGCCACCTTGGTGTGAGTCGATCCTCGGCGTGAAAGACGAGCCGGTGAAGGGAAAAGAGGTTCCTCTGGAATGGACTGAGACATCTGGGGGACTCTTGGAATGGTGGCACGACCCTGGAGTTCCTCTCGCCGTTCCTGTTGAGAGGGCCTCCTCTTGAGATGCGACGGGAACGCCGGGAACTCTTTCCCGACGAAGCAGGGAAAGGATCCCTCATCTCGAGCTACGAGGCGGAAACGGGGCTCCTCTGGATGTGGGCGGGACCCTCGTGATTCCTCTCGAGTGGAGACGGCTAGGTCGGGGAACTTCTGGATTTGCACCAAGGGTGTGAAGGACCCTTTCGAAGTTCCAGAGGTGAGGCGTGATCAGCCTCGAGACGCCTCAGCGGAAATGGGCCTCATCTCGCCTGGAGGGGAGAACCTCCTGGATTTTCTCGAGTTGCGGCAGGTCTTCTCGAGTTACGACGGGGACCTCAGGGACCCGCTCTGGTGGCCTCAGGAAAGGCCAGTCCCCATGCGAGTTGCTAGGGGACCTCTCGGGATTCCTCTCCCGTCCATGCCGGGGCCTCAGTCCTTGTGTGGAGTCGGGGCCGGAACCTGAGGATTCCTCTCCAGTGTTGCCATGGATCTTGGGGTGCTTCTGAGTCTCCCCAGGGGAGTCAGGCCTCGTCTCGAGTAGGGGCATGCACGTGCGCTTTCCTCCCGAGCTGCAGCAGTAGTGTCACGCTTCCTGTCACGTGGATCAAGGGATCTGTGGCTTTCCCTCGAGGCTGTCCCTCGAGGCTTTCCCACGAGGCTTTCCCACAGGGCTGTGCCACGTGCCACCTTGGTGTGAGTCGATCCTCGGCGTGAAAGACGAGCCGGTGAAGGGAAAAGAGGTTCCTCTGGAATGGACTGAGACATCTGGGGGACTCTTGGAATGGTGGCACGACCCTGGAGTTCCTCTCGCCGTTCCTGTTGAGAGGGCCTCCTCTTGAGATGCGACGGGAACGCCGGGAACTCTTTCCCGACGAAGCAGGGAAAGGATCCCTCATCTCGAGCTACGAGGCGGAAACGGGGCTCCTCTGGATGTGGGCGGGACCCTCGTGATTCCTCTCGAGTGGAGACGGCTAGGTCGGGGAACTTCTGGATTTGCACCAAGGGTGTGAAGGACCCTTTCGAAGTTCCAGAGGTGAGGCGTGATCAGCCTCGAGACGCCTCAGCGGAAATGGGCCTCATCTCGCCTGGAGGGGAGAACCTCCTGGATTTTCTCGAGTTGCGGCAGGTCTTCTCGAGTTACGACGGGGACCTCAGGGACCCGCTCTGGTGGCCTCAGGAAAGGCCAGTCCCCATGCGAGTTGCTAGGGGACCTCTCGGGATTCCTCTCCCGTCCATGCCGGGGCCTCAGTCCTTGTGTGGAGTCGGGGCCGGAACCTGAGGATTCCTCTCCAGTGTTGCCATGGATCTTGGGGTGCTTCTGAGTCTCCCCAGGGGAGTCAGGCCTCGTCTCGAGTGGGGGCATGCACGTGCGCTTTCCTCCCGAGCTGCAGCAGTAGTGTCACGCTTCCTGTCACGTGGATCAAGGGATCTGTGGCTTTCCCTCGAGGTTGTCCCTCGAGGCTTTCCCACGAGGCTTTCCCACAGGGCTGTGCCACGTGCCACCTTGGTGTGAGTCGATCCTCGGCGTGAAAGACGAGCCGGTGAAGGGAAAAGAGGTTCCTCTGGAATGGACTGAGACATCTGGGGGACTCTTGGAATGGTGGCACGACCCTGGAGTTCCTCTCGCCGTTCCTGTTGAGAGGGCCTCCTCTTGAGATGCGACGGGAACGCCGGGAACTCTTTCCCGACGAAGCAGGGAAAGGATCCCTCATCTCGAGCTACGAGGCGGAAACGGGGCTCCTCTGGATGTGGGCGGGACCCTCGTGATTCCTCTCGAGTGGAGACGGCTAGGTCGGGGAACTTCTGGATTTGCACCAAGGGTGTGAAGGACCCTTTCGAAGTTCCAGAGGTGAGGCGTGATCAGCCTCGAGACGCCTCAGCGGAAATGGGCCTCATCTCGCCTGGAGGGGAGAACCTCCTGGATTTTCTCGAGTTGCGGCAGGTCTTCTCGAGTTACGACGGGGACCTCAGGGACCCGCTCTGGTGGCCTCAGGAAAGGCCAGTCCCCATGCGAGTTGCTAGGGGACCTCTCGGGATTCCTCTCCCGTCCATGCCGGGGCCTCAGTCCTTGTGTGGAGTCGGGGCCGGAACCTGAGGATTCCTCTCCAGTGTTGCCATGGATCTTGGGGTGCTTCTGAGTCTCCCCAGGGGAGTCAGGCCTCGTCTCGAGTGGGGGCATCCACGTGCGCTTTCCTCCCGAGCTGCAGCAGTAGTGTCACGCTTCCTGTCACGTGGATCAAGGGATCTGTGGCTTTCCCTCGAGGTTGTCCCTCGAGGCTTTCCCACGAGGCTTTCCCACAGGGCTGTGCCACGTGCCACCTTGGTGTGAGTCGATCCTCGGCGTGAAAGACGAGCCGGTGAAGGGAAAAGAGGTTCCTCTGGAATGGACTGAGACATCTGGGGGACTCTTGGAATGGTGGCACGACCCTGGAGTTCCTCTCGCCGTTCCTGTTGAGAGGGCCTCCTCTTGAGATGCGACGGGAACGCCGGGAACTCTTTCCCGACGAAGCAGGGAAAGGATCCCTCATCTCGAGCTACGAGGCGGAAACGGGGCTCCTCTGGATGTGGGCGGGACCCTCGTGATTCCTCTCGAGTGGAGACGGCTAGGTCGGGGAACTTCTGGATTTGCACCAAGGGTGTGAAGGACCCTTTCGAAGTTCCAGAGGTGAGGTGTGATCAGCCTCGAGACGCCTCAGCGGAAATGGGCCTCATCTCGCCTGGAGGGTAGAACCTCCTGGATTTTCTCGAGTTGCGGCAGGTCTTCTCGAGTTACGACGGGGACCTCAGGGACCCGCTCTGGTGGCCTCAGGAAAGGCCAGTCCCCATGCGAGTTGATAGGGGACCTCTCGGGATTCCTCTCCCGTCCATGCCGGGGCCTCAGTCCTTGTGTGGAGTCGGGGCCGGAACCTGAGGATTCCTCTCCAGTGTTGCCATGGATCTTGGGGTGCTTCTGAGTCTCCCCAGGGGAGTCAGGCCTCGTCTCGAGTGGGGGCATGCACGTGCGCTTTCCTCCCGAGCTGCAGCAGTAGTGTCACGCTTCCTGTCACGTGGATCAAGGGATCTGTGGCTTTCCCTCGAGGCTGTCCCTCGAGGCTTTCCCACGAGGCTTTCCCACAGGGCTGTGCCACGTGCCACCTTGGTGTGAGTCGATCCTCGGCGTGAAAGACGAGCCGGTGAAGGGAAAAGAGGTTCCTCTGGAATGGACTGAGACATCTGGGGGACTCTTGGAATGGTGGCACGACCCTGGAGTTCCTCTCGCCGTTCCTGTTGAGAGGGCCTCCTCTTGAGATGCGACGGGAACGCCGGGAACTCTTTCCCGACGAAGCAGGGAAAGGATCCCTCATCTCGAGCTACGAGGCGGAAACGGGGCTCCACTGGATGTGGGCGGGACCCTCGTGATTCCTCTCGAGTGGAGACGGCTAGGTCGGGGAACTTCTGGATTTGCACCAAGGGTGTGAAGGACCCTTTCGAAGTTCCAGAGGTGAGGTGTGATCAGCCTCGAGACGCCTCAGCGGAAATGGGCCTCATCTCGCCTGGAGGGGAGAACCTCCTGGATTTTCTCGAGTTGCGGCAGGTCTTCTCGAGTTACGACGGGGACCTCAGGGACCCGCTCTGGTGGCCTCAGGAAAGGCCAGTCCCCAAGCGAGTTGCTAGGGGACCTCTCGGGATTCCTCTCCCGTCCATGCCGGGGCCTCAGTCCTTGTGTGGAGTCGGGGCCGGAACCTGAGGATTCCTCTCCAGTGTTGCCATGGATCTTGGGGTGCTTCTGAGTCTCCCCAGGGGAGTCAGGCCTCGTCTCGAATGGGGGCATGCACGTGCGCTTTCCTCCCGAGCTGCAGCAGTAGTGTCACGCTTCCTGTCACGTGGATCAAGGGATCTGTGGCTTTCCCTCGAGGCTGTCCCTCGAGGCTTTCCCACGAGGCTTTCCCACAGGGCTGTGCCACGTGCCACCTTGGTGTGAGTCGATCCTCGGCGTGAAAGACGAGCCGGTGAAGGGAAAAGAGGTTCCTCTGGAATGGACTGAGACATCTGGGGGACTCTTGGAATGGTGGCACGACCCTGGAGTTCCTCTCGCCGTTCCTGTTGAGAGGGCCTCCTCTTGAGATGCGACGGGAACGCCGGGAACTCTTTCCCGACGAAACAGGGAAAGGATCCCTCATCTCGAGCTACGAGGCGGAAACGGGGCTCCTCTGGATGTGGGCGGGACCCTCGTGATTCCTCTCGAGTGGAGACGGCTAGGTCGGGGAACTTCTGGATTTGCACCAAGGGTGTGAAGGACCCTTTCGAAGTTCCAGAGGTGAGGCGTGATCAGCCTCGAGACGCCTCAGCGGAAATGGGCCTCATCTCGCCTGGAGGGGAGAACCTCCTGGATTTTCTCGAGTTGCGGCAGGTCTTCTCGAGTTACGACGGGGACCTCAGGGACCCGCTCTGGTGGCCTCAGGAAAGGCCAGTCCCCATGCGAGTTGCTAGGGGACCTCTCGGGATTCCTCTCCCGTCCATGCCGGGGCCTCAGTCCTTGTGTGGAGTCGGGGCCGGAACCTGAGGATTCCTCTCCAGTGTTGCCATGGATCTTGGGGTGCTTCTGAGTCTCCCCAGGGGAGTCAGGCCTCGTCTCGAGTGGGGGCATGCACGTGCGCTTTCCTCCCGAGCTGCAGCAGTAGTGTCACGCTTCCTGTCACGTGGATCAAGGGATCTGTGGCTTTCCCTCGAGGTTGTCCCTCGAGGCTTTCCCACGAGGCTTTCCCACAGGGCCGTGCCACGTGCCACCTTGGTGTGAGTCGATCCTCGGCGTGAAAGACGAGCCGGTGAAGGGAAAAGAGGTTCCTCTGGAATGGACTGAGACATCTGGGGGACTCTTGGAATGGTGGCACGACCCTGGAGTTCCTCTCGCCGTTCCTGTTGAGAGGGCCTCCTCTTGAGATGCGACGGGAACGCCGGGAACTCTTTCCCGACGAAGCAGGGAAAGGATCCCTCATCTCGAGCTACGAGGCGGAAACGGGGCTCCTCTGGATGTGGGCGGGACCCTCGTGATTCCTCTCGAGTGGAGACGGCTAGGTCGGGGAACTTCTGGATTTGCACCAAGGGTGTGAAGGACCCTTTCGAAGTTCCAGAGGTGAGGCGTGATCAGCCTCGAGACGCCTCAGCGGAAATGGGCCTCATCTCGCCTGGAGGGGAGAACCTCCTGGATTTTCTCGAGTTGCGGCAGGTCTTCTCGAGTTACGACGGGGACCTCAGGGACCCGCTCTGGTGGCCTCAGGAAAGGCCAGTCCCCATGCGAGTTGCTAGGGGACCTCTCGGGATTCCTCTCCCGTCCATGCCGGGGCCTCAGTCCTTGTGTGGAGTCGGGGCCGGAACCTGAGGATTCCTCTCCAGTGTTGCCATGGATCTTGGGGTGCTTCTGAGTCTCCCCAGGGGAGTCAGGCCTCGTCTCGAGTGGGGGCATCCACGTGCGCTTTCCTCCCGAGCTGCAGCAGTAGTGTCACGCTTCCTGTCACGTGGATCAAGGGATCTGTGGCTTTCCCTCGAGGTTGTCCCTCGAGGCTTTCCCACGAGGCTTTCCCACAGGGCTGTGCCACGTGCCACCTTGGTGTGAGTCGATCCTCGGCGTGAAAGACGAGCCGGTGAAGGGAAAAGAGGTTCCTCTGGAATGGACTGAGACATCTGGGGGACTCTTGGAATGGTGGCACGACCCTGGAGTTCCTCTCGCCGTTCCTGTTGAGAGGGCCTCCTCTTGAGATGCGACGGGAACGCCGGGAACTCTTTCCCGACGAAGCAGGGAAAGGATCCCTCATCTCGAGCTACGAGGCGGAAACGGGGCTCCTCTGGATGTGGGCGGGACCCTCGTGATTCCTCTCGAGTGGAGACGGCTAGGTCGGGGAACTTCTGGATTTGCACCAAGGGTGTGAAGGACCCTTTCGAAGTTCCAGAGGTGAGGTGTGATCAGCCTCGAGACGCCTCAGCAGAAATGGGCCTCATCTCGCCTGGAGGGTAGAACCTCCTGGATTTTCTCGAGTTGCGGCAGGTCTTCTCGAGTTACGACGGGGACCTCAGGGACCCGCTCTGGTGGCCTCAGGAAAGGCCAGTCCCCATGCGAGTTGCTAGGGGACCTCTCGGGATTCCTCTCCCGTCCATGCCGGGGCCTCAGTCCTTGTGTGGAGTCGGGGCCGGAACCTGAGGATTCCTCTCCAGTGTTGCCATGGATCTTGGGGTGCTTCTGAGTCTCCCCAGGGGAGTCAGGCCTCGTCTCGAGTGGGGGCATGCACGTGCGCTTTCCTCCCGAGCTGCAGCAGTAGTGTCACGCTTCCTGTCACGTGGATCAAGGGATCTGTGGCTTTCCCTCGAGGCTGTCCCTCGAGGCTTTCCCACGAGGCTTTCCCACAGGGCTGTGCCACGTGCCACCTTGGTGTGAGTCGATCCTCGGCGTGAAAGACGAGCCGGTGAAGGGAAAAGAGGTTCCTCTGGAATGGACTGAGACATCTGGGGGACTCTTGGAATGGTGGCACGACCCTGGAGTTCCTCTCGCCGTTCCTGTTGAGAGGGCCTCCTCTTGAGATGCGACGGGAACGCCGGGAACTCTTTCCCGACGAAGCAGGGAAAGGATCCCTCATCTCGAGCTACGAGGCGGAAACGGGGCTCCTCTGGATGTGGTCGGGACCCTCGTGATTCCTCTCGAGTGGAGACGGCTAGGTCGGGGAACTTCTGGATTTGCACCAAGGGTGTGAAGGACCCTTTCGAAGTTCCAGAGGTGAGGTGGGATCAGCCTCGAGACGCCTCAGCGGAAATGGGCCTCATCTCGCCTGGAGGGGAGAACCTCCTGGATTTTCTCGAGTTGCGGCAGGTCTTCTCGAGTTACGACGGGGACCTCAGGGACCCGCTCTGGTGGCCTCAGGAAAGGCCAGTCCCCATGCGAGTTGCTAGGGGACCTCTCGGGATTCCTCTCCCGTCCATGCCGGGGCCTCAGTCCTTGTGTGGAGTCGGGGCCGGAACCTGAGGATTCCTCTCCAGTGTTGCCATGGATCTTGGGGTGCTTCTGAGTCTCCCCAGGGGAGTCAGGCCTCGTCTCGAGTGGGGGCATGCACGTGCGCTTTCCTCCCGAGCTGCAGCAGTAGTGTCACGCTTCCTGTCACGTGGATCAAGGGATCTGTGGCTTTCCCTCGAGGCTGTCCCTCGAGGCTTTCCCACGAGGCTTTCCCACAGGGCTGTGCCACGTGCCACCTTGGTGTGAGTCGATCCTCGGCGTGAAAGACGAGCCGGTGAAGGGAAAAGAGGTTCCTCTGGAATGGACTGAGACATCTGGGGGACTCTTGGAATGGTGGCACGACCCTGGAGTTCCTCTCGCCGTTCCTGTTGAGAGGGCCTCCTCTTGAGATGCGACGGGAACGCCGGGAACTCTTTCCCGACGAAGCAGGGAAAGGATCCCTCATCTCGAGCTACGAGGCGGAAACGGGGCTCCTCTGGATGTGGGCGGGACCCTCGTGATTCCTCTCGAGTGGAGACGGCTAGGTCGGGGAACTTCTGGATTTGCACCAAGGGTGTGAAGGACCCTTTCGAAGTTCCAGAGGTGAGGCGTGATCAGCCTCGAGACGCCTCAGCGGAAATGGGCCTCATCTCGCCTGGAGGGGAGAACCTCCTGGATTTTCTCGAGTTGCGGCAGGTCTTCTCGAGTTACGACGGGGACCTCAGGGACCCGCTCTGGTGGCCTCAGGAAAGGCCAGTCCCCATGCGAGTTGCTAGGGGACCTCTCGGGATTCCTCTCCCGTCCATGCCGGGGCCTCAGTCCTTGTGTGGAGTCGGGGCCGGAACCTGAGGATTCCTCTCCAGTGTTGCCATGGATCTTGGGGTGCTTCTGAGTCTCCCCAGGGGAGTCAGGCCTCGTCTCGAGTGGGGGCATGCACGTGCGCTTTCCTCCCGAGCTGCAGCAGTAGTGTCACGCTTCCTGTCACGTGGATCAAGGGATCTGTGGCTTTCCCTCGAGGCTGTCCCTCGAGGCTTTCCCACGAGGCTTTCCCACAGGGCTGTGCCACGTGCCACCTTGGTGTGAGTCGATCCTCGGCGTGAAAGACGAGCCGGTGAAGGGAAAAGAGGTTCCTCTGGAATGGACTGAGACATCTGGGGGACTCTTGGAATGGTGGCACGACCCTGGAGTTCCTCTCGCCGTTCCTGTTGAGAGGGCCTCCTCTTGAGATGCGACGGGAACGCCGGGAACTCTTTCCCAACGAAGCAGGGAAAGGATCCCTCATCTCGAGCTACGAGGCGGAAACGGGGCTCCTCTGGATGTGGGCGGGACCCTCGTGATTCCTCTCGAGTGGAGACGGCTAGGTCGGGGAACTTCTGGATTTGCACCAAGGGTGTGAAGGACCCTTTCGAAGTTCCAGAGGTGAGGTGTGATCAGCCTCGAGACACCTCAGCGGAAATGGGCCTCATCTCGCCTGGAGGGGAGAACCTCCTGGATTTTCTCGAGTTGCGGCAGGTCTTCTCGAGTTACGACGGGGACCTCAGGGACCCGCTCTGGTGGCCTCAGGAAAGGCCAGTCCCCATGCGAGTTGCTAGGGGACCTCTCGGGATTCCTCTCCCGTCCATGCCGGGGCCTCAGTCCTTGTGTGGAGTCGGGGCCGGAACCTGAGGATTCCTCTCCAGTGTTGCCATGGATCTTGGGGTGCTTCTGAGTCTCCCCAGGGGAGTCAGGCCTCGTCTCGAGTGGGGGCATCCACGTGCGCTTTCCTCCCGAGCTGCAGCAGTAGTGTCACGCTTCCTGTCACGTGGATCAAGGGATCTGTGGCTTTCCCTCGAGGTTGTCCCTCGAGGCTTTCCCACGAGGCTTTCCCACAGGGCTGTGCCACGTGCCACCTTGGTGTGAGTCGATCCTCGGCGTGAAAGACGAGCCGGTGAAGGGAAAAGAGGTTCCTCTGGAATGGACTGAGACATCTGGGGGACTCTTGGAATGGTGGCACGACCCTGGAGTTCCTCTCGCCGTTCCTGTTGAGAGGGCCTCCTCTTGAGATGCGACGGGAACGCCGGGAACTCTTTCCCGACGAAGCAGGGAAAGGATCCCTCATCTCGAGCTACGAGGCGGAAACGGGGCTCCTCTGGATGTGGGCGGGACCCTCGTGATTCCTCTCGAGTGGAGACGGCTAGGTCGGGGAACTTCTGGATTTGCACCAAGGGTGTGAAGGACCCTTTCGAAGTTCCAGAGGTGAGGTGTGATCAGCCTCGAGACGCCTCAGCGGAAATGGGCCTCATCTCGCCTGGAGGGTAGAACCTCCTGGATTTTCTCGAGTTGCGGCAGGTCTTCTCGAGTTACGACGGGGACCTCAGGGACCCGCTCTGGTGGCCTCAGGAAAGGCCAGTCCCCATGCGAGTTGCTAGGGGACCTCTCGGGATTCCTCTCCCGTCCATGCCGGGGCCTCAGTCCTTGTGTGGAGTCGGGGCCGGAACCTGAGGATTCCTCTCCAGTGTTGCCATGGATCTTGGGGTGCTTCTGAGTCTCCCCAGGGGAGTCAGGCCTCGTCTCGAGTGGGGGCATGCACGTGCGCTTTCCTCCCGAGCTGCAGCAGTAGTGTCACACTTCCTGTCACGTGGATCAAGGGATCTGTGGCTTTCCCTCGAGGCTGTCCCTCGAGGCTTTCCCACGAGGCTTTCCACAGGGCTGTGCCACGTGCCACCTTGGTGTGAGTCGATCCTCGGCGTGAAAGACGTGCCGGTGAAGGGAAAAGAGGTTCCTCTGGAATGGACTGAGACATCTGGGGGACTGTTGCAATGGTGGCACGACCCTGGAGTTCCTCTCGCCGTTCCTGTTGAGAGGGCCTCCTCTTGAGATGCGACGGGAACGCCGGGAACTCTTTCCCGACGAAGCAGGGAAAGGATCCCTCATCTCGAGCTACGAGGCGGAAACGGGGCTCCTCTGGATGTGGGCGGGACCCTCGTGATTCCTCTCGAGTGGAGACGGCTAGGTCGGGGAACTTCTGGATTTGCACCAAGGGTGTGAAGGACCCTTTCGAAGTTCCAGAGGTGAGGTGTGATCAGCCTCGAGACGCCTCAGCGGAAATGGGCCTCATCTCGCCTGGAGGGGAGAACCTCCTGGATTTTCTCGAGTTGCGGCAGGTCTTCTCGAGTTACGACGGGGACCTCAGGGACCCGCTCTGGTGGCCTCAGGAAAGGCCAGTCCCCATGCGAGTTGCTAGGGGACCTCTCGGGATTCCTCTCCCGTCCATGCCGGGGCCTCAGTCCTTGTGTGGAGTCGGGGCCGGAACCTGAGGATTCCTCTCCAGTGTTGCCATGGATCTTGGGGTGCTTCTGAGTCTCCCCAGGGGAGTCAGGCCTCGTCTCGAGTGGGGGCATGCACGTGCGCTTTCCTCCCGAGCTGCAGCAGTAGTGTCACGCTTCCTGTCACGTGGATCAAGGGATCTGTGGCTTTCCCTCGAGGCTGTCCCTCGAGGCTTTCCCACGAGGCTTTCCCACAGGGCTGTGCCACGTGCCACCTTGGTGTGAGTCGATCCTCGGCGTGAAAGACGAGCCGGTGAAGGGAAAAGAGGTTCCTCTGGAATGGACTGAGACATCTGGGGGACTCTTGGAATGGTGGCACGACCCTGGAGTTCCTCTCGCCGTTCCTGTTGAGAGGGCCTCCTCTTGAGATGCGACGGGAACGCCGGGAACTCTTTCCCGACGAAGCAGGGAAAGGATCCCTCATCTCGAGCTACGAGGCGGAAACGGGGCTCCTCTGGATGTGGGCGGGACCCTCGTGATTCCTCTCGAGTGGAGACGGCTAGGTCGGGGAACTTCTGGATTTGCACCAAGGGTGTGAAGGACCCTTTCGAAGTTCCAGAGGTGAGGTGTGATCAGCCTCGAGACGCCTCAGCGGAAATGGGCCTCATCTCGCCTGGAGGGGAGAACCTCCTGGATTTTCTCGAGTTGCGGCAGGTCTTCTCGAGTTACGACGGGGACCTCAGGGACCCGCTCTGGTGGCCTCAGGAAAGGCCAGTCCCCATGCGAGTTGCTAGGGGACCTCTCGGGATTCCTCTCCCGTCCATGCCGGGGCCTCAGTCCTTGTGTGGAGTCGGGGCCGGAACCTGAGGATTCCTCTCCAGTGTTGCCATGGATCTTGGGGTGCTTCTGAGTCTCCCCAGGGGAGTCAGGCCTCGTCTCGAGTGGGGGCATGCACGTGCGCTTTCCTCCCGAGCTGCAGCAGTAGTGTCACGCTTCCTGTCACGTGGATCAAGGGATCTGTGGCTTTCCCTCGAGGCTGTCCCTCGAGGCTTTCCCACGAGGCTTTCCCACAGGGCTGTGCCACGTGCCACCTTGGTGTGAGTCGATCCTCGGCGTGAAAGACGAGCCGGTGAAGGGAAAAGAGGTTCCTCTGGAATGGACTGAGACATCTGGGGGACTCTTGGAATGGTGGCACGACCCTGGAGTTCCTCTCGCCGTTCCTGTTGAGAGGGCCTCCTCTTGAGATGCGACGGGAACGCCGGGAACTCTTTCCCGACGAAGCAGGGAAAGGATCCCTCATCTCGAGCTACGAGGCGGAAACGGGGCTCCTCTGGATGTGGTCGGGACCCTCGTGATTCCTCTCGAGTGGAGACGGCTAGGTCGGGGAACTTCTGGATTTGCACCAAGGGTGTGAAGGACCCTTTCGAAGTTCCAGAGGTGAGGTGTGATCAGCCTCGAGACGCCTCAGCGGAAATGGGCCTCATCTCGCCTGGAGGGGAGAACCTCCTGGATTTTCTCGAGTTGCGGCAGGTCTTCTCGAGTTACGACGGGGACCTCAGGGACCCGCTCTGGTGGCCTCAGGAAAGGCCAGTCCCCATGCGAGTTGCTAGGGGACCTCTCGGGATTCCTCTCCCGTCCATGCCGGGGCCTCAGTCCTTGTGTGGAGTCGGGGCCGGAACCTGAGGATTCCTCTCCAGTGTTGCCATGGATCTTGGGGTGCTTCTGAGTCTCCCCAGGGGAGTCAGGCCTCGTCTCGAGTGGGGGCATGCACGTGCGCTTTCCTCCCGAGCTGCAGCAGTAGTGTCACGCTTCCTGTCACGTGGATCAAGGGATCTGTGGCTTTCCCTCGAGGCTGTCCCTCGAGGCTTTCCCACGAGGCTTTCCCACAGGGCTGTGCCACGTGCCACCTTGGTGTGAGTCGATCCTCGGCGTGAAAGACGAGCCGGTGAAGGGAAAAGAGGTTCCTCTGGAATGGACTGAGACATATGGGGGACTCTTGGAATGGTGGCACGACCCTGTAGTTCCTCTCGCCGTTCCTGTTGAGAGGGCCTCCTCTTGAGATGCGACGGGAACGCCGGGAACTCTTTCCCGACGAAGCAGGGAAAGGATCCCTCATCTCGAGCTACGAGGCGGAAACGGGGCTCCTCTGGATGTGGGCGGGACCCTCGTGATTCCTCTCGAGTGGAGACGGCTAGGTCGGGGAACTTCTGGATTTGCACCAAGGGTGTGAAGGACCCTTTCGAAGTTCCAGAGGTGAGGTGTGATCAGCCTCGAGACGCCTCAGCAGAAATGGGCCTCATCTCGCCTGGAGGGTAGAACCTCCTGGATTTTCTCGAGTTGCGGCAGGTCTTCTCGAGTTACGACGGGGACCTCAGGGACCCGCTCTGGTGGCCTCAGGAAAGGCCAGTCCCCATGCGAGTTGCTAGGGGACCTCTCGGGATTCCTCTCCCGTCCATGCCGGGGCCTCAGTCCTTGTGTGGAGTCGGGGCCGGAACCTGAGGATTCCTCTCCAGTGTTGCCATGGATCTTGGGGTGCTTCTGAGTCTCCCCAGGGGAGTCAGGCCTCGTCTCGAGTGGGGGCATGCACGTGCGCTTTCCTCCCGAGCTGCAGCAGTAGTGTCACGCTTCCTGTCACGTGGATCAAGGGATCTGTGGCTTTCCCTCGAGGCTGTCCCTCGAGGCTTTCCCACGAGGCTTTCCCACAGGGCTGTGCCACGTGCCACCTTGGTGTGAGTCGATCCTCGGCGTGAAAGACGAGCCGGTGAAGGGAAAAGAGGTTCCTCTGGAATGGACTGAGACATCTGGGGGACTCTTGGAATGGTGGCACGACCCTGGAGTTCCTCTCGCCGTTCCTGTTGAGAGGGCCTCCTCTTGAGATGCGACGGGAACGCCGGGAACTCTTTCCCGAAGAAGCAGGGAAAGGATCCCTCATCTCGAGCTACGAGGCGGAAACGGGGCTCCTCTGGATGTGGGCGGGACCCTCGTGATTCCTCTCGAGTGGAGACGGCTAGGTCGGGGAACTTCTGGATTTGCACCAAGGGTGTGAAGGACCCTTTCGAAGTTCCAGAGGTGAGGTGTGATCAGCCTCGAGACGCCTCAGCGGAAATGGGCCTCATCTCGCCTGGAGGGGAGAACCTCCTGGATTTTCTCGAGTTGCGGCAGGTCTTCTCGAGTTACGACGGGGACCTCAGGTACCCGCTCTGGTGGCCTCAGGAAAGGCCAGTCCCCATGCGAGTTGCTAGGGGACCTCTCGGGATTCCTCTCCCGTCCATGCCGGGGCCTCAGTCCTTGTGTGGAGTCGGGGCCGGAACCTGAGGATTCCTCTCCAGTGTTGCCATGGATCTTGGGGTGCTTCTGAGTCTCCCCAGGGGAGTCAGGCCTCGTCTCGAGTGGGGGCATGCACGTGCGCTTTCCTCCCGAGCTGCAGCAGTAGTGTCACGCTTCCTGTCACGTGGATCAAGGAATCTGTGGCTTTCCCTCGAGGCTGTCCCTCGAGGCTTTCCCACGAGGCTTTCCCACAGGGCTGTGCCACGTGCCACCTTGGTGTGAGTCGATCCTCGGCGTGAAAGACGAGCCGGTGAAGGGAAAAGAGGTTCCTCTGGAATGGACTGAGACATCTGGGGGACTCTTGGAATGGTGGCACGACCCTGGAGTTCCTCTCGCCGTTCCTGTTGAGAGGGCCTCCTCTTGAGATGCGACGGGAACGCCGGGAACTCTTTCCCGACGAAGCAGGGAAAGGATCCCTCATCTCGAGCTACGAGGCGGAAACGGGGCTCCTCTGGATGTGGTCGGGACCCTCGTGATTCCTCTCGAGTGGAGACGGCTAGGTCGGGGAACTTCTGGATTTGCACCAAGGGTGTGAAGGACCCTTTCGAAGTTCCAGAGGTGAGGTGGGATCAGCCT